>NW_026991712.1:22400000-23117500 GCF_029215605.1 Mirounga angustirostris
GTGAGAGCCAATGGATGATCATAATCATATCAAGGGCAATAATTAAAACACCAACGGATTCTTTTTATAAAGTGAGTTTTGACCTAGTGGTTGAGGGCATGGGATTCAAATAAGGAAAAGGTGGGTTCAGTATCAGCTCTGCTTCTAACTAGGAACCATGATGAATGTCTTAACTTCTCCAGGTCTTGGTTCTCTCCTGTGGAAACTGGTAAGTCTTCTGTGAGGATTAAATAACATAAAGCAAGCAAAGCACTTAGCATAGTTACTGGTCCATGGTAGCTGCTGTATATCTATTAGCTGTTACTCAGGTCAGAAATATTTAGGTTCTTGACCCTGAGCAAGGTATGATTCCAGCTGCCAGGTATATGGACATGAACAAAATAGACATGGTTCCTGCTCTCACAGAGCTACTTTTCTGGTGAGTGCAAGGGAATCAGGATGGTTTCTCCAAAGAAATAAACCTTCCTTTCATTTCCCCAGAGAAACTGTTCCTCTTCTCTGTTTCCACAATATTTTATTTATACCTCTTTTAGGAAACTTATCACAATATACAGCAATTTGGCTACTTATTTATCGTTCTTTTGACTACCTATGAACTTTTAGAGGACTTGTCTGTAATTTTAGAACTCTTTAGCCCAGTGAGTGACTAAGAGTTGGGGTGTGTTAAATTTTTATTGGATTTAGATTCACCAATGGTAAAGGATGAAAATAAAAGAACTCATCAAGCCAATGTCTGTAGATATTCTTAAGAATGGAATATGAATTCTTATGGTTTTTAAAACCTCATTAGCTTGCCTTAAAAAACAAGGAAGGGAGAATAATTTATCTGCAGCTTCCATCTCCCAGTTGGCAAAGGTGTGTTCCATGGGACATTGACTACCCATCCCTTCTGGGACCACAGGCAGGTTCTCCTGCCTCATCTGCTTTAAAGAAGCCCCAAGGCAGCAGGCTAGAGGCTCTGGTAGTGTTTGTTCTTGTAAAGTTGTTCAGAGACCACCCAAAAGAGGTGGTTAGATTGGAACAAATAGCCAAAAGCCCCAGATTCGGGTAATACATTGACACATTTGGAAGAGAGCCCCTCAGAGGTTTAAATGAGTGGTAAAATACATGAGAATACTTGATCTGAGATTCTAAATCCCCATAAAAATTATTCGTGTGAAACTTTGCTTTCCAGGAAACAGAAGTGTCACTTTCTTCATGTTGTTTGGGAGATAATTTCTTATCTCCCAGGTGAATTTCTTTCCCAAGCCATCCCAAATGTGTTTAGAGGGACTCTCCTAAAATAATAGAAAATTCCATATTTGTTTTGTTATACAAGTTGCAAATGAAATGTTGTCCCCTTCCTCACCAAGCCCCCTTATCATGATGAACACTAAATGAGGTCATGTGAGTGCACACACATTGCAGTCTGGAAAGCTCCACAAATGTAAAACAAATAATACAGATTCCCCATGAAGTAGAGTTACCGTATTAGATGAAGATAATGTTAGCCTTTAATCTGAAAATCAATTTCAGCAAGATAAAAGGATACCACACAGCTAAGGTTGATTTCCTGGGGTAACTGTTTGCAAGTTGTATGAACTTAAAAATTGGGGGGAATGTAAGCACTGAAGGCTTTCCTTGGTTAGACTCTGGGGCAGAAATAAGTTTCCACAATATTTTTGAAACTTTGTCACTGTCAATGGTTTCCATAAACATACCCTAGTGTATACAAGTAAGGATGAGGGCTATTTTCAATTTGACAAACATTTACTGAACACCAGAAGCTATGCTAGGTGCTAATAGCATATAGAGACATAATCCTTGCAATTATCCCTTGAAAGATTTCAAGGAAGTGATGAGTGGCATTTGACGTAAACTTTGAAGAATGAGTGGGATTTTTCTTTGACAGGTGAACTACAGAGAATAAGAGGGAAGGGTGTTGCAGGAGGAAAGACTAGCACAAGCAACGGCAAGAAAATACAAATTAGCAGAGTTGATTTGGAAGCTTGAACATAAGGAAGCAAAGGCAGGGTAGCAGGCAGAGGTTAACTATCAAGCTAATAAGTGATCTTGCTGGATATTCTACAGGTTCTAGGCTCAAGAGCAACTGAGAATTTCTCCTTCCTCAGCATAGTCTTCTCTATCTCCCTATGTTCACCAACAAATACAAGCTCTCAACAGTCTTTTGTGCTTTCAGCTTTTAATCAGGTCATGTGGGATGTCAACAAACCAGACAGTAGAATGCTGAAAGACATTTCCAGACAATAACAAATTTGCTTAGAGAGTAGGACCATTTTGTAGAAGACTTCTGGTTCCAGCTGTTTATTTATGAGCTTTACTGCCAGAAAAAAAATGAATTGCCCCATCAGTCATGCCTTCCATGTCTCTGGGAGCCTGGATATATAGGAAGAACACGGGCCCTGGAAAATCGTTTAGAAGAAAGAACCAGAGGATTCCAATGTCTTCAGACTTTTCTCTGCGTTGCTGAAAGAGGCATTCATGGTCAAGAGTATTGGCAAAAGGGGTAGGTCCTTGGCAATAGGGAATGAAGAGCAGCCACATGAACAATTAGTTTTCCTGGAATCTTTTGTTGATCTTGAGCCAAAGTTCAGGGCAGAATGTCTTCATAATAGCCCAAAGGTGACAAATGATTAAGAGCTTAGGCACACTTTTGCTCTTAGGAGAATAACAAAATAGTAATAATAATAATAATAATTAATAATAATAATACAATTTATTGTCCACTTAATGATAGTAATATATTTATCATGGCTAGAATTTATAAAACACTTACTATGGACTAGGCTCTATATTAAGCATGTCACATGCATTACCTCATTCATTCAACATCTCTATGAGGTAGATTCTATTATTATTACCTCATCAGTGGATGTGGAAATTGAGTATGGCCTAGACTATAATGGTCAGTGATGATTTCTTCTACATTTCACAGCTCAACCATAGTTAGGTGAGACCGTGTAACCAGTTCTGGCCAATGGACTCTGGGCAGAAGTGAAGCATAGTTCTTCAGAATTGAGCCAGTGAAAAGCCCATATGTGCTCCTCCCTCTTTCCCCCTCTTCCCCTGAGCTCAAGTGATTAAGGAGGGTAGGAATGCCACAGAAGCTACTAGCTATTTGAACCTCCATCACACTGGTCCTGTGAGTGACTATGGGGAACAGAGCATTCTCATAGACCTGGGATATATATGTACCAAGAGCAAGAGATACACCTTTGTTGTGTTAAGCCACTGAGATTTCAGTGTTAACTTATTACAGTTGTATAATCTAACCTATCCTGATAATACAGTGAGGCCCTGAGAAGTTTAGTAACTTACCCTAAGTAACCAAAATTCCTGTTCCCAGACAAGTCTTTCCACTACACAAATTCAAATCTGACTGTGGTAAGGGCCATAGTTTCTATTGCATCATTCACCATGTGTGTAGGAATGACTCCAGAAACCTATCCATGAAAGACCGAACCCATATGGGATATCTTTCAAAAGCAGCTAATAGATTAGCTCTGACAGGGAAGGCTGGTTAGAGGCAGATGTGAAGACTGAATTCCCAAGCAGACTCTGCATGTGACAAAGCTGAAATGTCACAAAAATCAGAGTACAAGCAGAGGTATTGCCTAATAGCCTCACAATGTGACATGAATTTACCATAGTTGAAGGTCTGGCCCTCAGGCTTACTCAATTCAGTCAGCAAACCTGACAGATTCATTGCTCTGGATCAAACTTGGTGTATCCAACCCACAAAGCACTTAAGCCAGAAACCTAATTTGTCAATTTATAATAAGAATTAGGACTATCATATGATCCACAATGATTTTGTTGTCTTAGTTAGTGCATATTCACAGTTGACACAATTGATCACTCATTCATCCTTGAAACATATTCTTGACCTGGCTTCTGGGATATCTCACTCTCACTCTCTTGGCTGTTTGTTGGTTTTTCCTACCTCACTAGAAGCTCATTCTCAGGTTCCTTTGTTGATTCCTCTTCACCTCCCTATCTTATCATTGGAATGCCCAACGCTCAGCTCTTTGAACTTTTCTTTCTGCACATTCCCCTGGTAATTTCTTCCAGTCTTCTGGCTTTAAATTGCATCCACATGCTAATGACTCTCAACTTTGTATTCCAACTCTGACTTTAATCTTTAACTCTTGGCTTCCTCTTTAATATCTCCACTGGGATATCTATTAGACATCTCAAAATGAACAAGTCCAGAGCTGATCTCCTGATCTTCACCTACAAATGAGCTCCTCCTGCAACTTCATCATCATTAACCCACAACCTTGCTATTATATCTTCAGATATAGCCAGAATTCAACTACTTTTTCTCAACTGTATTGCTATACTATCCAAGTCACCATCATCTCTTTCCCTGGATCACTACAATAACTTCTCAGATAGTTTCGCTTTCACCTTGGTCCACTCCCTCCCTCAAACTCTTCCCAACACAGAAGTCAGAGTGATAATATGAAACCTTTCTCAGGTCACATCACTCCTTTGTTCAAAACTTTCCAATGGCTTCCCATTTCACTCAGAGTAAACACCACTCATTGTAATGGCCTATAAGTTACCCTGCACATTCACTTTTCCCCATTACCTCTCTGATCACATTTCCTACTTCCTTTCCCCTTGCTCACTCCACTCTAGTCACTCTGGCCTCCTTGTTATGGAACAAGCTAGTCTCATCACACCTCGGGAATATATATATTTTTTAAAAGAGTATTTATTTATTTTGGATAGAGAGAGCACAAGCATGAGCATGGGGAGGGGAGAGCGAGAAGCAGACTCCTCACTGAGCAGGGAGCCCAATTCAGTGCTCAATCCCGGGATCCTGGGATCATGACCTGAGCCAAAGGCAGATGCTTAACTGACTGAGCCACCCAGGTTCTCCACACCTCAAGAATATTATACTGCATACCTCCTTTGCCTGGAATGGTCTTCCCTCATACATCTCTCACTCCCTCACCTTCTTCAAGTCTTTGCTAAATTGTGACCTTCTCAAAGAGGCCTTGCCTGATATCACCTTACCAAAACTTGAAACACATCCAGCACTTCTGATGTCCCTTCTCTGTTTTATTTTTTTCCATAGCATGTAGCCACAATTAAAGTACTATGCAGTGTGTGTGTGTGTATGCGTCCACTTCAATAAATGTAAGCTTCATGAGCACTGGAATTCTTGTTTCATTAATTCATCTCTGTACTCGAAGACTGAAACAAATAACTTTGAAACATAGTAGATACTTGGTATTTATCTTGAATGATTATTCTATAGTAGATCTATACTGCTGAACTATGTTCAGAAAGTTATGTGGTGAGTACGGTTTTGAGCAAAGGACAATATCCCAATACTTTAATGACATCACATTAAAACAGGAATATACCTGTCATAGGGACCAGAGTGTTCCAGATGGTGTAGCCATGGATTTGTCCACTGCCAACATTAGCATTCCTCACCTCCATGGCTAATGAAATTCTCTTGACAAACTGACCTATATTTTTCTTTAAACATATTGTTGTCACCAAAAGCTTGTTAGCCAAAGCTTGCTATGGTCTAGGAACTATTCTGCCTCTTATTATTCTTTTTTAATTTTAATTAGTCAACATATAGTACATCATTAGTTTCAGATGTAGAGTTCAGTTATTCATCAGTGGCATAGGACACCCATTGCTCATCACATCACATGCCCTCCTTAATGCTCATCACCCAGTTACTCCATCCATCTACCTACATCCCCTCCAGCAACCTTCAGTTTGTTTCCTAGAGTTAAGAGTCTCTCATGGCTTGTCTCCCTCTGATTTCTTCCCTTTCAGTTTTCCCCCCCTTCCTCTACAATCCTTTGCACGGTTTCTTATATTCCACATATGAGTGAATCCATATAATTGTCTTTCTCTGATTGACTTATTTTGCTCAGCATAATACCCTCCAGTTCCACCCATGTTGATGTAAATGGTAAGATTTCATCCTTTTTGATGGCTGAGTAATATTCCATTGTATATTTACACCACACCTTCTTTATTCATTCACCTGTCATGGACATCTGGGCTCTTTCCACAGTTTGGCTATTGTGGACACTGCTGCTATAAACATTGGGGTTCAGGTGCCCCCTTGGATCCTACATTTGTAGCAAGTGACAGAACTGCAAGGAGACACTTCTTCCCCTGGGAGGAGCATTGTGGGTGCATGCATGATTGGGTGACTGGCTCAGAAAGCTGCAGAATGAGCAAGACCTTCCTCCTTCCCCTGGGAGGAACTGTGTGGATGTGCAAAATGTAGAGACTCCAAATGGGGTTGTATGCCCCAGATAAGAACACTTGGTCACAGGCTTGGTGAACAGAGTGAGGCAGAAACCAAGGAGACAAAAGTGACTGACTGCTTTTCCCTGAGGGTGCACTGAAGAGTGGGGGGCAGGATCTTTCAGCTCCAGAGCTGGAGATTGGGAAGCCACCATTTTCATTCTCATCCTCTAAAGCAGTGCGGAAAGCCTTCAGGGAACAAAAGCCACATAGAGCAACCTGGAGCCGCTTACACTGATCCCAGCTCCCTGACCAAGGCAGTGCAACTCCACCCTGGCAAAGACACCTGAGAATCAATGAAACAGGCCCCTCCCCCAGAAGACCAGCAGGAACATCCAGCTAATACCAAGTTTACCAATCACACAGAAATGAAAAACTCCAGCTCTAAGGTAAAACAGTATATAGAATTCAAGGTACTTTCTCATGATTCCTTAGTCTTTCAGTTTAAAATTTCCTTTTTCCTTTTTCTTTTTTTCCTTTTCAACTAGTTTCTTATTTTATCAACTCTTTTAAGACTTAATTTCCATTGTTACATTTACATTATATAAAATTCATTTTTTGCTTCCTTTCATTGTATTCAATTTTATTTTTGTATATATATACGTTTTTCTTCCTTTACAATTTTGGGATGTAGTGTCTTCTAACAAAGAGACCAAAATACACCCAGGACCTGGTGTATCACACTGTTCTGTCCACCTGTTTGATTATATTCTTTTTTTTTCCTTCTTACTTGGTTTCTGATCTCTTCTGATTTATCTAGTGTATATTTCACTGGTGTCTTGGTTGTTATCTTTGTATTTTGTTCTCTCATTCATGACAAGAATGACAAGATGGAAAAATTCCAAGAACAAGACACAGTACTAACTACCAGACACTTAATAAATATGCATATTAGTAAAATGTCAGAGCTAGAATTCAGAATAATGATTATAAAGATACTAGCTGGGCTTGAAAAAAACATAGAAGACACTAGAGAATCCCTTTCTGGAGAAATAAAAGAACTAAAATCTAACCAAGTCTAAATCAAAAAGGCTACTGAGGAAATGCAATAAAAAATGGAGGTTCTTACTGGAAGGATAAAAGAGGCAGAAGAGAGAATCAGTAATAGAGAAGATAAAATTATGGAGAATAAAGAAACTGAGGGAGAGAGAGATAAAAAAAACTACTGGATCATGAGGGAGATTTGAGAGATCAGTGATACCATAAAGCAAACCAGTATTAGAATAATTGGGGGTCCCAGAGGAAGAGGAAAGAGAGAGGGAAGCAGAAGATATATTTGAGAAAATTATAGCTGAGAATTTCCATAATCTGGGGAAGGAAACAGGCATTCAAGTCCAGGAGGCACAGAGAACCCCCATCAAAAATCAATAAAAATAGATCAACACCCAGACATATAATAGTGAAGCTTGCAAATTTCAGAGACAAAGAGAAAATACTGAAAGCAGCTTGGGACAAGAGATCCTTAACCTACAGAGATAGAAACATAAGGCTGGCAGCAAACCTATCCACAGATACCTGGCATTTAGCACCCTGATATACTCAGGGTGCTAAATGAGAAAAATACGCAGCCAAGAATACTCTATCCAGCAAGTCTGTCATTCAGAATAGAAGGAGAGATAAAGAGCTTCCAGGACAAATAGAAACAAAAAATTTGTGATCACCAAAGCAGCCCTACAAGAAATATTAAAGGGGATCCTGTAAGCGAAGTGAAAGTCCAAAAGTAACATAGACCAGAAAGGAATGGAGACAATAGACAGAAACAGTGACTTTACAGGTAATACAATGGCACTAAATTCATATCTTTCAATAGTTACTCTGAATGTAAATGGGCTAAGTGCTCCAATCAAAAGACATAGGATATTATATTGGAAAAAAAGCAAGACCCATCCATATGCTGTCTACAAGAGACTCATTATAGACCCAAAGACACCTCCAGATTGAAAGTGAGGGGGTGGAGAACCATTTATCATGCTAATGGACATTGAACACTACATCAAAAACTAATGATGTACTATATGTTGGCTAACTGAACATAATAAAAAATTAAAAAAATTTTTTTAAATCTGGTTGTCACATGCAAAAAAAGAAAGCTGGGGTAGCAATCCTTATATCAGACAAATTAGATTTTAAACCAAAGACTATAATAAGAGATGCAAAGGAAGGGAGAAGATGGTGGAGTAGGGGACCCTATTTCAACTGGTCCCCGGAATTGAGTTGGATATCTACCAGACCACTCTGAGCACCCATGAAACCAGCCTGAGATGTAAGAAGATCTGGATCTCTACAAACAGAATATCGCAGGCGGTTGGTTTTGAGGTACAAAGTGGGGAGCCGTGATTCCGCGGGCAGATATTGGAGGATAAACGGCAGCGGGAGGGTGCCTGACCGTGGGGATCCTACACTGCCAGTGAGCAACAGCCTCACACTCTGGGGACGAGGCACAGGCTCACAGACCAGTAGTGGGGGGGGGGGGGGGAAGGACTTTAGGGCAGCCCCTGGGGTGAAAACCTGGAGCAGCGGGGTCACGCACACGCAAACTGGGAGCCGCTGGCGGTTTTAGAAGCACAAAGGGCAGAGACGTGCTCCGACCTGGAGGCAGGAGTGGGGGCACTGTGGAGGGGCGCACAACCCAGGCTGCTGCAGTTTATAGCAGCACGGACAGAAACGGAGACAGTGTGGCCTGGAGAGCTCACTGAAGAACAGACTGCACTCTCTCTGCTCTGAGGCAGAGGGTTGGAAACGGTCTCTTCTGCTCTGACTCGCAGAAGAGACATGGAAAGCCACCAGGGAAAGCCGCCAGAGAACAAAAGCCCCAAAGACTGATTCCTGCTGAGCCCATCCCCCACCACAGGGGGTCAGGGCAACTCCGCCCAAACAGGGTTGCTGAGTAACAGCACAGCAGGCCCCTCCCACAGAAGACAGGCTGGGAAAACAAGAGGCCAGCAACCCTAAGGTCCCAAGAAAACGGGTGCATCTTGCGTGGGTTCTGGTCAATAATTTGGACTCTATACCTTCCCTCAAACACCCATCAACAAATTGACTAGGAGGAGGAGCCCCAAAATAGAAAAGACTCAGAGATTATGACTTATGCTGCAGATTTACAAATGGATGCAGATATAACCAGGATGTTGGAGATGGAATTCAGGCTAGCAATTGTGAAGACAATGGCTAGAATGGAGAAATCAATTAATGGCAACATAGAGTCTCTAAGGGCAGAAATGAAAGGTGAATTGGCAGAACTTAAAAATGCTATCAATGAGATCCAATCCAAACTAGATAATCTAACAGCTAGGGTAACTGAATCAGAAGAGCAAATAAGCGACCTGGAAGACAATATAATAGATAAAAAGGGAAAAGAGGAGACCAGGGAAAAACAACTCAGAATCCATGAAAATAGAAGCAGAGAAATAAGTGACACCATGAAGCATTCCAATGTCAGAATAATTGGAATCCTGGAGGGAGTGGAGAGAGAGAGGGGACTAGAAGATGTATTTGAGCAAATCGTAGCTGGCTGAGAACTTCCCTAATCTGGGGAATGAAACAAACATTCGAGTCCTAGAGGCAGAGAGGACCCCTCCCAAGATCAAAGAAAACAGGCCAACACCCCAGCATGTAATAGTAAAACCTGCAAATCTTAGAACCAAGGAAACCATCTTAGGGCAGTTAGGGGGAAGAGATTCCTTACGTACAGAGGGAGGAACATCAGAATAACCAGAATAACGTCAGACCTATCCACAGAGACCTGGCAAGCCAGAAAGGCCTGGCAAGACATATTCAGGGTACTAAATGAGAAGAACATGCAGCCAAGAATACTTTATCCGGCAAGGCTTTCATTTAGAATGGATGGAGAGATGCAGAGCTTCCACGACCGGCAGAAACTGAAAGAATATGTGACCACTAAGCCGGCCCTGCAAGAAATATTAAGGGGGTTCTATAAAAGGAGAAAGACCCCAAGAGTGATAACAACAGAAATTTACAGGGACAATCTATAAAAACAATGTCTTCACAGGCAACATGATGACAATTAATTCATATCTTTCAATAATCACTCTCAACGTGAATGGCCTAAATGCTCCCATAAATGGCACAGGGTGCAGATTGGATAAAAAGACAGGACCCATCCATATGCTGCCTACAAGAGACTCATTTTGAACCTAAAGATACATGCAGACTGAAAGTGAAGGGATGGAGATCCATCTTCCATGCCAGCGGACCTCAAAAGAAAGCTGAGGTAGCAATTCTTATATCAGACAAATTAGATTTTAAACTAAAGTCTGTAATTAGAGACACAGAAGGACACTATATCATTCTTAAAGGGTCTATCCAACAAGAAGATCTAACAATTGTAGGTATCTATGCCCCCAACATGGGAGCAGCCATCTACATAAGCCAACTGTTAACCAAAATAAAGAGTCATATTGATAACAATACGTTAATTGTAGGAGACCTCAATACTCCACTCTCAGCAATGGACAGATCATCTAAGCAGAAAATCAAGGAAACAAGAGCTTTGAATGATACATTGGACCAGATGGACCTCATAGATATATACAGAACAATCCACCCTAAAACAACAGAATACTCATTCTTCTCGAGCACACATGGAACTTTCTCCAGAATAGACCACATACTGGGTCACAAATCAGGTCTCAACTGATACCAAAAGATTGAAATTATTCCCTGCATATTCTCAGACCACAATGCTCTAAAACTGGAACTCAATCAGAAGAAAAAATTTGGCAGAAATTCAAACACTTGGAAGCTAAAGACCACTCTGCTCAAGAATGTTTGGGTCAACCAAGAAATCAAAGAAGAACTTAAACAATTCAGGGAAATCAATGAGAACGAAAACACATGGGTCCAAAACCTATGGGATACTGCAAAGGCGGTCCTAAGGGGGAAATACATAGCCATCCAAGCTTCACTCAAAAAAACAGAAAAATCCCGAATTCACCAACTAACTCTACACCTTAAAGAACTAGAGAAAAAGCAACAAACAATGCCTAAGCCACGCATTAGAAGAGAAATAATGAATTAGAAACCAGAAACACAGTAGATCAGATCAACGAAACTAGAAGATGGTTCTTTGAATTAATAAGATCGATAAACCACTGGCCAGACTTATCCAAAAGAAAAGAGAAAGGACCCAAATTAATAAAATTATGAATGAAAGGGGAGAGATCACAACTAACACCAAGGAAATAGAAACAATTATTAGAAATTATTATCAACAACTATATGCCAATAAACTGAGCAATCTGGATGAAACGAAGGCCTTCCTGGAAACCTATAAGCTGCCAAGACTGAAACAGGAAGAAATTGACAACCTGAATAGGCCAATAACCAGTAACGAGATTGAAGCAGTGATCAAAAACCTCCCAAAAAACAAGAGTCCAGGGCCTGATGGATTCCCTGGGGAATTCTACCACACATTCAAAGAAATAATAATACCTATTCTACTGAAGCTGTTTCAAAAACTAGAAACAGAAGGAAAACTTCCAAAACTCATTCTGTGAGGCCAGCATTACCTTAATCCCCAAACCAGGCAAAGACCCCTTCAAAAAGGAGAATTTCAGACTGATATCCCTGATGAATATGATTCCAAAATCCTCAATAAAATCCTAGCTAATAGGATCCAACAATACATTAAAAGGATCATCCACCACGACCAAGTGGGATTTATCCCTGGGATGCAAGGGTGGTTCAACATTCACAAATCAATCAGTGTGATAGAACACATTAATAAGAGGAGGGAGAACAACCATATGGTCCTCTCAATTGATGCAGAAAAAGCATTTGACAAAACACAACATCCTTTCCTGATTAAAACTCTCCAGAGTATAGGGATAGAGGGAATATTCCTCAAGTTCATAAAATCCATCTATGAAAAACCCACAGTGAATATCATTCTCAATGGGGAAAAGCTGAGAGCCTTTCCCTTAAGATCAGGAACACGTCAAGGATGCCCACTCTTGCCACTATTGTTCAGCATAGTACTAGAAGTCCTAGCAACAGCAATCAGACAACAAAATGAAAAGATATTCAAATTGGCAAAGAAGAAGTCAAGCTCTCTCTTTTTGCAGACGACATGATACTTTATGTGGAAAACCCAAAAGACTCCACCCCCAAATTACTAGAACTCATACAGCAATTCAGTAATGTGGCAGGATACAAAATCAATGCACAAAAATCAGTTGCTTTCTTTTACACTAACAACGCAACTGTAGAAAGAGAAATTAGAGAAATGATTCCATTTACAATAGCACCAAAAACCATAAGATACCTCGGCATAAACCTAACCAAAGAGGTAAAGGATCTATACTCTAGGAACTACAGAACACTCATGAAAGAAATCGAAGAAGACACAAAAAGATGGAAAAATATTCCATGCTCATGGATCTGAAGACTAAACAGTGTTAAAATGTCTATGCTACCCAGAGCAATCTATACCTTCAATGCTATCCCGATCAAAATTCCAATGACATTTTTCAAAGTGCTGGAACAAACAATCCTAAAATTTGTATGGAATCAGAAAAGACCCCGAATCGCCAAGGAAATGTTGAAAAAGAAAAACAAAGCTGGGGGCATCACATTGCCCGATTTCAAGCTATATTACAAAGCTGTGATCACCAAGACAGCATGGTACTGGCACAAAAACAGACATATAGACCAATGGAGCAGAATAGAGGACCCAGATATGGACCCTCAACTCTATGGTCAAATACTCTTTGACAAAACAGGAAAAAACATGCAGTGGAAAAAAAGACAGTCTCTTCAATAAATGGTGCTGGGAAAATTGGACAGCCACATGCAGAAGAATGAAACTCGACCATTCTCTAACACCATTCACAAAGATAAACTCAAAGTGGATGAAAGACCTCAATGTGAGACAGGAATCCATCAAAATCCTAGAGGAGAACATAGGTAGTAACCTCTTTGACCTCACCCACAGCAACTTCTTTCAAGATACATCTCCAAAAGCTAGTGAAACAAAAGCAAAAATGAACTTTTGAGACTTCATCAAGATAAAAAGCTTCTGCACAGCAAAGGAAACAGTCAACAACCCACAGAATGGAAGATATTTGCAAATGACACTACAGATAAAGGCCTTATATCCAAGATCTATAAAGAACTTCTCAAACTCAACACCCAAAAAACAAATAATCAAGTCAAAAAGTGGGCAGAAGATATGAAAAGACACTTCCCTGAAGAAGACATACAAATGGCTAACAGACACATGAAAAAATGTTCATCATCATTAGTCATCAGGGAAATCCAAACCAAAACCATATTGAGATACCACCTTACACCAGTTAGAATGGCAAAAATGGACAGGGAAAGAAACAACAAATGTTCGAGAGGTTGTGGAGAAAGGGGAACCCTCTTACACTGTTGGTGGGAATGCAAGTTGATACAGCCACTTTGGAAAACAGTGTGGAGGTTCCTCAAAAATTTAAAAATAGAGCTACCCTATGACCCAACAATTGCACTCCTGGGTATTTACCCCAAAGATACAGATGTAGTGAAAAGAAGGGCCATATGCACCCCAATGTTCATAGCAGCAATGTCCGCAATAGCCAAACTGTGGGAAGAGCCGAGATGCCCTTCAACAAATGAATGCATAAAGAAGATGTGGTCCATATATGCAATGGAATATTACTCAGCCATCAGAAAGGATGAATACCAACTTTTACATCAACATGGATGGGCCTGGAGGAGATTATGCTAAGTGAAATAAGTCAAGCAGAGAAAGTCAATTATCATATGGTTTCACTTATTTGTGAAACATTAAGGAATAGCATGGAGGACATTAGGAGAAGCAAGGGAAAAATGAAGGGGGTAGAAATCGGAGGGAGAGATGAACCATGAGAGACTATGGACTCTGAGAAACAAACAGGGTTTTAGAGGGGAGCGGGGAGGGGGGATTGGTTAGCCCGGTGATGGGTATTAAGGAGGGCACGTATTGCATGGAGCACTGGGTGTTATACGAAAACAATGGATCGTGGATCACTACATCAAAAACAAATGATGTATTATATGGTGACTAACATAATAAAATTAAAAAAAAAAAAGAGTGATGCAAAGGGACACTATAACACACTTAAAGGGTCTACCCAACAAGAAGATCTAACAATTATAAATATTTATGCTAACTTGGGAACAGCCAATTACATAAACCAATTGGTAACAAAATTAAATAAATACATTGATAATAATATATTAATAATAGGGGACTTTAACACCCCACTCACAGCAATGGACAAAACATCTAAGCAGATCAACAAGGAAACAAGGGCTTTGAATGACACACTGGATCAGATGGACTTCACAAATAGATACAGAGCATTCCATCCTAAAGCAACAGAATACACATTTTTCTCAAATACACATGGAACATTCTCCAGAACAGATAACATACGGGGTCACGAATCAGGTCTCAACTGGTACCAGAAATTGGGATTACTCCCTGCATATTTTCAGACCACAATGCTTTGAAACTGGAACTCAGTCACAAGAGATTTGGAAGGAACTCAAATACTTGGAGGTTAAAGAACATCCTATTAAAGAAGGAATGGGTCAATCAGGAAATTAAAGAAGAATTTTTAAAAAAACATGGAAACAAATGAAAATGAAGTCAGAACCTTCAAAAGGTTCAAAACCTTTGGGATGCAGCAAAGGTGGTCCTAAGAGGGAAGTACATAGCAATAGAAGTCTTTCTCAAGAAACTAGAAAAGTCTCAAATACACAAGCTACACTTACACCTAAAGGAGCTGGAGAAAGAACAGCAAATAAAGCCTAAGCCCAGCAGAAGGGAATTAATAAAGATTAGAGCAGAAATCAATAGAATAGAAACCACAAGAACAGAACAGATCAACGAAACTAGGAACTGCCTCTTCTGTAGAGTCACATTGCATCTTTTTTGGTGCTGATTGCATAATTTAACTCTTAAAGAACAACTCCACTTGAAATTCTCAATTTTGAAGTTTTTGAGGACCTATCCCTTTGTGAAGCAGGGGCGAGTTCATGATTGAATCTTTCACTTAGGCTTCATTGAAGTAAGTTGATGTAAGTTCTTATCACACCATCTGACAGAGCTGGTAATGGGAAACAGGTAAACTGGCACCCTTGTGTAGCATCATGTTATCTTTGGAATCAAATTGGTATTTGTACAAATTTCAACCAGCAGAGCATCCTACAGTCCGATTCTCTGCTCCTATCCCTCTATGCTTTCCCGAGATGGAGGATTATATATAAATACTATATATATGTATGTGTGTGTGTGTGTGTGTATATATATTCTCCTTTCTGCTATCATATAAATATAGTTAGATCTCAATCCTGCCTGCCAATGACACTGTCTACCCTATACTTGCCATCCCATCTCTCTCATATACCTCTGAAATGAAACATCAATACACATTGTCTACATTCTCACAGTCCATTCCCTCAACAAGTCCCTGAGATCTGACTCTCTCTCTTCTTATACTATGGACATCATTCATCACAAATGCTAAGGTCAACAATTTCATAAGTGCCAAATCTAATGGTTATTTTGAGTCCCTCTCTCAAAGTATTCCTTTTCTGGATTTAATGCTATTTTTCTTTTTGAAATTCTGAATCCCTTGGCTACGTGACTCCACGCTCCTTTCATTCTCCTCTTACCTCCCTATCGTCTCCTCTGTGTTCACCTCATAAATGGTGATCCCTATGGTTCCATCCTCAGATAACTGGTTGTCTTAATCTTAATTAAAACAAAACTAGGGGCACCTGGGTGGCTCAGTTGGTTAAGCGTCTGCCTTCAGCTCAGGTCATGATTCCCAGGGTCCTGGGATCAAGTCCTGCTTTGGGTTCCTTGCTTGGCAGGGAGCCTGCTTCTTCCTCTGCCTTCCACTCCGCCTGCTTGTTCTCTCTCTGTCCAATAAATAAATAAAATCTTAAAAAAAAGAAACCAAAACTAAACAAAATTCAAAAACAAAATTAAAAGAGAAAAAATTCAGACATCATCAAACAGCTACTTCAGAAATATGAACCTTAGCTGGAAACATTTTTCCTCACTGAAAAAAATTCTAAATGCATGTCATACTCAGGTCAGTTTTGCCTTAAAAGAACAGAAATGGTGGTTGGGAATTCTCTGCTTCTCGTTATATGCTTCCTTCTAAGAGAAAAGTACCATAAATGGATTTTTTTCTTGATTCTGGGGGGAGAAATGGGTTAAAGAGAAATTCAATAATGAGGGGCCATATCAAAGAGGTTATCAGGAATAATATGGAAATTCCCATCCTACAGTAGAGGCAACTAATAAAACACCCGATGAAGAATCCGAAATGACCAGCACTGAAGAGCTGGAAGAGTCTCCCAAGTCAGGGTGGATCCAAAAACACAGAACATAGTGTTTGTATCAGTTAGTTTTTTTTGCTATGTAACATAAAACACAAAATCTAATGGCTTAAGACACCAACCATTTATTTATTCACAAGTCTGTGGGACAGAAATTTGGGCTTGATTCAGTTGGGATGGTTCATATCTGTTCCATGTGTTGTCATCTTTGCTAGCTCATGTTTTTGTAGTCAGTTGCTGGTTGATGGACTCACATGTCTGGTATTTGGTTGGCTATTGGTGGGGACAATGGATATAACTAGGCCATGTCCACTCATAGTCTATTAGGCTAACCAAGGCTTAATAGGATACTAAAGTGCAACAAATGAGAGCAAACCCTAATGCACACACACATTTCAAGACTCTGTTTTGCATCATGTTTATTATTGTCCCATCAGCCAAAGCAAGTCAAATTGCTAAGCCCAGAGTCAGTGTGGATTCAGGAAGGGTGATTATGGCGAACATTTTTAAAAGAACACAGTATTGGGGCGCCTGGGTGGCTCAGTCAGTTAAGCGGCTGCCTTCAGCTCAGGTCATGGTCCCAGGGTCCTGGGATTGAGCCCCGCATCAGGCTTCCTGTTCAGCAGAGAGCCTGCTTCTCCCTTTCCCTCTGCCTGTTGCTCTGCCTACTTGTGCTGTCTCTCTGTCAAATAAATAAATTTTTAAAAATCTAAAAAAATAAAAGAACACAGTATTATTTAAAAACAACAACAACAACAACAACCAGTTGAGAGTCCCCATACTATTATTCTCCTCAAACTAAGTTTTTCATTATAATGGTAACACCAGAGGAAAAGATTTCTTTGTGCAACTTTGCAGAAAAACATATTTTTTAAATTCTGGAGTGCTTATTCATTGTTTTTATCTCTCTAGCATCCTTTCCTTTAGAGAACCATTTTACTCACATTCAGTGATTCTGGTGGGGTTGTCAGTTACAATGCCAAATCCTAGTCCCCTCCACCCTGCCCTCATGACTTAGATCTCTTAAGACTCAGAGGCTGGTTGGTCCAGAAGTGAACACATGACTAAGAATGAATCAGATGCCTTCCCTGGGAGTGATAGAATAGTCTGGGGGTGGTTATGATGGTGGTGAGGGGGTGTTAGCAGGGGGAACTAAGCCCTTTTTCTTCTGGAGAATATGAATCTGGAGCTGAAAGTCAGCAGCCATATTTTCCAGCATGTAGGAAAACTTTTCTGCAGTATTAAACTAATCAGAAAAAATTGCTAAAGACAAGGGAGGCAGCAACCCAGTGGTACTGAATTCTGGTTCTAGTTGTGAGGTCCTGGTTTCCTACAGAAATTCCTTCCATTCTGCTTTACCCCAACTTCTTTTTCTGGTAAGTGACCCAATAAAGTCCCCTTTCCTTAAGCTAACTTGAGTTGTTTCCATCATTTGCAACCAAGAACTCTGACCAACTTGAAAACCTGTAATAGCTATTAAATAAACCCATCTTCTCATTCTAGCCCAATCACTGTCTTCAGCTATCAACTCTCGAATGCTTTGAAACTTTACTGGAGAAAGTGCTGTCATAAAGAGGGCATGGAGGGGGGAGGAAAAGGAGCCTGAAGAGAATGAATAGACCACTGGGATAAGGAAACAGGATGAAAAATGACCACTCAGAAAGGCCTGACAGAAGAGAAAGGACACAGATCAATGGGAGACTCTTGGCAGGCAAGAAAGTAAATGAAAGGATAAGAAAGATGACATCGAATACTAAGAACAGTATTACCTGAAACACTCATAGGGGTAAGAACTCAGAACAATGGCTTTGGGGTTGTCAGTGGTTGTCTTTGGAAAAATATACTTAGGATCATCATGAGAAAGAAAAAACAAAGGTAAGAGTGATGATCAAGCCACTATACGGCACATTAAAATGAAAAATGGGTTGTGAGGAGAATTACTTCTTGATAGAAGCACAGTCCTGTTACTTTTAAATTTTAGTATTCTATCAAAAATTCATTAAGATGATATAGGTTTATCCTCACACAGAAGCTATATTATATGCAGCTTTCCCAAAGGATCCTATTGTAAAGTATAATCTATGGCAATTATGTTCCAACCCCTATTCCTTTGGCATATAACTAAATTCCTTTTTGAGCTGCCTATCTTGTTCTCTACCACCACCCTAAATTTTCTCTCCCCAACTTTTACATTTGTTTGGGATTGTTTCCCACAATCTTAGTACCCTGTTCACACTCATCAACCACCAGGTCCAGACCAAATTTTTATTTTCAAATACACCCTTGTTCCTTCCCAGAGCCATTTCCATTATGACACACATGTAAATAATCTGCCAAACTTATTTTCAGTATGTGTGCTATTATCTATGTGATTTGTTTACAGTGTTTTAAATGGAGAGGAGAAGGCTGTTGGGTAGCTAAGGGGAGCTTGCCTTATAAACAGTTTGACATACAATCCCCAACCTACTCTAAGTACAGAATTTCTGCTTATACTACCAAATTTATTTGAGCATGGAATAAAAACGTGTATGCAAAAATGCTTTGGAAAGTAACTCCCAAGTTGAAAGGAGTCACAATTATTAATTATAAGGTATTTCCTACCTTTATTTGTTCACTCAGTACAGTTTATTTCCAAGTTATATGGAAGTGTTTCATGACTAGTGACCTGCTAGAGTTACGGCACAATGGTCCCACCTAATCTGTCCACAAGAGGTAAACCCTGACATCAGGGAGATGTGCCAGGCACACGTGCCCCAGCAGCCTGTCTCTGGCAGGTGTCCCCAGCATCCGGAGCTAGCTCCTCCAGTTTTATTCTTTCCCATTAACCCCACTCCACACACTGGCTCTAGCCCCAGGCATCCTGACCCAGAAAAGATACTTGTTCAATAAAATAGAGATACTAATATGAAAAAAAGAAATATTATAGAAACAAATGTTAGACTGAAGGCCAACTTGGGCCCCAAGGGAGAAATGGGAGGAAGCCCTGGAAAACAGAGAAGTTCCACAGAGTTGGTGAGAAGCATGGGTCTGAGAATCATAAAATCAGATTCAAATCTTAGCTCTGCTGCTTATAAACTCTATGATCGGGCACATGATAGCTGTTCAATAAAGAATGGTTGAATGAATAAACAAAATTAATTTTCAGAACTTCAGTTCCTCATATGCAAGATATGGAAGTAAATATCTCCTGCAGATGGTTGTTGTAAAGATTAAATAAGGTAATGTGGAGCAAATGAATAGGAGAGCACCTGACACAGAATTATTGCTCAATAAAGAGCATCTACTAATACTACATTATTATCCCAAAAATGATGGCAGAGAACATATCCATGATTCCCTTAGTTGACCCAGATGACAAGGTATTTAGCATTGTAACTAATTTATCTTTTTTTTTTTTTTAAGAAATTTTATTTATTCATTTGGCAGAGAGAGAGAGTGCATACAAGCAGGGGGAGCAACAGATGGAGAGGGAGAAGCAGACTCCCCACTGAGCAGGGAGCCCAATGTGGGGCTTGATCCCAGGACCCTGAGATCATGACCTGAGCCGAAGGCAGATGCATAACCCACTGAGCCGCCCAGGGGCCCCCATAACTGATTTATCTTTGATATAAGAGAAGCGATAGCAAATAAATTGCAAGAAACTCCCAATTTTCCATTTTTGCCTTGGGACAAAAAGGAAATATAAATCCAACCTAGGCCATCATGATCTTGTTTTTTTAAAAATTCTCTATGAAATTAAGTCCACAGTTAAAGAATGAGGTCTAGGACTCAGGAAACCAATGTTCAAGTCCTGATTTTTGTCTCTAATTATCTTTTCCTACATTTTGGTTTTTCAGATGAAGAAGCTATAAGCAGGGCGGGAAAGTGATTGCTCAAAAATAGTGAATGCTTTCTAGGTCCCTTTCAGTGTGAATCAGGATATGGTTCTATGAATTAGCCAACGGCTGGTGGGAATCAACACTGATATGGTCTCCTGAGGCCTTTTTTGCTGGTGACCTGTTAGGGCCAAACTGGTGAATCAACTGATATTCCATTTATTACTAACTTGTGGACCATTTCCATCTGACTGCCTTAGGCTGTCAGTTTTTCTCACTTACCTGGGCTTTCTAGCACTGGTAGCTGAAAGAACCTTAGAGGAAAGTGGAGTCTGCCTTCCATAAGGGGGCATCACAAAGAAGCATCAACAGTTAAATCAGTGGTTTCCTGGTCAGAATAATCTGGAGAGTTTAAAACATTACAGATGCCTGGGGACAAGTTCTCAAGATTCTGCTTAGTGCATCTGTGGGGTAGCCCAGAGTCACGTATTTTTTGAAAGCTTCCCAAATGTTTACAACGGACATCCAGATTTGGGAACAATTATCTCCATAAGGAATCACAAATTCAAATTCCTACAGGGACCCAGGCAAATTAGGTTAAAAATAAAGCTTTCTATATTTCACTTTCCTATTTTTGAGATAGAATTTAAGAATTGTTTCCTTTTCCTCTTTTAATTCCACTATAAGAAAAACAGGACAAAGAGAATAATAACTGAAACTCAGTCTTAACGCTGGGGAGCAATAGGGCATGGTGGCGACTGCAGTAAACTGGAAAATTTACACTCCATCTAAGAAGAGCACCAGTACTCAGCCTAGATAATTGTTGCCTTGTACTAATGCATGCCTATATAACCAGACCTCTTCATTCATCCAAAGGGCCAAAAAGTCAAGAATCTGAATTTTGATGTGAAATTTGCAAATTTCTCAATGTTGGAAACTCATATGAATTATTTTTTTTTAAGATTTTATTTATTTGTGAGAGAGAGAGCACAAGCAGGGGGAGTGGCAAGTAGAGGGAGAAGCAGGCTCCCCGCTGAGCAGGGAGCCCGACGTGGGACTCAGTCCCAGGACCCTGGGATCACGACCTGAGCCGAAGGCAGATGCTTAACCAACTGAGCCACCCAGGCGTCCCCATATGAATTATTTTAAAATACTGTTAGAAAGAAACAAAGCCTATGTGTGGAATTCAAAGAGCCAACAGGCCACAAATTGGAGATACCTCATGTGGGTTTGCACATTTACCTCTTCCTTTAGCAGGAAGTACAGGGTAGTGGAGCCATCAGTCCCTGGGACAGTAGTCCTAGGTTAGCTCCCTCTTCTAGCACTGAGCAGAGTTAGTCTTAAACCTTTCTGAGCTCAGATATCTCATCTGTCAAATGGGAGCAAGAAAACTTGATGTACACAATTGCTCTGAGGATAAATGAAATTATAAACTATAAAATGTTAGTTCTCACTACTGTAGTTAAAACAGAAAAGAGTTGCATGCAGTAAATTGTTCTCAGGTAACAGAGAATAAAAAGTTTTGTCTGAGGGTTGATCTTAGAAAAAGAGTTCTGTATCAGAGTTTTACGTCCAAAGAATGACAAGATCAGAGACTTCAACTTGGCGCGGCCTTTGCCTTTGGCTTGATTTTGTTTCCATCCACTCTTTGTCAAGTGGTGAAAGCTGATAGCTTGTCTCAGCAGGAGCCTGCAAGGCTTGGATGCTGGATTCCTCCAGGCTCCTGGCATCATCACTTGCCACAGCTGGAGGGAATGTGGACAGGGAAGAAGGAGTACATTGGGAGGGCAGAGGCAGACCTAGAGGCAAGTGAAAGGATACAGGACCTGTGCCCTGAACATAATGAATTCAAAGACAGAGGATGGAATTGATGCCGATTAAAGGAGAGGAGGCTCCAAGCCCAGAATGTTGGATTTAAAGCTATTTCACGGATGTGGAAAGTCATCTTGGCACCAGCTCATAAGGAAAGGAGAGAGGCAAATCTGTCACCAGCTAAGCCTTTCAGAGAAGTTTCAGGCCCCCAGACCTAGTAAGCACTGCTTCTGGTGGAAGCTGTCAAGTCAGACTGATAAACTGCTGGGCTCCTGCAGTTTATTGAGCCTGAAATGAGTGTAGAAGGTCAGATTCTCTGAGTTAAGTTACATTCTCAGATTTTCCAGCTGGAAATGAAAATCTAGGACCTGCCTTATTGCTATCTCATCTCTTCTAGAGGTGACTTCAGCCAGTAATTACATGAAGTTTAAAACAGAAGCTGGACCTATTTTATGCCATGAACACTTTTTTTTTTTTAAGATTTTATTTATTTATTTGACAGAGAGACAGTGAGAGAGGGAACACAAGCAGGGCGAGTGGGAGAGGAAGAAGCAAGCTTCCCATTGAGCAGGGAGCCCGACATGGGGCTTGATCCCAGGCCCCTGGGATCATGACCTGAGCCAAAGGCAGATGCTTAATGACTGAGCCACCCAGGCGCCCCTGCCAGGAACACTTTTAACTATCTGTTGAAGACTAACAGACTACTGCTAGTAATGTTTGTAAATGCTCCAAATAAAATACATGAATACAACGACAACTCCATTGAAATAGAAAGTATCCATATATTCCATATATTAAAGATATTTGTGAAATAGTAATAGTGCTTCTTTATTAATGAATAGCTAGATCTAGCAATAAATCCCAAAATTTCCATAATTAAAGTAGTGATGTATAGTAATGAGGATCAACAATATGTTGAGATACCTACAGCAAACAAAGGCACCTAACAGTGCTCTACAAAATGAGCCATAATATAGACAGACACATAGTGTCAAAGGAGACAGAACAAAGGCAATTAACTCTGCCTAGGGAAGGGAAAGCTAGGTAGAGGCGGGAAGAGTGAAGGGGTGAGTAGGGGTTCCTGAAGAAAAGTGGGGAAAGGCAATCAGCTTTGGAGACTGAGTAGCAAGATGGCATGGATGTTTATAACCAGAGGTTTCAGAAAGGTGAGTGGAGACCTGTTTGGGAAGTTCAGAATTTGTCCTTCATCCTTGAGGAAATATGAATCCATGAAAGGTATTAAGAAGAGGCATAATGTGATCCGATTTACATGTTAGTAAAGTAACTGGCAGCCATGTGGATTGCTTGGGAGAGAGGTTCAGTGACAGAGTGGACAGTCAGATCAAGGACATCCCCCACCCCCTGCCTTAGACAGCCTGCTATAGGCCCAGGCAAGAGAGGAGGGACTGAACTTGGGAGGCAGTAAAGGATCCAGAAGAGGAAATAGAATCTTATAAAGATTTGGATATAGACTTGAGGGGTAAGAGGAAAGAAGATGTGAAAATAATTTCAGGGTTTCCAATGGTGCCATTAAGATAAATGGAGAGAGTACAGAGATCAAGGTAATTAGGTTAGAAAGATGCTGACTTTTAAGCGCCTGTGGGTAATCTACGAACAACTGTAAATTCAGTAATTGGAAACATATGAACTATAAAAAAAAAGGTACTGATGACTGATGAAGATCAACAATATGTTAAGATACGTGTATCAACCATATGGTTATATGAAAATGTGTGTGGTTTCTATTACTGATGAAATCATAGGTATTACTGATATTCCTGTGGTTTGGTGCCTACATTTATACTAGAAGGAAATTCTATATTTCAATTAGAAGTTAGTAAAGGTATAATATTTTTGCCTTCTAAGTTCAGAGATCATTTAGAGGGAAAAGCTCAAGTTAAAAAAAAAAACCTGTTTAGGGCGCCTGGGTGGCTCAGTTGGTTAAGTGACTGCCTTAGGCTCAGGTCATGATCCTGGAGTCCTGCATCGGGCTCTCTGCTCGGCAGGGAGTCTGCTTCTCCCTCTGACTCTCCCCCCTCTCATGTGCTCTCTCTCATTCTCTCTCTCTCAAATAAATAAAATCTTTAAAAAAAATGAAAAAATAAAAATTAAAAGAACCCTATTTAGAAGGTGATAAAAACTATTGGCTCCCCTCCCCCTCCCTCAGCAGACAGGCAAATGAATATAGCTCTTTAAGTCCTTTACTTTGGAAAACTACAAATTTATGTTAACCATTGGTCAAAATATTTGTAAAGAGGGTAGATCTCATCTAAATATGTAAGATGTATTTATTTTCTACAAACTAAATTTTAAACTCAAGACTATACAACCAAGTTGGTAAAAAAACAAAACAAAAAACCTCATGTCAGTCATTCTTGGTCATTCTCCGATTCAAGCAGCTTTGGGAATTTGTCATAATTTCTCAGGCTCATATTATCCAGGAGAAGACCTGTAGGTTGATCATCTGTCCACACAGGCTACCCATATGATGTCTGTTGTCCTTCTCTGAGGGCTACTTCAGGTTCAGTGGTTCTCTGTTGTTTGAGACATATGAATTTTCCTTTATGTCCACCTAAGTCCTTTCTTCTGAAAGGTACCACATGCCTATTCCTCTCTAGAACTTTCAACTTGTCTCTGGTTGTTCTGCCACATATTTTATCTAAAGCCACAAAGCACAGGACAGGAAAATGGGGGAAAGGGAAAAAAGGAACTATAATAAGAAAGTTAATATTTAAAAATATTATCTACCCACATATTTCTAAAATACCACTTTGGAATCAATTTCAGGAAAAACAAACGGATGCATTTGATATAAACAAAAAAATCTCAACTACACAGATACTTTATGATTTAATCAAAATTATCATTACTCAATTTGTCATCCCATCTCATTCACCAGATTTTACCCTAAGTAATTTTAAGTTATTGACAAAAAATAAAATCCATTCTCAACAGGCAAATAATTGAGGCTCTGAGGATATTAAAAATATGCCACAGGAAGGACTTTCTAAATATGACTCAAAATCCAAATGCAATAAAAGAAAATGTTGATAAATTTGACTACACATAAAATGAAAGTGATACTCATAGAATTAAAAACACCATAAGCAAAGTAAAAACATAAGACACTGGAAAAAGGTTTATGGAAAAGGGGGTTAATCTCCATAATCTCTGAAGAGCTTCTAGAAATGAAGGAAAAGGCCGACATCCCAATGAGGGAAAAAGATGAAATAGAAAAGTATACAGAAAAGCAAAGCAAAAGAAATACAAATGACCCTAAATATAATACAAAATTCTCAATTCCACATAATAAGAAAAAAAAAAATTAGACCCTCACTGAGAAATGCCCTCTTCTGGCCACTATGGAGCACAGGCATTGGGTTTATCCTCCCACATGAAATTTTAAAACCATTAAAAATATATGATATAACAATTTTCAGACATTGAACGTGCGTCAGCTCAGGACAGTGGTCCCTGAGAGAATGGAAACAAATGAGTTGGGCCATCTGATTGTCCAGGGTTACTGTTTGGAGAGAGCTTCCATGCTGCCACGCAGAGAGGAAACCCAGGGAGAGAGCTTAACAGTCTCCCTAAAATGAGAACATGGAGTTGGTAGTCCTAGAAAGTCCAGATGATTGGATTTCACAGTGCCACATGTGAGAAGGGACCCATACAAAGAACTTCTGCATTCTACAGATGGTTCCCCCCTTAAATCTTCGGGTGAACGCTAATCACTACATGCACGTGAGCAAACTATCTGAGACAATGGAAATATGCACAGAAAGAAGCAGGGTGTCAATACCTAGGGATCACACAGGGATGAGAATAGTTGTGTTCCATCAACCAGAGTGGTAAGCCCTGTAAAGAAGGGAGACTGGATAGTCTTCAGAAAATTATTGCCTCTGATGCGGGGAAAAGTTACTGACACTAAAGACTGTTTTGGACATGCCTAATAAAGTTTAAAAGCAAGACTTAAAAGGTGCAAACTATTTCCAAGGAACATAACTGCCTCCCACTGAAAAAAAAGCTCAAGAATACAGGAACACAAAAATATGCAGCATTCAACAACATAAAACTCATAGTGTCTGGGAGCCAACCCCAAGATTCCAGGCATGCATCAGAGGAGGAAAATGCAAAACATGATATATCCTAAATTACAATGATTATAGAATTAGTGGACAAAATCATTAAAAACTGTTATAACTATGTTGAAGAAAATAGATTGAACATGTTAAGTGAAGACATGTAAGATTTTTAAGAAATTTTTCTAGGAGAGAAAAAAATATAATCAGTGTAATGAAATTCACAAGGTGAGATTAACAGATTATTAAACACTATAAAAGTAAAGATCAGTGAATTTGAAGACAGTAATAGAAACTACCCAAAATGAAAGAGACAAAAGACTGGGAAAGAAATGAACAGAGCATCAATGCACTGAAGGAAATTTAGGCAGCCTAGTATAAAAAGTTCCTGAAAAAGAGGAGGCAGAAAAATATTTGAGAAAATAATGGCCCCAAATTTCCCAAATTTTATAAAACCATAAAGCCTTCAACAAGCCCCAAATATAAGAAACATGAATCCTACACCAAGGTACATCATAGGCAAGTGTTTAAAACCATGGATAAAGAGAAAAATCTTAAATATAGCCAAAGAATAAAGACAAACTATGTAAAAACAAATCAAGATAAAAGTAATAGCAGAAATTTCCATCAGAAATACAGCAAGCCAAAATTCTTTGCTGCCTACAAGAAACCCACTTTCACTATAAATACAGAAATGGATTAAAAGTAAAAGAAGGGGAAGAGATATAACATGCAAACAGTAATCAAAAGAAAACTGGAGTGACTTTATCAATATCTGACAAATTAGATTTCAGAGCAAAAATATTACCAGAGTCATTTCATAATGATATAGTGGTCAATTTGTCAAAAGGATATAGAATTCTAAATACTTATGCATGTAATAACAGAGCTTCAGAACACAAGAAGTAGAGGCACCTGGGTGGCTCAGCCGGTAAAGCATCTGGCCCTTGGTTTTGGCTCAGGTCATGATACCAGGGTAGTGAGATCGAGCTCCAACGAGTCGGGCTCCACCCTCAGTGAGGAGTCTGCTTCTCTCCTCCTCCCTCTCCCTCTGCTCCTCCCCCTGCTTGTGTGTGCCCTCTCCCTTTCTCTCTCTCTCTCTCTCTCTCTCACTTTCTCTCAACAATAAATAAATCTCTAAGAAGTTTTTAAAAGGGAATACAAGAAGTAAATCTAATAGAGCTCAAACAAAAATAGGGAAACCCACAATGATAGTTGAAGACTTTATCATCCCTTTCATAAAAAATGTGAGAACAAGTAGACAAAAAATTAGTAAGGATATGAAAGCCTTGAACGGAGACTATCAATTAACCTGACCTAACTAATATTTACAGAATTCCCAACCAGCAACAGCAGAATATACATTCCTTCCAAATGTACGTGATACATGTCAGAAAAGACCCTATTCTGGGTCACAAAATAAGATTCAACAAATTTGAAAGGATTTTGAACATGGTATACTCTCTGATCACAATGGAATTAAATTAGAAATCAACAGAAACTGTGATGAATACCTGTAAAGCTTTTTAATAATCCATGGATCAAAGAAGAAATCAAAAGTAAAATAGAAATTATTTTTGACTGGTAAAAATGAAAACATGGATCATTAAATTTTGTGGGATTCAATTAAATAAGTACATAGAAAGAAATTTACAGGACTGAAGAATAAGGGTCTGAAATCAATGACCTAAGTTCTCACTTAAGAAATTAGGAACAGAAGAGGGAATTAAACCCAAGTAATAAAGAAAAAAGCACAAAATGATGAAATAAATAAGAGAAAAATAGGGAAAAACATTAACAAAATAAGAAAACTGCAGGTCAATAGCCCTCATAAACGTAGATGTAAAAATTCTCAACAAAATTTTAGCAAATTAAATCTAGCAACATATAAAAAGTACCGTAAAGAATTATGAAGTAGAGTGTATCCCTGAAATTCAAGGTTGTTTCAATATTTGAAAATCAATCGGTATCATTCACCATTTTAACAGATGCCACATGATTATTTCCATAGATGCATAAAAAGCATTTATTTGACAAAATCTGAAATGCACTACTGATTCCTAGCAAACAGAAGGGAACTTCCTCAATCTAATAAAGGGCATTTACAAAACCCACAGATATACTCACAGGTGGCTGGACTCTCCATGTAAAAAAAATCCTAAGAAATGGTGATGGGTATTAAAGAGGGCACGTATTGCATGGAGCACTGGGTGTTATACGCAAACAATGAATCACGGAACACTACGTCAAAAACTAATGATGTAATGTATGGTGATTAACATAATAATAAAAAAAAGAAATACATTTTTAAATGCTTTAACAAAGTGTAGGATATAAGAGCAATTCACAAAAATCATTTGTATTTCAATATGCTAGCAACAGATAATCAGGAAATAAAAGTTTTAAAAGATTTTTAAAAAGATTTTATTTGAGAGAGAGAAAGTGCTAGCAAGCCATCAGGGAGGTGCAGAGGGAGAGGGACAAGCAGACTCCATGCTGAGCTCAGAGCCTGATGCAGGGCTCAATCCCACACTCCTGAGATCATGACCTGAGCCAGAATCAAGAGTCAGATGCTCAACTGACTGAGCCACCCAGGTGCCCCAGGAAATTTTTAAAAATATCTTGGACAGTAGCATTTAAAAATATGAAAATTGGGAGATATTTGGCAAAAGATGTGCAACAGTTGTATAATGAAAACTACAAAAAGCTTTAAGAGAAATTAATGAAGACGTAAGTAGAGAACTATACTGTGTTCTTACATCAAAGGACTCCTCATTGTTGAGATGTCAGTTCTTCCCCAAATTGATTTATAGACTGAATGTAATCCCAATCAAAAGCCTAGCAGGATATGGAAATGCAAAGAATGGAATATAGCTGAAACAACTTTAAAGAATAATAAGAGTTAAAGGGTTTACCCTTTCTGATTTCAAGGCTTATTATAAAGCTACAACAATTAATACAATGTCATACTGGATCATAATAAATAAATTAAGAGAATGGAAATAATGAGTCCAGGAATAGACCAACACACAGTCCATTGATTTTTGACAAAAGTGTAAGGGCAATTCAATGGGGAAAGAATAAGATTTTCAGTAAATGGTGCTGGAGGAATTGGCTAACCACTTGCAAAGAAAAACGAAAAAAAAAAAAAAGGCTTTAACCCTTACTTCATACCATACACAAAAATTAACTTGAAATTGATCATAGCCCTGAGCAAAATTAAAACTATAAAACTTCAAAAGGAAAACAAGAAATTTAATAATCTGGATTTGGCAAAGATTTTTCTTAAGATTTTATTTATTTATTTGACAGAGAGAGAGAGATCACAAGCAGGGGGAGCAGCAGAGGGAGAGGGAGAAGCAGGCTTCCCGTTCAGATGTGGGGCTCCATCCCAGGACCCTGGGATCATGCCCTGAGCCGAAGGCAGACGCCTAACTGACTGAGCCACCCAGGCGCCCTGGATTTGGCAAAGATTTCTTAAACACCAAAAGCATGAACTTTAAAAGAATCTACAAACTAAACTTTATCAGTTTGAAAAGTTTTGTTCTTCATGAATCATTGTTAAAATGAAAAATCAAACCATAGACTAGGAGAAAATATTTTATATTCACACATACATAATAATGGACTTGTATAAGGAACACTTGCAACTCAATAAGACAAACAACCCAATTAAAAGTAGACAAAAGATTTAAATAGACACTCTACCAGAAAAGAGAGATTTGGAGAATAAGCACATGAAAAATTGCTCAACATGAGCAACAGTTTCACAGAGAGCAATTTCGCACTAATTACAGCCCAGTCTTAATTTCCTGTCATTGTTACTGATTGCCTACATGAAATGAACGTCTTAAATGAGCTGAAGTTCAGTCCCGTTCCCTGTCTCAGCAGTGCCAAACTATCATTTCACCTGACCTCATTTTTTTAAATCTTAATTTTCTTCAATATCAGCTATAGAGACCTTAACCCTGCTATTAACCTGGGGAGGTCAGGAGCATGCAATAAGATCTCTCAATTTCTCTGTAGCTCAAATCTCTGCAGAATTACCAGGCATCACCTCCTTTTGCTATGTTTCAGAAGCGGGAGCAGTCTGCCACCCTTGCAAGGTTGGCCCCTCTACTGGATGGAGCTCAACCCAGTTCCTCTCTCCCTTTGCAGAACCATCCATCACCTCCACCCACGCATCACCTCCACTCCACTCTTCCTCTCCATAGGTTCCTTCCTCTTAGTCTGCAAATCTTTCCACCCACAGACATGTTCTCCCAGTACTGAGGCCACCCCCACCCCCCGCAGCTACCTTCCTACATCTTTCTCCCTTCGGCTGAATCTTTTTTTTTTTTTTTTAAAGATTTTACTTATTTGAGAGAGAGAGAGCAGGAGTGGGAGTGGGAGCAGGAGCGGAGGGAGGGCCAGAGGGAGAGGGAGAAGGAGACTCCCACGGAGTGGGCAGCTGAAGGACCCGGGGCTCGATCCCAGGACCCCAAGATCAGGACCTGAGCCCAAGTCAGATGCTTAACTGACTGAGCCACCCAGGTGCCCCTGATTCACTTCTTGACTCCTTAATCACTCTTCAGCCCAGAGAAATTTGTTTTGTACCTACCACTCTACTACATTGTACTCAAAATCACAGCCGCAGGCAGAATTATAGTGGGATGGATCCTGAGGAGCTACCAGTTCTGATGAGCTTACAGATATGCCAGGATTCAGCTACTCTCTCATTCAGTGAAGATCAGTTCACTGCCTACGACGTTCCAGGCACAGTTCTGTGTTTCAGTGGTTCATAGATGTGCTAGGAAATAGCAATACCGGAGATACAGCAGTAAACAAAGAAGACAGAAATCGCTGTTCTCTTGGGCTTACATTCTAGTGTGGGGAAACGAACAAAAAACGAAAAAGATAACATAGTTAAGTATATGGCATGTCAGCTATGAGAAATGCTACAAAAAATAAACTAGGGGAGAGGGTATGCAGTGCAGTGGAAGTGGGAGAAATGATGAGGCAGGATTTTGTAGAGAAACTTTAGGATACGGTGGTAAGGGAAGAAGATTCTGGAGCCAAAGGACCTGGGTTCTTATCCCACCTTTCCTTTCTGTGTGTCCTTAGGCAAGTCATTTAACCTCTTGGTGCCTTGGTTTCCTCATCTGTGAAACAGGAAGGATATTTGAACCTACTACATTAATGATTAAATGAGTCTATGATATATTAAATATTTAGAACAGTGCCTGAGCTCACAGTAAGAGCTCATAAAATATTAGCTATTAACACTACTGTTCATTCACTGTTTACATAGCACTCACTAACCTGATAGATGCTGTAAGGTATATTAAGACAATGTAAGATGCATTCCTGACCGCTCAAGAAAGGAGTGCACACACACAAAACACGATACAAGGTGGGGTATACCCTCTCATCTTGCAGAGGGGGACATCACACCCATATTGTCATTCTTTACAAGATATCAAGGTGCTCTGAAAGCATCTTCTCATCCAGGATGACTGTCATGAGAAATACTATTGCCTCCATTACAGCTGGAGGAGAACAGAAACACCTAGTTATCACCTGAATCCCTCCCCAGCCTTAGTGGCTCAGCCTGGAGGGGCAGTTGAGGTCAAGTGGCAAGGGCACTGGCTCAGAGTATGACCTTTGACACTGTGCAAACCTGTATTTGAATCAAGGACTACTAATTCATTAGCTGTGTAACATTGGACAAATGATTGCATCTCCCGGAAAAGCTCAGCTTTCTCATGGGCAAGGTAAGGACAATTAATTCTAGCTGCATCAGTTTCATGCAAGGATGAAATGAGAGGATGTATTTAAAGCACTGTGGAAATCATTCAGCCCGTGATAAGCACCCAATAAAATGGTAGCTTTAAAAGAGAAAAAGACAAAGCAACACCTCTCTCTCTCTCTCTCTCTCTCTCTCTGTCAGCTTGTACTTGGGGAGTACTTTGCATGAAGCCTCCAAGTCACCTTTAGATTCATGAGAGGACACCACACATATAGCAAAGTATATAGAAATGAAATGCCTGAGTCCATGAGAATGCGTTCCTTCTCAAACCAATAATTTCATGAACTTCTCGTTTGTTTGTGGCCCTATAGTGCCAAAGACCACACTGTTTTTTATAGAGATAAGGTTTTTCTTTTTTTTTTTTTTCTTTTTTGAGATCTGCACTTAAGCTACAGTAGTCAAAGATTCTGAAACAACACAACCTAATAGTGTTTTCCTCCAAAGATGAGCCCTTGAAAAGCTGTGTGTAAACTGGGTTTTGTAAATCATCTCAAAGATTCAAAGGAAACTTTCAACTTAAAGAATCTTGGGAGTGAATCCTTTTAAAAAAGCAATGGGTTGTTGCTAGATTGACTGAATGTATTATTTCATCGTCTTTTAATGTATAGATTTTTAAACATGTAGCTGAGCTAAAGTAGCACACTTGACCTTGGTGGAAGCCAGAACTCTTTCTCCAGGAGAAAAGAACAAGGAGAGACTGCAGGGTGGTGGTGCTTCAGTGGGAAAATAAGGCTTGTTTTCAATGGCAGAATCAAAGCTTAGGAAAGTTAACTTCCACAATTTGGGGGAAGCTCTTTGTAGAAGACTTTGTGGCTGGAATAGGTTCTTAGAAATAGGAGTCTGCTCTGAGATTATAAACAATGACCTAGTACAAACTGCTCAGACTTCAGCACCCTGCAAATAACCGACATCAATAACTTATTCCTGAAGTCCCCTTACAGGTCTCAGCTTGCAATGGAAAAAGACAGTGTGATTCGTCATGCTTCCCATTCGTATCGAGCTGCCTGTGATCTTTGTGCATTAGAGAAGACTTTGTGGAAGATGGAAATGCACTGGTCTGAACCACTGGCAGCATGGGCAGGAACCTAACTAAAAGGTAAGATGAAAGAGGAGACCTGATATTTTTACCAAGTTCTAGCAAGATGTGAAGATGCTGATGTAGAAACGGATAAGCAGAGCACACAGATGTGTATTCAAAGTAAATTCTCCTCTAAGTGGCTTTGATGGTTCAGTTAAATGCAGTTGAGGCAACTAGTGCCATTTAAAATAATTTAAAATTTAAAATAATCTTTTAAAATTTAAAATAATTTAAAATTTAAAATAATTTAAATTAATTTATTTAATTTAAATAATTTAATTTATTTAATTTAAAATAATCTTTGCCATTTAAAATAATCTTTGCCAGACCATATTCTTACCATGTTTTGCAACCTGCTAAGTTGGATTTTTTTTTTTTTTAAGGCTTCTAGGAGCTGGTCTAAATTCCTGAAAGGAGGAGGAGGGGGACTTGATGGGGGACAGGGTGGATGGCTTAGGGAGGGGATAGAGGAAGAAGCTTAATCATTCTCTCACACCCTGGAGGACACCTGCTAGGCTGCCCTCCATCATCATGTGGCACTGGACTAGGCTCTTAGAGTACCAAGATGGCTCTTGCTCTTGGAATAATGAGGCCCTTCTAACCAGTGGCTTCATAGAAATGGATGGCTGCTCTGGTCACTAGTTGTCCTAGTAACAGCCTGGCTCAAGTCTATGGGCATTAGGGCCAGGGAGTCCTGGGTGTCTGGATCTTGGTTCCTCTACCCACTAGCTGTGTGATTTCAGGCAGGTTGGTTAACATCTGTAGTATCTGTCCTTTTCTAGAATACTGCAATCATGACACTATACATAGGACCTCATAACTCTGTTGTGCAACTGAAGGACGTAATATATGCACAGCCCATGGCACAGAGCCTGGCACAGAGCAAGAGCTCTGCATGTCAGTAATAGGCAGAGATGCCATTCGAGCAGCATCAGGGGCCCTCCGCTCCATGGAGCTGTTCCCGGCATGAGGATAAAAGATAACAATCACAGAGCACCTACCACATGCCAGGTGGGCCATGTTCTGAGTGAGTTACCATGAATTAGCTCATTTAATCTTCACAATGCCCCTAAGAGGCAGGTGTGATTGTTATAGGACAATTTTATAGAGGGGGAGACTCACCCCAGGTTAGTCTATAAGTGAGAGACAGAGGCAGGGTTTGTGCCCAGGCAGTCTGGCTCCAGAACCCATGCATAGATCCTCAACCCTGTGATACTGCAGTAACATGCCATTTACAAAAAATAAAACGAAGTGTCACATGGTGGTCAGTTTAGCAAGTGGGGTCAGTATGTGTGTCAGGTCAGTATATATATATATATATATATATATATATATATATATATATATATATATATATATATATATACACACACACACACACACACACAAGTATAAATATCAAAACTACATTCCTAGCATGGAAGAACTTGCACAAATCAACTAGCCATTTGTCCATGGCACAGGTGGCGATGGTTTCTTTAAACTGAACCACCTGAAAATAAGAAGAGGAACATCCAGGGTGATTTCCTGTGGTCCCTATGGCATCATCAGATGTCAACCACTTGAGTCACGGAAACCAGAAACCTAGCAGTCCCTTTGAATTCCACCCCTTTGAATGTTCTCATCCAATCCTCCAGCATTCCATACATCTATAGGTTCTGTATCCAAGATTTCTCTTGCATCCATCCCCTCTTCTTCACTCTCAACACCACTGTTTTTAGTTCAAGCTTTTCAATTCCTTTTTGGATAACTGGATCAGACTTGTAACCTCTCTCTCTGACAACATTCTTGCTCAGCCCCACACCCAAGAAATCCTTTTTCCTTATGGTGTTGAAAAATCATTTTAAAACACAAGTCTTACAATGTTGAGCCTCTGCATAAAGCCTTAGCACCTACAGAATGAAATCCAAACTCCTTGAGTCCCTTTATAAGCTGACCTTTCCATCTCTTCCCACTCCCCCAGATATAACCACACATACATTAGTAGATGCTATTTCCTCTGAACAAAAGCCCTAGCTCTTCCACATGCCCTCCTCCCTAGTTTCTACCTCCCATAGCCTTCATTTAGAAAGCCCCTACTCAGTCATTAAGTCTCAGCTCAATCACCACCTCCTCCAGGAAGTTTTCTGTGATTCCCCCACGCAGTTAGCTGCCTTCACCTTTGTGCCTATAACAGCCAAATTGTAACTTTCCCCGACATTAGCATATAAGTTCTTGATGGCAAGTGCTGTGTGTACACAATGTATTCTCAGCCCCAGAACAGTCTCTGGCACTAGAGGGAAATCAACACATATTTATTGTATTATTATAGCCTTGCCTATTGCAGTATAGTTGTTTGTTGAGGTGTCTGCTTCCTCCACAGGAATGTTAGCTTCTGGGGGCAAAGATAGTCTCTTTTGCTTCTGTATCCCTACACCTATCACAGTGCCTGGCAAGAAGTGAGTATTCAAAGTTTGTTGAATGAATTAATGCACAAATAAATGAATAAACCGCACAGGCCTCCAGGATTCCCTTGCTTGTCAGTATAACCCAAATCTATTGTTCTAGTGTTGTTTAGAAGGAGCACTCTCCAAAAGCAAGTCCACCTGGAAGATGCCATTAAAAAACCAACCAGATTCTAAGAGACCAAAAGGTACATTGGTTGCATGTGTCATGAACATAAATAAAAAGGTTTATATGTAAAATCCCAATTTTAATTTGGAAAAAATAGTAGCTTTTGCAGGATGCCTATTCAGTGGCATTTTTCATCTAAGGGAACTTCAAAGAGCTCTGATTTGATGGGTGGTCTACAAAGGGCAAAAGTCCCACTCAGTTGAGGGCTTATAGGGAACTTGTTTTCACAACTGTTCCCGGGAACTTTTGCTTTCATTATATCATCTCCTTGTGAGGTGGGTGTTAGGATCACCACTGTTGTGGATGAAGAAATGAACACAGAGAGAGCTTCAGGTTATAGAATAAACCTCTGGTTTTATTCTGGGGTCCCATATTAGGTCAGGTGTCAGTGGACCAAATATGTCTAGTTATGTTCCCTAAACTCGAGGGTGACAGAATGTTGCCCTAAGATGGGACCTCATCTCCTGGAAGAGGTCTTGGTACATCTGCCACATGCATTTCTGCTCACCCTAACACTTGAGCTGGCTGTGGAAACAGTGGAGTTGTTCAATCCCATTTACTTCATTGAGCATCTACTGTATTCATTATCTACTGTGTCTAGCACATAGTGTGATTTCTGTAAACGGGGAAGGGCAAAATGGCCCCGAAAAACAATGTATAAAGAAATGTGTGTGTATAGCATACTACACTGTGATATAAGATGATATTCCTTACTCCAGCTTCCTGCCAAAATATTTGAAAGCCATCACCCAAAAAGACAGTTATTATGAAATCCAATTCACAGATGAATAAGCTGAGATTCAGAGATCTTAAATAATCCCAAGGCCACACAACTAACAAGTGGCAGGACCCATTTTAACAATGTATAACCGTCTCTGGGAGAAGGCAAGTCTTACTGATAAATAAATGAAAGATCCTCCAGAGAAGAGACACACGTGCTAATAATTTTTTAATAACACTAGTTGAACGACAGTGTAATGCAACTTCCTGATTTTATTGAGACTTAACATTTTCCAGACTTACTGATTTATTAACTCTCATAACCCTAGCCACAGTTTGAACTCTAGCTAAATTTTCTTTCCACTTTCATCACTTCTAAGCTTAGTTGGAACACTTATGCTGTGGCTTCATTTTGTTTTTATTTCTTTCCTTTGTTATTTCAGGCACATCATTTCACCGGGAGGAGCTATAGGCTCCCACCCTGGGTCCCCCCACTTTTCTGTGAGGTGCAGCCTTCCCGTGACTAAGCCCACAAGCCCAGTGCACACCGGGCTGTGTTGTCAGACCTGAGTAGCGGAGTGTCTGAGTGGGTACATATGCACATGAACGCTGCACCTGGACAAACAGGATTTGAACTCATTGGCTCCAAATGCAATATTGCTCTGCTGGATCATTTTACTGACTACAATCTTGGTCATCTCTCAGAGAAATTCCTTCCCAACTCAGTGTCTGTAAAACCCCAAGAATGCCTCTCGTTAGCAAGACAGACTTCAGAGTGGTTTTGACAAGTTGGAAATACCTCTAAAATGATAGCTTAATGATTTTATGTGTGTTTCTTCTTGAGCCTCCACTGTTTCTTCAAGACCTAGAGATTTATTTATTTATTTTACTGTGGCAGAGCAGAGCCCTAATCTTGTCCACAAGATCCTTCTGCCTAATGAAAAATGATCAAGCAATAGTACCCAAATCCCAAAAACTTGGAGAGAAAACCTTACACAGACCACCCCAGTCATACTCATAAAGCCAAGGAGGTTTCCACTTGAGGGTAGGCATTATTTTGTGGGATGGTGGAGCATCCTTGAATGAAGAGCTGTCACAAAGAGATGGGATTATGATAGAATAGAACTCCCGCTAATCAGGTTGAATTTACTGCCCATGCTGTGAGGGTGTTGGGAAAAGTTTTGGTCTCTGCTATAGGGGTAGTGGCTCTTTCAGTCTTGCCTTCTCTGGGAAGATACGGGCTCTAAGATGAGGCAGGAATGGCTACATAAACTTTCAGATGAGTGCAAAAAAAAAAAAAAAAAAGGTCTCTTGTTGAAAAATAAGAATTTCAAGATGGCAACAACAGAACATTAAACCAGTCACAAAACACTTTGAGACCATGGGACGCCTGGGTGGCTCAGTCAATTAAGCGTCTGCCTTCAGCTCAGGTCATGATCCCAGGGTCCTGGGATCGAGTCCCACATTGGGCTCCCTGCTCTGTGGGGAGCCTGCTTCTCCCTCTGCCTCTGCCTCTCTGTCTCTCATGAATAAATAAATAAAATGTTTAAAAAAAAAAAAAAAACACTTTGAGACCACAGAGGTTGCATATCCATGAGACCAGCCCTGAGGTTGAATTTTTAGCACTCACTTTGGCCCTGTCATCTGGAAACTGAGGCATTAAATAAGATGAACATTCCTCTAACCCCATCACCTGCTACCATGTGTACACATTTTACATGGACACTCTGCTTATCATGCTCCAATATGATTATATAATGTTTACCTAGCATTTAATATATACCAGTTTCTGGACTAATCATTTTACATGCATTATCTTATTTAATCCTGACAAAATCCCTAGGAGATCAGAACGGTCATTCCCATTTTGTGGATGAGGAAACTAAGTCACAGGGACAATAATTTATTTGCCTAAAGTTATAAACTAGAAATTGGCCTTAAGAAAGTAACAAATATCCGAGGGGAAATAAGTGAAATAGAGACTAAAAAGACAATAAAAGATCAATGAAACAAAGCTGGCTTTTGGAAAACACAATGGACAAATCTTTAGACTAACCAAGAAAAAAAGAGAGAGGACTCAAAATTACCTTGAGATCCAAACCAAAGACACTACAAAAAAAAAAAAAAAAAAGGAAAGAAAGAAAGAAAGACTATAGGCCAATACCTCTGATGAACATAGATGCAAACATCCCCACAAAATATTAGCAAACCAAATTCAACAATACATTAAAAAATCATTCATCATGATCAAGTAGGATTTATTCCAGGGATGCAAGGGTGGCTCAATATTTGCAAATCAATCAATGTGATACATCACACCAACAAGGATAAAAACCATATCATCATCTCAGCAGATGCAGAAAAATCATTTGACAAAATGTAACATCCATTCATGATAAAAACTTTCAACAGAGTGGATTTAGAGGGAACATATCTCAACACAATAAAGACCATATATGAAAACCCCACAGCTAACTTCACACTCCATGGTGAAAAACTGAAAGCTTTTCCTGTAAGATCAGGAATAAGACAATGATGTCCACTATTGCTACTTTTATTCAACATAGTACTGGAAGTCCTAGCTGCAGCAATCACACAAGAAATAAAAGGCATTCAAATTAAGTAAAACTGTCACTATTGGCAGATGAAATGATACTATATATAGAATCCATAAAGATGCCATCAAAAAACTATTAGAACTGATAAATGAATTCAGTAAAGTTATGGATACAAAATTAATATACAGAAATCTGTTGCATTCTATCCACTAAAAATGAAGTAGCAGAAAGAGAAATTAAGAAAACAATCCCATTTACTATTGCACCTAAAAGAATACCTAGGAATAAATTTAAACAAAGACATGAAAGACGTGTACTCTGAAAACTATAAAAAATTAAGAATGAAACAAATGGAAAGATATTCCATGCTCATAGATTGGAAGAATTGTTTAAATATCCATACTATCCAAAGAAATCTACAGATTCAATGCAATCCCTATCAAAACACCAAAAGCATTTTTCACAAAACTAGAACAAATAATTGTAAAATTTGAATGGAACCACAAAAGACCCCCAAGGAGCCAAAGCAATCTTGAAAAAGAAGAACAAAGGTGGAGGTATCACAATCCCAGATTTCAAGATATACCACAAAGCTGTAGTAATCAAAACAGTAGGGTACTGACACATAAACACATAGATCAATGGAACAGAGTCCAGAAATGAACTCATATTTATATGGTCAATTAATCTATAACAAAAAAGGCAAGAAAATGCAATGCAGAAAAGAATCTCTTCAATAAATGGTGCTGGGAAAACTGGATAGCTATATACAATAGGATGAAACTGGATGACTTTCTTACACCATATAAACTCAAAATGGATTAAAGACCTAAGTGTAAGACCTAAAACCACGAAACTCCAAGTGAAACTCCAAGTGAAACACTCTTCAACATTGGCCTTAGCAACTTCTTTCTAGGTATGTCTCCTCAGGCAAGGGAAACTAAAGCAAAAACAAACAAATGGGATTACATCAAAACAAAAAATTTCTGCACAGCAAAGGAAACCATCAACAAAACAAAAAGGCAACCTATTGAATGGGAGAAGGTATTTGTAAATGATATATTTGATAATGGGTTAGTACCAAAAATATATAAAGAACTCATACAACACCCAAGAAACAAATAATCTAATTAAAAATGAGAAGACCTAAATAGACATTTTTCCAAAGAAGACCTGCCATTGGCAATAAACATATGAAAAGATGCTCAATATCACTCATCGTCAGGGAAATGCAAATCAAAACCACAGTGAGATATCACGTTACACCTGTCAGAATGGCTAGAATAAAAAAGACAAGAAATACCAAGTGTTGGCGAGGATGTGGGAAAAAAAGGAACCCTTGCACACTGTTGGTGGGAATGTAAATTGGTGCAGCCACTGTGGAGGTTTCTCAAAAAATTAAAAATAGAGGAGTGCCTGGGTGGTTCAGTCGTTAAGTGGCTGCCTTCGGATCAGGTCATGATCCCAGGGTCCTGGGAAAGAGCCCTGTGTTGGGCTCTCTGCTCAGCGGGGAGCCTGCTTCTCCCTCTCCCTCTGCCGGCCTCTATGTCTACTTGTGTGCTCTGTCAAATAAATAAAATAAAATCTTTAAAAATTTTTTAAAAAAGAATCACCACATGATATAGTAATTCCACTATTAGGTATCTGCCCCCCAAAACACACACACACAAAAAAAACCCAAAACACTAATTTGAAAAGATATATACACCCCTATATTTACTGCATTATTACAATACCCAAGATATGGAAGAAGCCCAAGTGCCCATTGATAGATGATGGATAAAAAAGATGTGGTGTATATATATATATAATAAAATATTACTCAGCCATAAAGAAGAATGAGATTGTGCCATTTGCAACAACTGTTTGCAAGTGAAATAAGTCAGAGACAAATACTATGTGACTTCACTTGTTTGTGGAATCTAAAAAACAAAGAAATGAACAAACACAGACTCTTAAATACAGAAAACTGGTGGTTGCCAAAAGGGAGGTGTGTGGGGGGATAGATGAAATAGATAAAGGGGATTAAGAAGTACAAAATTCCAGATATGAAATAAATAAGTCACAGAGATGAGAAATGCAGCACAGAGAAAATAGTCAATATTGTATAATGTAGATGTGACAGATGGTGATTACACTTATGTGGTGAACACTGAGTAATATACAGAATTGTTGAATTGTTGAATCAGTGTTGTATACCTGAAGCTAAGATAACATTTTATGTTAATTATACTTCAATTTTAAAAAGATGAAAAAAATTAAATGAAATTTTAAGACAAATTACTAAGAGTAAACCTTAAAAGTTCTCTTCACAAGAAGAAAATATTTAACTATGTGTGGTGATCGATGTTAATTAAATTTGTTCTGGTAATCATTTCACAATATATACATATATGAAGTCATTATGTTATATATCTAAACTAATACAATGCTATATGTCTGTTATATCTTAATTTTTAAAAAAGCAAGGGCTGATGAGGTTTGGAGAAACTGGAACCCTTGAGTATTGCTAGTGAGAATGTAAAATGATGCAGCCACTTGGAAACAGCGTGATGGTTCCATAAAAAAGTTAAACACATGATATGTTGGCTAATTGAACATAAAAAAAAAAGTTAAATACATGAGGCACTCGGGTGGCTCAGTCGGTTAAGCACCCAACTCTTGATTTCGGCTCAGGTAATGATCTCAGGCTTGTGGGATTGAGCCCAGCATTGGGGTCTGTGCTCAGTGCGAGTCTGCTTCTCCTTCTCCTTTCTGCTCCTCCCCCTCCAGCTCATGCATGTGCGCTCTCAAATAAAATCTTAAAAAAAAAAAAAAGTTAAACATAGAAACATAGAAATAAACATGATCCAGCAATTCTACTTCTAGGTGTATACCCCAAAGAAGTGAAAAGCAGGAACTCGAACAGCTGTTTGTATACCCATGTTCATAGCAATTGTTCACAGTGGCCAAAAGGTAGACAGAGTCCAGTGTTCACTGACTGATGAATGGATAAACAAAGTGAAGTATATACATACAATGGAATATTATTCAGCTTTAAAAAGGAAAAAAATTCTGGGTGGTGCAGTCGGTTAAGCATCTGACTCTTGGTTTCAACTCAGGTCCTGGGATCCAGCCCTGGGTTGGGCTTGCACACAGTGCGGAATCTGCTTAAGAATTCTCTCTGCCCCTCCCCTCCTCTCTCTCTCTCAAATAAATAAATCTTTTAAAAAAAGAAAAAAAAATCTGACATGCTACACAATATGGATCGACTTTGAAGATATTATGCTAACTGAAATAAGTAGTCTCATCACAAAAGGATAAATAACTATACGGTTTCACTTATGTGAGGTGCCTAGAGTTGTCAAATACAACATAGAGACAGAAAGTGGAATGGTAATTGCCAGGGGCCACTGGGGAGGGAGGAGGGGGGGTACTTATTGGTTAATGGATACAGATACAGTTTGGGAAGATGAAAAGAGTTCTAGAGATGAATGGTGGTACGAGTTGCACAGCAATGTGAATGTACTTAAAAGCCACTGAGCTGTACGTGTAAAAATGATGAAAATGGTAAATTTTATATTAAGTAGTTTTGCCACAGTAAAACAGCACTGTTTTGGGGGTGGGGAGTGACATTCAGCCTAAGTGTGGAGTATGGGGTGGGACTTGGGGGGAGGCAAGAGAGGCACATGCCACTGGAGAAAAATTTAAGGGGACATGAAAGAACTCACTAATCAAGATAAATTTGGATTTAATGCAACCTTTAAACTTTTTTGAGATAATTGCAAATTTGCATGCAATTGTAAGAAATAGTATTCCTGGTACCCTTTCCCCAGTTTCTTCCAATGGTAACATCTTACAAATCTATAGTCAAATATGACAACTAAGTTATTGATGTTGATAGTCAATATACAGAACATTTCTATCTGCATGAGGATTCCTCATGTTGCCCCCACTTCCCTCTTCCCATCTATAATCTAAAAGATCCCCAAAGCCCCACCTCCCCATCTGGAGAATTAGAAGAAAAATGTGGCAGGATCCATTCCCTGAAACACCTTGTATCTCTGATGTTATTTTACCTCTGGTAATGTGATTTATATGCATTTCACAAGAAAAGCCACTGGAACACCTCTCTGTTAATATGAGGACTGTTGTCAGGGTGATTGTTCCTTCTCCTTAAATCCTTCACTAGAGCCACAGCACTCTGTCACTGCCCAAATTTTGTGGCTGTAGATGCTGCTCTGACCCTGTGAAATAGACACTGTTGTTTGCCTACCCAACATACATCTATGCACCTGCCATTTCCTCTCCTAACAGAATCCTATCTTTTGTTGTATTTGTACTTCTCTGAGCATCTTGTTTCTAGAAAGGCTAGTCTCATTCAAATCCACAGAGAATTTTTTTTATCTGGCTAAGCCAATCATGAGGACCCATTTCTTTTGCTTCGGGTGTAGACATGAACATGTGATGAAATTTGGGCCAGTGATTCATAAGAACCAAAGCCTGGAATAAGTGGCCATCTTGTTGTGACTCTGAAGACAAAACTAACATAGATGAAGGAAGAACTGAAAGAAAAACAGAAATGAAGCCCAGACATCCAGTGCCTACAGTTGCCCTCTCTCTGGACAGGTGGTAGGTGAGAGAATCAATACTCTTATTATTTGATATGGTGGGGTTCTAAGTTTTTTGTTACTTGCAGCAAAAAGCATCTTATCGAACAGATCCTAATATCCTAGATAAGGTTTGGACCCAGGCACAGAAGATTCTGTAGCTTTTTTTACTCTGTGACCCTACAGGTATATCGGATACCAAAGTCCATATTAAGCCTCTCTATTGATCAATACACATTACCAATTATTATATTTTAGGACTGCTTAAAAAATCATTCTGCGAATCATTTTTAGTATTCCTTCTAGGTGTTACAATGGTTGGACATTTCCCTGGCTAGCAACAGTTTGAAAATGACATGCTTCTTAATAGGAAAAGAATCACAGCAATCCTAGATGCAAGTCCCCACAGGTGATTTGTGTAGGATGGGAGAAAACCTCACAGGTAACCAACAAAATGATACTGCATCACACTAGCTTCACCCTTGTCTGCCCATTGTGTTACTTTAATAACAAACATATGAAAGAACAAATTAGCGGATTCTCTAGGGTAAGCCAAGTAGGCACAGAGCCCAAACCAGAGAAATTCCAGATTTACTCAATACGGCCATATTTTCCCGGGGTGCTTTAGACAACTTACTGATGACACAGCTGCAGACCTTGGCTATTTTGGTTTAGCTACCCCTACTGCAAGAAATCGCCATGCAGAGATAATGATCAGTTGGTATGAGTGTGGTTCTCAATGCCTGTGGAATTGTTTGTTTTCACTCTGTGTTATTGGACCATCTTCATCCATTCCCCTTATAGCTATAAACCCTGACTGTTGGTCAGTCAACACACGCTTTGTTAACATCCACAAAATGGAAGGGGAGAAATACGGTAGTTATTAGAATAGTGCTTCTCAAACATCCACAGGTATGCATACCACCTGCAATGTTGTTACAATCCAGATTTTGATTATGTCCTGAATAGGACCGAAGTTCTGCATTTCTAACAAGCTCTCAAGTGTTGCTGACGCTATTCAGCTGTGAACCATTCTGAGTAGCAAGGACTCACCTCACCAGTACCTGTGATTGAATTCCTTGGAATTAAGTTCAGGCTATGATGAAATGAGATTTTGTTTTTTGTTAGGGGGCTTGTATGAACCTGGTTAGACAGACAACTTGTGGTCACCCAGACCCTCCCCAGGGGAGGAAATCAAGACATGTGGAAAACTAGCAGGCCTAGTGAGAGAGTGTGAAAAGGACTGAAGATGGGCACTATTGGATTCCCTGGTTTCAGTGGCTCCTGAAACCCTGCTGAATCCCAGGAAGACTGCTCAACACTTCATCAAATTGCTGAAGCTAATAACTTCCTCTCATTGCTGAAGCAACTAGAATTGGATTCCTATTACTTACAACCAAGATTCCTAACATTTAAAAGTTGTATAGTGACTAACATAATAAAAAAAAAACCTATATAATATACTGAAAATAGGAGCATTTTACCATAGTTAATTATACTTCAATAAAATTGACTTAAAACACACACACACACAGTTGTAATGCAATAGCTAAATAAATTATGATATATCCCTATAGAAGAATCATACAGCTTTCAAGAAGCATTATTTCAAAAAACATATTGAGATGGACAAATAAAGTTAAAAAAGTGTTTTTTTCAATACAGAGAATTATATAAATGTTTGAAGAATATTAAGTCATTACTCAAAAATATAAATAGCACTTCTGTAGGCTGAATAATGGGCCCTCAATATATCCATGTCCTGATCCCCAGAAGCTGTGAGTGTAACCTTGTATTGGAAAAGGGATTTTGCCAGTGTGATTAAATTAAGGATCTTGAGACAGGAAAATTATTCTGCATAATCTGAGTTGGCCCTATGTAACCACAATGGTTCTTATCAGAGGAAGACAAGAGAGTAGAGCCAGAGGAGGTATTTGATGAAAGAAGCAAAATTGAAGTGATGTAACTTGAAGATGGAGGAAAGGCAACACAACCAAGAAATGTGGCTGACAACTAGAAGATGAAAAAGGCAAGGAAATGGATTTTGCCCTCAGAGCCTTCAGAATGAACCAGCCCTGCCAACACCTTGGCTTTAGCCCAGTGAAATTGATTTCAGACTTCTGATCTCTAGAACTATAACAAATTTGTATTTCTTAATGCTGCCCAATTTGTGGTAATTTGTTACAGCAGCAATAAGAAATAATACAGTAATTGTCTCCATACTTTCCTCTAATCAACGTGTTACTTTTACAAGAAACAATTTAAGAGAAGGAATAAACTATTGCTTGCTGTAAAATACTAAAAATACTTTTTTTTTTTTTTTAACATTTTAACATAGCTTGCTTACTGTTGTTTTCTAGGACTACAAAATATAATCACAGTGTAGTCTTATTTCGACTCATATTTCAGGAGAACCTCACTCTGTACTAATAGAATTCTGATCCCATCATTCTGCTGAAAATCTCTTGACTTCTGCTGGCAATATCCAACAGTCGACTTAAAATTCCTAAGACTGACACCTGATGAAAGCCAAAAGACCCACTGCCATATTCAAGTCACAAAGCACATCAAAGGTGGAGCAATGCCTAACACCACTTGGAATTCTCCACTCCCCTTTCAGTGTATTCCCAGCACTGTCACTCTGGAATCACACTTAGGATCACCAAGAACAACAAAGTGGCATGACCACCACATGCATGCTAGAGTCTAGTGTAATATTAAAGAGGCTGTAGAGTACTGGTCTGGCATTCCCAGCTCCAGGCTGGGATCACTGACCTTTCTTCTGAGCTCTCATAGTTCTCTGTGTACACTGTTTTTCGGTGTTTTTTTTTTTTTGTACTTAGTCCACTCTCTCACAATTATTTGTTTATGCATCCATCTCCCCAACTAGACTTTTATTTCCTCTAGGGTATATTTATACCTTTTTTGATTTCCCAGCCTAAGACAGTGCCTAGTACAGACATTATGAAATGAATATTTCATAATGTTTGGTGAATTAAATTGAATCCTAGCCTCAAACAGAACCTTAGAATGCTTACCCAAGATAACAAAAATTCAACTTTCTTGAATCTATATTCAAAGATACTATCACCCTAGCATTCTATACCTAACAAAAATATATTTCAAAAATGAAGATGAAATAAAGACTTATTAGATGAACAAAAGCTGAAATAATTCATCACCAACCAAACTGTACTGTAAGATATGTTAAAGAGCTTTAGATAGGATGAAAGTGATATCAGATGGAATGTGAATCTACACAAAGGGAAGAGCTATGGAATAGTGCTATGTGGCTAAATATAAAGATATTTACTATTTAAATCTCTTTAAAATATAATTTACTGTTTAAATAAAAACAACATATTCTGGGGTTTATAACACAGAATTATATAACAATAATAGTACAAAGGCCAGGAAGTTTGTATAGTTGTATAGAGTTGTATACAGTTGTAAGGTTCTTCTATGATACTTGAAGTTTAATACTTGTTGACAGCAGGCTATGAATTATTAAAAATGTATAATGCAAAACCAAAAGCAATCACTGAAATAACACAATAAAGAGTAATTGTCAACAAACCAATAAAAGGGATAAAACAGAAGCATAAAAAATACTCAATCCAAAGAATGAAGAAAAGTAGGGAAAGGGGAAGAACAGATGAGACAAACAAAGCAAATATGTTCATTTAAATTGGTAAATTTAAAACTAACCATATCAAGTCACATTAAATATAAATGGTCTAAACATCCCAACAAAAAGGTAGATATTATCAAATTGGACACAAAAAGCAAATCTATTTATATGCTGACTAAAAAACTCACTTTAAATAAAAAACACATATAGGTTAAAAGTAAAAGAATGAAATGCACACACACCATGATAACATTTAGCAAAAGAAAGCTGGAGTGGTTATGTTAATATTAGACAAAATATATTTTAGAGCAAATACATCATCAGAGATAAGTAAGATAATTTCATAATGATAAAATATTAAGACGACATAGAAATCCCAAATGTTTATGAACCTAGTAACAGAGTTTCAAAATACCTAATAGAATTACAAGGAGATTTAGATAAATCTACAACCACAGTTGGAGATTTCAATGCCCCCTCTCTCAATATTTGCTAAAACAAGCAGACAGAAAATCAGTAGATATAATGGTTAATTTTATATAACAGTTGTACTAGAGTAAGTGATACCCAGATCGCTGGTAAAACATTATTTCTGGGTGTGTCGGTGAGAGTGTTTACAGAAAAGAATTGCATTTGAATCAGTAGACTGAGTAAAGAAAATCTCACCAATGGGGATGGGCATCATCTAATCCCTTGAGTGCCCAAATAGAACAAAAAAGTGGAGGAACAGTAAATTCCCTCTTCTTGAGCTGGGATGTCCATCTTCTGTTGCCCCCAGACATCAGAGTTCCTGGTTCTCAGGCCTTCAGACACCAAGACTTATATCTGCAGCCCTTTGCTTCTCAAGCCTTGGGACTAGGACTAGATTATACCATTAGCTTTTCTGGCTCTCCAGCTTACAGAGGCAGACTGTAAGACTTCTTGGGCTCTAACTGTAGAAGCCAATTCCAATACTAAGTCTCCTTTGTATAAATATCTTATTGATTCTGTTTCTTTGGAGAACCCTGACAAACACATTATGGATATGGAAGACTTGAACAACACTGTTAACCAACTTTACTCAGTTGCTATTTATAGAACATTCCACAAAACAGCAGAAAACATCTTTTCTAGTGCACATGGAATCCTTACCAAAATAGACTATATTCTGTCCCATATAACAAGTTGCAATAAATTTAGATAACTTCAAAATATACAAAGTATGTTCTCTAAATATGAGGGAATTAAATTAGAAATGCAAAAAAGACATTATAAATGCATAACAGAATAATACTAGAAAATCTCCTAATATTTGTAAACTAAATAACACACTCCTAACCAATTAAATGGGAAATTAGAGGGGCACCTGGATGGTTGTCAGTAAAGCATCCAACTCTTGATTTCAGCTGAGCTCATGATCTCAGATTGTGAGATCCAGCCCCCACATCGGGATCTATGTTGTCCACAGAGCCTGCTTAAGATTCTCTCTCTCCCTCTCTCTCTGCTCCTCCCCCCACCCCCACTCACGGTCTCTAAATAAATAAATAACTAAATAGGAAGTTAGAAAGTGTATTCAATAAATGAAAATGAAAAACAATGTATAAAAATTTAGTAGGATACAACTAAAGCAGAACCTAGATGGAAATTTATAGCATCAAACACCTATATTAGAAAAGAAGAAAGTTCTGAAATCCATGACATCAGCTTCTGCCTTAAGAAACTAGAAAAAGAACAAATGAAATCCAAAGTAAATACAAGAAAGAGTGGAATTCAATGAATTGGAAACCATGAAAAGAATTAAGAAAATGGATTAAACAAAAGCTAGCATCTTGAGAATAACAATAAAATTAATAAATGCTAGCTAGATTGATCAGGAGGATGAAAAGAGAGAAGACACAAATTACTATTATCAGAAATGACAGAGGTGGTATTACTGCAGATACTATCAATATCACAAGAATAATAATAGCTTATAAATTTATTATGAATAACTTTATGCTAAGAGGCAACTTAGACAAAATGGACAAATTCCCTGAATGACACAAATTATCAGAACTTGCAAAAAAAAAAAAAATATCGGAGTAGCTCTTTATCTCTTTTTTTTTTTTAGATGGGGGGGTGGGGGGGAGAAAGTGAGAGAGAAAGAATCTTAAGCAAGCTCCACACCCAGAGTAGGCCTGATGTGGTTCTCAATCTCACAACACTGAGATCATGACCTGAGCCAAAATCAAGAGTTGGACACTTACCTGAAAGAGCCACCCAGGTGCCCCTAGCTCTTTATCTCTTAAAGAAATTGAATATGTAGTTTAAAATCTTTCCACAAAAAACTCTAGGCTTACAGTTTCCCTGGTGAACTCTAACCAAACATTTAAGGATAAAACAATATCAATTCTACACAAACTGTTCCAAAAATTGAAAAGGAGGGACTATTCCCTAGATCATTCTATAATGCCAGCATCACACTGATATTAAAACCAGACAATGTTATTACAATAAAACCTTACAGACCAATATCACTAATGAACAGAGGCAAAATTTCTTAACAAAATTTTACATATATAGCTTCTCACATAGTTACCTTTGTGTGTGGTGAGAGCACCTGAGATCTACTCTCTTAGCAAATCTGCAATATAGAACCCAGTTTTAACTATAGTCACCTTGTTATACATTAGAAGTCTAGAACTTATTCATGCTACATAACAAATTTATACACTTTGACCAATACCTCCCCACCTCTGGTAACTATCATTCTACTCTGTGCTTCTATGAATTCCACTTTTCTAGATTCCACAAAGCTGGAAGCATCACACTTTCTGATTTCAAACTATACTATAAAGCTATAGTAATCAAAACAGTATGGTACTGGCATAAAAACAGAAATATAGACCAATGGAACAGAGTCAAGAGCCCAGAAATAATCCCCCACAAATGGAATCTACTAAAATTTAACAAGAAAGCCAAGAACACTCAATGTGAAAAAGCCTCTTCAATAAAAGGTGCTGGAAAAGCTGGATACCCACATCCAGAAAAATGAAATTTGACCCATATCTTACATCACTCACAAAAATGAACTTAAAATGGGTTAGATACTTAAGCCTAAGACCTGAAACCATGAAACCACTAAAAGAAAACAGAAAAGAAGCTCCTTGACAATTTTTTTGACAGGACACCAAAGCAACAAAAGCATAATAAATATGTGGTACTCTACCAAACTAAAAAGTCTAGACAGAAAAAGAAACAATGAGAAAAATGAAAATGCAGCCTATGGAATGGGAGAAAATATTTGTAAACCATAGATCTGATAAGTGATTACCAACCAAAATATATAAAATTCATGCAACTCAATAGCAAAAATCTGATAAGAACAAAAATGGGCAGAAGATCTGAATTGATATTTTTCTAAAGATGACATCCAAATAGCCAACAGTTATATGAAAAGGTGCTCAACATCACTGTCAGGGAAATGCAAATCAAAACCACAATGAGTGGTTTTCCACACCTCACACCTGTTAGAACGGCTAGACTCCAAAAGATAAGTGTTGGCAAGGGTATGGAAAAAAGGGAACACTTACGCACTGTTGGTAGGAATGCAAATTGATACAGTCACTATGGAAACGGTATGAAGCTTCCTCCAAAAACTAAAAATAGAACTATCATATATATATAATCCAACAATCCCACTTCTGGATATATACCCAAAAGAAATGAAAACAGGATATCAATGAGGTATCTGCTGCACCAATGTTCACTGTAACATTATACACAATAACTAAGCACACATATATACACAATGGATTGTTATTCAGCCATGAGAAAGAAAGAAATCCTGCCATTTACAACAACGTGGATGGACCTTGAGGACATTATGTTAAAGGAAATAAGTCAGACAAAGTCAAATGCTGTATATCACTTATACGTGGAATCTAAAAAGGCCAGACTCCTAGAAACAGAGTAGAATGGTGGTTACCAGGGGCTGAGAGGTGGGGGAAAGGGAAAGATGTTGGTCAAAGGATACAAACTTCCAGTTAGAAAATGAATTCTGATGATCTAATGCACAGTGTTGGAACTGTCATTAACAATAATATATTATAGGGGCGCCTGGGTGGCTCAGTCGTTAAGCGTCTGCCTTTGGCTCAGGTCATGATCCTGGTGTCCTGGGATCGAGTCCTGCATCGGGCTCCCTGCTCGGCGGGAAGCCTGCCTCTACCTCTCCCACTCCCCCTGCTTGTGTTCCTGCTCTAGCTATCTCTCTGTCAAATAAATAAATAAAATCTTAAAAAAAAAAAAAACAATAATGTATTATATACTTGAAATTTGTTGAGTAAATCTTAAATGTTCTCCCCACAAAAAAGTGATGGTAATCATGCAACAGGATGGAGATGTTAGCTAATGGTAAGGTGGTAACCATTTTGCAATATGTAAGTGTATCAGGTCAACATGTTGTAAACCTTAAACTTAGTTTCATGTCAGTTTTATCTCAGTAGAGCTAGGGAAAAGGAAAAGATATGAATATTTTTATGTAAAATTCCACAATGTTTAAAGTTGGCTACCAGATCAACATATTTAAATGTTGCCTAGGACCAAAAGACAAACTACAAATGTCTCCCACCACCAGCCTCAGCATTCCAAGTGGTTTTCCTCCTCTTGGCTCCTCACTGAGAAACCTCCAGGTGTCAAACACCTTTTCTTGGTCCCCAGGGAAGCCCAGCAAGCATTCTCCATTAGGTTGAGGAAAACGAGCTCAGCAGGCTTGTCCACATCTCTAAGCCATTACCCATACTAAAGCAGAATTCTGCTTCACACCCTCCCTAACTCTTATACATCCTACAGAGCTCAGTAGGTATCACTGCTTCCAGAAACATTGCCTGATTCCCCAAATCCCTACTAACTGCTATGTATTCCAATCCTGGTATCAGTTTGTGTTTCAATTATGTTTTTAAGTCATCTTTCTCCTCCAAGTTCCCATAATGGGGTAGGGACTGTGTCTTGGATACCACTGATCTCCAGTGCCTAAGCCACTGTCTGGCAAGTAAATATATGGACTAAGTGAACACACACATCAAGCTATTTTCATCTCAACTAGGTTTCTTTCTTAAATTATCCCCTCAAAGATAGAAATTCAGCTTTCAAGATGGTTTCCCATAGAGACTTTCACTTAAAAAAGAACTATCGGTTTTTTTACTTATACAATTTTTAAAGGTATTTCCATAAAAAATAGCTTTTGTTAAAAAAAAAAAAGTAAACACATGTCATCTGTGAAGAGTGAAAGTTTGACTTCTTCCTTGCCAATTTCAGTGTCTTTTCTTTTTGTTGTCTGATTGCTGAGGCTAGGACATCCAGCACTATGTTAAACAGCTTAACAATAACCCACAACCCTCAGACCAACTCAGCACTATGTTAAATAACAGTGGTGAGAGTGGACATCCCGGTCTTATTCCGGACCTTAGGGGAAAAACTGTTTTTCCCCATTGGGGATGATGTTAGCTGTGGGTCTTTTATATATATGGCCTTTATGATATTGAAGTATGTTCCTTCTCTCCCTACTTTGAGGGTTTTTAAATCAACAATGGAGGGGCACCTGGGTGGCTGTTAAGTTCTGCCTTTGGCTCAGGTCGTGATCCCAGCATCCTGGGATCGAGCCCCCCGTCAGAATCCCTGCTCAGCGAAGAGCCTGCTTCTCCTTCTCCCTCTGCCTGCCACTCCACCTGCTTGTGTGCACTCTCTCTAGCTCTCTCTGTGTCAAATAAATAAAATCTTAAAAGAATGGATGCTGTATCTTGTCAAATGCTTTTTCTGCATATATTGAGAGGATCATATGTTATCCTTTCTTTTATTGTGATGTATTACATTGATTGATTTGTGAATATTGAACCACCCCTGCTGCCCAGGAATAAATTACACTTGATCATGGTGAATAATCCTTTTAATGTACTACTGGATTTGATATGCTAGTTTTGTTTTGTTTTTTTAAGATTTTATTAGAGAGAGAGAGAGAACAAGTGGGAGGAGGGGCAGAGGGAGAAGCAGACTCCCTGCAAGGCAGGGAGCCTGACTAGGGACTCGATCCGAGGCCCCTGGGATCATGATCTGAGCTGAAGGCAGACGCTTAACCCAATAAGCCACCCAGGCACCCATGATTTGCTAGCATCTTGTTGAGAATTTTTGCATCCATGTCCATCAGATTTATGGCCTATAATTCTTTTTAGTGGGATCTTTGATTTGGAATCAAGGTAATGCTGGCCTCATAGAATGAGTTTGGAAGTTTTCCCATTTCTATTGTTTGGAACAGTTTGAGAACAAGTATTAACTCTTCTTTAAATGTCTGGTAGACTTCCCCTAGGAAACCATCTGGCACTGGACTTTTGTTTGTTGGGAGATTTTTGATTGCTGATTCAATTTCTTTGCTGGTTATGGGTCTGTTCATATTTTCTATTTCTTCATTTGTTTTGGTAGTTTGTAGGTTTCTAGAAATTTATCCATTTCTTTCAAGTTGTCCAATCTGTTGGCATGTAATTTTTTATAATATTCTTATAATTGTTTGTATTTCTGGGGTGTTGTGATCTCTCCTTCATTTTGATTTTACTTGGGTCCTTTCTCTTTTGTTTTTGATAAGTCTGGCTAGTCCCTTCTACTTTCTATACACTTATATATCTTACATACATGTGTACACACACATGCATCTTGTTTTTTAAACATACATGGAATACTATAGTAATGTTCTGATACTTGCTTTTTTCTTATGTGACTTAAAGCTCTTCCTGTATTAATATACACATCTTTACTCCAAACTTAATGGCCACATAAATTCTATAGAAATGTGCCAAATTCAGGGCACCTGGGTGGCTCAGATGGTTAAGTGTCCGCCTTCAGCTCAGGTCATGATCCCAGAATCCTGGGATTGAGTCCCACATGGGGCTCCCTGCTCAGTGGGGAGCCTGCTTCTCCCTCTGCCTGCTGCTCATTCTGCTTGTGCTGTCAAATAAATAAAATCTTTAAAAAAAAGTGCCAAATTTTATTTAAATAGTCTCCTAGTGAGGACTTTTACACTTTTGACTTTCATTTTTCAACTCACATTTCTATAGTTTGTTTTTCAATAAATGTGTAATGCTTTTTACGAGAAAAAGGTTAAAAACAAACAAAAATAGGGACATCTGGCTGACTCAGTCTGAAGAGCATGAAATTCTTGATCTCTTGGTCATGAGTTCAAGCCCCACGATAGGTGTATAGATTACTTAAAACTTAAAAACAAAAACACGGTCTCTCAAGAGCTAGCAGTCTGGTCATCCTCAAGCACTGGAAATGCCACAGTCCCTGGCACCCCAGAAATTTTATATTCCCATACTCTTCCTATGCAGGCAAGTCATTTCAATCATTTCACATCCTTCAAATTAGACCCTCCAGTTCTAAAGGCCTTAAGCTACATGTGAATTTTAAGAGAAGTGAAATTGTTATAACCAATCTTGTCATTTATAAAACAAGGTTAATAATATTCACATCATAGGGTTGTTATAAGAAGAGATGGAAGACATAAAGGGCAGCCCCTAGGATATATAGCTGGCTGCCTCCCAAGAAAGCCAGGAACTACAGAAGGAAAGTCTAAGAATCTTTTATCTTTCTTAAAAGATTTTAGATTTAAGGTACATAAGAATCATAATCACCTGGGGTAGGTGTTAAAATTGTACATTCTAGGCCTCACCTACAAAAGTTCTTATTTCTTTGGTTTGAGTGAAGCCAGGAATCTGCATGGTAAGCAGGTGATGCTCCAGGTGATGCTGATACAGCTGGTCCATAGACCCGACTGGAGAGACTGGCTCCACTGGAGCTAAGTCTGAACAGGAGCTATGCTGTTGCTACGTGATGCCCAAACTTAAAGTGAGAATGAAGAAAAGAGTGGTCCAGCTCTCATCTTAGCCCCGTCCTGTGACTTCATGAGAAAGGGCCTAGAGAATACTCAGAAAAGTAACACCAAAGCACAGTTAATCTGGAACAAATACTGAGAATGTAACCTAGGAACGTTTCTGGTCGAATACTAGGAAGTCTTTAGAGAGGACTTAACATAACGGCTGGGGGTATGAAACCAAGGCTACTGGGACCTGATCCTAACTGTCAAAGCTTGAGTGAAAGCAACAGAACTATTTGGTCTATATTTGGTAGTGTATGCTACATTCAGTTATTGATTCAGTTAGCCAACTGTGCCTATTTTATAATGAAGCTTCAACAGGGCTTTTTCTACCAGAGTAAACATAATTTAAATAGGGTGGTCAACTTTTATACACACTATTATACAGGCAAAAAAAAAAAAAAAGACAGACAGACAGACCGGCGCTCCCTTATGTTATTGGTTCATTTAAGAAACATTTATTGAGGGGTGCCTGGGTGGCTCAGATGGTTAAGCGTCTGCCTTCGGCTCAGGTCAGGATCCCAGGGTCCTGGGATTGAGCCCCATATCGGGCTCCTGACTCAGCGGGGAGCCTGCTTCTCCCTCTCCCTCTGCCTCTCCCCCTGGCTCATGCTCTGTGTCTCAAATGAATAAAATCTTTAAAAAACATTTTATTGAATACCTCCTTGTCTTTGGTATACACCTTTACTAGGCTACTTTGAGTCTTTCTTCAAATGTCACTTCCCTTGCCAGGCTTTATGCTCCCATTAATGAATTTTTTGAAATGATTTATATATTTATTCATTTATAGTTATACCTTGACTTGTGCCCCCCAGAAATTCAGAAATTGATGTTAGATACTATACAAAGAATTTTATGACTTGAAGAAATTTTATTATAACACTAATCTCAATGTAATATAATTCACTATTTACATATCTGTTCCCCCAGACAGATCACACACTTCATGAGAGACTAGCTTATTCATTCTTGAATCTCAACAGATTAAGTGTTCAGTAATGAGTATAGACACACATCTATAAGCACGACCAAGTAAATGTCCTTCAAGGTAGTACCTTGGGATACAGCACATATTTCCAATAATGCTGACACTGTACAGGATCCCTTCCAAATTTGAGATGATCTTCAAAACAAATTTCAAAAGTATACAAAGAAATATTTGTTTTCCTTTTTGATTTTTCCCTAAAACATCTCTTTTCCAAAGTTGATTAGAAGTTACTTTAAGCCATTTCCAGTAGTCGAATTCCTCAAAGAATTAGGAATCTCCACAATTGAAGGTGTGAATCTTTAGATAGCCTCTAAACATTTTAATCCTGACCTACCTCAGTGACTTCCACCCCTGTCTCTTGTCCCACCCATGCCCAGAGAACTACTCTGATTTAGAAACTTGAGCTCAAATCCCAGTTCTGCAGCCTGTTATCTGTTTATTCATGGGCAAGTTACTTGAACTCTCAGGGTTTCAGTGATGGTTAATTTTATTGTCAACTTGGCTGGGCCATGTGGTACCCAGATATTTGGTTAAACAAACATTATGTGTCTGTGTTTCTGAATGAGACTAATATTTGAATTAGTAGATGAAATAAAGCAGACTGCTCTCCCTAATGAGGGGTAAGAAAGAATTCACTTTCTCTGTTTTCAGACAGTAAACAATGGTCTACTCCTACACATGGACTGGAACTATACTACTGGCTTCCCTGGGTCTCCAGAGGGCGGATCATGGGACTGCTCAGCTTCCATAATCATGTGAGCCAATTCCTTATAATAAATCGCTCTCTAAATATTTATGGTATAAACATTTATCTGTCTAGATAGATATCCTATTGATTCTGTTTCTCTGGAGAAATCTAATATACTCAGCTCCCTTTTCTGTGAAATAGGGAAAATAAGAGCCATATATTTTAACACTGTGCTAAATATTTTATATGTATTATCTCGCCTAATACTTTAGCCCTTATATGACGTAGGTACTATTGATATGATCATCTCATTACATTCCTGCTTATTGAAAGTTTTTGTTTCCTTGAGGCATCGACTTCACTTGGAGTGATAGCTCCCCACCACTGACTGACCAATTTTCTTTGGATCTCAGTCAAATCCCGGGGCGGGGAGGGGGCAGAATTTATTGGATCCCAGTTAGTGATTGGTCCCTTTGGGAAAAAATTCTCAGACATGGCTAATCAATGATCTGACCTATTTGATGGGCTTGTTTGACCAGATTCCCACACCTAGGCCATTCAGCATCATTCAGGGAAAATTGGCAGTGGTGGGGAGATGTTGGCCTCAGGTAACACAATGGCACTTTATACTTAATCCACTCTTGTCAGAGTGGTAGGACCTAGACTCCTGGAGACTTAGAGGCTATGAACTTGGTAAGCTTGCTGAGGTTGGATCTGTATTTAGTCAGAAAAGGTAAAGCACACCAGGGTGTGTTCTTCAGAAAAGAGTGATCTCCTATCACTGGTCTACTGCTGTATTCAAACCTCTAGAACTGTGCCTGGCACCTGGCAATCTGTAAAATAATGTGTTAAATGGATGGCTAAATTGAGCAACTCCAGGCCTAAGAGAGGCAGCTCCAAAGATCAATAGCACTGAACTAGTCTTTCTATGGCTGTATGGTCAAGACAGAAATCAATACACCTAGAAACATGCTCAGTAAGTGTTTTTGCCCTTAACAGATTCTTCATTTCTTCTCTTGAGGTGGAATAAGAAAACACTGGAGAATACTGATGAGACCCCTGGAGGAGGCTGGAGCTCCCTCTAGGGGTGAAAATAAAGTATCCTCAAAAATGCTGCACTGGCCCTGTAGGTAATTTAAGAAAAATGTTTTAATGTCATAAAATATAGCACCATCACCAGAACAGCTCCACAGTGTGATGGATTTAACAATATTCCTTTGCCTACACAGTCATTCAAACGTTAAGCATCCATTATACACCAGGATGATATTTGGATATTTAAGTTGAGGATGTGGGAATGTGGAGAAACAGGAACCCTTGTACACTGTTGGTGAGAATGCAAACTGGTACAGTCTCTATGGAAAACAGTATGGAGGTTCCTCAAAAAATTAAAAATAGAACTACCCTATGATTGAGAAATCGCTCTTTTGTGTTCATATCCAAAGGAAATAAAATCAGGATCTCAAAGAGATAGCTGCACCCCCATGTTCATTGCAACATTATTCATAATAGCCAAGATTTGGAAACAACCTAAATGTTAACAGATGAATGGATTAAAAATGATTTAACACACAATGGAATATCATTCAGCCTTAAAAAAAGAAGAAAATCCTGGCATTTTTGACAACATGGATGAAACTGGAGGACGTCATGCTAAGTGAAATAAGCCAGATGCATAAAGACAAATACTGTATGATATCACTTATATGAGGAATCTATGATAGTCAAACTCATAGAAGCAGTATTGTCAAAAAGAAACCACAGGCCTCAGATGGAGTCACTTATGCGAGACCAAATCACTAAGCAGGGGCTTAATACCTAAATTAATCAGTTTCATCTTCTCTCAGAAAGGTAGTCTTAACCAGTCAGTCAGGAATTTTCTGGCCAGTACCACTGAGGTAGTCTGTTACATGCATCCTCTCTATCCCACAAAGGAAGAGGAGATAATCTGCATAAGACCCCCTGCTCTTCCCCAAAGGGAAAGTGACTTTGCCTGAGACAATTCTTTCTTCTTCCTAATAACTTTTGTCCCACTCTCCTTCCTATAAAAACCTTCCATTTTGTACAAATCCCTGGAGATCCCCCCCACCCACTGCCAAACACACACTCTTGCTAGACGGGATGCTGCCCAATTCATGAATCCCTTAATAAAAATCAATTAGATCTTCAAATTTACTCAGTTTACTTTTTGTTCTTTAATAGAATGGTAGTTGCCATGGGCTATGGGTGAGGGGAAAATGGGTAGATATTAGTCAAAGGGTACAAAGTTTCAGTTATGCAGGATGAAGGAGTTCTGGAGACTGAATGCACAGCACAGTGACTATAGTTAATAACACTGTCTTGCATACTAGAAACTTACAAAGAGTAAATCCTAATTGTTACAAAAAAGTGTTAATTATATGAGGTGATGGATATATTAACTAGCTTGATTATGGTAATTATTTCAGTGTATAGGATATAAAAATATCACATTGTAATGCTGATGTCAACATCATGGAAAATTAAGATGTTCTTCCTTTTCACCTCCCCTTTTCAACAAAAAATTAGACATCCAAACACAAACAAAAACACCTTGATAGGAGCTGTAGGATACAGCAACATACCCAAGAAGAGTGTCTCCCACCACTCTGACCTCGGTATAGGGTAGAACCAACAGAGCAACAGACCTGTACCAACTCCTCTGATTGTGGTGGGGAGAAAACTTAGGGAGTGGTGACCTGGGCAGATATCCATGGTTGAGAGAGAAAATTCAGAACTGCATCCTACCTGAAGAGAGATTCCAGATCTTCATTAGAACAAACAAAGAGTTTGGAGTAGCAGAGAGATAAGAACCTCCCCCACTCCTACCCCCAAGGCAACACTGCATGGGGCTAAACTCCCAGGTGGCAGCAATCTCTCCCACAGAGGAGGAAAGTGGTGAGTGAGTAACCCACTAGTGGTGCAGTGTAGAATGCAACCGAAGAAACCCTTTCTCTCTAGCAGCATCAGAGGACTGAGATGGGACCTCCATGATTGGGAGGAGGGAAAAAAAGATCAAAGGTCATTAAAGACTAGCTCAGCAGGAAGTCCACCCACAAGCCTCTGGGAGTACCATACCCTGGGATCTATCGGTAAGGGAGATATTAAAACAAGTTTTTGGAAAACAAAAAAGGGGTGCCCCATAGTCAGCCTGGTGAGCTGTAAGAACCAGAGAAGACATAAAAGTTTAAGAATTCTGCCACAAGAGGGAGCAAGAAGAGTGGAACAGGTATACCCACACAGAGGCAGAGAAAATCCCAGATAATAACAGCATCAGCAAACAGAATACCCCCACTGAAGAGAATTGCCAACAATTTAAAGAAGTATCTGTTACTTCAGAAACAAAACTATAGAACCAACATAAAACTACAAGGAACATGAAGAATCAAGGAAACTTGCACAGATAGCCCCCATCAATTCAACCCAATGAGGTCCACACCAAGACATGGAATAATACAAATGGCAAAAGGTAGTGATAATTTTAAGAACAGCAATTGAAAAGAAAACAGTTTTATATGAGGGAAACCTCATAAGGCTATCAGCTGATTTTTCAGTAAAAACTTTGCAGGCCAGAAGGGAGTTGCGTGATATATCCAGAGTGCTGAAAGGAAAATACCTGCAACCAAGAATACTCTATCCAGCAAGGCTATCATTCAGAATAGAGAGTTTCCCAAACAAAAAGTTAAAGGAGTTCATCACCATTAAACCAGCCTTATAAGAAATAAAAGGAATTCTTTGAGTGAAGTTATAATCATGATTAAGAAAATTAGGGGGAAAAATTTGCAGTTACATAAAACATAATAAAAGTAGATCAATTACTTATAAAGCCAGTATGGAGGTTAAGCACAAAAACAGTAAAATCAAGTATTTATAAAAAAAAAAAATTAGTCAAAGTATTCACAAAATAAAAGGATGTAAAGTATAAAATCATATACATAAAACATGGGGGAGGTGGTAAAAACTTAGTGCTTTTAGAATGCTTAAGTGGCTGTTGATGTAATATAGACTGCATAGGATGTATGCATATATGTATACATATGTATATAAACTTAATGATAACAAATAAAAAACCTGTAATAGATATGTAAAAATAAAAAGAAAGGGGTCCAAGCATATCACTAAAAAAGCCATCAAATGACAAGGGATGAGAGCAAGAGAAGAAAGAAACAGAACTACAATAAAAAACCAGTAATGCAAAAAGTACATACTTATCAATAATTACTTTGAATGTAAATGGACTAAATGCTCCAATCAAAAGACATAGGGTGACTGAATGGATAAAAAAAGACCCATCTATATGCTGCTAACAAGAGACTCATTTCACACCTAAAGACACATGTAGATTGAAAGTGAAGAGATAGAAAATATTTACCATGCAAATGAAAGTGAAAAAAAAATACTGGGGCAGCAATACTTAGACAAAACAGACTTTAAAACAAAGACTGTAATAAGGGACAAAGAAGAGCACTACATCATCATAAAGGGAACAAGTCAACAAGAAGATATACCAATTGCAAAACATTTATGCACTCAACATAGGAACACCTAAATCCCTAAGCAACCCTTAACAGACAAAGAAATCGATAGCAGTACAATAATAGTAGGGGATTTTAACACCCTGCTTACATCAATGGCTAGACCATGCAAATAGAAAATCAACAAGTAAACTGTGGCCTTGAATGACACATTAGACTAGATGGATCCAACAGCTATATTCAGAATATTCCATCCTAAAACAGTGGCATATACATTTTTCTCAATTGCACACAGAACATTCTCCAGAATAGATCTCATATTCAGCCACAAAACAAGTGCCAACAAATTCAGAAAGGTTGAAATCATATCATGCATCTTTTCCAGCCACAACAATATGCAACTAGAAATCAATCACAAGAAAAAAATCTGGAAAGAATACAAATACATGGATGTTAAATAACATGCTACTAAACAATGAATAGGTCAACCAAGAAATCCAAGAGGAAATAAAAAAATACATGGAGACAAATGGATATGAAAACACAATGACCCAACACTTAGGGATAGAGCAAAAGCTATCCCAAGAGGGAAGATTATAGCAACATAGGCCTACCACAAGAAGAAAAATCTGAAGTAAATAAACAACCTAACTTTATACCTAAGAAGCTAGAAAAAGAACAAACCCAAAGCTAGAAGGAAGGAAATAATAAAAATTAGAGTAGAAATAAATGATAGAGACTAAATACAATAAAACAGATCAATGAAACCAGGAGATAGTTCTTTGAAAAGATAAAACTGATAAACCTTTAGCAAGATTCATCACAAAATGGGGGTGTGGGGGGTCTCAGAAAAATCAGAAACAAAAAAGGAGAAATAACTGACACCACAAAGAATTATAACATTATGAAAAATTATATGCCAACAAATTGGAAAAAATAGAAGAAATGGATAAATTCCTAGAAACATAACCTGAGATGGCATCAGGAAGAAATAGAAAATTTGAACAGACCAATTACTAGCAATGTAATTGAATGACTAAACAAAAACCTCCCAACAAACAGAAGTCTAAAACCAGATGGCTTCACAGGTGAATTCTACTAAGCATTTAAAGAAGAGCTAGGGGCACCTGGGTGGCTCAGTCTGTTGGGCATCTGCCTATGGCTTGGGTCATGATCTCAGGGCCCTGGGATTGAGCCCCACATGGACCTCCATATTGGGCTCCCTGCTCAGCAGGGAGTCTGCTTCTCTCCTCTCCCTTTCCTTCTGCCCCTCCTTCCTGCTCATGCCCACTTTCTCTAATAAATATTTTAAAAAGAGCTAATACCTACTTTTCTTAAACTATTCCAAAAAAACAGAAGAGGAAGGGGCTTCCAAATTCATTCTATGAAGCCAGCATTACCCTTATACTAAAATCAGATAAAGACACTACAAAAAAAGAAGTCCAGGCCAATATCTCTGATGAATACAGATGCAAAAGTCACCATGAAATATTGGCTAATCAAATTCAAAAATACATTTAAAAAATCATTCACCATCAAGTGAGATTTATTCTAAGGATGCAAGCGTGGTTTAATATTCACAAATCAATGTTATATATCTCATTAACAAGAGAAAGATACATCACACAAAAACCATATGATCATTTCAGTAGATGCAGAAAAAGCACTTGACAAAGTACAACATACATGATAAAAACTCTCAACAAAGTAGGTTTAAAGGGAACACACCTCAACAGAAGAAAGGCCATATATGAAAAATCCACAGCTACCATCATACTCAATGGTGAAAAACTGAGAGCTCTATCCTTAAGGTCAGGAACAAGACAAGAATGTCCAGTCTCACCACTACTATTCAAATAGTACTAGAAGTTTTAGCCACAGCAATCAGACAGGGGGGATAAAAAGGCATCCAAAATGGTAAGAAGTAAAGCGGTCACTGTTTGCACATAACATGATAATACATATAGAAAAGTCCTAAAGACTACACACACACACACACACACACACACACACAACTACTAGAACTGGTCAATGAATTCAGCAATATTGCAGAATACAAAATTAATATACAAAAATCTGTTACATTTCTATACACTAATAGTGAAGGAGAAGAAATTAAAACAATCCCATTTACAATTGCACCCAAAATAAAAGACATAGGAATAAACTTAATCAAGGAAGTGAAAGACCTATACTCTGAAAGCTATCAAACAATGATGAGAGAAATTGAGGATGATACAAACAAATGTAAAGATACTCCATGCTCATGGATTAGGAGAAAATATTGTTAAAATGTCCATACTAGCCAAAGCAATCTACAGATTTAATGCAATCCCTATCAAAATACCAAAAGCATTTTTCACAGAAAAAAAAATACTCAAATGTGTACAAAAAAACAAAAGACCCCAAATAGGCAAAGCAATTTAGAAAAAGAACAAAACCAGAGATATCACAATACCAGATTTCAAGATATACTACAAACTTTAGTAATCAAAACAGGTTACTGGCACAAAAATAGGCACACAGATCAATGGAACAGAATAGAGAGCCTAGAAATAAACCCACACTTCTAAGATTTTATTTATTTTTTATTTATTTTATGAGCGAGAGAGAGAGCACACACAAGCGAGAGCAAACATGAGCAGGGGGAGGAGCAGAGGGAGAGGGACAAGCAGACTCCGCACTGAGCGCAGAGCCAGATCTCACAACCCATGAGATCAGGACCAGAGCCAAAATCAAGAGTCGGATGCTTAACCAACTGAGCCACCCAGGTGTCCCAAAATAAACCCACTCTCTTAGGGTCACTTAATCTACCACAAAGAAGGCAAGAATATACAATGGGGAAAAGACCGTCTCTTCAACAAATGTGTTGGGAAAACAGGACAGCTACACGTAAAAGAATGAAACTGGACCACTTTCTTACACCATACAAAAAAATAAACTCCAAAGGGATTAAAGACCTGTGAGACCTGAAACCATAAAATTCCTAGAAGAAAACATAAGCAGGAATCTCTTTGACTTCAGCTGTAGAAACATTTTTCTAGCTATGTCTCCTGAGGCAAGGGAAACAAAAACAAAAACAAAAAATGGGACGAAAAATCTTCTGCACAGCAAAGGAAACCATAAACAAAACAAAAAGACAATCTATGGAGAAGACAACTACAAATGACATATCTGTTAAGGGGTTAATATCCAAAATATATAAAAAACTTATACAACACCTAAAAAACAAACAGTCCAATTTAAAAATGGCAGAGGGGGGCGCCGGGGTGGCTCAGTTCGTTGAGCATATGCCTTCGGCTCAGGTCATGATCTCGGGGTCCTGGGATCGAGCCCTGTCTTGGGCTCTCTGTACTCCCTCTCCCTCTATGAGCTCTCTGGCTCTCTCTTTCTCTCTCAAATAAGTAAATAAAATCTTAAAAAAAAAAATGGGCAGAGGATCTGAATAGACAGTTTTTCCAAAGAAGTACAGATGGTCAATAGACACATGAAAAGATGCTCAACATCACTCATCATCATGGAAATGTGAGTCGAAACCACAATAAGATATCACCTTGCACCTGTCAGAATGGCTAGAATAAAAAAGACAAGAAATAGCAAGTGTTGGTGAGGTTGTAGAGAAAAAGGAACCCTTGTACTCTGTTGGTGGGAATGTAAGTTGGTGCAGCCACTGTGGAGGTTTCTCAAAAAATTAAAAATAGAAATACTGTATTATCCAGTAATTCTACTACTAGGTATTTACTCCAAAAAACAAAAACACTAATTTGAAAAGATATATGTACTTCTGTTTATTGTAACACTGTTTACACTAGCCAACATATGGAAACAACCCAAGTGTCCACTAATAATGGTTAAAAATTATGCAGTATATATGTAGAATGGAGTATTACTCAACCATTAAAAAAGAATGAAATCTTGCCACTTGCAACAACATGGATGGATCTAGAGAGTATAATGCTAAGTGAAATGTCAGAGAAAGACAAATACATATGTCTTCACTCATGTGGAATTTAAAAAACAAAGGAAAAAGAGACAACAACAAACCACCCTTAAATATAGAGAAAAAATTGGGGATTGCCAGAGAGAAGGTGGGTAAGGTGATGGGTGAAATAGGTGAACGGGATTAAAAGTATGTTTATCATAATGAACACTACATAATGTATAGAATTTGAATCATTATATTGTATACCTGAAGTTAATCTAACACTGTTAATTACACTTGAATATTTAACATATATATATAAAAATATTAAAATCAAAGAAAAAAGAATCAAGATCTGTCATTACCAAAAGACAATTCTTCAATAACCAAACTTAAAGGCATGGAATTTTTTCTTCTAGCTGATGAAGAATTCAAAATGGCTTTTCTGAAGAAACTCAACAAGCTATTTAAAAAAAAAAAAATGGGGCACCTGGGTGGCTCAGTCGCCAAGTGTCTGCCTTCGGCTCAGGTCATGATCCCAGGGTCCTGGGATCCAGTCCCACATCAGGCTCCCTGCTCAGCAGGAAGCCTGCTTCTCCCTCTCCCACTCTCCCATGCTTGTGTTCCCTCTCTCGCTATATCTCTGTCAAATAAATAAAATCTTAAAAAAAAAAAAAAAACTAAGAAAAATATCATGAAAAAAATGGTCTCAAAGGAGATATTTACCAAAGAGATAGAAGCCAGAAAAAAAAAACTAAGCAGAAATTCTGAAGCTGAAGAACTCAATGAATAAAATGAAAGACCGTATAAAACATCTGCAGCAGAGCAAATGAAAGAATAAGTGAGTCAGAGGCTAAGGATTTTGAAATAACCCTGTTAGAGAACACGAAGGGAGAGTGGGAAAGAATGAAAAAAGCCTCTGTGATCCATGGCACACCATTAAAGAACAAATATTAGAGAATCAGGACCCAGATGGAGAGGAGAGGGAGAAGGGGCACATAGTTGATCTAAAAGCCTGATAGCTGAGAAGTTCCTAAGCCTGGGGAGAGAATCAGAAATCCAGGAGAGGGGAATAATATATCCAAAGTGTTGAAAGAAAAAACTGCCAGCCAAGAATACACTCTCTGGCATAGTTACTCTTCAGATATATATAAAGGAGAAATAAGGGCACGGGAGTGGCTCAGTTGGTTCAGAGTCCGACTCTGGATTTTGGCTCAGGTCATGATCTCAGGGTCGTTGGATCGAGCCCCACATCAGGCTCTGAGCTCAGTGCAGAGTCTGCTTGAGACTCTCTCCCTCTCTCTCTGCCCCTCCCCCTGCATACATGTGCTCCTTCTCTCTCCCTGAATATAGACAAATGAAATCTTTAAAAAAATGAGAAATAAACACTTCCCTAGACAAACACAAGCTGAGGGAGTTCATCACCACTAGACTTGCCTTGTATTAATGCTGAAAGGAATTCAAGCTGAGTGAGAATATGCTAATCAATGACATAAAAACATAAAAAAGTATGCAATACAGTAAAGGTAAATATACAGTCAAACTCAGAATACTCTAATTCTGTAATAGGATTGTGTATTAGCCACTTAACTATAGTATGAAGGTCAAAGGAAAAGAATATGAAAAATTATAGCTACTGGGGTGCCTGGGTGGCTCAGTTGGTTAAGCGATTGCCTTCAGCTCAGGTCATGATCCTTGAGTCCCAGGATTGAGTCCCCATCAGGCTCCCTGCTCAGCAGGGAGTCTGCTTCTCCCTCTGACCCTCCCCCCTTCATGCTCTCTCTCTCTCTCTCTCTCTCACATAAAATCTTTTTTTAAAAAAAAAGAAAAAAATTATAGCTACTATAATTGTAACTAATACACAAACAAAAAGAGGTAAATAATGACATCAAAAAAGTAAAACGGGAGTAAAAGGGTGAAGACTTTGTAGATGACAGAAGTTGCTATCATCTTTAAATGGGCTGTTCTTATCTTCTGTAAGCTTCATGGTAACCACAAAGCACAATTTTAGAGTAGAAACACAAAAGATAAAGAGAGGTGAAACAGAGCATACCACCATGGAAAATTCACCAATTTACAAAGGTATGCAGAAACAGTGGGGGAATACAAAATACCCAGAAAAGAATTAACAGGATAGCACTAGGTAGGTCCTTATATCAATAATAACTTTAAATGTACATGGATTGTATTGACCAAAATGCACAGAGTGGCTGGATATATTTTAAAAAATAGACTCAGATAAATGCTTCCTATAAGAGACACTTCAGTTCACAAGCTCAGAGTGAAGGGACAGAAAAAGAGGTTTCATAGAAGTGGAAACCTTTTAGGATAAAAAATGATCAACAAATTGGGCATAGAAGAAATATACTTCAATATAACAAAGGTCATATATGACAAGCCCACAGCTAACATCATACTTAACAGTCAAAGATTGAAAGTTTTTTCTCTAAGATCACAACAAGGGTGCCCATTCTTACCACTCTCATTCAACATAGCACTGAAGGTCATAGTTTGAGCTACAACTTTTTTTTTTTTTTTAAGATTTTATTTATTTATTTGACAGAAAGAGAGAGATCACAAGTAGGCAGAGAGGCAGGCAGAAAGAGAGGGGGAAGCAGGCTCCCAGCTGAGCAGGGAGCCAGATGCGGGGCTCGATCCCAGGACTCTGGGATCATGACCTGAGCCGAAGCAGATGCTTAACCGACTGAGCCACCCAGGTGCCCCATAGAGCTACAACTTTCCAAATGAGAAAGGAAAAAGTAATACCATTATTTACAGATGATTTAATCTTATATATAGAAAACTCTGTAAAGACTCAACCAAAAAAACCATCAGAACTAATCAGCAAGTTCAGTAAGCTAACAAGATGTGAAATCAACATCTAGAAGTCAGTTGAATTTCTATATACAATTACTTTTTCAGATGTTTTGTTATTAAAACTACCCCATTCATAACATCAAAAACAATACGCCAAGTGTCTGCCTTTGGCTCAGGTCATGATCCCAGGGTCCTGGGATCCAGCCCCGCATCGGGCTCCCTGCTCAGTGGGAAGCCTGCTTCTCCCTCTCCCACTCCCCCTGCTTGTGTTCCCTCTTGCTGTCTCTGTCAAATATATAAATAAATCTTTAAAAAATTATATAACTCAGTGGCAAAAAAAACAAAAACAAAAACAAATAGGGAGAGGAAATAGGTATTTTTCCAAAGATAACATCCAAAAGGCCAACAGTTACCCAAAAAGGTGCTCAATATTACTAGTCATCATTACCTGTTAGAATGACTATCATCAAAAAGACAAGAGATGACAAGTGTTGTCAAGGGTGTGGAAAAACGGAACCCCTATACACTGTTGATGGGAATGCAAATTGGTTCAGCCACTATGGAAAACCGTATGGAGTTTCCTCAAAAAGTTAAAAATAAAATTGCCATATGATCCAGCAATTCCACTCTTGGGTATATATATCCAAAGGAAATGAAAACAGGGTGTCAAAGAGGTATGTACACTCCCATGTTTATTGCAGCATTATTCACAATAGCCAAGATGTGGCAACAACCTAAGTGTCTGTCAGTGGAAGAATAAGGGAGATGTAAAAGACATACAATGCAATATTAGTCATCCATGAGAAAGAGGGAAATCCTACCATTTGGGACAACCTGGATGAAACTTGAGGGCATTATACGAAGGGAAATAAGTCAGAAAAACAAACACTGTATGATATCGCTTATATATGGAATCTAAAAAAGCCAAACTCATAAAACAGAGTAGAATGGTATTACCAGTTAACAGATGAATGTCCTGGAGATCTAAAGCATATATTATGATTATAGTTAATAATACTGTATTATATACTTGAAAGTTGCTAAGAGAGTAGCTATTTAATGTTCTTACCACAAAGAAGAAATGATAATTATACGGCATGTTAAATAGCGGTATTAGCAGTAGTCCAGTGGTAAATCATGTTGCAGTATATAAACATGTCAAATCAACCTGCTGTATACTTTAAACTTATACAGGGTTTTATGTAATTATAGCTCAATAAGTTTTTTAAAAAATCACATTCTATACCTTAATATATGCAATTTTTATCAAATACACCTCAATAAAGCTGGAAAGAAACAGTAAAAACATTTATTGTTTTAATATTTGACATTACCAGAATGACCTCACAGGTAACAGATTTAACATTGCTTAGATTACATAGTCACCCAGCAAATATTAAGTATCAATTATATACCAAGATCTTTGTAAAGTACAGTGTATTTGGATGTCTAAGTTGGCTTTAAAAAAAAATCACTCTTACGTTGCACATTATGTAATGCCATCATTCTGTGTATACTGTACATAATACTTTTATGGGATGTTAAAATGAAACTGAATCTCAAAAGGCATCTATTTTTACCAACCAGAAATCCCTAAAATTCTCCACATCATTGCTAACAATAAGACCATGGCAGAGCTCTTTGTAATTTTTTAAAGATTGATTTATTTTGAGAGAGAGAGAGTGAGAGGAGGGGCAGAGGGAGAGAGAGAATCTTGAGCAAACTCCCTGCTGAGCACAGAGCCCTGCATGGGGCTTGATCTCATGACCCTGAGATCATGACCTGAACCGAAGTCAAGAGTTGGACACTTAACCGACTGAGCCACCCAGGCGCCCCCCCCACCTTGTTTTTAATTTTAATACCAATACACAAAAATTCTTTGCAATATGATTTCTAAAGTAGACTGGGAAGAAAAAATTTTTAAGAGTTTTCTTTAGGGCGCCTGGGTGGCTCAGTTGGTTGAGCGACTGCCTTCGGCTCAGGTCATGATCCCAGGGTCCTGGGATTGAGTCCCACATCGGGCTCCCTGCTCTGCGGGGAGCCTGCTTCTCCCTCTCCCACTCCCCCTGCTTGTGTTCCCTCTCTCGCGGTGTCTCTCTCTGTCAAATAAATAAATAAAATCTTAAAAAAAAAAAAAAAGTTTTCTTTAGAAGGTAATCCTACAGAACAAATGCATTTGTCATGGTACTTCTAAATTTATACATATTTCCTATAATTTCACCAAGGGACCAAAGTCAGATGAAAGAATTGAAAAGGAGCAGCAGTGAATGAAGGTAAGTTGCAAAATTCTTAATTTAGACAGTGAGTATGGCCTTCATATGATGATGAACATAAAAGACCAGTTGATCATACTGAGAATTGACAGTAAGTTACACCTTACTTTTATACAAATTCTGATGAGAATGAAAAGAAATAATCCAAATGAAAATGTAATTCCCAAAAAAAGAAACTGTAATTCAACTCTGACATATAGAAATCAGTAGTAGCATTTCCTTACCTGCCAACTTTTACTCACCCTTCTGATAGCAGTGTTGCACTTTTCCGTAGGGAAACACTTCCTAGCTATTCTCCATTCCTGTAGTTCAGATGGAGTTAACTCCACTCCCAGAGCCAGAGTTGGGCATGTGGCATCAATTGCATATTCTTGGCCCTCACTGTTGGCTCAGAAATATACACAGTCTTGGAACTATTGCTGAAGTAAAATAAGAGAGGGGATTTCTTTCCTGCTCCAGCTTGAAACTCGGAGGCCACCAGGTGGAGGACACCTACCTACCTAAAAGTGGAACAAGCAAAAGCAGAACTGAGAGACGGAGTAGGAGAGAGGTCTGAATGAAATTGAGTACCTGGATCCAGCTGAGACTGAAGCTAAATCCATCCCTGGACTTTGCAGTAAAGCCAGTTTTTGTCACTTGCAATCATAAATGCCCTCACTAATGTAACTTCCGTTCTTCACGGCTGTAAGTCTGTGGATTGCTCCCATTCTAGGTCCCAGTGGCTCTAAACATAACCTATTCTGTTTCCAACCTAAACTTAAATTAGGACTAAGATAATGGTATGCTTCTACAGCACACAACTTCATTCATAATAAGACCAACAGCTTTTAAATTAAATCCCATTAGTAAATTTATGATTAGCTTATTGAACTTTACTTCTGCTATAACTACATGTTTTATGGGCAACCAAATCACAGACTACCCTGAATTGAAATTCAGTGTGACCTCTGAATAAATGGTAGGCAGAACATAAAATGTATAAATTTGTAAGTGATGGTTATTATGAATGCTAAAGGAAAAAAAATATGCAATGTGAACAAGAATACCTAAAAATAATTGGATTTTGATTCAATTCAGGGTCATAAAATGATATCACGAAGACATCAGATTTCTTCTTTAGGCATGTGAAAGAGCTCTGGGCATTTTAGAATTTTGATGCTATAAATAGGGTAGCTAGCAATACAAATTTTTCCAAAATAGCCACAAAAGATGATTATCAGTAAAGTACTGATAAGTCTGCCTCTTTTTTGTTGTTGATTTTGACATTTATTATGTGCCTACTACTAAATAGGGACAGTGCTTAGGCAATATAGAGTCAGCAGACAACATAGAGAAAACTCCTGACCTGAAGGAGCTCACAGATCATAACTTCAAAAAATAAGAGTATTATAGGGCACCTGGGTGGCTCAGTGGGTTAAGCATCTGCCTTTGGCTCACATCATGATTCCAGGATCCTGGGATCGAGCCCCGCATTGGGTTCCCTGCTTAGTGGAGAGTCTGCTTCTCCCTCTGCCACCCCCGCCCACTCATGGACTCTCTCTCTTTCATAAATAAAATCTTTTAAAAAAATAAGAGTATTATAGTAAGATAACTGTAACTTAATAGATTTATATCCAAGTGACATTATGAGACATAGGAAGGATCAACTCTGCTTAAGGGGATAGATGCTCATTGAAGGTTTTATAAGGGTTATACTTGGAGGATTTTAGCAGAGGCCCTTAGGAAAATCCACTATAAGGGGCCTGTGACCCTACCACCAACACTCCAATATGAAAATCTCAACATGTTTCCTTCTACCAGAAAGCAGATAGGATGAACAGACCACAGCTACTATGTGGTCTCTTAGAATTTCCTACCATCACTATCACTAGAAGTACCTTCCAGGCTATGTAATTTAGTGGTTAAAACCACAGGCTCTAGGTTCAGATCCTGGTTTCACCACTTGATAGCAGAACAAGCTTAAGGAAGACATTGAAGCAAAGTATCTAACTCTAAAGGTTGATACACCCTTTTCAAAAGGCTAAATTATATACCTATAGAGAGGAGAGCTTCTAATTCCCACAAATCCTCTGCTTGATGCCTTTTTTATTAAAAATATTGCTTATTCATCTGAAGTATATATTTCTATAAATCAAAATACATGCCACCTTGAATCCAAATAAGGTTGATGAAACTTGCAACTCAGAATCTCCATGGACCTATCATTTCTGCCCCAGGAAAGGCACTAAAAGTAGTTCAAAGACCCAGCCAACCACCATCACCAGGAATGCCTTAGAGAGCATGTCATTTAGTGATTGTTCTATAGACTCTAGGTTCAAATTCTGGCTTACCACTTGCCAACAGAGAGACCTTGAACAAATCAGTAAACTAAGTTTCTTCATCTGTAAAATAAGGACCTTCTCCTTGGAGGTGTAACAAATAAGATAATGGATGTAAAGTGTTTAGACACTGCAAAATTACATTGTAAACCATAAAAAAAAAAGTAAACTATTATGGTTATGATTATTTGATGGATCGATGGATCACCTGGTTGGCTGAATGGAGGTCTGACTGTATACTGGGACACACACACTCCCCACCCTATACCCTGTCCCATCATGAGGAACACACTATATCATCCTGGGGCAGAACTGGGTGAATGATTAAAAAGTCTCACTTTCTGGCAAAGAGATAAAGGCAGTGTGTTGTTTGGTTTTTGATAGAGAATATGGGTAAAGTGAATCCCTTTACTATGATTGCAAGCAAGAGAATCGAGGATGATCTTGTCCAGAGAGATGGGACATCTGTCATTTTGGCATATCCCAAAAGAAGATATTCCTTTTAGGACGTCCATCTACCTTTCTCTACCACCAACTCATTCCATACATATGTATACAGTGTTCAACACAGGCACTTTTCCACATCAGTGGATTTTAAGCTCCATGGAGTGGGGACTTTGCTCCCTGAAGTATCTATAACCTAGGAGAGCAACTGGAACATGGTAGGCTCTCGATAAGCATTTGTTTAATGAGTGAATATGATCATTTCCCTCTAACACACAGCTGATTAGACCAAGGGTGAAAAATTTCAGACTCTGGGCCAATCAGATTCCCTCTTGCAAAAATTTGCATGCAGGTTTTGGAGTTTGGATTTATGAGCAATCAGCCCTGCCTTTGTAATGGGATATAAACTCTGAGGCTAAGGGCACCGTTGAACGATGGGGGAGGTGGCATGGGCAAAGAGGGCAGAGGCACCCGGCCAACTGAGAGGGGGGAAAAGTTGAAGAAAATATGCATAAAAAATACAGAGACAAAAGACCTTGCAACCCTAGAGAGGAAGACACAGAGCTGGAAAGAGTAGCTACCTTAGATATGTATTTCCAAGTCTTGATTCCTGATCTTCATGAAGCTCAGCTTTGTTCCCTTCCCTAGGACTTTAGGATATATTCCTGTGTCCTTCTTTGAATTCCCCCTTTGTCTAGTCTACATCCGTGTGAACTGGTTTCAGTTTTTACAATCAGATAACCCCTAACACAATAGGAATTTGCCAAGGTGTACAAAGATTAAAATGTTTGAATCTGATTCAAAGCTAGGAACATTTAGTGACTTTCAGCTGAAATATTATAATGGCTTGGGAGCCCACACCTAATTTACATAATGAGGTAAATGTTTACTTTGACTCATCCCCTAAGAGTCATCTCTGCCTTTCTAAAGAATTCAAAAGGCTGTTATAGATTTTCAAAGAGCTTTTCCTCCGTAGTGCCTAATCTATCTGTTGTAGTAAAAGTGAATTTGCCAAAAAATGTTTCTGACAAAAGTGAAATGCAATATTTAGAACTTCCTATTAATTTAAATAATTTAAGAGTTTTTATTCAGGAGGCTAAATAACTTTCCAGAATATATAATTTTATTTTCCCATGAGAACAGTTACTCTCAGGGTTCTTTTGCCATGATCTGTATAATTTTGAAAGAATTTAGCACTCCTCTCTTCTCAGTTGTGGGACAATAAGCTGGTCGACTCTGGGTAGGACTGGAATACCTTGGAAATTTTGATCTTCCCCCCAAAAGTGCTCCATCTGTAGCCCTCTCCATTTTGCCTCGAGGCAACTGCATCCTTCCAATCACTTTGGATAAAAACCTTGGTCATCCTTAACTCCACTCTTTTCCTTACACTCTGTTTATGGGCTGAATTAGGTCTCCTAAAAAAGATTTGTTGAAGTCCCACCCCCAGTACCTCAGAATGTGACATCATTTGGAAATAAGGTTGTTGCAGGTATGATTAGGTAAGATGAAGTTGTACTAGAATAGGGTAGGCCCTTAATTTAAGATGACTCGTGTCCGTATAGGAGGAAAAAAGATACACAAGAGAAAAGCACCATGTAAAGACGGAGGGCCACAGCGGCAAGCCAAGGAATGCCAAGGCCGTCAAGCTGTCAAGCCACTAGAAGCTAGGAAGAGGCAAGGAAGGATTCTTCCCTACCCCCTTCAGGGGGAGCACCGCCTTGCCAACACTTTGGTTTCAAACTTCTAGCCTCTAGAACTGTGAGACAAACTTGTGTTGTTTTAAACCACTCAGTTTGTAGTACTTACTTCTTTATGGCAACTCTAGCTAATGTAAACCTACATCCAGTTGGTGTGCAAATCTTCTTGGCCCTACCTTCAGCACACATCCGGGAAAAGGCTACTCCTTGCCACCTTCAAACTGGTCTAGTCTCAACATGGAAGCCAGGTTGGTGCTTTTAACAGCTAAGTCAAAGGATGTTCCTTTCCACTCTGCTTCCAATACCTATTTATTGTGAGTAAAATCCATAGTCCTCACAATACTCTAGGTCTTCTTATGCCAGCACTCTCCTGTGACCTCTCCCTCACCTAGAGTCAGTCTCCCCTCCCCCTCCATCCTCTTCCACATTTAGCCACATTGCCCTCCCTGCAGTTTCTTGAATAAGCCATGCAGCTTCCCACCTCAGAGCCTTTGTACTGTACTGTCTGCCCTCCCTCTGCCTAGAGCACTTCTGCCCTAGAGGTCCTCCAAATCTCTGCTCAATCTCTGGTCCTCTTTTAGAGACCCACTTTGACCAGTCCATTTAAAACTACATCTCCCGCATGCTCAATTGCCCTGGGCCATTTATTCTTTTTTATAGCACTTAACTTTTAGTAAGTTGAAGAACTTGTTAAACAGGTTTAGTGTTCATCTTTGGTCTCCACCTCCTCAAAAGAATCTAAGACCCACAACAGTATGAAGGTTTGTATTTTGATTCCCTAGTGTACCCCAAGCACCAATATAGTAGGTGCTTGATAAATACCCGCTGGATGCATTACTACCAAAAGGAGACATCAGGTCTACCTGTGCTGGGCTATTCAGTGCTGTGCCGGAGACTCCCCTCAACAGCGTGCACCTCTTGCCAGCTCCCTGTCTGGGAGCATCACATTGGTAGCTTGGAATCAGCCATGGTAGAAATAGTTATAACACAAAAATTGACAAACCCTGTCAATCAGGCCTTTTTTGCTTTTCTTCTTCCTTCAGGAGAACTGATAAACACCAATACATCACCACTGCTTAACACTGACAAACATTACAAGCATAACAGAGTTTTAGCTGTGAGACTAACTGATAAATCAGAATTTAGCTCATTTGGCTTGCTTTGTTCATCAGAAGCTAAATACTACCGAAAATAAATTCCACGCCCTTGTTAGGGTTGGCATGACAATGTTTATCTATTATGATCACCAGCAAAAAGAGCAGTGGATTAAATATGGTCATGATCAAGCAATGTATTATGGCATATTACTACTGAATCTATACTGAGGACACAAATAAATATGGATAGATTGCCCACTGAAGTAATTTCTCAGTTTAACTCTGCTGCTGAATGGAATAGCACAATTATTAACTTGGTGTTAAACTTCAGTTTAATTGAAGACATGCTTGACAAGGCCCAAGCATTGTGATAAGGTATGAGGACACTAAGGTAAATAAGATGTGGCCTTTGTTCTCAAGGTGTCCAAAGTCTAGTGGGGGAAAAAAACGGCACACATATTATGTGGTAGGAACTTAAAGATGATATACATAGAATTTAAGAGACAGAGACATGCAAATAATCAAGATGATTTTTTGCCACCATTTAATTTTTTCTCTATTTTCTTATCAACACAATATAGTAAAACACAAGCCCGATGAGGACAATTTGGATATGATGCAAACAGTCATTGGGTCCTGCCTTCTGCCCACCCTAAAAACGTCAGGCTAATATTCGTATGTTCTGAGTGGAGATGGAGAAACAGAAGGGAGGTAAAGTAGGAAAAGGCAGGGATTGGAACCACCCCATCTCAGGTGGCAAGGCAGAGGATGGATCCATAGGACCTGGCTCCATGTTTCAGAATCAGATTAAAGGAAGCAAACATCAACTAACCAGGAGATCCCAGAAGTCCCAGCCACACACAGAATGAGGGGTATTCAGTTTGTTGGGACCATCCTCATTTACACCCTTAACCCTCATCTTTTCCCCACAAGCCTAAAAATATTGGCTCATTTTTCTGGCCTTGTCTAGAGACCCTGCCAGAGAATAAAGATAATAAAAATACATGAGGCAGGATGCAGAGATATGGAACAAAGACACCGTGGTGGTGGATGAGGTTACAGAAGTAAATTGGAGCCAGCTGATAATAGAGTGTTTAAGTCACATGTTAAAAAACTGAACCGCATTCAAGGTTCCACATCATCCTCAGAACCTTATTCTGAGGAAGATACTACATAGCTCTCAAAACTGTTCCTCTCCAGCCTCACGGCTACGGCCTCTCACTCCAGGCCACCCTCATCTCTCCCCTGGACTACCACAACAGTCTCCTCAATGGACCATCTCCACAGTCCACCCCTTACTCTTAACCTACATGTCCTCCCACACTCCTCAGTTAGCAAGGGATTTATTCGAAACTCAAGTATTATCACCTTACCTTCCACAGCGGCTCTCCATTGCCTAAGGGTCAAATGGAGGTAAAGATCTACAAGGACTCACAGAGCAGACCCTTTCCTACTTCCTTCAACATACCAGCCTTCTCTACAGCCACACTCCATTTGTTCTCCCAACCCCAGCCCCACACAACTGTCTACTCCAGAGCCTTAGTGCTGCAGTTCCCCATCTCAGTTTTAGAATTACCTCTTCTGTGAAGCCATGGGACTTCCAAGACACCCTGAGGTAGTAACTGAACAGGTCTGCCCACCTGTCACACTTTATTGCCTTATTGGTCAATGTGTATCTTCCTGCAGTATTAGACCAAAGCTTTTCGAAGAGCAGTCCCTTGCTGAGACTAACCTATCCCCTTTACCCTCTCCATCCCTTCAGCCCACTCTTTTACCCCTCATACCCCTCAGGTGATTCTTTCTTCACTCCTGGTCTCCTCAGCCCTCCTCCAGGAAAATCTTTGGTTCTAGTATTCAGTAAGCTTTGGTGGTAATGAAAGCAAAGGACTGCACCTTGAATCTGTGAGAGAGCTATTATTAATCTTTTCTTCTACCGGAAGAGAACAATTCCTCTTATAGAATTTCCCCAAATCATTTCCATGGCTTTAGGATATATCATTTGCATTACAAATACTATTCCTTTTAGCTGTCCAATACCCAGCAGAATATAACCGGATAACTATAGTCAAACGATGCTGAGAGGCATTTTCTCAAATAGGCCTGTCTGTTCGGCATTGGGCAGTTACAGATACTGGACTCAAACGTAAGTGTGAAAGTAATTAATTCTTTGAAGCTAGATTTAATTCCATGCTATACATTTATATATAGCATATATCTTTGATTATAGCAGTAACCAACTTCACAATTTCACTAGTCAAAAAAAGTATCAAACACCCATTTATATCAGAACTGCTTTTTCCTTCTGAGTTTTATCAGAATTGTATTTTTTGGTAAAAAATATATTTTTGGTCAGGTTTATTGAGATTATAAATTATATACAGTAAGATTCATCAAATGGAGATATACAAATCTGTAACAACCACATAAGATAAACTTTCCATCACCCCAGAATGTTTCCTGTGCCCCTTTGTCATTAATCTCCCTTCACTCCCAGCCCCGATCAACCACGGATCTGTTTCTGTCTCTATAGTTTTACTTTTTCCAGAAGGTCATATAAATAAAATCATAAAGCTTATAGCCTTTTTATTCTGGCTTCTTTCACCTAGCATAATTGAGATTTATTCTTGTTGCTACATGTATCAGGAATCCATTTCTTCCCGTTGCTGAATAGCATTCCATCCTATAGAATGTGTTCATCCATTCACTGGTAGATAAACACTTCAGTTTGTTTCCAGTTCTTAGTGCTATGAATAAAGCTGTTGTAAACATTTCCATACAAGATTGCGTGTGAACATACGTCTGTATTTATCTTCAGTAAATACTTAAGAGTGGGATTACTGGGTCTCGTGGTAAGTGAATGTTTAACTTGACAAGCAAATGTCAAACTATTTTCCCAAGTAGCTGTGCTATTTTGCTTTCCCACCAGCAATGTCGGAGACTTCCTATTGCTCTACACCCTTGCCACAGTTTGGGTTCTTAAAATAACAATTTTAATAGGTATATTAAATATATGGTTTTGAATTTTACTAGTTTTAATCCTTGGATTGGAATACTACTGAAGCCAATGAGTCAAGTTCAGAGATCTAGAGAGAATACTGCTATGAACCCAAGAAGCGATTCTCAGTTGTAATTGTGGGACCTGAAGGAAGCATTTAGTTATTTTTTTATTTTTTAAAAGATTTTATTTGACAGAGAAAGACAGCACAAGTAGGCAGAGAGGCAGGCAGAGGGAGAAGCACACTCCCCATGAGCAGAGAGCCCAACGCGGGCCTCGATCCCAGGACCCTGGGATCATGACCTGAGCTGAAGGCAGATGCTTAACGGGCTGAGCCACCCAGGTGCCCCTGAAGGAAGCATTTAAAACACTAGACAAATGTGAACCACTGAATTTTTAAAAACATGTTTTTTTCTTATTTTGTTACTGAGAAGGACTACTCTCTTCTCCCATAGGAAAATTACTAACCATTGTTCTATAGCATGCAAAAATTTTAAAAATCAAAGCAATACTTATTGAACCCATATGTTATACAAGGCTATATGTATAAATTATTACTTATTTGGTCCTCACTATCCATTCTTCTCTGCTTTCTTAGTAAGAGACCTCCTGACTTACCAGGGTTTGGAGCTAACTGGAATAAAGATTATTCTTTTCAGTCTCCCTTACAACTAGCTGCAGCCACATGTTGTGGAAGGGTCACTGGCAACTTCTAGGAGCCTCCCTTAAATATAGATGGCAGGAGCCCATCGTTCTCTACTTTGTCCCTTCCTCCTACCTGTTGGCTAGAGCTAAAGAAGCCACCTTGACAGTGATACAATTAGAAGCAACCTGAGTTCCTGAGAATTTTGTGGACCACATCAGCCCTGGACTGCCTACCTCTGGCTTTTTATAGGTGATAAATACATTTATATCTTGTGGTAGATTGCAGATGTATCCCTAATTCTTCACTTCTCCCTATATCCATAACCTTTTCATCATCATGGCCAGAATGTATGCACCCTCTGACTTTGGGCTCAGCTGATGTGAGCGCTTCATGGGTAGTGGTAATGGTGAGCTCGTTCTGAGCCTGAGCCTTAGGAGGCTCAGCATTTCTGCTTGCCATTTTTGTCCCTTCCTTTACCGGAAGAACAGTCCTGGTTAGCCTGCCCCTCACTCTCCAATCCGAGGAGGAAGGAGGCCTTCCAAGGCAAACCACAGACCTGCAGTGAGAAGCAGAGTTGCCTCAGCTGCCACAACTGGAGAAGAATCCAGTCAAGCTCAGCCTAAGCCTGCACAACCACAGCCACTAATTGTAAAGGATTGTTCATTTAAGCCAATGAGTTTTGGTATGCTTTGTTATTTAGAAATACCTCATTGATACACTTGCTCAAGCTACTGTCATTTTGCCTACTATTTAGAAACTACCCAAACCCTAATTCAGATACAAAGGAGTCTAAGATAAAGTCCAAGCCCTCCAGGAGTATACAATTAAATAGGAAATAGGAACAAAGTTAATTTAATGAGGAAAGGAAAATCTTTTCTTTTAAAGGCTGCTTTAACAACTGGATATATCCATAGGGGGGAAAAAAAAGAAATTTGATCCCCTCATCCCATACACAAAAATTAATTGAAGAGGGACCTTAGACCTAAACATAAAACAGTGTTAAAATACATTTCTAGACCCAAGATGGAGCTGCTTCTGCCCAGCTTGCCACATCAGTAATCTGAGACTTAGGTAGCTTTCCTGTCCCTGTAAATGCTCTGCCTGAACCAAAAACACAGTATATCCAGTCAACCAATCCCTAGACACCAAGCCAACTCTGGACTCTCTACGTATTTCCTTGTTCCTTCTCACCCCAAACAAGGTTTACTACGTGGTCCAGCCCCAATCAGGTATTTTTCTCTTCCTTGTTCTTTACTCTTTATCCCGTACAAGTCTTCTGCCTCCTGCTCCATTTTGCAGTTCTCCCAAAGGAGACAGATAGTCCACTTCGTGAAGTATTAAAGTTTATTTGTATCACCTAAATGGTTTTCGTTCACCATTTTTTAACACCAGAAATATAAAGGTTATATTTCCTAATCTAATTATACTGAGTGCTCACCATATGCTGCCTTAATAAAAGTAATTCATAGAATTTACTAAATACTTATGTGCCAGACACTGAAAAACACTTTCACCTGTATCATTTCTTTCTCAAAAACAATGCCATGGCTCTATATCCCTCCGTGTTTATAAGAGATAGCTACCTTTTTTTTTTTTTTATCCAACATTCTTTCCCCTTATTTTGGTAATAGCACCTGAGTTTCCTTGGAGGGCCGGCTTCTCTCTTATACTTACTTCTTTGTGGTTTCTCCAGCGTTGGCCTCAGAATCGGGTTCCTGTGTCAAACAGAAATCCTGACGACATCGCCAGAGTCCTGGAACTGCCCTCTCTCTTACTCTAGTGCTGTTTTTATCTAGATATGTGGTTCCTAAATTTTAGCATGCACAAGAATCACCTGGAGGGCTTGTTAAAACAGAAGTTTCTGGACCCCACCCCCAGAGATTTTGACCAGTAGTTCTGGGGCAGGGCTCACAATTTGCATTTCTAACAAGCTCCCAGCTGTTGCTAACGTTGCTGGTCAGAGGAGCTGGATCACGGAGGTGGATAGAACTAGGGGGGATTATGTTAAGCGAAATAAGTCAGTCAGAGAAAGCAAATACCATATGATTTCACTCATATGTGGAATTTAAGAAATAAAACAGATGAATGGAGACGAAGGGAAGGAAAATAAAATAAGATAAAAACAGAGAGGGAGGCAAATCATAAGAAACTTTTAACTATAGAGAACAAACAGAGGGTTGCTGGTGGGGGGATGCACTAAATGGGTGATAGACATTAAGGGGGGCCCTTGTTGGGATGAGCACTGGGTGTTATATGTAAGTGATGAATCACTAAAATCTACTCCTGAAACCAATACTACACTCTGTTAACTAAATTGAATTTAAATAAAAAGCTTATAAAAAATGCAAAGTCTGGGCCCTACCCTAGACTGACTGAATCAGACAGTCTGAGGAAAGACCCAGAAATCTGAGTTTTAATAAAATTTCCAAATGATTCTTACGCACACCAAGGTTTGAGAGCCACTGTTCCCTTAAGTGCTCCTGAACCCTCACTACCTGTTGGAATCATTTGGGAAACTTTAAAAATATTCAGAAGCTCAGGCACCTCCTTTCGAGAGTTTCATTTGATACTTGGAAACATCTCGCTAGAGACAAATTTGCAGCTGAGGGATGAGAAGAGCTGCTCTGAATCATAATGTCTTCCTTAGAAAGGAAAATAGGGCCCAGGTATGTGCCTGCAGAAGTTGGGGGAAGTGGAGAATGGGGGTAAGGGAACATTTATTTACTTAGATCATTAAGTAGCCTTCTTAACATATGAGTTTTGATGGCTACATAGTATTCCATTATAACCTATGAACTTTTTATTGAACATATACTAAGCTCCAGACGCTGTCTTAGCTACAATCTGTATTAACTGTTTTACCCATAAAAAAACAGAGGCTGAGAGAAGCTCTGTTAATTGTGTGGACCTGGAACTGCCTAAATCCCAGGCCCAAATTCTTCTCCATACTGAGGTTTTCTGTCTGGTTGCTTGTGAGAAACACCTGAGGAACACTGAAATGACATAAATCTGAGCTTCCCAGATGGTAAACATGTGGAGATTTGGGGAGAGTGCCATGCTCAGAGAGGACTTGGAAGCTCCTGCCCTTTCCCCATAACTTGCCTTATGCATCTCTTCCATCTGGCTATTCCTGGTGACATCCTTTTATAATAAACCCGTAATCTATTATGTATATATGTATGTATGTGTAGATGAATGAATGAGTGAATGCCTGGATTCCACAGGAGACTAAAGGAATCTAAACCTCTTGGGCGGGAGTTGGGCATCTATTTGTTTTTGGCTTTTTTTTTTTTTTTAACTATTCCCCATGACTCCAATTCAAAGTAAGGGCTAAGACACACTGCCCCACAGCATTCTGCTTCTCATGTCGATGGTATATATACCTATTTCCGACTTCTTTTCCTTTTTTGCTTTAGCAGAATCCCTTTCTTCTCCCTGTTTTGTTACTTCACCAAAGTCACTAAGAAAGCATTCAGAAGGTCTAGAATGTATTTAGCCAGAATGTGGTATGGGCCAGAAGATACATGATGAGGGCACATTACATTCAGAAAGGCTAGAGTACTTTCTCATTGCAGTGAGAAGTAATGAATGGGGTGGTAAGGGGCTGTCCTCCCAGGAGGTCAGAACAGCGTGTGTATCAGGGCAAAGGGTAAAGACACGGTTGAAAGGACACTGATTCAGATAGTAATTTTGAGTGTGGTCTGAGGATGGTTCCCTTATAATCAGCTGTTTTTGGTCGACAGAGACAGAAAGGAAAGACTGTATCTCTGCCTCCCGTGAATTAGGAATGACCTCTGGGAAACAGAGCTTCAGAACTAATGAGGGGCCCAGCCAGTAGCCTCATACTGTAACCACGCTTGTTCTAAAAAATAATGTGTTTTATGTGCAACAGACACCACCCATGTGCACATGCATGCTGTCTCTCTCCGTACTCCTCCATACGCATGCATTAGATTACCCGAATCAGAATCATTCATAAAACAATGACGAGAAAAGTAGTAATAATGTTTAGAGGCAGATAAACTCAGCAATATTTCAGGTGGCGTGCATATTTTGCCAACCAACATATTTCTAAATATTTCTTCCTTTTCACCAAAATGTAAGGGTTTTTTTTCCTTATGGTTGGCTATTTCCAAATTCCAAAGTGTTTCAAGGAATAAAATATTGAGCAATGTGTGTGCTGTATTGGCAAGTTAAATGAGATGAACCCAATTTTGTCAGACATCAAAGAAACAGTGAGACTGAGAGTCATGAGTTAGGAAGGCTGGAGACCCTACACGTATAATAGAAGAGTTCATTTCATCCAGTTTAGTTTCATTCATTCATTCATCCATCCATCCACTCACTCATTCAACATTTATTAAGTACCTAGATTCCAAAAATGACATCAAGCATCACCATGAAAACAAGGGTGGAATAAAAAAAAAAAAAAGGCTTTGAAGAAAAACCTAGTGACAGCTCTGAGTGTCTAAATGTATTGTTTTAGGAAATGATGATGAGACAGAAAAACCCGGAAACTGTCAGGATTAGGGCTGCTACCTACCTGACCCACGCTCTGCTCTCACCACCATTCTAAGGGGAACGCCCATGTGGATACTACGTGCTCCCAATCAACGAGGGTCTCTAAACTGCTATGCCGTTTCTTCACAGTTTCTTTTCATGCCTCTGCTCTTTCTGAATGTGGAAACTCTATCAATGGCAACTATGAATGTTATTACATCATATAGTTAAACAGCATCATGCTCATTTTGCTCACCATGTGAGAGATTCACATGTGCTAATTCAGTTTTGGAGATCAAAATGTTTCATTACCTAGGGATTATCATTTTCACCTGAACAAAACATCATTATGAAATAGTTGTGCAAGGTGATGAGCGTATGGAAGACTTACCTTTTCAGCATTTTTTTAAGGATTTTATTTATTTATTTGAGAGAGAGACAGAGATAGTGGGAAAGAGCACAAGCAGGGAGTAGAGGGAGAAGCAAGGCTCCCCGATGAGCAAGGAGCCCGATTCAGGGCTCGATTCCAGGACCCTGGGATCAGGACCAGAGCCAAAGGCAGACACTTAATGACTGAGCCACCCAGGTGTCCCCCTTTTCAGCATTTGCTACCTATAGAAAGCTTTGGATAATTTGTAAAATTGTGGCAGCTGAAGGGAACAGATGGCACCTTTCTGACCACATCAGGGAGTGGACAGGGAGCACTGGCTGGTTGGCAGAGATGCACCTGAGATTAATTCATAGGAGAAACAGAAATGAAGCATTAGCACCCAAATAGCTTGTCAATAATTTTCTTCCTTAAAAGAAAATGGAAACATTCATACATATCCTTTTCTTTTTTAGCTGCCACTAAAAACATCTAAGGTGAGAAAGTACATTTTGTTCAATTCACTCAGGTACATGACGAATTCATAAATAAGCATGTAATATAGACCTATGGTATAGATTTTAAAAACAGCTTTGTTGAGATGTAACTCACATAGCACAATTCACCCAAAGTGTAAAAATTCAATGGTTTAATATGTTCACATTGTTGTACATCGATAAGCACAATCAACTTTAGAATTTTTTCATTACCCTGAAAAGGAACCTGACTCACCTTACCCCCCTAATCGCCCTCATCTCTCCCAGTCCTGGGTATCTACTAACCTATGTCTGTCTCTACAGATTTGTCCATTTTGAATACTTCATATAAATAGAATCATATATGATCCTTTGTGATTGGTTTCTTTCAGTTAGCATGTTTTCAAGGTTCATCCATGTTATAATATGTATCACTATTTCATTTGTTTTGGTTACAAAATAATATTCCATAGTATGGATACACCACATTTTGTTTATCCATTCATTAGTTAATGGACTGTTGGGTTGTCTCCGCTTTTTGGTGTTATGAATAATGCTGCTATGAATTCTCCTGTGAAAGTTTTTGCATGGACATAAGTCTTCATTTCTCTTGGGTAATACCTAGGAGCAGAATTACGAGATAATATGGTAGTTCTATGTTTAACCATTTGAGGATTTGCCAGACTGTTTTTCAAAGCAGCTGCACCTTTTAGGGGCGCCTGGGTGGTTCAGTCGTTAAGCGTCTGCCTTCGGTTCAGGTCATGATCCCAGGGGCCTGGGATTGAGCCCCGCATCCAGTTCCCTGCTTGGCGGGAAGCCTGCTTCTCCCTCTCCCACTCCCCCTGCTTCTGTTCCCTCTCTCGCTGTGTCTCTCTCTGTCAAATAAATAAATAAAATCTTAAAAAAAAAGCAGCTGCACCATTTTATATTCCCACCAGCAACATCTGGGTTCCAATTTCTCCACATCTTTGAGAACACTTGTTATTTTCTGTCCATTTGCTCATGACCATCTTTTTTTTTTTAAGACTTTATTCATTTATTTGTCAGAGAGAGAGAGCACAAGCAGGGGGAGCAGCAGGCAGAGGGAGAAGCAGACTCCCCACTGAGCAGGGAGCCCAATGCCGGACTTGATCCCAGGACCCTGGGATCATGACCTGAGCCGAAGGCAGACGCTTAACTGATTGAGCCACCCAGGCGTCCCAGCTCATGATCATCTTTGTAGGTGTGAAATGGCATCTCACTTCCATTTGTCTTTTTACCTTTATAATGATTTTATTAAGCAGGTTTTTAGAGCGCAGAAAAAGGTGGTGAGACAGTGTTTTATAAACTCTAAGGACTATCTTAATGTTTAGATGTGATTTTTTTTTTTTTTTTTTTTGCCTGATCCCTCCCACCTCTCTTTGTAATAGGACCCCATGTTTTTCTTTGGTGGACTATCCTTTGTCTAATCGCAGTCTATATAATTTGAGTAGAGCTGACCTCTTCTCCCTAGTTCCTGAATGGGCACATGAATCAAGCTGGCTAGTTGGAACCCTTGTATTAGATCAGGGTCTAGTCAGGAGAGAGAAAGCACACCAGTTATGTAAACAGAGAGAATTTAATATAAACAGGTATTCATAGGTATCAAGTAATTAACCAGGTAACTAAATAGGTAAAAAGAGAACTCTAAGAATTCTGGAGGTAGCAATTGTAAGAATCAGCTTCTGCCTTTAGGGCAAGGGGAGAAAGGGAAGAGGTTAGAATTATTAAAACTTAAGAACTTGGAGAAGGAGCCCTGTGGAGCTGAAACCTCTGAGGAGGTAGGCTCTAAGTCATTGGTGCTGACGTCTCTCAATTCACGGGAGGAGCCCTGTGGGTCTGCTACCTGGGCAGATCTCAGAAGAACAGGCTCCAGCCACCTAGTGCTGATGTCTGGTTCTCTGGTTGGGGGGAGAGGGGTGGAGGCAATGCAGCTGTGTCGGTAAGCTTTGCAAATTGGATTTAGGGACCATTGGTAGGAAATTGTTACAGTGAAGGGGTGACACTCACAAGAGCCTCAAGGAGTCTACAGTAAGCTCCCAGGAAGAAGCATGTTCTTTCTTCCTCTCCCCTCCTTCCAGGGCCTGCCTGTAGCTCCCCTCATTGGCAGGATCTAAGAGAAAGCAGCTGCCCCCAGAGAACTGGTTTGCAGAGTCCCGGCCCCATCATCACCATGTAGAGTATAGAAAGGTGGGCTTGAGTTGGCACATTAAACCCCTTTGGCTATTCAGCACTCACACACACCCTTCTGTACAGATTGTAACTTTCAGGGAACAATGAAACAACTCCCTGTGCCACCTAATGTGATGTAACGATCTTTCATACAAATGAAGATATTTTTACCCTCTTCACAAAATGAGAAGATGCAAAGTCCTCATGGTCATTGTAGCTATCTCTGAGCTATACTAATTACCCCCCCCATTTCAGTCTCAGTCCCATCTGGAATTCTGTTACTTAAAGAGTAAACAGACCATTTCTGAATCCAAACAAAGTGGACAACAAGATGTATTGTTCAAAGTTCCGTCAATAGGGGCATTTCCCTCCATTGCTGTCTTTCTGGGCCATCAGTGCATGGGGCTTTAATGCTGTAGCTGTTCACTTTTGGTTTGGGGCAGCGTATGGTATGAAAACATCTATAAGGCAGGCTCAAGTTTTTTTCTTCCTCAGTCAACTGATCGTAAGAAAACTCCTTGAGGTCATGAGTTGGGGGAGAGATGGCAATGCAACACAGGATGGTGTCAAAGGAGTATGAGAAAACTCCCTCACGCACCCTACTTGTACATGCTGTACCTACCTAGGCCAGATCTCTTATGCACCATTCCCACTTGATGCACATGCCCAACCTCATGGCTTAATGGGCAGATAGCATCCAGTTAGTTATAGGAAGTTCAAGTTGCCTGGTCATTCGATGTCCTTTGGCTAGGACCCAGTAGCAAGCTTATAGCTCTTTGTCAAAGGATAATAATTATCTGCAGACAAGGATATGAATTTTTTCCAAAACCTTAGAGGTGTGTGCCATAATTCTTCTACTGTACTTGCCAGAGACTTCACACTGCTACAAAAACTTTGAGTTCATTGGATCTGGTGGCCCAACCTGAAAAACAGCTTGCACTGTAGCCTAGACTTGCTACAGAGCCTTATTTTGCTCTAGACCCCATTCAAACTCTCAAGCCTCTGGGTTACTTAGTATTTGGGTCAAAGTAACAAATTCTTTTTTTTTTTTTTTAAAGATTTTATTTATTTATTTGACAGAGACACAGCGAGAGAGGGAACAGAAGCAGGGGGAGTGGGGGAGGGAGAAGCAGGCCTCCCGCGGAGCAGGGAGCCCGATGCGGGGCTCGATCCCAGGACCCTGAGATCATGACCTGAACCGAAGGCAGACGCTTAATGACTGAGCCACCCAGGCGCCCTCAAAGTAACAAATTAAAATGTGGCATGTGTTGCCTCTAATACTCAAAATAGCCTACTAAGCTTTTGTGCCCCCTACCCCTTCTTGGATGATAGGTGGTTGTGGTGCAACAATGTGTCATCAAGAGGTTATTCTGACATGCTGAAGAGCACTGGACTCTCAGGAATGTCACTGAGGTGGCAGACCCCTGAATTTTCATGGGGTCTATCTCCCACCCTCTAGTTCATAAAGCTTGACAAAGACATTTGTAGTACTTTCTACTTCCTGCTCATCAGATTTTATTTGCATAATGCCATCAACGTCGTGGGTAAGGGTGATGTTTTATGTAATGTCGAGATGATCAAGATCTCTGCAGACTGTATTATGGCTGAGAGCAGGGAAGCTGACTTAGCATGAAGCAAGACTGTGAAGGTATACTGTGGATGCGGTCAAGGAAAAACACACTGCTTTTGGTGGTCCTAGCAAATGGTTAAAAACTAGGGGGGCAGGGGAGAGGAAAGCATTTTCCCTATCAGGTTAAAGGAGCTGTGTGGATTTGTTCCAGTAAAGAGAATACATCTGGAAGAGCCGTTTCAAATGAGTCACCCTCTGATCAACATTAAAGTAATGTAGTCATGCTTTAAAATCCATCTGCCTCCTGCACAGACCAAATAGATGAGTTAAATGGAGATGTAATAGGAATCAACACTTCTGCATCAATCAAGTGTTTGATGATGGTAGTAATCCCTGTAATCATGCCAATGACATTCTATTCTTTCAGTTCACTATCCTGGTAGGGAGGAAAAATTCCAACAGCCTCCCCTTGACTCTTCATAGCCTAGTGACCCTTAGTCCATAAATGAGGGAGCTAACATGGGGGACACACCAGTTGCCTAGTATGTCTTTCCCAATTATACGTTCTGGAGCTGGGGGGAAAACACAGGTCCATGAGCCCACTGTGATTCAAACTTGGCCTATAACTCAATGAATCACCTGACCCCTATAAATCCCTACTTTGAATGTCTGAGCAGCAACATCTGGGTCCCTAGCAATTAGCATCATTTGAGAACCAGTATCTAATAATCTCCCAAAGTCTGGGTGTTTCTATTCCCCCGTGCACATTCACTGTAGACAATGGTCACAGGGAGGGGCGCCTGGGAGGCTCAGTCGTTGAGCGTCTGCCTTCGGCTCAGGTCATGATCCCGGGGTCCTGGGATCGAGCCCCACATCTGACCGGCTCTCCGCTCAGCCTGATTCTCCCTCTCTCTCTGCCACTCCCCCTGCTTGTGTTCCCTCTGTCGCTGTGTCTCTCTCTGTCAAATAAATAAATAAAAAATCTTAAAAAAAAAAAAGAAAATGGTCACAGGGAATCTCACAGCAGCGCTTCATTTTCTTTGCTCAAAAGAACCCAGCCTCCCCTTAAATTGAAAGGCTCTGGGCCTCTGAACTCATTTAGGTCTGAAAACTGGATAAAAGGCTATGGCTATCCTTTCTGATGGACGTGACTTCATTCTCACGTATTTGACAAATATGTATTGAGACATCCTACTCTTAGTACACTCTTTTTTTTGTTTAGTACACTATCATAAATATTATAAAGGAAAACCAATGATCTAGTCAGATCTCACAAAAAAATGTAATTGTAAAAAGTACTTCTGGTGGATTCATATCTAATATTATTGATAAAACTTATGTCTTAAAATATTAGCCTAATGAAGCCATCTAATGGCAAAGATTTTAAAATAATTTCTTTTATCTTTACCATCCTTTACATTTTGGGTTTTTTTTTCCTGTGTATATTTTATAATGTACAGTAGTAAACCTATGTAGTTTATAAACATACATTTACAGGTATACACAGAAGTTCTTTTACTGACAAGGATGTATGATTAAAAATTCAGAGGCCACCAATCTAGGATCATATAAGAAATCACTTCCTAAGCTCAGTCCAGACACTTCTTCTGCCTTTATTCCTAATTAGTTCTGGATCTCAAAATATATAGACAGAGTTATACCAAGTTATTGTATTTTTTTCATCTACATCTAAACTAAGAACTCTTAAGAAAAGCTATAGTATGACATATTTTTAAAACATTTTAGAGAATACAAACTATTCATCCTATCCACCCATGAAAATCTATTCTTTAAACCTGTCAAATCACAGACAACTTGCTTTACCAGCTGCAGAGACATAAATTACTCTTAACTCTATGCATAAATAGAAAACAGGAAATTTTACTTTTGAAACTCAGCTGCTTTGAAATGACTTCTAGTTTTAATTTACATACCTGTGGGGATGAGAAATGGCTGTAGGGCTTCAAAAATGTAGGGAATACAGACTTCTGCCCAAACTCAACTACAAATACTTTTTTGAAGTGTTCATAAAAAACAGTGGTTTTCAGAAACACTATTTTTCAGCCTGGCAAACTTCAGAGTTCAAAAGCACATGGACTTCACGTTTATCCCCACAAAGCTGGTAGCTACCCTCTAAAGCAGAGGTTCTCAACATTTTCTTTTTGCCAACCTGCAAAATGGATTGCAATCACATATATACACTCCCATGGTGCCATGCGCCCTTCCCTGAGTCGTATGGAGAAAAGCAAGAAGTGCTAAGGATTTCTGGGGTGCTGTTAGGAGGGTACTATTCACAAAAGAATTGTACAAAGATATGAGATCCTTTTGTTAAAATATTTTAAAAGTAATTTATAAATATATAAATATATATGACTAATCAGTTTTAAAATATTAAATAATGTATTATTCTAATACATTGTATTTTTAATATTTTAATTTAAAAATTGCTATTTTATAAAAATAAGTTGACTTTTCTAGCTCTTCAGTTCAGACACTATTAATAGGTGACCAGATAGCACTGAATAAATATAAATATTTTGGTTTCCTGGACCCAATTTCAATGCGTATTGGGGGTTTAGACCTTACACATATAAGCAGTGCCCAGCTGGGCATCTTACAATTCAGCTCAATTCTGGCATTATCTACCGGGAGATAGTATTAGATCCCACAGGTTAAGGGCTCAGTACTTCGACTGCCACCTCCCCTGCCCCCCGCCCCCTTCAGACCCATACAGGCTGTTATCCATGCTTCTGACCTCTGGCTATAAATCAGAAGTTCCCACAACACTCTTCTCCATTAAATTAACTTGCTAGAGTGGCTCAAGGAACTCAGAGAGACATTTTACTTACTACATTACAAGTTCATTATAAAAGGATATAACTCAGGAACAGCCAGATGGAAGAGATGCATAGGGCAAGGTATGGGGAAAGGGTAGGAGTTTCCAAGCCCTCTCCAGGTGGGTCACTCTCCCCGATCTCCACTCATTAACCTGGAAGCTCTCCAAACCCTGTCCCTGTGGGATTTTATAGAGGCTTCAGTACATAAGCATGATTGATTAAATCAGTGACCATTCTCCCCTCACTCCCCCACACCACCAGAGGTTGGGGGTGGGGTGGGGACTGAAAGTTCCAACCCTCTAATCACATGATTGGCTCCAAAGGTAACCAGCTGTCATCCTTAGATGTTTTTCAAAACCATCTCATTAACATAAAAGACACCTTTAAACTCTCATCACTTAGGAAATTCCAACAGTTTTGGGATCTGTGAGCCAACAACCATGAACAAAAACCAAATATATATATATACTTATTATAAGTCACAATAAGCCTTGTTAAAAAGACAAATGCCTAAAATTTATTCATTTTAGCATATTGAAAATATCATCAGTGTACATTTCATCTGCTTTATCACTTTGTCTACATTTGATTTGGTAATCCTCTCATTCTTAAAGATTTTATTTATGAGAGAGAGCACAAGTGCATGGGGGAGGGGTGGCGGCACAGAGGGAGAGGGAGAAGCAGACTCCCCACCGAGCAAGGAGCCCGAAGGGGGCTCAATACAGGGACCCCGAGATCATCATCTGAGCTGAAGGCAGACCCTTAACCGACTGAGCCACCCAGGTGCCCCCTAACTCTCATCATTCTTTTTATTTTTTTAAAGATTTTATTTATTTATTTGACAGAGAGACACAGCGAGAGAGGGAACACAAGCAGGGGGAGTGGGCGAGGGAGAAGCCCGATGCGGGGCTCCATTCCAGGACTCTGGGATCATGACCTGAGCCGAAAGCAGACGCTTAGGACTGAGCCACCCAGGCGCCCCCTAACTCTTTATCATTCTTGACAATTTTTTTTCCCCTCACAGAAACTATAGAGCTATATTCACTTTTTCCCAGTATCTCTGCCTTCTTTCTAAAAAATGTTCCTTTAAGTATTTAAAACAGAATCATGAAATGACAATCAAGCCCTAACCTGGCTTGCTAGGTAACACAACCTGTGTGTTATTCCTAGTGTACTTTTTTTTAAAAAGATTTTATTTATTTGAGAGAGAGACACAGCGAGAGAGGGAACACAAGCAGGGGGAGTGGGAGAGGGCGAAGCAGGCCTCTGCCAAGCAGGGAGCCTGATGCAGGGCTCGATCCCAGGACCCTGGGATCATGACCCAAGCCGAAGGCAGACGCTTAACGACTGAGCCACCCAGGCACCCCCCTGTGTGCTTAATTAAGGCTATAACTTCACTTTCTACCCAAAAAAGCATCTCTTAATTCAACTGAAAATATTTCTGTAGAAAATGGAAATGGTCTCAAATTTGAGAAAGATCATTTATTTTAGCCATTACGAGACTTTGTTCATGATGTACTTCATACCTGATTGTGAAACCCTAATGATAGATTCAGAACCACTACTCAAAGGTGTCCCAGGCAGCACAAAGTCAGGAGCTAATCATCAGATTCCCATTTTTCCAACTTTATACTTCAATATTATAGCACAGACACACTGCAATTTTGGTCTGATGAGTAACTCAAACAATTGGGGAGAGGGCTGAAAAAGACAAGTTTGATTATTCAATTCCTAATATAATTAGCCCTTTAGACATTTTATTAAAAAACTTAAAATGTATATACTACATAATGTTATAATTCTGGTGACCCTTTAGACACCTTTTAAGTAACATTCATAGCCAATCTTAGAGTGTTATTTTGGAATTTTTGCTATTGAATTTAGCATTTCCTTTTAAAGAAAATCATCCTCCTTAGTGGACAAATGGAACTCAAAAAAATTGTTTTTCCCCCTAGGGCCCTATGAACAATTAAGAGACTCTTTAGGGGAACTGAGTGAAATCTTTAATCAAGAATTATCTTGCTAGGGGAGCTTGGCTGCCTCAGTCAGTAGAGCTTGCAACTCTTGATCTCAGGGTTGTTAAGTTCAAGTCCCATGTTGGGCATAAGAGATCACTTTAAAAAAATTTTTTTTTAAAAAGGAATTATTTTGCTAAATTATTAATGCAACAAATATGAGGCTAACACTGGTTGGGCTCAAAAAAATGTACTTCCTACACAATCCCTGCTTCACTACAGCAAAAAAGAAAACCAAGAGAGTAAAATAAAGAATCTAGGGAACAGACAAAGCAAATGACAAATGACAAAGCAAATTTCTGGATAAGGGCAAGAAGTGTGTGGATGACAGGTGAGCAACATATGGGGCAGAAAACCTTTCTACATTGGAGGACAGAGGACTCTAGAAGTATCTCGAGGGGTGAGGAATTATCCCATATTATCATATAGAAAATTGTAAGTTCCTTTACAAAATTATTGGTGGCAAAACCAAGTCAGATGCTTAAAGAAAATGAGGACATTATTCACTTCTGGAATAACAACAAAGTAGTATAAGAAATAAATTTCTTATATAAATCATAGCATGGCTACTTGGTTCAGTGGGGAACAAAGGTTATAGTCATAATAATGCAAATACTTTATCTGGGATGTATAAAGACTGAACTATTAATATATTAGAAAAATGGAGGAGTCATACAAGTAAGCAAAATTTCCACTTTCTAAAAGAAAGTCAAGTAATAGATGGACTAAAAGGTAGCAGCATACTCATATTATTTGGAAATATAAATTCTACAACTGCTACATGAATTAAGTAACAAATTTTCCTCTGTGAATGTTTTCCTCTGTTGTATGATTTGATTTTTTTACACTATTTGCATGTAATGTTGGGGGGTAGGGGCAGTGGTAAGACAGAAAGAGACAACAGTTTTACACTGAAAAATAATCTCCAGAATGCCTAAACCCATCCATCCTGGTTTGTTCTGTTCTTTTCTTTTTTCTTTTCTTTCTTTCTTTCTACAAATAATTTTAGGCAAAGGCTTATGGGTCAATATTTATTTATAAAAATAACAGTCTTTTATTGTAAGTACTTCCACAGTTTTAAAAAGAAATCTGTTTTTCCCATTTGAATGTCTTTAAAAGTATTCAAGGAATTCATTCATTATCACTCTGCTTTTCAGAAAGTACTTTTGAGGTAGATCTGTTCCGGATTCTTTTTCTTTTTCTTTTCTTTTCAGAGGCAGGTGATTTTGGATCCTGTGCTTTCTTCTTTTTCTTCAAACAGCTAAGAGGATTGGGGCCACTTATTTTCTTGTGTTTTTTTCTTCTTCTCTGTTCTGGGTTTTTCACTAAACCCTGTTCTTCTTTGAGTTGCTTGATACTTTGTTTCTCGTGCACTGAGACAAGCTGACCTGACTCCACTGCTTTAACAAAAGCAACAGTTTTGGGAGAAGGTTTGTCCAAGACTATAGTGTTCTGAATAATAAACATGAGAGGAACTCCAGGCTTTTTCTTTACTTTCATAGACAAATTCTGATCCTATTGAAAGGAAAAATAGAATTGTTTAGTTCAAATATGCCAATTAAATAAGATGCCTTAAATAGTAAAAATAAAAGAGATCACAAATTTTACTTTTCAAATCAGTATGTCTCACTAACGGGAATATACTTTATAATTTAAAAAGAAGACGACAAAGATGAAATCTGAGCACAGTTAAGTGGCAACAATGTGAACTACACTTATCAATGTTCTAGGACCACAAATTACAAACTAAGGCAATGGTAAATATGTGGAGGCAATGTCCCATGTTTCTACTCTAAGACATGCTTCAAAAAGGGTTAAGAATGTTAACAGAGGTTGTAGGAATAGCAATAAAGTAAGAATTAGCTGACTCACATTCTAGATTCAGCTCTGCATCTAATCGTGTGATTTTATAATTCTAAAAGCATATTTAAGCAAATCTGTATATACATGAACTCATTCGATAATATCAACACTGAGAGTCTCTCTTTCCCCCTCCTGGTCTTTAAAAGTCAGAAACAGTTCCATATTGGTAGCACTACTTCAAATAATATGAAACATGACTTTTTGAGGAAAAAATATGAAATAAAGGAACATGAGAAAACACTGATGAACACAGAATATAAAATCTTTGCTCTACTTATTTTCCCTTCAAGAACGCTGAAACATACAATCACATCTCTCTGTCAATAATTTTACTTAAAAAAAAACTTCAGGAAGAAGAAAAATCAATATGCTTAAGGTTCTCTCCTCAAATTCTCCAATGACAACTGCTTTCACTGACTGCAAATTAACTTAAAAGCCTGCATTTTAAAAAGTCGAGACATTTTAACAAAGCACTTCCACCTAATTTTTTCTGATTATATGTAGCTCCATATGAAACATAGATAGAAATGATTAAAATTGACTCTGGTTTTAAAAGCAGTATCACCTGTGTTGCCACAAAATAATGATGAGGATTTCCCTCTTCAACCATGGCGAGCAGACATTCTGATCCACTCACAGCATTCTTGAAATGGGGACAATTTCGGACTTGGCATTTTTGTGCAATCAGTTTTGCCCCATATAAGTCTTTTCCCAATGTTTCTAACTCTTTTAACACACACCTGGAAAAAAAAAATTATTAACAGCTCACAATTATAACAGATACATATCGTTGTTCACAGAAAGCAAGTATTAAAAAAATACCCAATTTTTAAGAAAGTAAAACTATACCATTACAATCTGAATTTGTCATGTGTTGGCCCCAATCATATGGCGGCCAGTTCACTCTTTAAAAAACCTGGAAAATACAACCATTGAGTAGAAGGGATCACAGTTAAAATTTACTGAGCATTTACTATGTGTCAGGCAGCATGCTAATTGCTCTTTACATAACTTCTTGCTTAAATCTCAAACAGCCCTGAGTTAGGCACCTTACTTGAAAATTACCCGTATTTTAGAGCACCTCACTCAGAGAGATTTCAAGCAACATGCTCAAACACAACTAATAAGTGGTAGAGCTGAAATGTGAATCCAAGTAGTTGACAACAGATGCCTTGCCCCAACCTTACCGCTATATGCTTCTAATTCAAGTACAAACTGGTACACCTTTAAACTATTTTCAGTACAGAAAAGTAAAAATTTTCAAGTCACCAGTTTAATAACAATCACAACTTCCTTTTTCACTCTGCATTTTCATATTAAGTCAGTGTTTTTCAAAGTGTCAGCTAAAAACTATCCATATCAAAATGACATAGTGATGATAATCACATTAATTTCTACTCCTTTCTCATCCCCACATCCGCACCTCTTGAGGAGCCAAATATTAGCATTTTAATAAGCTCCCCAGGCACTTCTTCCATCACAGAAAGGAAGAAAGCAAGCAAGAAAGAACTAATTAATTATAAGTACTGAGTCAAAAATTTCTTAAGCTCTAGCCAGCCCTTGTCAGACTCTACCTTGCCTCACTCTCTTTATCATCCCTTTAGTTTTTGTTTAAGAAGAGATTTTGCTTTCTAGTCATCGGTTCTGAACTCTTTTTCAGTTTCAGGCCCAAACTGCCAAGTATTTATTGAATATTTCCTGTAGATGTATATCAGCTCTTTAAATTCACATCTAAAATCGAAGTATTTCCCTGCCTCCAAACTTCTCCTCCAGGGCATGCTCTCTCTTTGACTATATGAGCTTCCCAGACGCTGGGTGTAAGCCAGAAATCCTAACTGACCTTTTCTTCTTCACCCCTACCCCCACCCCTACTCCATCAGCTGTTAGTCCTATCTCGGCTGTTGCTATCTAGCTCATAATGTCTCTTTGCAGAACCCTTGGGTTCCTGCCTTTCCTCTCTGAAGTTCAGGCTCCCATTATTTCTTGATTGGACAACCACAAAATGAGTTTGCCTGCCTTCACGCTCTTGCTTCTCCAACTTAGCCCTCACACTGTTAGCTTTTCTAAAAGACAGCTGTTAGGTCTGATAGCATTTATCTTCATGATGCACACCAAGAACTGACAGAGTAATATGCTTTAAAACAAACCATCAGTAAGCTGTGTGTGTGTGGGCAGGGGGAAGGAGGGAGTGGGTAAATGAAACAAGACTGGCCATGTCAATAATTCCAAAGCTGGGTGATAGACATTTCATTATATTACTCTACTTTTGTGTATGTATAAAATATTCTGGAAGTTAAATTCTTTAGGGAAAAATTGCTATAGAATGTAATTTCATGCAGTACTTTCCAAGCTTTTTTGTTATAGCACTATATTAAAAATGTTAATATTTCTATGGCACACAGGGGTAAATGAACAGGTTTTGTGTAGCCAGAAGTGATGAACTCCAGGCACAAGCCAACTAAGGACTTGTCTGGCAGCCCTAAAGGCTAAGGGGATAAAAAATTGTGGGGTATCTATAACCATCTTGAGGCGCTACTTGAATATGGAAAGCTGTTCATGAAGCAGTATTCTGTGAGAAGACAGGCCAACGACACGGTGTGCCCAGTTAGAGCCCATTCCTGTGTTTGTGTGTGCGTGTGCATGTGTATACGTAAAGAACTGGATGGATGATACAGCACGTTGACAGTGGTAATTCATTGGCGTGGTATTATGGGTCATTTTAATTTTCCTTTTCTACTTTTTTAAAGTAAATAATCTACCATGAGGGGGGAAAACCCCTAAGTTCCTTAGTAGTTCATGTTGTAAGTTCGATTTACTTCTTTCCAGCTTCACTTCCAATTATATCCTGTGCTCTAACCTCTTTTCCAGGCATTTTACAGCTCCATTTCTTTATTCAAGAGGCTCCACAAGTCACTTCTCTCTTTTCTACTCAAAACAGTCCTTCCCCTCAGAACCAAAAGGTGACTGGGCTCAGAAGTTACCTCCTTTATGAAACCTTCCATGATTCCATCTTCCCTCCCATCTCCAGGAGGTTCCATCTTTTTTTTTTTTTTTAAAAGATTTTATTTATTTATTTGAGAGAGAGAGTGAGAGAGAGAAAGAGCACAAGAAGGGGGAGCGGGAGAGGGAGAAGCAGACTCCCTGCTGAGCAGGGAGCCCGATGCGGGACTCGATCCCGGGACTCCAGGATCATGACCTGAGCCGAAGGCAGTCGCTTAACCAACTGAGCCACCCAGGCGTCCCAGGAGGTTCCATCTTAAGCGTTCCCACACTGAGGGAGTCACAACACACCCATCGAGGCTGACTTCTGCACTCTACTGGCCATGAGGGCTGGAAGTTTGTCCTGCTCACCAAGTTATCCTCAGTGGCTAGAGCAGCGCCTGGCATATGGCTGGTACTTAGTAAAGACAACCGCATAAACCCATGCCCATGGGCAAAGGTTAACCTCGAGTTCTAAATTATCTTTCTGGGAATCGAAGATATTACCGCACAGGGCAGTTGTGAGGCTTGAGAAATTTTCATTTACACTAGAAAAAGCTGCCATTTAAAGGGGGTAGGTTTGGGACACCAGCAAGTGCCGTACATACACTATACCTCGTTTGATCCTTACAGCAACCTTTTTAGTTACGGTCTCTTCCTTACGGATGAGAAATCCAAGGCCCAGAGATTAACTCGCAGGAAATCACAAAGCTGGTAGGGCTGGGACCTTGATTCGAAGCCCGGTCGCACTACAAAGCACTGGTCTTATCTGCCAGGCCAACGACGCGAATATTTGCAGGGCACTGTACTTTCTACCTACATCGCAGGCACTCGCCTGACCTCCTTAGTGCCTCCACTTCACTGTCAACTCCTCGTGGGTGGGGCGGTTTGCACGTCGTGGCCTCGCCTCTACCACACCCGCGGGATCCCCGGGCCTCCTCCCCGGACCCGCCCGGCCCACCTGGTGGTGCACAGCTGTGTCTCGCCCAGGAGGTAGCGGGGCAGCTGCTCCCGCAGCTGGATACGGCCGCGCAGCGCCGCCTGACAGAAGGTACCGTCCACCAGGATCTGGTACGGCTCGCGAACTCCGAAATTATTGCGGAAGAAGCCGAGATGCTTCTTGACATGTTTCTGCCTCGTGATCTTCATGCCTGGCTTACCGGGATCAAGACCTAGGACGGTAGAAAACTCCTACCCGAACCACCCGCTCCTCCCGGAAGTAAAGCCCCTTTGTCCCCGGAAGCAAACGCCCCCATCTGCCGGGCCCGCCCCTGGTTACGTCACGCCCGGACCAGCGCGCGTTTCACTCGCAGTGCCCGCGCTTTAAGGTGCGCGCCCTCGGGGCGGTGCTTGCGTCTGGCGTGTTCCTGTGTGCGGTCCGCCTCCCAAAGATTGGCAGTATAATAATCAACGAGAATATGGAACCTTAGTATGCTACGGGCATTATTCTAAGTGATTTACCATATATTATTCCCCTTAGTGTTTATAATTCTCAAGTGGGGAGAGGAAAGGGATCAGAGTAATTGGACAACTCCGTCTGACTGAGCAGGTTTGTCCTAGGTGCCGTCCCTCGAAGAAGTTAAGCACGTTTGCTAAGGGCACGTGGTTCTTTAGTGTTAGGACTATCACTGGAAACCAGTACTGAAGTTAAGGGCTTCCTGCAGTTCCAATGTTCTTGCTACCCACCCTCCATACGAACTACTGCTCCTGAGTGCCAAACTTAGGGCAGAAGATGGCACCATTTTGCATCTCCGCCCCTTAAGACCATTCTAAATCACGTACACAGGGTGTTTTAGGAAAAAATGCTCAAGAGCTTCGTTTTCTAAGTGTCAGAATCCCTAAACTTGAGTCCGAGTTCTGTCACTAACCCAAGCCATTTCACTTTGAGTAACAATTCAAAAAAGCTGGGTTCAGTTCCACACTGTCAAACTGGTTGGCAGGACTAGACTATTTTTTAAGAACCCTTTATATGTCTATGGTCTCTAATATATGAAGACTACACACTGGACTCCAGTAACAGGAAGGGAAAAAGATGACCGAAAGTTTACAAGTTACTTGGTCAACTCAATTAATGAAGAGTTAATCAGAAAAATTTGTTCCCCAGCAGCTAATTGCCAAGCATCCGCTTCAATTCAGAGCAAGATAATCAAAGAATGGGGAGAATAAAATTTTGCATTTTTGTCCTGGCCTGGAATCCGTCCCAGATCTAGTTTTGGCTAACGATTGAGAGAAAGAACCAATAGAGAAAAGTGATTTACAAAGTGATTGAGATGTATTATTTGCATTTGGGGTTTTATTTGAAGGTACAGGTTTATGGAATTGGAACTAAGATATTCTATAATGATTCTCATGTCCTGATTCCCAGCACAAGGTCACTTAGATGGCTGCTTTTATTTCACTGAAAATAAATTTAGGAATGGAGGCTCTCATGTGTTATTATAGGTTTGGATTCATGGTTCTTGAGTATAGTTACTCACTGCTTTCCAGTTTTATTCTTCTTTATTCCTGCATGCCAACTCCCCACCCCAGCTATACTCCCACCACAGAGAAATTATACCAGCCTTGTCTTGCAAAACAGTTAAAAATAATAATAATAATAATAATAATAATAATAATATTCACAGATTTATCTACCAACTCCATTCCATTGGTCATATTTCACTTGTGATAATAAAGAGAAACCTCACTACACTGGAGTTGGGAAATTGGGCAGAGAGAACTCTCACACTCCACTACTCTTATTCAATAACAGACCCAACAGGAAAAGACAGACCTTGTAGGTGGATGCTACTTTACTACTTCAGCAGGAGGAAGAAAGGCTTTCCTTATCCAATGCCCCACCAACAGCCTAGCCAATGAGAGACAGTCACAACTTGGCCAATGAGAAGTCACTACAAGTTTTCAGTTTACTCCATTGGACTTTTTGTTTATACTAGTCTTTCAAACCCCCTGATTATCTCTATAAAAGAGCAGTACCTCTTTGTTTCCCAGATTTGCCTGTAGTTTTGCTGCAGCTCACTTGTCTGGTATTGCAATTGTCTGCTATTCCTGAATAACGCCATCTTTTTACTTGGTGAAATAACTGGCTTAAAATAACTGGTTTGATTTTTAAGGTTAACTAGGGAGAAAAATGTGGTGCAGGAATAGAGATGTGAGTCCTATTCTAGTTGTTGTTGTTGTTGTTTTTAATGTATTAAACTACAGCATAATTACTTTCCAAGCTCTATGTATATGACAGTGCCATTTGCATACCAGATCTTTATTTCACAAACATGAAAACAGTCTATAACAGCGTTTACCAAGTCTAAAACAGAGTTTTCTATTACAGCAGTATTTCTCAAAACATGATCCTGAGACATGCAGAAAAAGCTCTTGTTGCTTGTTTAAAATGCCCATTTCTGGCTCAGAACATGTATTGAGGGATAGGGATACTATTCAGAAAGGAAGTGACATTTATTACAATCTTCCCAAGTCCTTATTATGCATATTAATGTTCCTGAGGTTTGCAGTCAAGCATCACTGTTTATCCACTAGGATATTTTCCAATGAATACTTTTTGGTCTGATGGTCAATGACCTAGTATTAGAAAATCAATATTTGGCCACAACCAAGGCAGAAGACAAATATTGCCATTATTGGTTGAACTATTTAGATATAAATTTAAATCTGAAATTTTACTTTAAAAATTATTTTGATATCATTGTTAGTCATTGAAAATAATTTTGACCTTGTAGTGCTGGAACAATAGTGTCTCAGCATTGCTAGCTGCTAGCTTTTTTCTTAGGTCACTACACTGGACATTTTCCATGCCAAATAGACATTCAGCTCAGGTAGCTAGGGAATTAATTTATTTTTCTTTATTTTTTCATGCTCTTCATATTCTTTATTATGTCTGGATCAAATATAATTTATAATATGATTTGTTGTACATGATTTTGAAGTTTTTTCTTCATGAAATTTTGATGAGGCCAAGTTGACAGAATGATTTATTCTTGCAAGGTGTGACTAATTCCCAAACAAGACTTTTTCATGAAAGATTCATGGCCTAAATGGAATTAAATAGGTAAACATTAAATATAATTCATAAAGGTTATTTTGTTTAATTTCATAAATGTTAGTATTCCAGATAATTCACAAAGATCTATTGGGACATTATTGTGCCTTACATCCATATTTAAATATTTATAAACATTGGTTAACATCCATTAGTTCAAAAAGAACACAATGTTCTTTCTAACATTATGTAGCTAACACATTTTTTTTCCTTTTGATTTTTTTCTTACTCAAAAAAAGCTTCATTTTTTTATTTAGCTTTCTAATTCTGTGCTTGTGCCTTCAACACTTGCACAACAATTTTCTGCCCCTCAATAAGGAAAGCACGCTTGATCCTGTCACAAACACACTTGCCACACGTGGAACCACGATAAGCCCTGCTGACGTGTTTTTTTTCATTTTAGACAACTTCATAAGGACTTTAGATCTCACAGCACGAACCCCTCGAAGTTGGCCTGGCCAAAAATGCAGACTTTGGTGATTTCCCAATCTTTTTGGTATAAAGGTAAATGATTCTATTACCAGGGGTTCTGGGCAGCCTAGTTTTGTTAGAGGCTGTAATGTAGGACAGTCTACGATGGTAGGTCAAACACTGGACCATTCTGAATGCCTTTGGATGCCATCCCTGGAAGAGAAAAAAGGAAGCGCTTGCATGTTTAAAGGTTAACTATGACTCTCTAACACATGTTCTAAGTAAATAATTTCCCTAAATAAATAGTTTAAAACAACTTAGGTAAACTGTATTGAGGGCCTAAGTTCTTCACTAGGATCCCCTATGATAGACTCCATCCTGGACTTGCTTACTGTGAATTTTCATATATGGCAGGCAGTGTTTTGAAGGTTGGATCTGGAGGCTGCTCCACATTTTAAAACATTTTAAAAGGTTTTTAAAACATTTTAAAACATTTACAAAAATGCCTATCGTAACAAGTGGAACAATGGAACAACACAAAGATATTCATCCCTTCTCTCCTTGCCCAGAAAAAAAAACATTGACAACTTACTGAGTATCCTTCAGCAATTTCCCAAATTCATATACTTGTATATCATTTGCATAAATATACGTAGAGATTTTTGCTGCTTTATGTTATTCAAAAATGGAATCATATTTTATCACTTTTATACATTTTTGCTTTTCTCACCCAGCAATCCTTGTGAAAATCCTCCCCCGCCACACACCCCAAGTCAATCGGCATAGCTCTCATTCATTATTTTCAATGGCTGCATGACATTTCCCACAAAAACATCACATATAACATAGTGGATGTGACACAGACTGTGAGTTGTCACCCAATCTCTCCTTTTTTAGTAATTGAATTTGGATTTCACTCTGGACATTAATATGTGTTCAGAGAAAAGAATCCATTTCCCAAACTTGTGCGCAGTTAAGTATAGTCATATGGTTAAGTTCTAGCCAAGGATATGTAAGTATAAATGTTACAAGGGACTTCTGGGAAGGCTGCTTAAACGATGCCAACTTAGCTCAGCGATTGGCACTTTGGTTTTTTTCCACTTTCTTCCTTCTTACTGGAATTTGGATGTGATGAATGGAACACCAGAAACCTATTTTAGTCCATGAGGTAACCTTGAGCATGGAGGCCATGTGCTAAGTTGGCAAAGTGGCTAAAGGAAGGAGTCTGTGTCATTTGTGAAACCATCTTTCCTAATCTAGGCTTTCTATGTCTGGACTTGTTTTACATGAGAAGAAAAATAAACTTTTACCTTGGTTTAAAAAATATTATTTTAAGGGTTTTTTTTTTTTCACTTTTTGAGACATTATTTATTTTAGAGCAGCATTAGGTTTACAACAAAATTAAAAGGAAGATACAGAGATTGCCCATATACCCCCCACCTTGACACATACACAGCCTCCCTCCTTATCAACATCACTCATCAGAATGGTACTTTATTTTTTTCAACTGAGGACGAACCTACAATGGCACATTCAGTTTCTTTTATATGCAACCAAACCCAGTCCTAACTGATAAAGTTAAAACTACTTGGCAGAATTTTATATTGGCAGATGTCTTTGATGAAACTTTGATGTCAGCTAGGTTCAAAATCCGAGTTTATATGTTTTCTGTAAAAGGTGCAATATTTTTTCAAAGTAAAATAAATTAAATCTTTTTTACATACATACAATAAAATCTATCTTGACTTTTTTTTTCTTTTGAAAGTATAAACAATTTGATTTGAACTGGGTATGTCAGTGGGATGAATCTTCCGTTGAGTAAAGTTAGTTAAATATGAAGACCCCCTCCCAGCTGCTTGGGCAAGAAACATCAAGGACATATTAGTGTTACCCAGTTGTCAATTAAGGAAAGCAAGTAGGATTTCTGTCTGTTGGCCCAGCTAGTACTAGTGACTCTTCCTTCAGGGTGTATGACAATAAAGAAAATGTCTCTTAAGAAAAAGTTTCAAGGGATTTCTGTTTGTCAAGGGTATTTTTAAACCAGACAGTAATCAGGAAGTATCCACCATTGGTTATCAGATGGCTGTAAAATTGGACTAGCAAATATGCTTGCTGTAATAATCTATTTGAATGAAATCATTCAGAGGACAAATACTGCCATGGGAATTAAGTCAAAAGGAATTCAGTATTTCACTCTAATAGATCTGAATAGGGTTCTACATTGGAATGTTACTACAAATGTTTAATGGTATTAATTAAAGTGGTAACACCAAAACTTGGTAGAGAAGAGGAAAAGTTAGAAAGTGGCAGCAATGTGCAAACTGTTTTACTTTGATGCATAACAAACTGCCTTTTCAAATTTAATTAAATCATAACTGAAACTGGTAGAGAACTTCATACCGACCATATGGGGTCTTTCATTTTAACTTATCAAAGCATTTTAGGAGATTAATGAATCCTTGTAAAATTACTCTGGGTAAGCAAATATTATTCCTGTTACTTAAAGGAGTTTAAAGATCAAAAATTATGTCAGATTATGGCATTAAAAGGATTTTCTACAAACACTATTTATTTATATTGAACAAAATGTTGAAGACAACCATTTCACTCATGCTTTCGTATATATTTTTAAGCAGCAGGAGGACTTCAGGGCAGAAACTGAACTCCTGGTGGCAAGAAATTAAACACACTTTCAATAATCCAGTAGAATATTATTTCAAAGTCTCATATTTATAATTAAATTACACCAATACACGGTATTAATTATGTGGTATGATACAAAATAAAAGTCACTCTTAGAATCTGGGCAAATGTTTTCAGTGCTAGATCACCTTGTTTTAATATGAGTTGGTAATTCATAAATCAAAATACTGGGAGGAGAAGGCCAAATGTTGTTTTCTGAATTATTATTATTTTAGGAAACATATAGGAAATGCCCACATGCTGGGTCATATGTGTAAATGAATATTATTTCCTTTTTATTGGCTCTTTCTTTACCCTCTCTATTGTTCCTTTCACGATACTGAGCAAATCACTTAGCTCTTCAAACAATGGCCTCACACAATCTCATTCCACATGTACACGGAGGGAAGCATATGATTTAAATTGATCCCAATCAGACTAAAGAGAAAGATCTTTTCTCCCCATGGTTTGGGGAGAGGTTTTCTTTTTCTTGCAATAAACATAAAAAAAGAAGTGCAATGTGTCCATTGCTCCTGGCAGCTGTTTTGAAATTATGGGGGTAGCCAGTCTGTGGACAGAACCAAAACATGTTAGAAGCCAGAGTCAAGAGCATCATAATGACATGGAACTGGAGAATTTATGCCACTTTATTTGCAATATGCCCTCCTCTAGATATTTAGTTATGTGATACAGTACATCTCCTTCTTGTTTAAAATAATTAAAATTGGGGTTTTCTGTGTACTTGTTTGTTTTTTGTTACTTGCAGCCCAAAGTGACCTAACTGATGGAATATTTGCTAAATCCAGCCCCCCCTCCCCAAAATGTATTTTAAAAGGAAAAATGATAGGGGGGCCTGGCTGGCTTGATTGGTGGAATGTGCAACTCTTGGTCTTGGGGTTGTGAGTTTAGGCCCCATTTTGGACATAGAACTTACTTTAAAAAAAAAATAAGTAAAAGGAAAAATGATGGTATTGCCTGTGTAACACCTTGCTTTAAGGAAATTTAAGATGTTCTGTATATGTTCTTGTTTTATCCTGGACAGCATTGTGAAGAGACAGGGATGCAGAAACCTGTTGTTATTAGCTGCTTTCGGCATCTCCCAAAGGTGTCTTTTCCACTTCAGTTAAATATTAAGCAAAGTGCTTAGTGTTTTAAGCCGGATGATTTTCTTTGGCCAAATGAATGTTTGTGGACCTCTAAAAAGTGTACTAACTTAATCCAGAACTTTTTCCCTCTTTATATGTTGTTTCTTCTGCTTTGCTTATATCTAATTTTTGTGTTGTAGACCTGGGTTGTTAATTATGATGACACCCTATAGGTGCCTTAGGTAGGGGGAGAAATTGACCTTTCCCCCCATTTCCATAGAATAGGGAGTTTCTGATCCCCTCCTCATGAGTGATTGTGGTTGGAGGGTAGACTTCCTGTTTTCTCTCCATTCCCTGTTACTTGTGACTCCTGAAAGAAGGAAGGGCTAATCTGATATTTTTGGAGATCTTATAACCATCACATAAACACATCTCTTTCCCAAGGGATAAAAAAAAAGATCTTTGTGCTCCTTTCCTAGAAAATAATCTATATAGAAGAGGTAAGAACATACATCTCTTACAGAATCTCTTGCTGAAAGCTTTGAAAGTTTCCTTGCTTCTTTTGTTTTTAATGGATACTAGAGAAGGAGGACCCCTTAGCTCTATGTCATGAATATACAGTTACTTCCCAAAGGGACAGTAAATAGTAAGATCAGATTACTTTCTACCCTTTTCCTTCAGCAAAAGCTAGAACAAATGCTAAGTCGAGCCTATAGAGGTTAGCTGTGAGCCCTGAACAGACACAGACACAGTGCCCGCTCTATATCCATCTACTCCATGACCAAGAGCGCTGCTCAGCTCAGGCCCCAAGACTTATCAGATGTTCAAAGGAACCTTGCCTTCCATAGAGGTCTGGAAGCAGGCAACAACTGAATAGGAATAAATTGATATTTTGAAAAATCCTTTGATCATCTGTATACCAAATAGGAATAAAGTAACATTTAAAAAAATCCTTTGGTTCATCTTTGGTGTCTTCACTCTCATTTTACTACATTGAAAGGGGTTTAAGTAAACCTTAGCCAAGTGAGGGAAACAGCTCCAGCACTGGCTGGTTCTAAGGCATGGCTGGACTGGTCACAGTCTTACATTCACTGGGCTGTGTTTTCCTAGTGGGAGGGGTTACTATGCCACAAAGGCAGAACTAGTCAGACAGTTTATTTTTTCATTTTCTCATTCAGGTATGACAGGCTATTCATTGCTTCCTGTCCCTAGGTGGTAGTCACCCATGGGCACAGCCCACAGCTGGCTTTGGAACCCTCACCATCCTCTCTCTTTTTGCCTCTGACTAAATTTGAAATATTTTCAGCATATGTAGAAGTATGTTAAAAACTTTAGTTCCTGTGACAGAAAAAATGAAGAACGTATTGTTACAAATCCAGGGTAAATTTATTTTGGTTAGTAAATGAATAGCTACAATGGCATTAATACCCACAATATCAAACTGCTTTTTTTGGAGGCAGAAATACAATTTAATGATGGTAACCAACATTCTTTGGGTTATCAGTACTGAATATTCAGTATTCTGCTATAATCTGTTATTTAAATTTTTCTGCATGCTTTAGGTTTATTTGGCTCTTATTTTTCTAAGATCTTGAGGAGGGAGCTTTGGTTATTGATTTGAGATATTTCCTCTTTCATAATGTATGCATTTAGCTATAAACTTTTCTCTTAGCACTGATGTAGCTGTGTCTCACAACTTTTGACATTTTATATTTTCATATTCATTCAGTTCAATGTGTGTGTGTTTTTAAAGTTCCCTCAAGACTTCCTCTTTGATCCATGGGTTATTGGAAGCATGTTGTTTAGTTTCCAAGTTATCTTTATGTTTTGACTTCTAGTTTGAATCCATTGTGGTTGGAGAACATAACTCTGTGTGATTTCAGTTCTTTTAAATTTGTTGAGGTTTGTTTATGGCTCAGGATATGGTTTATATGTTCCATGGGCATTTGAAAATAATGAAATGAATGTGTATTCTGTTGTTGGATGGAATGTTCTATAAGTATTGATTAGATCCTGTTGATGGTATTGCTGAGTTCCTTTATATCCTAGCTAATTTTCTCTCTAGTTGTTCTGTCAATTGTTGAGAGAGGGGAGTTGAAATCTCTAACTATGATTGTGTATTTATCTATTTGTTCTTTGAGTTCTATGAGTTTTTTCTTTACAGAAGCTCAGCTTTGTTACTAGGACATACACATTTAGAATTACTATGTGTTTTTGGTGATTGGCCATTTTGTCATTGTATAATGTCTCCCTCTGTCTCTGGTGATTTCCTTTTCTCCAAATTCTCCTTTATCTGATATTAATATAATCACTCCTGCATTCTTTTGCTTAATGTTGGCATGATATATTTTTTCCATCATTTTACTTTCAATATGCCTATATCATTATATTTGAAGTGAGTTTCTTTTAGACGTAGTTGAGTGGATTTGTACTATGTCAACTTTGCTAAGCTGGAATCATACTTCCTAGAATTCCCTTTCCTGTATAGTCTGAGCTAGGGTTGCCCGCAGGGGTGTGAGGGAAACAGAGAAGTCAAAGGTGACTCCAAGGTTTTTGGTCTAATCAACTGGAAGAATCAAGATGTCATCAAACGAGGTGAGGAAGACTATGTGAGGGAGGTGGTATTTAGAGCTCAGTTTTGGAAAGGTTAAGTTTGTGGTACATGTTGAACATTTAAGTAGAGAAGTTGCATAGGCAGATGGATATGCTGGTGTGGACTTCAGTGGAGAGGTCTAGGGAAAAATAAATTAGGGAATTATCAGTTCTGCATAGACATCTATTGATTGAGTAGACATTTCAAAAATAAGGAATAGGCAAAATTTGGAAACATAAGAATGTCTTAAATTCTTTATCTAAAATGATTTGCTAAAACTGTTAAGTATTGTTTTAAAGACTTCAGTTCCATATTTCAGAGAACTGTGTTATAAGTCAGCATGATTTTTAGGGAATATGTTCTGCATTATCCTTGAACAATGTACATAAAATAGCTTCTTTGGTACTTTACTCATGTAAATCCTGCATAAAACTAATAGCAGCAAATGGCTGTTAGCTCTCGTTATTCTGATCAAAGTTCCCACATTATACTTTCTGTATAATCTAAGTGGTTAGAGACTGCTACCTAAAACTACCTAAAACAAACTGCAATACCAGCTCGCCACGTTGGACAAACCCCGTCTCAGTTTCCAAGTATGTGTGATGGGAGTTGGTACAGCTCTTCATAGTTTACAAGATTGGGAATGCGGATTAATTAAAAAAAAAAAAGTGAAATCGTTTTTAGGCGAGACGCTACATAAAACAAGAGCTATAATGCTGTTAAGGTCAACTGACTAATAGAGACTGACTAAACATATGGTGGAAAATATTTTAAAAAGTCTAATTTTGTCTTAAAGCTTTCGATGAGAAAGAAGCCGCAGAAGCACAATGCACATGCGCAAAAGGTTACCTCCGCGAAGGAGGCGAGGCTGGAAAAGAGAAGGGAGGCGGAGCCGCACTCCAGCTTTTCCTCCCAGCTCCGCCCCTCGGGCTGTGCATGACGTCACGTAAAGCTCGTACTTCCGCTTCCGGTCACTCACGTTTCTCTTTTTTCCTGTCTGGCTGGAAAGATGGCGTCCCGCAAGGAAGGCACCGGCTCTGCTGCCACTTCTTCCAGCTCCACCACCGGCCCGGCGGGGAAAGGCAAAAGCAAAGGCGGGTCTGGAGATTCGGCGGTGAAGCAAGTGCAGATAGATGGCTTGGTGAGTGGGGTTCCGTTTCTACAGGCCCACGTGGGGAGCTCAGTTCTTAGTCCAGTCCCGCCAGACGCGCTGCTTAGCGGTCTTCCCCTGGGCCTGGTGAGACTGGGACGAGGTTTTCCCCTAAAACCTTTCTCTTTCATCTTCACTTTTTGTTGGGAGGCGCAACAGCTTTCTCTGCCACCTCCTGGGGGAGTTGAGGGCTGAGGAAGGGAACAGAGGCTAGGGGTGTGTGTGACAGATTGTTGGGGTATTGTTTTGAGATGCCTGGATTTGGAGAAAGACTCTTGAGGAAGACAAATAGGTGAAGGAGGTGTAGTGAAGGACCTAGGAATCTAGGGCTTTTGGGAAGGTAAGGTAAACTTCATTGATTCTCTGCTGGGACCTGACATCTGTAACTTCCCAAGTGGAGATTTACTTTGTGGCCACTTCTGAACCTGTGGTTCAGCGTTTATCTGAAACTGTGCAGTGGGCATAAACATCTCTTATGTTGGCTTCTCCTTTCCCCATCTGTGAATGTTGGAGTGCCTCAGGACTTGGGTTTAGGCATCCTTCTATCAGGTCTCTGCTTGACGTAGTGTATCGAGAGTAGGTAAAAGCACGCTCATGGAGCCAGACTGCTTGGGTTTGAGTCCTGTCTCTAAAATTAGCTGAATGACATTGGTTAAGTTAATCTCTTTATAGTTATTTTCCTCATTTTAGTTGTTTTGAGGATTAAAATAGGCTGAAATGTGTCAATAACTAGAACAGTGTCAGACATAGTAAGTTACCATTTAACCTTAGTTGCTTCAGTGTTATTATTTGTGTTACAAAAAGTTACAGTAGTAGACCCTCCTTAAGTTCCTTTCATTGACTTTAAATATTATTTATATTCTGAAAACCTTTAGATTTATATTTTTTGCCAGACGTGGTTTTTGCATGCCACTCTTAAATATCCTACTGCCCGCCTGACATCACTTTTTGGATATCGTATAGGCATCTCAAATTTAACTTGTACAAAATAAGATTACTGTCATCTCCCCTTCCTTCCTCTCTCCCCATCCTTGGTCTTACCTCAGTCTCTCCTGTCTTAGTAAATGGAACTACCATCTAACCATTTGAACAAGTCAGAAAACCTAGGCATTAACCTACATTTGTTCTTTTTTCCCCCCTCAGCAAATCCTGTTGGTTCCATCTCCAAAATACATCAAATTCATCTGCTTCTCATCTATCTCTATGCCATCAATCATATCCACTTGCAATAAAATACAGACTTCTTACCACATTCTTCAGGGTCCTGCTACTCCTGTCTCTTTCTCCAAACTCACCTCCTACTTTATTCTAGGCTCCATTCACAGTGACATTTTAGTTGTTTTCTCTTCCTGAAATACTCAAGTATTTAGTGGCTTCTTTTGATTCTTTAGGTCCTTGGCTTAAATTCCCCCATTTCAAGAAAGGCCTTGCCTACCAGCCCTGTTGAATGTCGCTCCCTCCCCATCATCCTCCATCACACCACTCTGTTTCATAGCATTTTCCACTGCCTGTAACTGTCTTGTTTGTTTTCTTGTTTGACTCCCCCACCAGAACATAAGCTATTGGAGGACTTTGCTTTTTCACGTGTTATGTTCCAATAGAGACCTTTTAACTGATATAGATAGAATAAATGAATGAATAAAAGATTTCATTTTATTTTTTTTAAGATTTATTTATTTTAAGAGGGGGAGACACGAGCGGGGTAGGGGGGGAGGGCCAGAGGGAGAGGGAGAGAAGCAGACTCCCCACTGAGTGCAAGCCGGCAATGGGACTTGATCCCATGACCCTGAGATCATGACCTGAGCCGAAATCAAGAGTTGGACCCTTAACGACTGATCCACCCAGGCGCCCCTCATTTTTATACTGCTCCTAGTACATGTCCTGATATCTTTTATAGAGTATTCTAATGGTATCTTGAATTGTTTTCTTAGCCCTGTTCAGTCCATCCTTCATAATTTAATTAAAACATTCACTTAATGTGAAAGTTTAGATCTTGTTAACTTCCTTCTTTAAATGTTTACAGTGATGTTGCAGTGAATTCAAGGCCTACCAAGATGTCCTTGCTTTTGTGTTCAGGTTAATTTCCTACTATTTCCAAGCCTCATAGGAAGTGTACATTCCAGCAACACAAGACTCTTTGGTTAGTCTCATGTTTAATCACATTTGTTCCTGGCATCTTGTTAGTGGTCAAGACCTGTTTTTCTTCTTGTATCGAACCTTTCCTTTCCTACCTTTGGTTCTGTTTCATCACATCTTCTTTATCTTTAATATTACTTTTCCCTTAACATGTCAACATTGTCAGGACTTTCCCATATTACAATGTTCAGTTCTCTTTTTCACTTAGTTCCATTCTTAGCTTCCACTTTTTTCCTCTTGAAGTCAATGGTTAAAGAATTATCTATATTTGTAGTTTTCCATTCTTTCTTCAACTCACTGTTGTTAGAATCTCCATCACCAATAATTCCCTGATTTAGTTTTTAGAAAAATCATTGATAGCATTCGCAAAGAACTATAAAAAATATCAAAATATATCACACATGCAAAATAGTATCTATGATACATAATTTAAATAATCACAAAATAAACATCCAGCTACCTGCCATTCAACCTGAGAAATAGAACATTGTGATTATCTTTGAAGCCTCTTCCCCTATTTCATCCTTTCCTCCCATCCCTAATCCCCACCCTATAATCACTATTGTGAGCTTTGTTTCAGGGATTGGGTTTTCTTAAAGCTTCACCATACAGAATATTTCTAAATAATTTGTTCAGTTTTGCCTGTTTATATCAATAATATGAATGAAATGTGAATTAAATCATAGTACATGTTCTCCTACATCTTGAGTCATATATGCATATCTCACATTGTTTTTGAGATTAGTCCATTCTAGACTGTGGCTATAATTCATTCCTTTTCATTACTATAGAGCACCTCATTGTATGAATATGACATAATTGTCCTCATCTGACCGTTAATGGACAATTAGATGGTTTGTTTTTCTTGTGTGAAATGGTATCTCTCAAGAATCTTTTAATTGTCCATTCCGTTAGACTTGTCAATGAGATTTTTACTGTACCCTGCACAGAGTCAGTGCTCAGTGCATCCTCTTGGAATGGAGGAGTGGCTCTTCATTGCAGTCAAATGATCTCATTGTTCCTAGAAAAGATCAAACTAATCTTTCCTGTAGAACTTTTCATGTAAAACCTACATCGTTCCCCCAAACCAGTCTGAATCTTTCCATGGATCAGTGAGACAAGTGGAATTGGCCTCACCTGGTACCTTGTTAGAAACACAGAAATACAGGGGCGCCTGGGTGGCTCAGCCGGTTAAGCGTCTGCCTTCGGCTCAGGTCATGATCCCAGGGTCCTGGGATCGAGCCCCGCATCGGGCTCCCTGCTCCGCAGGAAGCCTGCTTCTCCCTCTCCCACTCCCCCTGCTCGTGTTCCCTCTCTCGCTGTGTCTCTCTCTGTCAAATAAATAAATAAAATCTTTAAAAAAAAAAAAAAAAGAAACGCAGAAATACAGTATCTCAGAATCTTAGGCCCCCCGTCTTGATCTACTGTATCAGGTGGTTTATAGCATATTAATATTTGAGAAGTATTGTTCTGGTCCACATTGATTTCTTCCTTTATCTGAACTTTTAATGATGACAGCTTGTATCGCTCATCTTGGCACATTATCATAGACTGTTTGTTAATGGTTTACTGTTTTTCTTTTCTCACTGAGATGATAATTTGCTTATTTTTTTTTGAGATGATAATTTGAAGACAAAATTGTAAAAATTTTTAAGAGATTTTATTTATTTTAGAGAAAGAGAGAGAGTGTGCGAGTGAGCATGCGTGGGGGGAAGGGCCCAAGGGGGAGGACGAGGGACAGACTCTGTTCTGAGCTCTGAGACTGGAGCCAGACACAAGGCTTGATCTTGATCCTGAGATCATGACCTGAGCCAAAACCAAGAGTTCGATGCTTAACTGACTGTGCCATCCAGGTGCCCCAAATTGTAAAATACTTGTGTCTTTCATAGTTTCAGTGCTTAAAACTGATTACCATCGAAATTTATTCCTTTAAAATTTTGTTTTTCCCTTTATGTAAAAAGTTATTTTGTTTAGAATTGTTAGCTGCCTCATTCCTCCTCTATTGGATGTAAGGCAGAGTATGTTATTAATAAGTGAAAAAGTCAGAGTTCCATCTACTTTGTCATTTAGGTATCATTCAGATGTTTCCTCACGGGTACTTTCCAACTGCTCTTAAGTGGCCCTATTAGTTCATTGACCCTTTTATCACCCAGTCAGGCCCTTGTTACTGTCGAAATTCTCTTATTTGTTGCTTGTCTTCTCTCACTAAAATATCAACTTCCCAAGAGCAGGATCAGTGTCAGGTTTGTTCACTGCAATATTAACAGTGACTGACACATAGAAAGCATGCAGATACTGTGAATGAATTAAAACAGTTCTGGGTACAAGAAATTTTCTTGAAAATGAATCATGAGGAAACTGGGTCAGTAAATGCTTTGTAGAAATGGTGTGTTGGTGAGAAACATGAGTGAGGCTGGGAGACCAGTGAGCTTTGTAAACTTGCTCATATTTCTTCCTTTATTTAAAGCATCAGTGTCTTATCTGTAAGAAAAGTCACTAATGTTAATTGAGCACCTGCTATTTACAAGACCCTGTGAAGGAAAGTTTGGTTAGATTATGTCTGATTCTCACAACAGTTCTAAGGGTAGATGTTATCTGCCTTACATACCTGTGGCTCTTCAAAGCTGATGAGAAAATGGTGGAAGTGCTTTGTGAACTGAAAGGAATAATTCAAATTTGTAAAGGGCTTATACTAGGCCTAATGACATATATCACTGTGTATTGTGTGTGTGACACTACATGAAGTTAGTAGCTTGTTAGACTAGATAGTAGCTTGTTAAACTATGAAATGGAAACCCTAGTCTAAAATCCAAGTCTCAAGTAGAATACAATTTGGCCTTTAAATGTTTTTTTTTTTTTTTTTTTTTTTAAAGATTTTATTTATTTATTTGAGAGAGAGAATGAGTGACAGAGAGCACGAGAGGGAAGAGGGCAGAGGGAGAAGCAGAGCCCCCGCCGAGCAGGGAGCCCGATGCGGGACTCGATCCCGGGACTCCAGGATTATGACCTGAGCCAAAGGCAGTCGCTTAACCAACTGAGCCACCCAGGCACCCTGGCCTTTAAATGTTTTAACAACAAAAAATTGTGTGGCTCTTGGTTCCTCCTTTCAGCTTTCTGACTTCAGTAAAGAGTAAGTTGGTTCACATGTGTGGATATTTCAGTCAGATAACTTGAAATTCTTTCAAGCACCAAAATTTTTACATTTTAGCCATTTTAATTGTAAATCTTTCTGAAGTGTAGTACATAAATGTCTGCCTCTTTAGTCAGAGAATATTGAAAACAGCTTAGCCATGTTTTGATGACTTAGTATTATCTTTAAGAACATAATTTGTTGCCCCATACTGGACAGTAGTCCTCGAGAATCCCTTTGGGTATTTACATCTGTTTATTTCTATAATGTCCCCTGTCTTTGAGGTGCCTTGCATAAGTTGTCTTTCTAGTTGGCTGTCTTTTTTTCTTACTGTTTTTGTTGTTCAACTTACATGTCTTACCCCTTTTATTTCTAGCTTTTTATTTGCTATGGATGGTAAACCAGATAAGCAGTCTTGTTAGCATTATTTTTAACCTGAGGCTAAGTACATGCTGCATGAGGATTAAATTGAGTATGCAGTCTGACATTTTGATCACTTAGTTATATTTTTGCTTTAGCAAGTAAGATGTTACTAATTATAAGTAACAGCTTTTTATAGTAGATGAAAACATTTGACATACATTATTATATCCTAGGAACTCCAGGACCTGATAGAACCAGTATTAACTGGATTATATGTATGATTCAGTCACTCATAGAAGCTGAGTGGCTTTTCAAGGGTGTAAAGTGAATTTATTCTAGAGTTTGGACTCAAATCACAAATTGCCGTCTTTGATGCATTTTGCTTTCCATTATTACAACTGCTTCATCCATTGTAAGGACTCAATAGATGTTAGTTCTTACTATGTGCCAGGTACTATTCAGAGTACTTTATATGTATTATAGCTTTATATGTATTATAGCTTTGAAGCTCTGATTTGGGAACCATTATTATCCCCATTTTACAAATGAGGAAGCTCATATACATATAGATTATGTGACTTGAATGTCAGCATAAGGGGAAATAGAAATAGTGTTCACAAAAGAATTAATCCAGTGTTTCTTGCTCAAGCATCAGGAAGTGTATTTTCCAAAACTTAGGTCTCTTACAGACTTAGAACTTCAAAATGTACAAGAAAGCGAATATATCAGAATCTTTATATTTAATAATCTGTCATATTCGAGGAGAAGATTTGTAGCTAATAGAAGTCAATTTAGTAAATATTCTCATTTGGAAAAAGACAGCTTTTAGCCAATGGGTCACACAGATGTAAGATATTGGGGAATCAACATTGAAGAAAATAGGAGGTAAGCTAAAGAGAATTGAGGAGTACTGGTAGGTATTCCTTAGTAAGGTAGTTTACTTGCCTTAGGGTAGGCAAATCTAAGTCTGTCTGACTTCTCAGGATGTTTTTAAGATTCATATAATCCTGGAGACATCCTGGACTTTGTTCCTTTCCCTTAAGATCAGAGGGCTTATTGGAATCCATTGCTTTTTTGAGAAAGCTTTCTGATAGTGCTTCTTCCTGTGTTTATGGTATATACATCAGTGATGACAAACTGTATTAATGTTGTTTCTTGTAACTATCTTGGGCTAATTTAAGGAGCCTAGCATACATGGTATTTCTCATGGGGGAGATGATTTAATAAATCAGCTAGCATCTCTGGGCCTTTGTTTCTTCTTTAATATGAGGATAATGCATGGCCTTTCTGCTGTAATGAATAGAAGCTTAATAAATACTATTTTTATTGATGTTTAATTATTGTAGTAACAGATTTAGTAGTTGGTATTGATTTTAATAGTTACAGTGGGATTCCAAACTCAATGCTTTACCAAGTAAATGGAAGATAATGAAAAATTTTAACTTCAGTTGTAGCATATTTGGCCCAGATGAAATGGCATATGTACTCTTCAAATGCCTATTTTGATATTAAAAGGTGTGGGTGCACAGTATTCACTGGTTTCTTTCCTTTTGTTTTCTTGTCACCTTTGGCTTCAACTAGCTACTATATAATTATAAATTCTGATCTTCAGCTTAATATCTGAGATTTCAAGAGCTTTGCTGAGCAACACCAGGGATTTTAAGTCTGCCTAGCATTTTTCTGGACTTTTAGCTCAGTCTTAGCTTTGACAAGCCTCTACAGAGCATTAGCCTTTGGCGAGGGTCTTTACCAGGTCTTATTTTGTAGTCAAATATTCTCACTTGTACTTTACCCACGTCTACCCTAGTTTCTTAGATGAAAGCTTCTAATTTCAGCACTTACACGAAAGCTTGGTTGCATATGCTTTTCTCTTGGAGATTAGTTCATAGTTTTTCTTTTGTAAAATATTTAAATTGTGGTACTTGGATATTATTTCCTTTGGCAGTGTATGAGAAAATATACTTAAAGAGAAAATAACTTTGTTTTTTCCCATAAACTATTTGTAGAAGATGATTCTGTAAAATGGCTATATCTTGTAAAGATTAGATTTAATAGCAAAAAGTACAGTGTAATGCACATCTCCATCTATATGGTGACACACTGTACTTATTAAAACCGAAAGAGCTGAAATGGACACTAGTGTTTGCAAGAGTAGTACCCTGTATTTTTGTTAATGTTGGCACCAAGCCCAAAAATAAGTAGAAAAAATTGATTCAGCAAAAGAGGAGTAGTAACTTAATATTAACTTAGTCAAAATATAAAACTTTTTTACTGTTTGAGCCTGAATTTGTCAGCTGTATTTTGGCATAATATTTTAAGGTTTTAGTTTTACTCCAAATAGTACCTAAACACCACAGATAGTCATTGTATCCTGATGATTAATATGAATTCTTTTCCTTAGTACCTTCTATACCTCTATCCCTGTCCCCAACTAGTTTCATTTGATGTAAGTAGCCATTGTTTGTTTATTTATGGGACAATAGTAATGTGCTAAAATACGATTCTTTAAAACAAAACCCATATGTATTCATTGTAAGAGAAGTTTGGAGAAATCTCTCTCTCTTTCTCACACACACACACACACACACACACACCACCCCCTCCCCCAACCAGAAAGAAAATTACTCGGTTTATAAGCTCATAACGTGAGGGTGGGTAGCACCATTAAGATTTTGGGGTTTACTTTTCTAGTGTTAAATACCTATAGTTGGGGGTGCCTGGGTGGCTCAGTAGTTGAGTGTCTGCCTCCGGCTCAGGTCATGATCCCAGGGTCCTGGGATCGAGCCCCGCATCGGGCTCCCTGCTCGGTGGGAAGCCTGCTTCTCCCTCTCCCCGCTTGTGTTCCCTCTCTCGCTGTCTCTCTCTGTCAAATAAATGAAATAAAATCTTAAAAAAAAAAAAAAAACCTATAGTTGAAGTTAATGGCTTAAAGGTTATGCATGATTTTAAGCATGTTGCCAAATTGCTCTCCAGTATAGTTGTATAATACAGTTTATTTTCCCATGTGCAGAATATTGGAGTGCTGCTTCTTGGCACCATTGCCTAAGGAGTTATGATTTTTAAAAATCTTAGTCTTTATTTTTAAAATTACCTGTGCCTGTTAGTATGCTAACATACTTGTTACAATGATAAATCAGTAAAATATTTTCTGTCCTCTGTTAGTGATACCACATCTGCCCAAGTCATCCAGGCTTCTGGTATCATCTTTGATTGCTCTGTAGGGTTTTCTTTGGATTCTCTTAGGATCATTTACATAGTTTGTGAGTCTATAACTGTGTTGTCTGCACTATTCATTTCTCACTCTCCTTTCTGAATTATTGCAAAAGTCTCATGTGACTGGTCTTACAGATTATATTTTGTACTTGGCCATCACACATAATGCTGCTGAGTAAATAATTATTTTAAAGGACAGCTATAGTCCTAGAATGCAAAAACCTTTTGGAAAACCCCCTTACACAAAATCAAATCAAACTTGATAGCCTGACTATTAAGATCTTCTTTACCTTCTGTTTTTAGCCTCCAAATGAGGGCTTGTAGATAACTATTTTCAAGTTTGGTTTACGGATAGCCTTTAAAACAGTTAAAACCAAAATATTTTCCATTGAATAGAAGAAAACCCCTGTTTTTCATTTTGTGTAGAAATGCATAATCTTCAATTCGGTTGTGAGGGACCTCTTGAGAAAGGTGAATAATCACCTTGTTCTGGTATTACTGTGGTGTGCTTTTTAAAAGCTGAAGTCTTTTAAATATGTTAACCCTATTTAATTAAACAGCCTTTTGGGTACACTTGGTACATAAATCAAAAAGCAAAAAAGAGTATGTAGTGAAAAGAAGCTCTCACTTTTCATCTCTGTCTTCAGCCACCCTCTTCCCAGAGGCAGTCACAGTTACTCTTTTTAATGTTTCCTTCTGGACTTACTTTAGCAAGCACTGCCTCCTGTTAAGGAAGCAGAAACAGACTATAATTGAAGTGCCCCCAAATCACCTAAAAGCCTTCTAATTAAGCAGTGGTCTGTGCTCCTCAATATAACCAACTTAAAACATGTTAGGAGTAGATAGCTCCTAACAGTTTTGTAATTTTTTGAATTGTTATATATGAGAGGGGAAATGAATTTTGTTCCAGCAGAGCTTTTTTAACACTCATTTTACTTTGGAAAAATTACTTTCCAGCTACATGTGGGAAAATTTGCAGATTGGTTATGTATATTGAGTTGGTAAAGTAAAAACTTAATGTTCAAAATAAAACATCCTCATCACTTAACCTTTAATTGTGATTATACATTTGTATGTTTGATTGCATTATTGAACTATCTCATGACTAATTTTTTGAGGATAGCAGTGCTATATTCTGTTGAATTTCCCTTTTCCCCCTTTTCGCAACAATTATTAGTTGATTTAACTTTAAAATTGTGGACCATTGATGAGCATTAGATCCAAGAGAATAATAATGAAGTATGCTCTTTCAACTGAAATATTATAGAGGTGATATTGATTAAGTGTTTTGGAGCATTGCAACTAATCCCATATGTGTCAGGAGCAAAATATCTTTTTTTTTTTTGCTATTGAAGTTACTTAAATTTCTTTCACATCAAAACTGAAAAGCAGTGATTTAAATCCTATTTATTATTTGACTCAGCCAGTTATGAAATGGAACCCCTATCCCACTTGAGCCATAAAATGTGTTAAATTCAAGACTAATGCTGCTTTCTGCTTTTTGAATTTACATTTTGGCAGTAGCTACCTTCTTTGTTCAGTGTTAGAAAAAAATGATCTAGGCTTAACCAAATAAGAAAACTGCCAAGTTCACAGATCAGTCAGTGAAAGAAGCCAGAATTAAATGAAAGTCTAGTTATTGACTTTACAGAATATGCTAAGGGGAGATTCTGTGGCATTACAGTTTCTTTGAGACTAAAATTCTTCTATGGTAATAGCTGTTCTTTGACGGTGATTGATGTGAGAAATTCAGGCTGTAGACCTTACCTCCCAGAATCTACAAAACTGGAATAAAGCCAGTCTAGGAATCGTGCATCCTGCCTGACCTCTTCTCCAAATGGCCGGCAACTGGTGCAGTTGGGCTTTGCCGTTTTATTTCAGACTTCTAAGAATCTCTTGGAGTGGATCTAGTTTTTATTTTTAGCAAGATTATTGATGTTTTTGAGGGAATCTGCATACATACATAAACACACGTATACACTGCTGTTTTGAATAAAGACCATTTACTCTCAACTTTGACTTTTTGATGCAGATTTAAAAAATCTTATTTTGAAACCCTGTGGTATTGGTTGTTATAAGAGAGAGCTCTAGATCAACATGACCGATAAGTCTTAATAAAACTGGAAGTTTGTTGTCAGGTGGTTGATTTTTAATAAGTTATATTTACATCTTATTAGACTGAAAAAAAATCTCTGAGGAATAAACTGAACATTCTGGGGAGGCAAGGGTCAATGCCATGAATATAACTGGCATATTCTAGTTACTAAATATTTGTTGGATAGGTGGACGGATGAGTGAATGGATTAGGTGAAATGTTTATTAGAGTATAGCTAATATGTTACTGAGAATTTACTAGGCACTGTATGCTAGGTACTTTGGGTGGATAATTTTTTAATCCTTGCAACAGTGCTGTGAGATAGGCACTGACTGACTTATCTCCACAGGAGGTACGTGAGGCTAGGATAGATAGGATACCTTCTCTAAGGCCACAGAACTGGCAAACTTTATTTTGGATTCTAGTGCTCCAGCCTCTCAACTATGCCATGTGATTTTTCTGTTTGTACAGACTAGAGGTTCACATTTGTGTATACAATCATAAGAATTAATTTTTAAGCTTTTACTAAAGCTTTCTTACTCACTTGAACATTATTTTTTTCAGAAAGAAATAAATGTTCTAGAGTTACTATGTATAACAAATGGAAGACAGCAAATCAGCATTTGAATGTTGGAGCTTCAGCTGGGCTCACTCACTGGATAATTTACTTTCTTACCTCTGTCTTACAGAGCTTGTCATTTAAAGTGGGCTCCTGCTGCTGAAATAAGTTTGTTTTTTACCCCTCTTAAAAATACAGTGTTCAGATTGGAATCAGAGCTAAGGGAATAGTGGTTTGACCCCATCTAAGGAGTATGCCTGTCCTCTCCTATAGAAGCAGCATGGGGTAGTAGAGGAACTATGGGCTTGATAGCTGCACAGTTTGGAGTTCACGTCTATTGAAATATTGTTGTATTTTGAAAGACTTCATATCAGTGACATAAATTAAGAAGTGTTTGATTCTAAAGTTCAACTTTTGGACTTAGGAAAGAATGGTCTACCTGCTTCCATAAACCACTGCTACCTAAAGTGTGGGTATGGTTTGTGAACTGTTCACTGTCAGTATGAGATAAGCACAGGATTGAGACTGAGTGTTTAGAAACTTTTATAGCAGTATGATATTGCTGTGATAGCCAAGAGTGTGATCTCTGGCCTTGTGTTTTCTCTTTTTTAAAAAAGTCACGTTTCCTGTAAGTTTTATTTTTTTACTATAGTATTGGTCTGTGAGGGATTGGAAGAAAATAAGTTCTTCACCATGGGTAGTCTGAGAAGCCCTGTTATAAATTATTTGCATACCTATTTTCACTAATAGCATCTTCCTATAACCAGAGTCTAATAATATTTAATAGAGCCATATATAAAATACTATTGTGATTATTAAATACCACCAGATTTACTTTTTTATTATTGGCTCTAGTGGTAAAACATTTAAATACTTTCAGCATTTCTTTTATCTGTGAACTGTTTAAAAAAGATGAACAAGTGGATTTAGTGTTTTCTTATTCTAGGTGCACAATACAGGTTGCAACCTCTGAACATTCCCTGTGAACTTGGCTTTATACAGGAAGGTTAAAAATGGTGGTGTAGTTCCACAATTTAAAACTACTTATGTCCCTAATTTTAACTGGGCTTTCAACAGATCCTTTTTATGTCTTACACAGGGACAGTGGAAAACCTGCTGCTTTTCTTGGTGAAGATTTATTGCTGTTAGTTTGCTCAAAGTTTGAATTGATATTTTTGCTGATTTATAATTGGCTTATGTCAGGCTTCTCTTAAACAGATCTCTCTGCTTGTTGAAAACAAGTCTGTGTATCCAGAAGTTACCTCTTTGACTCCAGTGGTGTGTACATACGCATATTGTCCAGTCGTTTGTGTATGTGAGTGCAGTGACGTCTGTGAATAGACGTGAAGAGTGACCCTATCAACCGGAGACTAGAATTTAAAGTCAGCAGGTGCTCAGGCTTATAGTTGTATTTTTTCGTTTTCTCCTCCTTTCAAAGCCCACTTATTCACCCTCCCTTTTTTACATACCTAAAAGAACATGCTAAAATCAAGATATATCCACATCATTCTGTCAACTCAGTAGTGTTGTCGAAAAGAAATTAGTGGGGTTTTTTTTGGTGAAACTTCATGCAGTAAATTGCTGTAATTGCTGGATTTTAAAATCTTTTCTGTTAACTTTTCCTTAACATTTTATGTTTTTTGAATTGAAAACAAATACATGCTTATTATAATAATAACAAAGATTCATAAGAGATATATCCTTCCACACCATTCTTGTTCATGCAAACATAAAAGCATAACTGCATGTATATAATAAAGTTTTATTACTAGTAATTTTTAAAACTCTAACCCTTTGTGTGTCGTGGCTCTTTGGGAATCTGACGAATGCCACAGACCTTTCTTCCAGGAAAATGCCTTTAAGTATATAGAAATTATCGGTAAAATACCTAGTTAATCCCATTAAATTCCAAAATACTTTAAAATAATGGCAAAATTCTAAATGTTATACTTTTTTGGCTTCTAAAACCATACAGTTTTATATATTCTTGATTGCCTGGGCTTATTATAAATGTGAATTATTATAAATTTGAGTTTATATATAGTTATACAAAACATATGTTATATGTAATGCAGGGATATAGCAGTGGTTTTTTACCTAGTTCCTTATAAGCATTTCAGGGGATCTTTGAACCCTGAATTGAGAAAAATTGGTAGTTGGTACATATATGAATTGTTTCTTCAGATTTTAAAAAACATGTACAGGTTTTTAAAGTTAAGGTATTATTTATACAGAATAAAATCCACCTATTTTAAATGTATAATATGGTGTAGTTGTAAACAACACCACATCAAGGTGTAAAATAGTTGCTTCACCCTAAAGAGTGTGCTGATCTGCCATCAGTATCCTCCCCCTCACCTGGGCCCCAGGCAACTACTTAGGGGGTTTGTTTTGCCTTTTCTAGAATTTTATATAAATGAAATCACACAGTACATAGCATTTCATTTGACTTCTTCCAGTTAGTATAATGTTTTCAAGATCCCTCTCTGTTGTACTGATATTTCGTTCCTTTTTATTGCTGAGTAGTAGTACATAGAATGGATATACTACAATTTGTTTATCTAACTTTGGTGGCCTTTGGGTTGCTTTCAGTTTTTAGCTACTATGAATAATGCTGTTATGAGCAGTTGTGGACATATCTTAGTGTGGGTACATTTTCATTTCTCCTGGTGAATTCCTAGGAATAGGAATCTGGGTCGTGTAGTAAGTTTATATTTAACTAGAAGATGCTGCAATTACTGTCTTCTACCTTTCCACCAACACTTTTCATGGGGTTCTAACTTTTTGGAAAGGTCTCAGTTTCCACTCTCTTGACTCAGAAGTCCAGGATACCATCTTTTGATCCAGCACAGAGAATGGATTGCAATCTAGCTCCTAGCTCTTGGGTATTATATCTATGTCTGTTGTACCTGTGGGTACTGCTGCGTTAACTCACAGGGTTAATGCTCTGGTTGTCGGATTCCTTGTCTTGCTTGATTGGTTAAACTTTTTAGAAATGCAGTATAGTCAACATTTCTATATGTCTGCAGGAGTAGAGGGGATTCAGTACTTCAAATTGGTGTATTGCAAGGCCTAAAAATTCCAGATATATTTCTTAAATAGTTTACTTTTTAACCCTGAACTTTATTAAGAGTTGCTTTAATAGAGGAATTTTGTGTGGTAGCTTCATAGCCCTTATTTTACCAGGTAAAGATTGGCTCTGACACTAGTATTAGAAATATCGCTGATTAAAAATCATTGTAATACTTCCTGAAAGGATTTTGTTAATACATTGTATTTCATAATTCATCAACAAAAATTATATGAAATTGCTCATCTTGAATTAATGTAATGGTATCTTAAGACATAACTATGTCTGTGAGTAGATTGCGTTTATTATTTATATGCCAGTACTTTTGGTAAAAACATGAAAGTCTACTCCCATCCTAGTGTTCATCCATCTCTAGGCCTTTTTGTTCTGCTAAAGTATGACTTGTGTACTTCATGAAAAGTTAATATAAGCATTTTAATTTGAACTCCATAGCTGGCAAGTATTCTCTTCACCCAAGCTGACTGCTTGGTCTTCACTTCTCTGCTCATGTGTTGTCTCAGGGAGGGGCCTTTCCTGGGTCATACACGTTAAGGTTACCTCCCTTTCATGCCTCTGTTTTTTTCTTCAGTGTGCTTCACTATCTGTAATTTTCATTCACATTCTTAATTGTCATTCTGGAATAGTGGTTCGTAAAGTGGGAGAATCGCCAACACTTTTATAGAGGGTCTCTGAGGTCAAAACTATTTTCATAATAATATTTAAACATTATTTGTCATTTTTACTCTCATTCTTTATGAGTGTTTAATGGAGGTTTCTAGATGCTACATGCTGTGTGGTATTAAAAGATTGAATGCAGAAGCAGATAGGAAAATCCAGTTGTCTTTTATTAAACTAGAGATTAATAAGATTCACAAAAAATGTGAAACAATGTTATTCTTTTTTTAAAAGATTTATTTATTTATGAAAGAGAGAGAGAGCATGCACGCGCACACAGAGGGAGAAGGAGAGGGAGAAGCAGACTCCCTGCTGAGCCAGGGAGCCCAATACGGGGCTTGATCCCAGGAACCTGGGATCACGACCTGAGCTGAAGGCAGATGCTTAACTGCCTGAGCCACCCAGGCGCCCCACAATGTTATTCGTCTATCCTGATTAAAATTTCTTTCTGAAAATGTAAATGTTTTACAAAAGTGTGAAAATGTCATTTTTTGTATCCTGATTGTTTTTATTTTGAAAAATAAAGTTATTTTTCACAAGTGTAATTTATGACAGTGTAATATATTTTATTATTGTTTTTAAGTGAATAAATATTTTGAACATTTTTCAGTTTGAATTTCTAATATGTAAATATCAATATAAAAAATTCTTTGGGGTCTTAGTAATTTTTAAGAGTATTAAAAGGGCCTCAGGATCAAAAACTTTTGAGACTTGCTATTTTAAAATATAAACCTCATGAAAGTAAAGACTCTTATGTGTTTGATTTTAGTTTCATTTTCCCAACAGGCCTGTCAGAGGTGGCTGGCCTGTAGAAGTCACTCAACACATACCTAGGTGAATGGATTAATGAGTGAATGAAAGAAGGCAAAAATAACAGAATTCTCGTGATTCTGTGCACAGCTTCCAAATCTTTCTGTAGTAACTGGTCTTTGCAGATATCATATTTGATAGAAAATTACTCTAATTCATCAGCATAATCTTTGTTTGGGTCAGATTTAAATGGTTCCCTGGTATGGAATTGTAAGTTTTTGATATGGTTTTGATAGAGAGGTCTTAGAGATTCTGCTAAATGTTCCATTTTAGGGAGGATGGAAGATTTTATTCATCATGCTGATTAACTGAAATTTTAGGTTTGTTGACTTCTGGTAGAATTAATTTATTTGGATATTTTAGATTGTTATTTATATTTTATCCTATAGTATTGAGAATACTTTGTGTCTTTGAAGTTAAATAGTTGTGTTTAGCCTTTTGGGCAAAGTTAGGTTTTCATTTTTTAAAAAGTCAGGCACTTTTAAAAAATAGTATTGTGTTCATTAGAGATTACAAAATAGTCTGCTTTACTTTTTCAAATTGCGCTGAATAATAAACAGTATTAGAAAAAATGGTTCCTCTAGGGTAATTTCAGCAGACCGGACATCTGTTTACTATTCCTTGCTAAGATCCACCCAACTTGAGAATGTGCAAACCTCAGAAAGCTGGGCGACTGTTCTAGAGATAGTTGATGTATTCAGAGACCAATACTGACTGTGCAGGGCAAATCAAGTTAATAAACACTTAGACCCAGAGTATGACAAAGTTTGGGAGGGGGTGTAGAAGAATTTGGTAATTTAGGATTCTACTGGCCAGTTTGTTTCCATCCTTTAGGCATAATATGTAGGAAAATCTTGATTTACCCATGAATTTGTAGGATAAACAAGCCCGATCAGCATTCATATAAGCAGTCTTTAATTTGGGGTCAAGCTATAAAGCCTGTCTTACAGAACACTTGATGCTTCTCAGATGGATTGCTGGCATTACTTTCCCTCTCATCTCTGTGCTCTAGAGATTCTTCCAAGTAAGGCTTGAGTTCCTCTATTAGGGGGTGATATTTATGCTTTTATAAATAAAATGTTCACTTTTGGGTCTGTGTTTCTCAGTGTACTCAACTTTTCATCAACACAGGGAGTCTTAAAACAGAGGAAAGGAAACTTTGTTTTAACCACTTGTGTGCATTGCAGTCCTCTGAGGAGTTAAAACAAAAAAAAAAAAAAAAGGAAGGCTGCTCCATACTTCCTCATTAAAAGTTAGAATGAAGTAGGATGTTAGAATCACCTGGAGAATCTAAAACAGAAATGAAAAGAAAATCCCCTCAAAACCAATATAGGATTCTTAGCCCAGATCAGTTAACTCTGAATTTCAGAGGTTGGATTTAGGCCATCTGCTTTTTGTATTTTTTTTGCTTTTTCCTTTTGTTTTTTTAAACACTGATGGCTCTAATATGTAGCCAGGGTGAAGACCTCTCTTCATTTATTTAAAAAAAAAGCTCCGCAGGCCATTTTGATAAGCTGAGAACAAGTGATACAGAGCTCTTGAGTATGTGGGATCATTTGTGATGCGTATAAACAAAATATAGGAGTATGTTTTTGTTTTGGAGACTATTAAGCTTTCATGTATCTATTTTTAAAAGTAAGAGGAAGCATGACAAACAGGATTAATTAAAAATATATCAGCCCTGTTTTAGGGACAGAGGCATATGGTTGGTTGGAGGGAGAGAAAATGAAAGGGCATGAGCTTGGCTGAAACAGAACTTTTGTGGTGGAACATTCCCATCTTGTGGCTTGTGAGAATAGTGCTGCTAAAGATTAGAAACTGTATTGCATTACAGCAGCTAGTGGCAGTTTCCTCTTGATTCTACTTGATGTCTAGTGATCAGGGCACAAAAAATTTGACCTCTAGGACCATTCCCTTAGCTTAGGTCTTTTGCTGCCTGACCCAGTAACCTTACTACTTCAAGCATCAAACCCTGCTTCTGCAGCCTAGCTACAGCGCCTTCTTCCAGAGCTTTTGTCCCTGCATTCTTTCTGTTTCAGCCTTGTTACTACAAACAAAGTTACTCAGTTATTGTGAAGTAATTATAAGTACCTTGAAGTCCAAAGTCATATTTCATCTCCCTGATTTAATAATTCTGTGTCAGATTGTCTCTGTTTCCTCATCTGTCAAATAAATGAGGAAATACTATTATTTCTCACTTCATGCTGTAGTTAGGGGATTGAATGAGTCATTATGTGTAAGGCACTGTGGAGTGCTTGATGTAAGTGATTGATAAATGTTTAACATTCACTCCTTGAGCAAATAGATTCCGAGTATCTTTTAAGTGCCAGGACCTGTGTTGGGTGTTGAAGATGTGGTGAATAAACACATCTCTTCCTTTCTAGGAGACTATTGAAGAGGGGAGACCATAAGCAGAACAAGGATTTTTGTCTTGTAAATATGAAACATCTATGGAATGTTTTTATTTATAAATTCTTAGTTATTTCTGTAGGATATCAAAAGCTTGTATGTGAATTTGTTAGTTCTGATCAGGAATTTCCTTTTGACATCTTTCAAGTTTGAATTGCAAGCCCATTACATTACTTTTTGAACTAAAGAATTGAGATTTTAGCATGTATGTAGGAAATAAAGGCATAAGATGTCAAACTGAAGAATGAGCTTAGTTTTGATAAAATTTTTTTATATTTATAAATATATATATCTATACATGTTTATATTATATTTTTTATATTTTGAATGCTTTGGGTGGGAGGGTTGGGATGGCTGGGTGATGGACATTGGGGAGGGTGAGTACTATGGTGAGCGTTGTGAATTGTGTAAGACTGATGAATCACAGACCTGTACCTCTGAAACAAATAATACATTATATGATACTAAAAAAAATTAAAAAAAAAATTAAAACAAAACCCTTATTTTCTAGGAATTATAACTAATGATTATTGTTACTGTGAACTTTTAAATTAATTTCCTGTCCAACCTTGCAATGTTACCTCTTTATCTTTATGGAAATGTTAAAGGAGAGAGTAATGTAAGAGCCAGTTTTCCGTTAGAGGTTATGTGGTGTATCCTGGTTGAGGAAAATTAGGTAGTGCTGGAGACTTTGTTCTTTTTGTTTTCTGTTATCAAACGTTCCCATTGTTGCTTCCTTTGGCTTAATGAGATGTTCTGTTCAGGAGCCATTTTGAGATGTTGAGAAATTGTCAAGGGAACAGTTTGCTTTCAGGTTTTCAGGTAATTGAGTTTTTTATCTCTGTGTCTTATTGATGGTTTTATCATCTGTGTCAGGAAATTATCATGCTGTTAAGAGATATTAATAGGACCACTTCCTCTGTAATAATTTTGGATTGAGGTAATACTGTTTGAAGGAGCTCCTGGATGCCAGACCTTTTGGGAACCTTGACCTGAAGGTCATGAGTGCTGTACGTGGACATTTTTGACATGTCTTCAAACTCCAGGAGTTACAGATGTACATTTAGATTATGTGAGTTTTATTATTTCTGTCAGAGTAAAGGAATTGATTTACAAGAAACTTGGCTAGTTCTATTATATAATTTTGTGATTTTTGCAAACCCATAGTATGGTTCATTTTTTCTTGGAAATAAAGGAAATAGAAACTGTACGGATGGTTGTTAAGGTCACTTCTGTATTTTCTTTTAGGTGGTATTAAAAATAATAAAACATTATCAAGAAGAAGGACAAGGAACTGAAGTGGTTCAAGGAGTGCTTTTGGGCTTGGTTGTAGAAGATCGTCTTGAAATTACCAACTGCTTTCCTTTCCCGCAGCACACAGAAGATGATGCTGACTTTGATGAAGGTAAGGGTACTCCTTTCATGGTTTTTCTTTTTACTTAAAAAAAAATTTTTTTTTTTGAGAGATTTTATTTTTATTTTAGAGGGAGAGAATGCATGTGAGTGGGCAGAGGTGCAAGAGGGAGAGGGAGACAGAATCTCAAGCAGACTCGCTTAACCAACTGAGCCACCCAGGCGCCCATTTTCTTCTGTAGTATTTTGACTTAACGTTTAAGAAGATGAGCTTAGGGTGCCTGGGTGGCTCAGTCGTTAAGTGTCTGCCTTTGGCTCAGGTCATGATCCCAGGGTCCTGGGATCGAGCCCCATATCGGGCTCCCTGCTCCGCGGGAAGCCTGCTTCTCCCTCTCCCACTCCCCCTGCTTGTGTTCCCTCTCTCGCTGTGTCTCTGTCAAATAAATAAATAAAATCTTAAAAAAAAAAAGAGCTTAACTATTTCAGAAAGAAGACACTGAGCATAATTGCTTTGTTAGTAAAGGCCATTAGTAGTTAAAGTTCACACCAAAGGCCAAGGTTAATAACCTGAAAGATTTTTAAAAAAAATCTAGTTAAAAATAATTTCCCACGTGTCTGAACACTCAAGGATCATTTTCTGTATAACTTTTTTTTTTTAATGGTAAGAACAAGTAGTGTAATTTACCATTCCTAAACCATTTTTGAGTGTATAGTATAGAGTGCTAACTATATGCAGGTTGTTCTGGAACAGATCCCTAGAACTTTTTCGTCTTGCAAAAACCTGAAACTCTATATCCTTTGACCAGTTCCTCTTCTTTTCCCCCTTGCCAGCCTCTGGCAACCACTATTCTGCTTGCTTACTTGCTTGCTTCCTTCCTTTTTCTTTTTTTAAAAAAGATTTTATTTTTAAGTAATCTCTATACCCAAAGTGGGGCTCAATCCCATAACCCTGAGATCAACAGTCACATACTCCACTGACTGAGCCAGCCAGGTGTCCCATCTGCTTTCTGTTTCTAAGAGTTTGACTCCTTTAAATATTTCCTAAAAGTGAAATGAAATGATGCGATATTTGTCTTTTTAGAGACTGGGTTATTTCTTTCTTTCTTTCTTTCTTTTTTTTTTTTTTAAGATTATTTATTTATTTGGGAGAGAGAGAGTGAGAGAGAGCATGAGAGGGGAGAGGGTCAGAGGGAGAAGCAGACTCCCCACTGAGCGGGGAGCCCGATGTGGGACTCGATCCTGGGACTCTAGCATCATGACCTGAGCTGAAGGCAGTCGCTTAACCGACTGAGCCACCCAGGCGCCCAGAGAGACTAGGTTATTTCACTTAGCTTAATGTTCTCAAGGTTCATCCATGTTATAGCATATGACAAGATACCCTTTTATAAGGCTGAATAATATTCTGTGGTATATATATACCACTTTATCAATTCATCTGTTGATAAATATTTAGGTTGTTTCCATCTCTTGGCTCTTTTGAATAGTGTTGCAAATACCTCTTCAAGATCCTATTCAGTTCTCTTAGATATATACCCAGAAATGGGATTTGCTGGGTCATATAGTAATTCTATATTTAATTTTTTTAAGAACTTCCATACTGTTTTTCATAGTGGTATACCAATTTACATTCCCCACCAGTAGTGTGCAAGCGTTCTGATTTCTTCACATCCTCTCCAAAATTTTTTTTCTGGTTATTTATTTTTTTGATAGTGATCCTTCTGATAGGTGTGAGGTGATACCTCATTGTGGTTTTGATTTCCATTTCCCTGATGATGAGTGAGCATTTTTTCATGTGCTTGTTGTCCGTATGTATTCTTTGAAGAAATGTCTAGTAAGGTCCTTTGCCTGTTTTTTAGGATTGTTGTTGTTGAGTTGAGGAAGGTCTTTGTATATTCTGGATATTAATACTACCTTATCATATGTATGGTTTGCAGATATTTTCTCCCATTCTGTAGGTTACTTTTTTACTCTGTGGATTGTTTCCTTTGCTGAAGCTTTTTAAGTTTGATGTAATCGATATTGTCTGTTTTTGCTTTTGTAGCTAGTACTTTTGGTGTAATATGCAAGAAATTATTGCCATGACCAATGATAGGAAGCGTCTTCCTTATTTTTTCCTCTAGGAATTTTCTGCTGGTACCATTCTGCTTTGATTACTGTTGCTTTGTAATATGTTTGAAATCGGGACGTGTGAGGTATTCAGCTTTGTTTTTCTTTCTCAAGATTTTGGCTATTTAGGGTTTTTTGAAATTCCATATGAATTTTAGGATTTTTTTCCCCTATTTCCATAAAGATGCCATTGGGATTTTGATAGGGACTACACTGAATTTGTAGATCACTTTGGGTAATATGGACATTTTAACAATATTAAATCTTCAGTCTACGAACACAGGATGTCTTTCCATTTCTTTGTGTTGTCTTTACTTTCTTCCACCTGTTTTGTAGTTTTCAGTGTACAAGTTATCCCCAGGTGTTTTATTCATTTCGGTGCTGTTATAAATGAGATTTTTAAAACATTTTCCTTTTTGTCATTTGTTTTCTTGTAACTTTTAACTGATGACTTTTCACTTGGATAAAATGTTACTTATGTAATTTGATTTCACATACTCATAGTACCTTGAAGATATAATAGACACTGAACATATTCTTGCTAAGGTTAGTACCTTGATATTGCAATTTGGTCTTACAAAAATCATTTTTTCATTAAAGTAATACCCTTAGAAACTAATCAAGGCTATTTTATTCTAGGCACTTGGGTATTTACATTTTTAAAAACTTTTGTGCAGTATGCACCTTTTTGTTTTTAAGCTGGCCAAGCTCTCCTTGTTTCATCTGAACTGTATATGTCATCTGAACTACTGTGATACTATCAGATTACGGTTGGGATTTCTCTGCACTCCATTCTGGCAGTATTAGGATATCTCAGTTCCTCTGTCTACCAGCATATCTGGAGATGCTTAATTATATTGCAGTAATAACTATTTTGAGCTGGAAGACTAGAGGAGAAGACAAGGGATTGTTAACATAGTTTTTTTGGTTTGTAAGTGAGGAGTTTGAGGGGTTCACTTGAAGTGATTTCCTCAGTTACTGTGTTAGTGGCATAGTTGGGAGTAGAATCCTTTCCAGAACAGTTCATATTGTCACATAGTTTTCTCAAGGTAATTAAATTTGTCTTATAAAATTCTCAATTTAGAATATGTGCAAAAGATAATGTTCAGTGCAATTATGGCAGGTGAACAAAGCAAAACGTATTTATTAATTTTAGATCTTGATCGTTGGATGCTGACTTCTTATGGGCTTTCAGGTAATTGACCAATATGCTATTTTATTAATACGTACTTTAAGAAGCTCATTAAAAAGTGTTTTAACAACATGGACATAAGAAATTTCAATTTAGTGTTAAATAACAAAAAAATTGCTGGACATTGTGTGCTGTGTACTATATGTACGTTGCCTATAATTAGTTGTTACTCTGCACGTTTGAAGGTGTTATCAGTCCCATTTTCCAAATTAGGAAACTGATCCTCAATAAGACAAATAACTTGTCAAAAACCATTTAACTGGGAATTTATAGAATAGGGCTTTAAATCTTCAGCTGACTGGTTCCAAGTCTCATGATTTTCCTGTTGTTGCTTTTGGACACTTAGTGAAGTGGAAGCCAATGATTAAAGGGTATAGAATGGGAATCATCATTATTTTGTAACTGAAATCTGCTTTTTGGGTAAAACAACTAAATTTGTTTTTTTTTTTTATTTATCTTTAGAAGCGAATAGGATTTGCTATTTTTCTTATACATGTGAAAGATCTGCGATAATACTCTGTATTTCTTCCTACCCTTATATAATCAGTCTGGAATTTTAGGTTCTCTCACATAATTCATTTATTTGTCTGAATAGGCTTTACTATGTAGTCACCATTAGATTTTTATGAAACCTAGCTAAAAGTAAATTTTCTCATTATATGGATATATCGTGGAATAGAAGAGCCTTGCATGTTATTTTAAATCATTCTAAACATCCATTGTTTTACGTACTGCTTTTCTGTTACTTTATGCCTGCTAAAACAAATATTTATTTAGGGAAAGAGCCTTTTTTCTACCCTTCACCTTATGGAAGTAAAGTTCTCACTAAATATTTTGTAATTTTAATGATTACATATTTTGAGTTGCTTAGGTATTTGTTTCTGTGTTTTTGTTTTGGTGCCTCATGTAAAGTGGAGATTTTTAATCTGTGGTCCCAAAGTGAAATGTTTTAAATTAGGGGCTGACAAGCTACAATCTGTGGGCCTGCTTCTGCGTGTAAAGTTTTATTGGAACACCGCCATGCCCATTCATTTATGTATTTTCTGTGGCTGTGTTCCTGCTGCAGTGGCATAGTTGGCTAGTTGTGACAGAGACCATATGGGCACCAAACCTGAATTTTTTTTTTTTAACCGTCCAGCACTTTAAGAAAGTGACCACATTTGTGTGTGTGTGTGTGTGTATATGTGTGTATATATATATATATATATATATTTTGTTACTTTCCCTCTCTATAAGGTTAAAGAATAAGGTAATTAGTTGTCTCTTTCCATCATAAATAGATGACTTTTTGTTTGTTGCTTATTCCTTTCTAGATGTTGTCCTTAACATTGACTCTGAGTCCAGAATATATTGTGGTCACTGTAATAAAAACACTGATATTATTGGGTATTTGTTTTACTGGTACATCTGGAAAGTATCAGAAGATGTAGTTTTTCCTTTATTTTAATGCATTTTTCCTTTACCCCCCCTCCACTCCCCACTCCCCGCCCCCACTGAGTTGTTGATGTTTAGGGGAACTGTCTGTAGATATTAGGGAAGAAAAACATTCAATTCACGGTTGCAGACTTGTGAGCCAGGTATAGGTTTCTGTGAAAGTAGTGTTTCTGTGAAACCTTTGTCACAAAGTGAAGCAGTTACTATTAATTTATATAGAAAACATTTTGAGCATTCCCAGACCCAAAAACTAACTTCTGTTAGGCTTTTCTGGTACCTTAGTACACATCTTGCTAATGGATGCACAAGATAACTCCAGATAAAGCACAAATGCTCACAGGCACAGTTCAGAGCACTGGCACCTTGACCCTGGGGAAGATTGTCAGGGCCACTCTTGCTGCTTGGCATGCGTGCTACCCTCCAAAGGTTCACTGCAAAACAAATGCCGAATGTTATTTTTGCTTTTTGCCTTTTTTTGTAAAAGTGAAAATTCTCTTTGGATTTCTTTCAGTAGGTCTTTCAGAAAAGTGAAGTGGTATACCGCAAACTTCCAAAAGCAGGGTATGCCTGTGTTATGGAAAGGTAATGAATGGTATGAGGCCAAAAAACTTGGGTGGGAATCTCAGCTCTATACTTAGATCTATGTGACATTGAATGACTTCAGTTCTGAACTAGTATTTTCCTGACTCTGTACTATCTTTCATTTAGCACATGTTAATTGCTCACTGAGTGCTAGAAATGTAGCTGAAGGATAATTTCTTTATGAGATCAATGCCACCTTGGATTATGCTACAATAGGGTGATTGAAAACCAAGAAAACTGTTGGGCATAAAGTTTTTCTTTTTTGTTTCTCTCCATGAATTCACTTTTTGTTTTTTCACATGTGATAACTCTCCCTTAAGTGGATTAAATCTTGATATTACAGGATTTACTTCGTAGTTAAAAGCGAGATAGCTTGCTCATATTAGAGAATATATGCTTTTTAAAACCTGAGTAGAAAGACTCTTATTAAAATTCCCATTAGGGGGCACTATTATCAAGCTTAGGAGAACTGGAGACTAATTTGTTTTCTCAGACATGCAACCCGAGGCTTGCTAAAAGGGAAAAATATTTTCATCTGATAAGATTCAGATACTGTTTTATACAACTGAATTCCTTAAGTATGTTATAAAGTGCACTGAATTAAACACAGATCCAGTAACTCACTGTCTTATTTTTCAGCAGACTAAATCAATTTAATATTGCAGGTGATATAAGAAGCTTACTTTATTCTGCATCAGAGCCAGATCCATAATTTTCATATTTGGAATGGACAGATTTTTTATTTTGCTCTCTTTAAGTCAGTCCAAAGGATGATCCTTAGACTTCAAATAAGTTTTCTTCAAAAACGAAGCATGAAGACTATATTGTAGTATGAAAATACAGTTAGGGGAATGAAATGATGCCTAACTTAGGCAGTATGAACGTGTGTAGCATGTAGAATTTCTGAAGTAATTCTACACATTGACGTGATATAGACACACAGATAGCTTTTGGCGTTTTTGTTCACTTTCAGGTACTTGAAAATTATTTTTTATTATTCAAGTTTGGTTTTAGAACAAGAACTACTTTAGACTGTTGTTATATACAATTATTTTATCATTAAACTTCCAAAAGAAAAGAAGTCGTGTGGAGTATTAGACTTTTCAAAGGCTAAATACGAATTGGCAAAAATGTAGTTTACAATAAAATGTACTGGGAGTACTTTTTCAATGCTTAGGTGTTATTTTTGTATCACTGGGTTCAGAGAGAGTAGGTTTTATCTAGCTGCCTTATTTGCAGCACTCTCCACGTAAGTAAGCCATAGTTTTCATTGGGGAGAATCTCTGCTTAATCACTTGCTTCCTGAACTCTCACCTTCCTTCTCTTTCTTTTTAGTTTGCCTGAAGCCCACACCCAGGGCAAAAACTGCTTGAAACCTCCCCAATAATTACTGTTTTGGCTTTGTATTGCTTTTGAGTTCACGGAAGAGTGGAGTCAGGATAGAGAAAGCTTTCATATTTTTTTTATGCAGATGGAGACATTTTGTGACAAGATATGATGTTTACTTACTATTTTGTATTATTTTCTATCTATGTGAATAATCAGTAATCATTGTGATCGACACACTCACTTTTTAAAAATTCCTGTTTTACTGCATTTTTTTCAAAGAGTTTTTCTTGGTGCAAATATTAGAAATATATAGAGAGCATTTTGGAGTGTGTTTTGAACCTTATTGGAAAAGTAGGAGGGTGTTTACTTTGTGATAAAATGTTTCAAATAACTCAGAAAAAAATTAGTTCTTAGTAATTCATTTTAGCATTTATTCAGCAAATTACATTGAATGGGTGGTGGAAAAGATCCAAAGATAGGAAATCCTAGTTACTGCTTTGAAAGATTTTAAGTGGGAGAGAAATACGTAAAGAATTGTGGAACAGACCTGATAAAAGTCTAGAGTAAGGGAGGACAAAAAGTGATGGGAATCCTCAGGTACGAGCTACTAATTTCTTTTGGGGGATGACTTCATAGGAGAGGTAAAGTTTGATTTTGTAAGTGGGTGTTGTTTGTATTTTAAGTAATTTTTAAAGAAGTTGTTTCTTGTGAGTTTGTTGGAATTATTCACATTTCTGGGCCCTCATAAATAACAAACATCTCTAGAAATAAAGAACAAATTATTTAATATATATTCAACTTGGCATCTTTATTGTTCAGTGATAATTATGTTCCTTGACAATATTTTTCAAATTTTGTTGCTGATTTTGTATCCAGGTGAGGAAGCTGCTTTTGCCGTCTAGGCTCTTTTGATACATAAAGGATTCCTGGCAATAATTTAGTGCCATGTTTATGGAAACCTAGGACCCTGCTGCACTTAGCTCTTTTTAAAATATTTAATAAATATTTAAATATGATATTTAGTGAATTGTAAATATTTAATAAAAACATTTCATATATATTTCATTTTAAATGAAACAGTGTGTATGTAGGTAACTAGAGAGAATCTATACACTGAATTATTATATAATTCTCCTGGGTACTGATCTCTTTGTTGATATTCGTGGTAGTATTTTGAAAATGTTAAACCATTCGTATTTAATGGCTTATCACTGAATATTCAGGGCAATGAACTTTAGATTATTGCTTAGTTAAATTATTTTGATTGCTCAGAAAGCCTATGGTTTGTGATTTGAAACTAACTTAAGAGTCTTACTTTATATGTTTAGTCTTCAGTTTATTAAGGTGATTAGAATATGAGACATACAATCCAAATGTGAAGCATCGATCCCAGTGTTTTTATGATTTTTTTGTTCTTTTAGTTTGGGTGTCTCAAGATATTAAATACAAAAGTAGGAATAATGTCTAGCTTCATTTTAAAAGTCTGAAGAAATTTTTTGCGTTTATTTAATGTTTTAAAATTTAGGTTTTTTTCCCTTTTAAATGAGTTGAGGAATTCCTGTGCATGGAAGGATGTATACTATTGAAAATGTGGTCAAGGTAAAAGATTTTCCTTCTTAAAGAAATTAAAGTGCTTTACACTATACCCTCCCTTGGTCCCTAAAGTGTAAGTGCTATGGTTTGGAAAGAAACCAAGTAAAACGTGTTCAAATTTTGTGCAGACTTAAAGTAATACTTTAAGATTTGAAAATTACAGGTGGATACAGTACTTAAATAGTATTTAAAATTCCTAAGTTTCCCAAGTCTAAAAGTGTAATCCTTAAATTACTGTTCCCAGTGGTTTACATTTTAATTAAATAAAAATTGTCTTACTTTTGAACCACAACAACTTTAGGTATAGATATTTGAATTTATTACTGAACCTTAAGGCAATAACCATTAAAAATGAACTGTTTGGCACTAATTAAAATGTCAAAAACCACAGTTACAGTGTGTAACCAAAGATCCTTGCTGTTTCTGTTTTTCCAAAAATTGTCGTAAGCAACACAATTCAGGCTTGCTTCCTGTCTTGCCCAGAAATGCTAACCAGCTTATCTCACTAGGTGAAATTTTCATAGATCTTGAAACTTTTATTCATTTGCGATTACTCTTCACGGCTTACCTATTACCACTTTCTGAGTGGTGGTTTCATACCTTTATCTCTTTCCACTTGGGGGTTATTTGCTGCTTTTATTTTTTGGTAGTAATTTTTACCCAGTGCATTTTAGATGCTTTCTAACATATTTGAAAACAAAGGCAACCTTTATTTTGGCTTAAGTAGCAATATAGTGGTTACTGAATGCATTGTAATGCAACCCTACATCTCCCCACTACCCTCAGCTCCATACACATTCACCCTTTGTTTTCTCTAACATTGAACCTGCAGACATTGTAATATACAGACCACCTTTCTTCCCCACTTGATTGGTGAGATCACAAAATTATTCCAGTAGTCTTTTCAGAAATAGATCTAATGACTGTTTTGTAGAATTGGATAGTGCTGACTTCATAGAGGTCGTTTTTGATGGCAGGTTACTAACCCCACACTTAGCGGCTGTGGCTGTAGGAGTCCAGCAGCGGAGTCCTAGGTGGGACTCTTTGGACTTGGAGCATGCCAGTAATAACCCCGGCAGGCAGGAGGGCAGCATCGGCAGCTGCGGTTGTCCTCAAGCCACTGTAGCTTCCAGGCTCATCTGCTCTCGCTTTACTCCCCTTTCCTTTTCTTTATTTGTTGTTCATTTCATCAAATCAATATTTCAGAGGGAACCAGGTGCCAGGCATTTCCACTGGCTGTTGTGTACCTGTATTTCTACTAAGGATGTTTTCTGAAGTGTTCATTATTTAAAGACCTTAGCTATTCTAAGCAATATATTTGACTTGAAGCATGGGAAGATTTGTTAGCACTTTATTTTAGTGAATTAGATTATGAGTATAAAGTAAAGCTTATGTTGCTATTCAGGTGAAAGTGTCCAAAAAATATTTTTGTGTAGTTGGAGAATGACTTGGATTTACTAGTATATATCGGCATATCCATATCTCGCCGTGTGCAATTCAGAGTGTTCCTGTAGTTTTGTTAAAATAATTTTGTTCCTAAAAATTTATACATCATCATGTATTTTTCACTTTCATAGTGGAAATACTTTATTTTTACTTTTGATCTCATTTAGTAGTGACTCCCAGAATTTTAAATGAAAGCTTTTCTGTCAGTAACTTATTCTGTAAATAAATGTACTTGTTTTAAAAAGTCTACTACCAAGATTCTTTTGGTAACGTGAATTCTTCTCCTTAGATTTAAAATTTCTTCTCCTATCACTCCCATCACCACTCCTGCCCTGAAAATTTAGTCAAGACAAAACACTGAAAAGATTTACTACCAGAAGAGAGTAAAAGGTTTTGCAAAGAGTGCTGACCTAATACTTTGATGGGTTTTAGCCATTTTCCCTGGTGATCGCATGAGGAATGGGATGGTATGGACATGAGATGAAATACTAAGATCACTGTAAGCCATATCTGGGTTATTTCCATGTTCTTTTAGGAGATATTTGACATAACTAGCAGTGAGACTGATGTTCTGTCAGAATCCAGGCTTGAATTTCTTTCGAATTGTCTCTTTATTCTCTGGGCAGCCTGATAAAAAATAATAGCCAATGTCACATACATGGAAATGATGTGTGTACACATAAATACCATTATAGTCCTAGTTAAGAGAATTCCTAAAATCATTCATAGATCTTGCAAACATTTTTGAAAGGCATAAAGGGAAGGACATTTAGACTGAGTTCTGGCTAAAGTTTGGGTAAAGTTCTGTCTTACTGCTAATTGAAATCATGGGTCTCTTCAGCCTCAGTTTTCACATTTGCAGAGTAGATCACAACAGGAACTTTTGTAATTCTTTTAACAGATGGGAGACTGGGGCTCAGAGAGGCCCAGGTTTAAAATTAGCCACAAATTCAGAATTAGAAACCCCAACATGAAATGTGTAATCCACTACAATTTAGGGGGGTTGTCAGTAATCCCAGTATTTTGTCAAAATCACTATGAATGAGGGATATAGATGCCTGCAATTGTAACTTGTAGGCATGATTTTTTTTTTTAAGATTTTATTTATTTATTTGACAGAGAGAGGGAGAGCACAAGCGGGGGGGGGGGGGCGGGGAGCGGCAGGCAGAGGGAGAGGGAGAAGCGATGTGGGGCTTGATCCCAGAATGCTGGGATCATGACCTGAGCTGAAGGCAGACACTTAACCAGCTGAGCCACCCAGGTGCCCCAGGCATGACGTATTTACTTAAAAGTTTACTTCTTAGTGTTATCAGTTACTGTCAGCACACTGGAATCAAATGATTGTTTGAATTTAACGTTAAACTTCAGAAAGTTTCCTAAGTTTGTGTATGTATACTAGGTATTAAATAAAAATGAAGGGCGATTCTAACCTTCAGGTCAACAGAAAATTAATGGTGATTGAATATATACATTCAGCTCAGACAGTAGAAACCTGTTTAAATACTGAAAGCACAGCTTCTAATATTTTGCTAAATGGAATGAAGAAAGTAATTAACTATAGATTAATCTGGGTAGATTAAGGGAGGAATATAGTTCATATTAAATGCCACTGAATGCAATTACAAGCAATAGGTTGAATAGATGATTTAATTTAATTTAGGAAATCAATGTTGACTGACAGGAAAACTTTCTAGAATACATTTCAGATGACTTAGACAGTAGTGACTGTCATGAGAATTTCTGTCTTTACTGCATACACAGCATTGTTAAGTGGTGTGTTGTGCACTGTTTCCAATCTGCTGTGACTGCCATCTGCACAAGTGGAATGAAAGAGAAGAGAGCATGGAAAGGAAGTGGATCAGTTAGTTGTAAGGAATCTGTGTGAATGCTGGGTGCCACTAACGAAACACTGAGCAGTTAGTGGTTTTCCTTTGTAACCAGTACAACTAGCTGCCTCTAAACTGGATGTGTACAACCTGTGCACTTCTCACAGTTTACCTTTTGGATGTCATGGTGTGTACCTATGGTTGAGACCGACTAGGAAATCCGGGGACTGTAACTATATTGTGCTACCCTTTTCTTATTCTTCTCTACCTTTGGTTATAATCTTTTTGCTGCTTCAGTGTTTGGCACCAATATTGAGGTAGATGTAATATTCCTAGCATGTTTACTGTGCCTAAATGGAATCTTTTTGGGAACAAATTTCCTGAGAAACACTTAAGTACTTTTGAAAAAAGTCAGTAAGACCTATAGATAGGAAAATTGCTTCAAAATCTTACAAGTTGTAACCAACAGAGCATCATATGAATGATGGAAAAGTTTTGTCTGGGTGAGAGGAACTGACTGGTAGAATCTAACCTGTGTACCTTTGTCAGTGGATAAATCTCCTATTTGAATCTGAGGTTTATAACTAGTAAACAGTTCTTTTTATGTGCATATGGTTACCTTTTTGATGTAAACATGTGAGCCCTTAACAAAACTGTGTTAACCATGAGTCATCTGGTACCTTCTTAGGAATTAACATATACTTATATAGATGACTAATAATACAAAGTCACCGTGGTTTCTGTGGTTTTACCTGCCATAGCTCCAGTTCCAAAACATTTAAAAGGAGACCTGCTCTCTCTTTTTAAATTTTTTTGGACGAAGAGTTGTCTCATCAGAAAACTGCAGTAACTTAAGCACATCCATAACTGGGGGGAATTAATAACAGAAAGTTTTTGTTGACACCAGGAAGTAAATTAAATAGTGCAATTGTGGTAATGAGTACCATATATGATAAGCTTGAGCCACCTGGGTTTTATTAGGATGCTTGATACTTTGATCACAATATTATTTCAAGGCTTGTCTATTTAAATTGCTAAGGTTTCTTGTCATCTTTGTGATTTAGACCATAATTCTTTTCACTGTGAAGAGTTTGTTTTGTTTTGTTTTTTTAAAGAAAGGCTCTGTCCAAGCCAAAATTCTAGGGAGGTGCAAGTTCAACAGCTAAATCAGCCATAGAATGAGAAAACCAGTTAAATAGAAAATTAAAAGCTTGAAAGTATAGCAGTTGAATAGCAAGTTCATCTGACCTTGCTTCTCTTTAGTTTTTTTGCGTGGATCATAATTACACTTTTTTTCTTTTAAGATTTTATTTATTTATTTGTTAGAGAGTGTGTGCACAAGCAGGGGGAGCGGTAGGCAGAGGTAGAGAGGGAAGCAGGCTCCCCGCTGAGCAAGGAACATGATGCAAGACTCGATCCCAGGACCCTGGGATCATTAACCAACTGAGCCACCCAGGCCTCCCTACACTTTTGTTTATCATATGGTAGTAGAATACTATAAGGACATTTCTTATAATTGAATTAATTATTGATTGATATAAGTATGTGCATTTAAAATATAGATTTCATGCTTTGAGAATGTAGTACTGCTATCGGTTTTCCATAAGTTGGTATTAAGTGGTTTTGATGAACGTCTTTGAGGATTTATGAAAGATTTGAACTATTTCACCCATAATGAATGAATTATATACAAATCACAGAATTTATTTAATTTGTTTGATGAATTATCTTGCTTTGTTTTTGAACTTGAAATTTTAAACTTTTGTCTGGTATAGATGAATGAAATTTTTATTGATCAAAATCAACAGATTCTCTGTCCACTAATTTTCTTTACTATATTGTCTTTCACAGGTATTTAATGGCATCTTTGTTATGTATTTAAGCAAATATTTTGGGTTGGGAAAATAAATATTCATTTTGACTAGTAAGGGGGGAGAACAGGGATGATTTAGTAATTTAAGATATTGTTGTCCTTAGCATAATATATAATAATCATTGTTCAGTACCATTTTGAAAATTTACATTTAAAATGCTTTGTACATGTATTCATGTGCTCATTAATTTTCACTGTTTCAATTTTTGAGAACTCCTATAATTGTTGTAATTTGGCTTGAAGTGTCCATGTCCAGTGTAACTTTTAAGCCTGGTTATGGGCACTTAAAAATATAATGGTCTTCTTTTAGTGTATCTTATTTGCCCTTGGCAGTGAAAGGAGTATATGGAAGTGGCAGTCAACAGCCCTTTTCTCCTTCCTGATAAGACAAAGGAGAAAAGTATTAAAAATAGGAAACGATGTGAACATGGGAAGAGTTGCTTACTGGGAGTTTGTAACATTCTTATTTTGGGAAGATAGGGAAGTATTTGTAAATTTAGGGATATGTGACTGATTGATTCAGCAACGATGAACTCATAAAAAGCAGAGAAGCATAGATTCAGGAACAAGCATATAGGCAGAGAAAAATGAGAAGATCTGTCAATTAGAGCGAAATCTTGGTTCGGGGGAATAGATAGGGTCAGATTATGGAAGACTTTGAATGCTTGAAAAAGAAGCATGAATGTGAAGCAGCTGTGAATCATTCTGGGTTCCCCAGCAGAGGTGTGATAGTATAAAATCAATATTTCGTGGCTAGAGGCATGAAAAACAGATGGATAATGAGGGTTTGAATGAAATATGGGCATAGCAGTAAGAATGAAAAGGTGAGTACTAGAGAGATGGTAGAAATGGCAAATGAGATCAAGGTTATACACACATTTTGAGAGTGTGACTTCAGATATCAAATAACTTTAATATCTGAAATATTCTAGAAGAATTAACTTTGTCATCCCTTTCCCTCTTGAATAGTTTGTAAAAAGCACTTGTTCTGTGATGATGGTACGTATTACAGAGCAGATGGGTATAGTAAATGTAAGCTGTTGATAACCAACAGGGGGATTCCTGCACTTAAAATACCAGCATTACTAAAATATTAAATATTTAAGATTTTTCAATTCAGGGAGTTATTCGGTCCATTTTGAAAGTACATACATTGTTTGGAATACTTGATGTGATATGGATGTGAAATGATATTTTTAGTTGTGTCTTAATGTGATCCAACCAACATGAGTTTGCTCCTTGGTGAGTCACAGATAGAAACTATACCAGGTGAGTTGTCGCACAAAGGAAACTATTTGTAGCAAATAAGGAGATCACTGGGAATAACTTCCAAAGCCATGACTTCCTGAGCAAGGGTGAATGGGTTCCTTTTATTTAGGGTTAGGATGAATATTTAGGTAGGGAAGCCTTGTCCTCTATGTAGAGGCGGGCGTAAGGCTGCACTTATATCTTAAGAAAATGTGCCTATACATACATTGCATGTTACGTAGATGAGGCTTGTGCTCCTCCTTGGGCAGAAATTTTAGTATTATAATGAGGTAAAGGTAGTTGTCAGCTATTCTAGAGGTCATGTCATAGTCCATCTGTGCAGGCATGAGTTAGGGGTTATGCTCAAAATGGTCTGAGTGGTCTGGGCGGGTGGAGGGTCTTGTTAGGGCAGTTGCTATTGCTTGAAGGGTGGTTTTGGTTTCCATTTGCCTGTGTTAAGAGATTAGCTGGAAAGAGAGCTTAAGGAAAAATGTGGGACAGAGGTCAGTGTGGTAAAGCAGGTGGACAGTAAAGGTCAGGTCTTGGGGTCTAGCTGGTGACATTGAGAAGATTAATCTTTATTATAAAGATCCTAAGATTTAAAAGTAGAAATAAAAGGAAATCTACTTCGCTCTTTGAACGGAATAGTCCATTCATGGGATGGATTCCTTAGACAGTTTACGCCCTTTCCTAATAGCTTTTGCAACTTGTTGGATTCTTTCATTTAACAGACATTGGGGCGCCTGCGTGGCTCAGTTGGTTTAGCATCGACTCTTGGTTTCTGCTCAGGTCATGATCTCAGGGTCGTGGGATTGAGCCTCATGTAGGGCTCTGTACTCAGCGTGGAGTCAGCTCAAGATTCTCTCTCCCTTTTCCCCTGTACCTCCCCCGCGCGCGTGCGCGTGTGTGTGTGCGTGCTTTCTCAAATAAATAAAATCTTTTAAAAAAAACATAATTACTGTGTGCTAGCTATCTCAGGAGCTTTGCCAGATATTGAGGGATAACAAAATGAACAAGTGGAGGAGAAAGACATACTAAAAAATCTACAATTCAACAGCCTCTTGCTGCTTAATTAATTTAACAGTTAACCAAATAATCACAAATTGCGCTAAGTACCATGGGAGAAATAAGCAGATGCTTTATTGGGTGGTGTCCTACCTTAAGCGGGTCCCTTCAAAGAGTCTCTGATATGGAGGTATATTTGACTGAATATTCAGTCGAATATTCCAAAGTATATTCCGTTGAGGTGAAGGATAAGAAGGGGTGAAGATAGGCTGGGTGAAGAGCCAGGAGTGAAAGAAAACCAAGGCAAAAGCCACCCGTGAGGTGGGAATGAGCTTAGCATTGTTTAGCGACTCTCAGAAAGAAAGCTATTGTGTGTCTGAATAAATCCTGTTAAATGAGAAACAAGGGGCTATGTCATTGAGAGCCTTGTAGGAGTTTGGGTTTTATTAATTAAGCAGCAAGAAGCTGTTGAATTGTAGATTTTTAAGTATATGTAGTAATCTAATTGAATTGATGATTATCATGTTATTTATAATTCTGTGACCTAATCAGGATTTGTGGTGTTGCATTTGAAATATTTATGGAAACTCAGCTTGGTGATTGCATTCATTGGTGATAGTGTTTACTCCAAGAAAGTTTATCCATGGCTACTAGATAACCTTCATAAACATAAAACAAAGTTTGTCTGCAGTCTTTATTTTTTATTAAATTTTTCATTTTGGGGGCACCTGGGTGGCTCAGTCCATTAAGCGTCTGCCTTTGGTTAGGTCATGATCCTGGAGTCCTGGGATCCAGCCCCTGAGTTGGGCTCCCTGCTCAGTGAAGGAGTCTGCTTCCCCTTCTCCCTTTGACCATCCCCCCTGCTCATGTGCGTGTGTGCTCTCTCTCTCTCTCTCAAATGAATAAATACAAAATCTTAAGTTTTTCATTTTGGAATCATTTTAGGTATACTAAAAAGTTACAAAGACAATACAGAGAGTTCCCCTGTAGCCCTCAACCAGGCTTCCCCTAATGTTATCATCTTATATTACTGTGGTACATTAATCTCATTAAGAAATCCAGGTACATAAGGTACATTACTGTTAATGGAACTCCAGACTTTATCCATATTGCACCAGTTTTTTCCATTAATGTCCTTTATTTTTCTGGGATCCAGTTCATAATCCCACACTGCATTTAGTCATGTCCTGTTAGTACCCTCTAGTCTGTGATCATTTCTCAGTCTTTCCTTGTTTTTCATGATCTGGGTAGCTTTGGGGAGTACTGGGTAAGTCTTCTGTAGCATGTCCCTCAGTTTGAGTTTGTTGATATTTTTTCTTGGTTAGATGAGTTTTAGGTTTTGAGGGAAAACCTCACAGTGATGAAGTGCCCTTCTCATTACATTCTATTAGAGGGTAGAATGATACCCTCATCACACCACGAGCGATGCTAACTTTGATCTCTTGGTAAGATGGTGGTTGACATCCTTTTTGAATTACCATACTATCTTAGAAATCTTTATAACTTAAGGAACCATTAGGACACAAATGTTTTGGTTGAAAGAACTCTCATGGAAGAAACAGCTTGAATAATTTTCCTCCTTATACTGTATTCCTAATAGTTTAGTATTTAAACAACATGGGTAAATGTTATATATTATGTACCTTACTGTGTAACTTTTCACACAGATGAGATGACACTTTTGCTTTTGCTTATATACAGTGTGCCATCTTGGACATACTGTTGGGTATCTTAACTTCATACAGGTGAGTTAGGATCCACCTCTGACTGAATCTGAATTCGATGTTGGAGAACATTCATTGTAGCTTATCAGCACTTCAGTATCAGGAATATTTGATGACAGCAATTAACATTTCCCATGTGTGGTGCTACATGGTGTAATTGGCATAGTTTGTTTCCACGACACAATGCCTTTTATACAAAGGAACCTTTCATCCAGCTTCCCTTAATATTAACATCTCATGTAACTGTGGTGCATTTGTCAAAACTAAAAATTGGTATAAAACCATTAACTAAACTGCAGATTTTATTTATTTTACTTATTTAGATTTCTCCAGTTTTCCCACTCGTGTTTTCTGTTTTAGGATTTGACCCAAGATACCATGTGCTTTTAGTTGTCATTTCTCGCTAGTCTCCTCCAATCTGTATCTTTTCCTTGTTTTTCCTGACGTTGACATTTTTGAAAAGTACTCTTAGCTGTTAGGCCTGTTGTCTGTCATTCTGAGTTTGACATTTTCTCATGATCAGATTAAGGTTATGGATTTTGAGGAAGAATACAAGTGAAGTGCCCTTCTCATCACCTTATATCAGGGGCTACATTAACTCAGCATGGTGATATTAACCTTGGTTACTTGGTTTAGATGGCGACTGCCAGGTTTCTCCGCCGAATAGTAACTGTTTTCACTAGAAGTGAGTCATAAGTCCAGCCCATACTCAAGAGGAGGGGAGGTAAATTCCACCTCCTGGTGGGAGGAGTATCAGAGAATTTCTGGAGTATGTGAAAAACACCCCAGTAGTTAATAAATATTATGAGGACTGTTGGGTTGTATCTTAATTATCTTTTCAGTTATTATCATTCACTTTTTCTGGCCTGGATTCTCATCAGTTTGTTTCCCTTGAATGTAGCACAGTGGCATGTGGTAAATAGTAAAATATTTATTGAATGGCTAGAACTGAAACAGGGAGTTTGTGAATTGTTTACAAAGCTGAAGTAGTTAAGCTTGATCCTATAGTAGTGAGTGGAGCAATTTAACAGTGTTTGAATGATATGAAAAAAAATTGTTTTAGTTTCCTTTGTTTTAATTTTGTTTGTGATTAGGGAATGTATTCTTCCCTAATTTTAACATATTTAGAAAAAAGTATTTTTTTTCATAGCTTTGAAGGAATACTGATTAGAGTAAAGCAATTTAACAAAATAAATTTAGACCAGAAGTCTTATTTTATGATTAAAGGTACCACCAGTTGAATGTTTTGAGCATACCCTATGTTTAGAAGGGTGGACTTAACTTGGGAAAGCATATAATTTCTAAGTAAATTAGCAGTGATAGAAAAATCCCTTCCTATTTCTCAAAAAAGGTGTTTAAAAGTACCAATGTTATGTTTAACCTAGCTTTTGCATTAAAAATGGACTCTGAGCCCTAAGCATGCTAAATATAACTTCCATATTGGATGGCAGTTTTACTTATGGATGCCTTTCTGGGTTCCTTTCAAACTGTCTTAAATCTTTCTTTTTTTCTGTTTTTTAAAAGAATGTTGTTTGATCCACTATAAAGGAACAGTAAGCCATGCTTGCATTTGACCATTGGTGTTTTTGCTAAACAGTAGCTAAGAAGTGAAGAGGTTTCTTCTTGAAGAACTTGAAGACTTTAGGGGATTGACAGTTGGCTTTTTTTTTAAATTTTTTTTATTCTTATGTTAATCCCCATATATTACATCATTAGTTTTAGATGAAGTGTTCCATGATTCATTGTTTGTGCATAACACCCAGTGCTCCATGCAGAATGTGCCCTCCTCAATACCCACCACCAGGCTAACCCATCCTCCCACCCCCCTCCCCTCTAGAGCCCTGTTTGTTTTTCAGAGTCCATCGTCTCTCATGGTTCGTCTACCCCTCCGATTTCCCCCGCTTCATTCTTCCCCTCCCACTACCTTCTTCTTCTTCTTTGATCTGTACCTCTGGCTTTTTTTTTATTATTATTATTATGTTATGTTAATCACCATACATTACATCATTAGTTTTTGATGTAGTGTTCCATGATTCATTGTTTGTGTTTAACACCCAGTGCTCCATGCAGAACGTGCCCTCCTTAATACCCATCACCAGGCTAACCCATCCCCCCACCCCCCACAGTTGGCTTTAATCTTCTGTTTCAGCTGCTATGGCCACCACCCCACAAAGGTGTATGTTCTCACCTGCTTTTTTCTCTAGGCAATTCAGCATTCTTGCTCCCGGGCCAGATTATCAGTGGCTACTTAAGATTGTTAAAATACTTTGTCTTCTACTTAATTATTTCCATTAAAAAAATTCTACATGGTTATTTGTGATTGATCTTCAGGGCCTTTACGTTTAAAAGAGAATAATCAGAGGGGTGCCCGGGTGGCACAGTTGGTTAAACATCCAACTCTTGGGTTCAGCTTGGGTCCTGATCTCAGGGTTGTGAGATCTAGCTGGGTGCGGGCTCCACACTCAGTGGGGAGTCTGCTTGAGACTCTCCTTCTGACCCTCCCCCCCTAAAATAAATAAATTAAAATCTTTAAAAATCAGTCTTTCTCTCTTTCTCTTTTCTTTCTTTCTTCTTCCTTCCTTTCTTTCTTTCTTTCTTTCTTTCTTTCTTTCCCTTCCTTCCTTCCTTCCTTCCTTCCTTCCTTCCTTCCTTCCTTCCTTCCTTCCTTCCATTTTTAAAGATTTTATTTATTTATTTGAGAGACAGAGAGAGAACTACAGAGCACAAGTAGGGGAGAAGGAGAAGCAGGCTTCCGGCAGAGCAGGGAGCCCGACACAGGGCTCGATCCCAGGACCCTGGGATCATGACCTGAGCCGAAGGCAGATGCTTAACTGACAGAACCACCCAGGCACCCCTAAAAAAATTTGTATCTTTAAAAGAGAATAATCAGAGCACTTGTGTGTTCATTTAAATTAGCAGTTTTGGTGAAATTTAAGGAAAAAGTTTGTGGAGTTTAGAGACTTTGAATGTCCAGTGTTACTGATTACAAAAATTATTGGGAAATAGAACTATGAAATGGGTGGAAATGTAAATAAACATTGTAATTCATAAAATGATACAGTTGGGTGACTTAAGAATGGTGGACCTATAACTCATTTATATAACATAAATGTGTGTATGTAAAATTTATATGTAAATTCTTAACAGCCACACTTCTGTTACTGATACAAAAAATGTCTTGCATCTCTCAGTGGAAAAGAGTATTGATCAATGAAATTTAGGGGTAGGCAGCATTAAAGAGATAGGAATTGACATGAGAGATTGGAAGTTTTCAAAAAGGGGGGAGAGTGGTGGGGAGCCATTTAGAAATAAAGGCTGTTGGGTGACCGAAGGTACTAAGAGATGCAGGGTGTGCTAATAGTCTTTTAGCTTCAATTTCCTCATTTGTAAAATGAAGACAATTGACTTATAATAAAGTGTCTATTGTGACCATTTTGTTAAACAGTTTGGCCTTTATATCATTGACAGTGAACAACTATGAAGGCTTTTTATGAGTATTATGATGTTCAGATCTGTTTTAAGAAAAAATATTAAATTAGAGGAAGACCATCAGAATATTGGTAGTGAGGATGAAGAGAAGGGGTAGATATGAGAAATTTGATGTCTTCTGAGTAAAGGAGTGGTTTGCATTAGTGAGTGACAGCTAACTTGTAGGCTAGGCTTAGGAGGATCTGGAAATTGTGGCTTAAACTCATTTTGAATGACATGCGTTTTATTTCTCTGAATAATCAGCCTTTGTCACATTTATTTTATATCAGATTGATCAGTTTATTAAAGCTATGGTAAAAATAGGGTTGCCTCAGTGTCTCAGTTGGTTAAGCATCTGGCTCTTGATTTCCACTCAGGTCATGATCTCAGGGTCCTTAGATTGAGCCCTGTGTCGGGCTCTGTGCTGAATGTGGAGCCTGCTTGAGAGTCTCCCCCCACCCCGCTTTCAAAAAAAAATAATAAAGCTATGGTAAAAATTATTTGGTATGTGAAACCAGAGCTACCCAGTAGCCATGATTGTGGCCCTCTGGTGTAGTGGTCAAGGCAATGGCTCTGATGTTAAACAGACTTGGCTGCGTTTGAATTGATCTGACTTGTGAGTATGATAATACCATTTACCATTCTGGGTTGTTCTGGGGATTAAGTAAGAATGCATGTAAAACAGTAAGGTGCAGTGCCTGACTCATGGTAAATACTGAATGAGCAGTAGATATTGTTATTTTTCACAATTTTGGGTACATTTGGGGTAAGATTTTGGGTTCATTGTATGCCTGGAGCCATATGAAATATATAGGATCTGTCTTCCACCATAGCATAATTTAATTTAATTGGTTGAGATTATACTTATCAAATTTCAAGATCAAGCCTTATTGAGTAGACTAATTTGCATTGTATAATACAAAGTAATCAGGGCAAGTTGAAATTTAGATTTTTAAACAGTATGATATTTAATAGGAACAAATAAAGGTTTAGGCCTTGAGGGAAGAAACATAAACCATTACTAATTCAGTGTGAGGAGGACAGGCTTAGCTAGAGATTTCTGGTAAAGGGGGTAAAAAAATAGTTTGTAATATAATGCAGTGGGAACCTCACTCTTTGTAGTGGTTTTAAGGAACCTCCTTAAAATGCCAGTTTAATTCACAAGCTCACTGGTGGAGTGGTCATCCTTACAATGCCAGTTTAATTCACAAGCTCACTGGTGGAGTGGTCATCCTTACAATGCCAGTTTAATTCACAAGTTCACTGGTGGAGTGAACTCCAGTTTGTTCCCAGTGTGTAGAAAGGTATTTATTGGTAGTAAAACAGAAGAGGAAAGGGAGCAGATCTATCAGCATTGGTGAAGGTGGGTGAAGGCAAAAACATGTCTTTAGTATCCCATTTTTTTGCAAAGAGGCATGCATTTTTAAAAATTAAACTTTTTTAAAAAACTAAAAATCTATCCTTTCTTTTTAAAAAATTTAATGCAGGCCCAGTATTTCCCCTGGGGGTATCTGCAGCCTGTTGGAAAAGCTACAGTGAGACTACCACTTCTGTGCCCTTATTGCATGAATGTGTTATAATATGGGGAGGCTTGGTGTCCTAGGCTTTTTTGTTTGACTGCAGGTACTACCTTAACTACTTTTTGTTTTGCTTTTTTTCTTTTAAAAAATTTCTGGTCTCTGGTTTTCATTCTGTTTTTAGAGGTAGGCTGTTCTTCCTATACGTTTTGTAGTCAGATTTACGCATCATCAATTTTACCCTCACAAATTACTTTGGTTTTAGTTTCTCAAGAAGACTAAGCATGATACAAGAATTAAATATGTGATTATATGATAGAAATTCAGTATCATGCTAACAACAAAAACAACAAAATGAATTGTAAATATTCTGAAGCCCTAGTTATGGAACACTGTATTTTAGACAGAAGTAACAGATTATTTCAGAAGCAATTTCTGTAGTGCCTTGGAATCTAATCCTTGATGTAGTCATGAAATTTGCTTATCTTCTATCAAACTTAATCACTATTATTAATTATGAATTATAGTAGAGCTAAAAAACTTTGAAGAGTATCAGGCAAGAACCATTTATGAATATTTGGCCGGGGAGGGGGGCAGGGGTAGGGGGGTATTTGGAAATTTTGTAAGCATCCTATTTAAAAACTTTTCAATTTAATCATGTATTTATAGGTATATATATTCATGGTTTCCTTTTTTATTTAATGGGTTATTATATGTTACTGTTATTATTTATTTGATGTTCATTTTATCCCCAGTTTGATCAGTAGGCTCCCATTCAAGGTAGCTGTGGCCTTTTGCAATGTCCTCATCAATTATTTGAGCATCATTTCCTTGCTCTCTGACATAACATGATATTCCAGACTCATTTTGTACTTCCCTGTCACAGTTCTGGATTCAGTCATTCTCAAAGGAGCCCTTATTCTCCTCGAGAAGAATGGTATTTAGAAGATGAGAACTGGGCACTGAGTGTGCTCATTGCTGTTGGAGTATCACTTCTTCTGGGCCTTTTATGCTGACAGAGTTAGGGAATGTCTGTATTTAAGGTGGTGCCTAAATGGGGTGTCTCTTGATTGAATGAGGGCCCCCAAACATGGGGCAACGATCTGGTGGTGGAAGCTGGTGGCGCCGGTGGTGAAAGAATTCATCCAAGGCAGAACAAAGGAAATAGAAGTTTATTGAATATACCACAAGGAAGCAGTGGATAGGACAGCAAAGCAGAGACTGCGGGAAGGTGGTAGGGGGTGGGGAGGACTGTAGATCAAGGGGGAAAGTGAGGAGGTGTGGGAACATATGGAATTGTCCTTTTTTTTTTAGTACATGTGTCCAGGTGTAAGTAACCCATTGGTCAGGTAGGGCTTATGGATATTTTCAGGTGAGTCACCTGTGGCCCTGCTTGTGTTCAGCCAGGGGATAGGGGGTCACTGTGGGCCCTTCTACCTTACTCAGGTTTCCATCACTCAAGTTGGTTGCCTTTAAAGCAGCCTCTGCACCATCCATGGGTTGCCTTGCCTTCCTTACCCTGCTCAGATGCTGACTTTTCCATCTGTCTTCCACCTCCCACCTTCCTCACTTTCCTGCGTCTCTGACTCCCCATGTCAGCTGTCCTCTTGTGGGACTGCCTGTCTTACCCTGTTTTAGGCTTGGACACCCTCCTCATTGTTTGGGCTGTAACACTCTGCTTTGGGCCATTGTACGACCATCTGTCCCCCAAGGTGTGGACCTTTTCTTTAGAAAAAATGTACTGTGCATAGTTAAGCACAAGAATTTATGAGGTTGATCCTAGTTTTTAAGGCCTTTGCATTAGGTGAGATTTTCTTATTGTTGTTTAAAGATGGTGTGGGCATGATCATGGGATGAATAAAGGAAGTATGGAGAGAAACTTTTATTTTCTCATTCCCTATTATTATGTTGGAATACACCTCCATGATTTAGTTTTAGCTCATGCTTCCTTTGAATGATTAAGCTATCTGCATCACATAGTATCTCTATCTCATCTGAACATAATTTAGTTTTAGGAAAACTTAACAGGGAGAGGTAACAGAACTACTTCTCAAGAATAATTTACATATAGGCCAAAGATTTCAGTGTAATAGAAACAAAACAAAAAAATCATGAAAGAACTAAAGAAAACATGAGTGAATTATATAATATGCAGTCTCAGATTAGGATAAGATCTTTTGGTGTATGACACAGAACCCAGAAGGCATAAAATATATGGTTGATAATTCAAAAAAATAAAAATTAAAACATCTGTATGGCAAAGTGAAAGAAAAAATTATAGTTCAGCACGGACAAAAAGCTAATTTCTTAATTATGTATAAATCACTTTTACAGATCGGATGGGGGAGAAAAGAAAACAAGTAGACCACTGGAAACAGTGGGCCAAAGATGATTCAGACAGTTCGCAGGAAAAGATCTGCAAATAGCTCAACCTTATTCATGATATAAGAGATGCAATTTAAAATTACAACAAAATTTGTCACCCTTTAGATTTGTAAAGATTAGAAAGTTTTGTACCACACTGAATTTGACAAACACTTTGTAGGAAAACAGGACCACTCTTACATTGCTGATGGGGGTTTAAGTTGGTACAAACTATATGAAGAGAAATTTGGCAATACAAGTTTTTTCCCTTTTTCCAAAAGTAGAGTGTTTCTATGAAAGCTTTTTTTTTTTTATTTTAAAGATTTTATTTATTTATTTGACAGAGAGAGACACAGCGAGAGAGGGAATACAAGCAGGGGGAATAGGAGAGGGAGAAGCAGGCTTCCCGCGGAGCAGGGAGCCCGATGCAGGGCTCGATCCCAGGACCCTGGGATCATGACCTGAGCCGAAGGCAGACGCTTAACGACTGAGCCACCCAGGCGCCCCTCTATGAAAGCTTTTTTAAGCTGAAATGATATGAAGTGGAAAAAGTAATTACCATTAATTTATATGGAGAAATTTCTGAGTGTTCCCAGACCCCAAAAATAATCTCTTAGGTTGTTTTGATACTAGGACACATTTCGCTAATGGATGCGTAAAATCAAGATAAAGCGTAGATGCTCACAGACACAGTTCAGAGCTATGGCGGCTTGATGCTGAGATGCTGAATGTAGGTCCTGAGAAAGGAGCTTGGAGGTGCCACTCTCACTGCTTGGGGTACTTGTTGCAAAACAAATTCTGAACAGTTTTTACTTTTTGCCTTTTTTCTGTAAAAGTGAAAATCTTGTTTGAATTTCTTTTAGTAGGTCTTTTGTAAAAGTGAAGTGGTGTAACATAACTTTTGAAAAGTGGGGGATACCAGTATCAAAAATGGAAATATTTGCTCACGGTTCTTTACCTTGAAATTTTCCTTAAGAGAATTTGATTTACATGTTTTCTTATACATACGTGAAGTGATGTACATACAAGAATATTTATTACAGGAATGTGTAATATCAGAAGATTGAAAAAACTTTAACGTCCACCAGTAGGAGAATGATTAAAATATTTTATATCCATTTAGTGGGATGCCACACATCTGTACAGATGTATGAAAAACTTTATGAACAGGTGTGGAAAATCTCTGAGACATATTTTTAAGGGAATAGTGTTGGGGGTGCTTTTTTTTGTATGCTACCATTTGTGTTGAAAATATGTGAATTTATGTATCCTTACAGATAATAGGCTTGTATAAATAGTATAAATATAGACTGCCTCTTTAAGGATAAATATACTAGAAAGAGGGTGAAGTCTGAATGAGGGGCATAGGAGTGCGAGGAGAATCTGTTTTTCATTTTGCACCTACTGAATTTTGGAACAGGCATATGTAACTTGGGGAGCGGATCTTGTTGAATTAATGTAAGTGGGCAAATACTTCTATGTTGACCTACTCTGATGTTGATGTGTCAAACTGTTTCCTTGGTTACTGCCTAGTGTCTAAAGCGTAAATGACTTTCCATTTGTTGGCTGAAACTTTATTTTTTGAGTGTGTCTTGGGAGGAGAGATTTAATAGGTAAAACAAAGTTTATATAAAAAATACAAATTTTCATTTAAACTGCACTACAGTGGACTCTTACATCCACAGATTTTAATTCTTCTATCATGGGTTCAGAGTGATTTAGTGAATTGGCCTAGCAGGCTGCCCAGTTTTGTATTCAGCATCCACTTATCAGTGGTGCAGTGTGATTCTCTGTTAATTATCATGTTGTGGGCGATGCCATTTGAAAAGCATTAAAACTTTATTTCTGGAAAAATGGCCCCGAAAATAGCCACCCCTTACTCTTAGGGAGGCTGTTCTGTTAAGCTATCACTTATAATAATGAACAAACAGTTACTAAAATTTGCTGATAAAATTGATGCTGATGTACTTACAAGATTAATAAGATTAAAAATGTACTTTTCCACAAATTGAACGTTCACTATATTTGTGGATATACTTTACCTCTATTTGGTAATGTAACAACGAAATTTGTTATTTTGACTTCCTAATACATTCTTGCATCATTATTACTGAAGGCCAAAAACTTACCTAGTTTTCAGGAGGCATAACATTTTTGTTTAATTGCATGCTTTTCTGGACATGAACTTTGGATATGTAAAGATTTGGGCCTTAAGAAATCTTTTTTACAAAGTTAGTTACTTTGGCATATAAATTGATTACAGTTTATTCCCAAGTAGAAAGAGGTAAGCAGGAATTGACATAAAGATAAAATTAATTTAAGCTTTATGCCAGATAGAAGAACTTGGGATTTATTAAGAAGACACAGTGGATTATAGAACCAAATTGAAGACTTGCTGTTCTCTTAGTATCTCTTAAATTTGATATTGAACTATTTTAATACTTTACCTTGGAGAACATATTCGTTAAGCATATATTGTGAACAGTATTTCTAAATAAATGTCTGTCACAGTATAAAATGAAAATGCAATGAGAGTGGCAGGAAAAGGGTTTTTTTTTTAAAGGACAGATTATACTTTTTTCTGGAGTGCTTTTTAATTATGCTTGTGGAACCCTGGTTTAATCCTTACTATTGTACCAAAACATTCTATAAATGTTTTGCCTAAGTTCCAGTTAGGTTAGATTTGATTTGAAAGTTCCAGTTAGATTAGATTTGAAAACTATATTTACTTTTAGTCAAAGGTAATAAGCTAGGTGGACTTTTCTATGAATCAGTAGATGTAATTGGTCTTTATAACTGTACTGATGGCTTTTATATATATATATATATTATAAGAATATATATATTCTTATATATATGAACATCTATTATAGCATATATAAAGGCATCTATTATAGCATATTTATATATGTATATACATAAAATCAAGGTCCTGAAAAAAAAATACATAGTTTGTATCATGTAAATCTCATGGTCTTTTAAAATGTACTGAGAATTTGCCATTAAGAGGAATCTTGGTTAAGTCTTTATGAAGTGGTTGATTCTTTCCTTCAGTTTCTCTTAGTTTTTTTCATACTGTTGAAATCATGTTGAATTTCTGTTAGATTTAGGAAGCCTTTCAGAGTGCTTGCAAAATTATGTGTATATATTTCTTTGCTTATCCTTGTGGTTTGTTAGATTTAGTTTGGTCCGGTAGGTAAAATACATGGTGCTAGAGTGGGATCCATGGTAGGATTCATAGAAGGTTGTTACTAGAAAGCAAGACCTTATCCACCAGCGTAAAACAGTGAGCACTGGGTAGAGGGAATTAATATTCATGATTTCACTAGCTATGAGAAAACCTCTCATCCAAGTGGAATAATACACAGATTATTGTGTTTATACTTATATCGGACAAAATAGACTTTAAAACTAAGACTCTAACAAGAGACAAAGAAGGACACTAAATAAAGGGAACATTTCAACAAGAAGATATAACAGTTGTAAATATTTATGCACTCAACATGGGAGCACTCAGGTACATAAAGCAGTTAATAACAAACGTAAAAGAAGCAATTAATAGTAATACAGTAATGGTAGGGGACTTTAACACCTCATTTATGTCAATGGATAGACCATCCAATCAGAAAATCAGGAAACAGTGGCTTTGAATGACACATTGGAGCAGATGCATCTAACAGAACATTCCATCCTAAAACAGCAGAATATACTTTCTTTTCAAGTGCACATGGAACATTCTCCAGAATATACCACATATTAGGTTACAAAATGAGTCTCAACAAGTTAAAAAAGATTGAAATCATACCATGCATCTTTTCTGACTGCAGTGCTATGAAACTAGAAAATAACCACAAGAAAAAGTCTGGAAAAATCACAAGTACATAGAGGTGAAATAACATGCTGCTGAACAGTGAATGAGTCAACCAAGAAATCAAAGAGGAAATTAAAAAATACATGGAGATAAGTGAAAATGAAAAAACAGTGGTCCAAAATCTTTGGGATGACACAAAAGTGGTTCTAAGAGGGAAGTTTATAGCAATACAGGTGTACCTCAAGAAGCAAGAAAAATCTCAATCTAATTTTACACCTGAAGGAGCTAGAAAGGGAAGAATAAACAAAACCCCAAACCAGCAGAAGGAAAGAAATAATAAAGATTTGAGCAGAAATAAACAAAATAGAAACTTAAAAAAATAGGTCAATGAAACCAGGAGCTGGTTGTTTGAAAAGATCAACAAAATTGATAAACTTTTAGCCAGACTCAAAAAAAAAAAAAAAAAGAGGACTCAAACAAAATCAGAAATGAAAGAAGAGAAATAACAACCAACACCATAGAAATACAAAGGATTATAGAGAATGTTATGAAAAATTATATGCCAACAAATTGGACAACCTAGAAGAAATGGATAAATTCCTCAAAACGTATAACCTCCCAAAACTGAAGCAGGGAGAAATAGAAAATTTGAATAGACTGATTACCAGCAATGAAATTGAATCAGTAATTGGAAAAACTCCCAATAAATAGTAGTTAAGGACCAGACAGCTTCACAAGTGAATTCTTCTGAATATTTAAAGAAGAGTTAATACCTACTGTTATCAAACTATTCCCAAAAATAGAAGGGGAAAGAAACCTTCCAAATTCATTCTGTGAGGCTAACATTACCCTGATACCAAAAATCAGATGCAGACACTATAAAGAAGAACTACAGGTCGATATCTCTGAATATAGCTTAACAAGAATCCTCAACAAAATATTAGGAAATTGAATTCAGCAATACAATAAAAAAAATTATTCATCATGATCAAGTGGGATTTATTCCTGGGACACAAGGGGGTTCAGTATTCACAAATCAATCAACATTGTATATCACATCAAGAAGAGAAAGGGTAAAAACCATATGATCATTTCAAGAGATGCAGAAAAAGCATTTGACAAAGTATGACATCCATTCATGATAAAAAACTCCAGTAAACTAGGTTTAGAGGGAACATACTTCAACATATGAAAAACCCACAGCTGATATCATATTCAGTGGGGAAAAACTGTGAACTTATCCCCTAAGCTCAGGAACAAGATACGGATGTCCACTTTTACCACTTTTACTCAACATAGTACTGGAATTCCTAGTCACAGTAGTTGGGCAAGAAAAAGAAATAAAAGGCATCTGGATTGGTAAAGAAGAAGTAAAACTTTGACTATTTGCAGATGACTGATTCTATATAAGGAAAACTCTGAAGATTCCACCAAAAAGCTACTAGAGCTGATAAATGAATTCAGTAAGGTCACAGGATACAAAATCAATACACAGAAATCCATTGCATTTCTATACACTAATAATGAAGCATCAGAAAGAGAAATGAAGAAAACAGCCCCATATACAATTGCACCAAAAATAATGAAACATGTAGGAATAAATTTCACCAAAGAGATGAAAGACCTGTACTCTGAAAACTATAAAACATTGGTGAAAGAAGTTGAAGATGACACAAACAAATGGGAAGATACTCCATGCTCATGGATTGGAAGAATTAATGTTGTTAAAATGCCCATACTTATCCCTACCCAAAGCAACCTACAGATTTAATGCAGTCCCTGTCAAAATACTAATGGCATTTTTCACAGAACTAGAACAAACAATCCTAAAATTTGTGTGTACCCACAAAAGTCCCTGAATAGCCAAAGCAATCTTGAAAAAAAAAAATGGATATATCATAATCACAGATTTCAAGTTATACTACAAAACTGTAGTAAACAAAACAGTATGGTACTGGCACAAAAATAGACACATAGATCAATGGAACAGAATGGAGAGCCTAGAAATAAACCCACAGTTATATGGTCAGTTAATCTTTGACAAAGCAGGAAAGAATATACAATGGGAAAAAGACGGTCTCTTCGGGCGCCTGGGTGGCTCAGTTGGTTAAGCAACTGCCTTCGGCTCAGGTCATGATCCTGGAGTCCCGGGATCGAGTCCCGCATCGGGCTCCCTGCTCGGCGGGGAGTCTGCTTCTCCCTCTGACCCTCCTCCCTCTCATGCTCTCTGTCTCTCATTCTCTCTGTCTCAAAAAAAAAAAAAAAAAAAAAAAGACGGTCTCTTCAACAAATGGTGTTGGGAAATCTGGACAGCTACATGCAAAAGAATGAAACTGGGACTACTTTTTTACACCATACACAAAAATAAACTCAAAATGGATTAAGGACCTGAATGTGAGACCTGGAACCATAAAAATCCTAGAAGAGAGCACAGGCAGTAATTTCTCTGGCATTGGCCATAGCAGCATTTTTTTCTAGATATGTCTCCTAAGGCAAGGGAAACAAAAGCAAAAGTAAACTGCTTGGACTACATCAAAATAAAAAGCTTCTGCACAGCGAAGGAAGCAATCAACAAAACTAAAAGACAGCCTACTGAATGGTAGAACATATTTGCAAATGACATACCTGATACACTATCTATATCTATATAAAGAACTTCTACAGCTCAACACCCAGAAAGCAAATAATCCAGTTGAAAAATGGGCAGAAGACATGAACAGACATTTCTCCAAAGAACATATATAGATGGCCAACAGACACATGAATAGATGCTCAGCATCACTAATCATCAGGGAAAGGCCACGATTAGTTATTACCTTACATCCATCAGAATGGCTAAAATCAAATCCACAAGAAATTAGTGTTGATGAAGATGTGGAGAAATGAACCATTGTGCACTGTTGGTGGGAATGCAAACTGGTGCGGCCACTGTGGAAGACAGTGTGTAGGTTCTTCAAAAAGTTAAAAATAGAATTATGATTCAGTAATTGCACTCTTGGGTATTTATCCACAAAATACAAAACTAATTCGAAGGGATACATGCACCCCTATGTTTATGGCAGCATTTTTTATACATAAGACAAATTATGGAAGCAGCCTAGGTGTCCATCAGTAGATGAATGGATAAAGAAGATAGTGAGATATATACACAATGGAATATTACTCAGCCATATAAGTGAATGAACTCTTGGCATTTGCAACAACGTGGATGGTTCTGTGGAGTATAATGCTAGGTGAAATAAGGCAGTCAGGGAAAGACAAGTAACACATGATTTCACTCATGTGGAATTTAAGAAAAAGAAATGAAGAAAAAACGATATAAACCAAAAAACAGACTCTTAATTATAGAGAAAAGACTGATGGTTACCAGAGGGACACTGGGTTGGGGAATGGGTGAAATAGGTCAAGGGCTTAAGAGTACACTTACTTGATGAGCACTGAGTAATGTATAGAATTTTTGAATCATTACATTGTACACCTGAAACTAAAATAATACTGTATATTAACTGTACTGGATTTAAAATAAAAATGAAATAAAAAAATTATTGTGTCTAATCTATCAAACCTTAAAATTGAAAACAGAAACTTTATACACCCCTCCCCCCATTTTTAATTAGATGGGCATTTCTTTTGTAGGATTCATTAAAAAAAGTTTTATGTAGGTAGAGCTTATTGGTAGTGGTGTTTTGAGGCAAAATTTAAACAGTTGAAGAATATGTGGTAAGCAGGAAATGCAGGTTTAATTAGTACATGTTGAGCAACCAAAAAAGTGCATGTGACAGCACATATATTTTGAGTGTCTTCAGAGCTTTTTAAGTACACCGTCCCTCTACTGAAAGCCAGGTTTGTAGAGAATGGGGAGTGACTCAGAACTAAAAGGTGGCATTTTGGTCTTGAACTGGAGTCCATCATATTAACAGCATTTCATTAAATGTATGGTACGTGTATATATATCATGGATACAATGTGCAAATGGGTTGTTATTTATAAATGGAAAATGAAAGTTGTTCTTACATTTCCTAACTTAGTTTAACCAAATGTTTGATCTCATTAGGACTGGCCATCAAACTTAGTAATGTAGTAAACTGTGTTTACACTAGGGCTGTTATTCTTTGATTTAAGAATGCTGGGAAACAACAAAGTACCTGAATAATAAACATTGGGGTTGAATATATGTTCTGAGACACAACATTATCACTAATTTTGATTTGAAAATTACTATGGACTTAGCCATGATATATATTCATATTGCTCTCACATTTTATTTGCTTTTCAGAGCCTTTAATGTATGGAGAATAATGGGTTTTGTATTCAGTTGCTTAATGTAGCAAATATCCTTAAAACATTTACTACCCGTGTTTTCACTTTTTATTTAAGATGAATGCAGAGAGCAGAACTAATCTTTGAGTATTTGCTTATCTAATTATATTAGACATTTTTATTCTATACACTGAAAATTTGAAGAGAAGTAGGTTGTAATTAAGTCCCAGTGTAAATCAGTCCAGATATGGTAGTTAGGATGAGAGTAAGGTTTCAGCAATCTGGAAGAATTAATAAATCTAGTACTCCCTTTCCTAGGCTTATTAAATGTCTGCTATAGCAACCTTCAATAAGTTGCCTCAGCTTAGAACTTCTTTTCAAAACTCGTTTTTTCTTTTTTTTCCCCCTAGCATATTTCCAACAAGTGCTGTTATTGGTGGGGTTGAGGGATAAAGGAAGAGAGGAGCTGTTTTTCTTTTTGATTGTTTAGTTCAGAAATTTATAGTCATTTAAAAATATAAATTAAGTTATTCCACCATCTACATTATTACTTCTAAACAGATGAGGCTAGAAAAATTGTTCTTATCTGTATTAACGAATTCTACAACTTTTGTTTTTTTTAAGAGAGGTAGAGAGAGAGAGAAGGTGAGGAGGGGCATAGGGTGAGGGAGAGAGAGAATCTTAAGCAGACGCCACACCCAGCATGAAGCCCATGGGGGGCTCGATCCCACAACCCTGAGATCAAGACCTGAGCCACCCAGGCACCCCTTTAACAACTTTTTTGGGGTATGATTCCTGTACCATACAATTCACCCATTTAAAGTGTACAATTCATTGTTTTTTAGTATATTTACAGATGTGTGTAGCATCACAGCAATCAATTTTAGAACATTTTCATTACCTCACAAAGAAACCTTGTACCATTAGCTGTCATCTCCCTTCCCCCACCCTCCACCTCTAGCCTTAAACAACCACTAATCTACTTTCTGTTTCTTTATATGCCCCTGTTTTGTACATTTCATATGCATGGAATCATATATTGTGTGGTCTTTGTGATCAACTTCTTTCACTTAGCGTGTTTTTAAGGTTCATCTCTATTGTAGCGTGTGTTAGTACTTCATTCTTTTTTGGTATACGTATTTTTAAATTGTAAAATATACATATAACAAAACTTGTCATTTAAACAATTTTTAAATGTACAACTAAGTGGCATTAATTACAGTCATTACGTTGTACAACCATTAGCACTATTTCAAAACTTTGTCATCACTCCAAACAGAAACTCTGTGCCTGTTTAGCAATAACTTCTCATTCCTTTTCCCTGCAGCCCCTGATAATCTTTAATCTACTTTCTGTCTGTGTGAATTTGACTTTTCTAGCTACCTCCTATAAGTAGAATCATACAGTATTTGTCCATTTGTGTCTGGCTTATTTCCTTCAGCATTTTTTCATGTTCATCCATATTGTAGCATTTATCAGAACCTCTTTGTTGTGGCTGGGTAATATTCCACATTTTGTTTATTTATTAGTGGTTGGACGTTGGGCTATAATGCTGCTGTAAGCATTTGTATACAAGTTTCTGTGTGGACATCATGTTGTAATTTCTCTTGGGTCTATACTTAGGAGGGAATTGCTGGGTTGTATGGTAACTATGTCTAATCAATTAAGGAAGTGCCAGACTTTTCTAAAGTGACTGAACCATTTACACACTTTTTTTTTTTAAATAAAGATACTCATTAATTTTGAGCTATTTGCCTCATTTAAAAAAACATTACTTCCCATATCCCATTTAACATGTTTATTCCATAATATATTTACAGGAGAAGTATATAAAACAAATGTGGTTTATTGAATAATTATAAAGCCATCATCCACATAATCACTACTTCGGTCAAGAAATAGGACATGGGTTGCACACTGAATCTCCGTTAGTGTTATGGCCTGATCACATCTTCCTTGTGTTTCCCCCTAGAAGCAACTAGTTTTCTGACATTTCTGGACTTAATCTTTTATAGTTTTGCCAGCTATGTTTGTATCTACTTTGAATTTAGTTTTGTTTGATTTTAAACTTCATAAATGTAATGACAGTATGTATTTTCTTTATGTCTTGCTTCTTTTATTCAGCATTATATTTATGAGGTTCATCCTCTGCAGTTTGTTCATTTTCCACTGCTATGTTCTATTGTGTGAATATATCACATTTTATGTATTCATTCGGTCCTCACTGGGCATTTGAATTGTTTCCAGTTTTTATGTGAAATTTCTACATTTTTAAAAGCACTGCACATATCAAGACATTTTGTATGCTAAAGTTGGCCATTTACAACCCTTATTTAAAGTATGAATACTAGGGAGATTGGACACCATTCTGGGTTTAGAGCTAGTACTTGAGCATATTCAGAAGAAGCCATTTCACTGCTGTCTAATATGTTTATGGTGAGTTTGACAGTAGTTTCTGACAAAATTTTTGGAACTCTTCCCTTGTTATTCAAATGTTTCTTTAGTTTTTCCCCATAATATAAATATCATAGATAAAAGTGAGGGAAATAAGGAGTTAAATTGGACTAAATATGGTATTTATCTTTATTTTTTTATTTCTTTGGACTGACAGTAACGTTTTGTTGTGTTGCATTTAAGCTGTGGTCAGAATGTGTCTCTTGACCTTTTGAAATACTTCATTTTTAACTATCCTTAACTTGTATTATAAGTATATATGGGCACTAGTCAGACCTGATTCATTCTAGATTAGTGTCTTAGGCATTGTAGGTTTCTTATGTGAATGAATGCTTGCTTTTGTGACCCAAGTTTCTATTATAAGTAACTTGAAAAGGAATCATGAAGTATATACATAATTTAGCAACCCTCACTGATAGAGGTTTTTAAAATTTAGGTGGTTTTCAATAGATTTGAAAATTATTCCAGAAATGAAAATAGCCGTGGGAAAAACAGTTTGGAAACGATGCAGTTTTAAAAGCCTATAAAAATGCTCCAGATTAAAACAAAGGTCTGGCCCTTCTAACTTAAAAAAAAAAAATAGAGCCAAGTAGAAAACACTTCATAAAGCCTGTGAGATGGCTGCATTAATTTTTCTTGAATTCCTACATCTATTTGTCTTTAGATGATACAGTAGTAACAAAATAATGTACTTACAAATTGTAGCAGTTGTTTGTTTGAAAACTTGCGGTTGTGCTGTTGATTTGTGAATTTTATGATACCAGTTTGTTATTTGTGTCTCTTGCTGGGGCTCCAAGGGTGGGGCAGGCAGGATGTGGATTTCTAGTCCTCTTCTTGAACGTAGACTTTGTTGATTCTTACGAATTAAAATTGTTTTGAGATAATCTGTTCATACGGTATACAACCTAAAATGCTTTTTGGAATTTTGGTATTTTCTCGATGGCACACTTACTTTTTGCATGAGCCCCCTTTAAAGGTAACATATAAAGTTGTTGAGCGTATTCCATTTTTCATGTTAACTGCTCAGGCTGTCCACATACCTAACTTCAGGCCTTTCTTATCATCTGTGGCCTGAATTACTGCAGTAGCCCCATAATAGATTTCCTTGCCCAAGTCTTTCCCTTTTTAGTCCATCTTCCACTCCAAAATGATGCCTTAAGACAGAAGTCTGACAGTATCACCGCTCCCCCCGCCCCCCCCCCACCCCCCCGCCCCTTAAAACCCTTGTCTGGCACCTTCTTGCCTCCACAGTAAAGTCCAATTCTCCCTGGCCTGTGGCCCTTTGAGATTTGGCTCAGGCCTGTGTTTCCGCCCTATTTCTTGTTCTTTCTCCTGTGCCCATGATATAGTATGAAATTGTGTATAGAGTGCCCTAAAAATTCTTTCACACTTCTCTGCCTTTGGATAGTGGTTTTCTCAGGCCAGAATACTGCTCTCACTTTTTCTGCCTGGCAAGCTGTTGCCCATCTCTTAGAAACTAGCACAGGTTTTGAACCTCTGTAAAGTCTTTTCTATTGCCCCTGTTCCCATAGTCCCCTGTGAGTTAATTCTGCACCCTATATATCTACTGAATTTATCACAGGATATTGTTAATATGACTTTCTTACCTACTGTGAACTGCTTGAAGGCAAGGCCTGTGTCTTGAGGCAAGGCCTGTGTCTTGAGTCAAGGCTGGCTGTCAGCTTTTACTGTAACGCCTAGGAATAGAAATGGGTTCTCAGGAAATGTTGTGGAAATCATCTGGAATTGGAGTTGGAATTCACTCTGTAATGATTTTGATTATCTTTTCACATTCTCCTGTTTTTAATGTAAAATGGGTTATTTGAGCCCATTTGGTCACTCATTTTTTTATTTTCTAGGTTATGTAAGACTGTATTATTCTTTCTGGTTAGTAGGTAGTTAAGATACGCACAGAACCACCACACATAAACAAAATTTCACTCCACAGAGCTTATCATTGACTTTGAACTTGGTGTAAAATCAATTCCTGATGTCATGCTAAAGGTTTTATATTTTAAGTAATATGGTTTTAGTCCAGAATATGGAACCCAAAATAAGTGTTGAAAATAACATTTGTAAACTATCCCCTAAGGCTTTGTGATTAGTTCTTTAGTCCAGTAGTTAAGCAGCAGAAATGAGGAGTATCCATTCTCTTCATTGATAATTTCCTGTGTTTAATAGTAGGATTAGTCTGTAATTGTGTTCTCTTTTCTACTGTCAGTAAAGTTTATTGTATTAAAATGTTGGGTAAAATGCAGTGTCTCTTTCATGAGTACTAATGGAAGTAGCTGATAGTGTGAGGTGATGGAAACATTTTATTTCTAAACACTTTTCAGTTTACAGTTGATTCTGTTACTGTAGGGAACTGATCCTTCACAGCTGTTAGAAAATGTAAGTGGGTTCCTTTCCTGCTGTGCAGATCTTTCCTTGTTTGGGAACCTTTGATGGCACGGTAGGGGCTTTTAAAAGTGTCACAAATGTAAGGCAATTTATACTGCAGTAAGCGTAGAATTTTGTTGTCACTGTTTATGGCAGAAAATTGAAAGTTAAAAGTAAATGGAGGAGAAAGGCTGCTGAGCATGGTGTGCTTGTAAAAGCAGTCTTTTTTTGAGTTAATAATGCCATCTCTTCTGGTTATCTGGACTTGTTAGTTTTCCTTCCCTGTTTCTTCTACTCTAAATTCTCTTATTGGTGAACTGAAAATAAAAGCAGAATAGATTGATGAATCACAGACAAGAAATAGCATACATCCTGTCTTGATTAATGCCTATGTTAATGTACTTGGGGGAGGGATGTAATCAGCAATCACATGGTAGACGGAGTCTATTAAATAGGTATGTGTTTTGAGCTGAAGTGTGTACTTATTACAGAAATATTTCTCCCAGTACTCTGTGAGGCCTAGTTGTTAGCATGTTGCTAAAAAAGAAAGCACTCTGCGGCTGAAGAAGGTGCTTCCTTAGTACCTTTTTATTCTCCATTATGCCTTTACCACTTAGCATGGAGATTACAGCTATCACATTGGAATACTAACCTTAGCAACAGATGTGATCCTGAAGCACGTTACACATTTCACCAGATGTTCCGTTTCTCTTTAGGGCAAACTTCTGGTTAGTTTCTTGTATCAAACACTCTAAGAAATCAGAATTTGAAGTTTATTTTAGACATACTATGGTTGTTTATAAATAAGAGAGACGAAAGGCACAGCCTTTTATAACCTGAAAGACTGGGTGATTTGCATAATATCAAATAAGTTGTGCTACAGCTACATTTTATAAATATTTTTCTAGTCGATACTGCATTTGCATTCTGTACAAAAAAGTTTGGGAAATACATATATTTCAAGAAGTATCTCTTATGAAATAAGTAGTAAAGTATTCCTTGTTGATTGTGCTGCATATATTTATGATTTGCATACTCCTTCCAAAAGAACATTTGAAGCAGATATGAGTTCTTGCTAATTTGACAATTTATTTATAATTGAACAAATTGTGGATATTCTTAATCATAACATCTGCAGGATGTTGATTTATAAACACTGTAGAATGCGGTGTTGTTTTCATGCTATGCATACTTCCTGTAGTGTATGCTTACAGTTCAAAAGGATTATTTTCTTATCTATTTCCTTCAATCTTTGAATTTTAGCACTAGTCATAATTTTGAGTCTGGAAAAGATTTCATGATATTCTAAATTTCTGTGTTTTTCCTTCCAATGGTCTAGCAGTTTTATGTAACATTAAGGAGTGTTGTTTTGTAAAAATAACAGTAGTATCTAAGGAGAAACACATCATCTTGTTTCTTTGGAATAGTAGGAATAGAAATCACTGCAAAGTAATTTTAAAACGTTTATTAATTGAGAAAAGGGAAAAAAATCACACTGACTTTTCTTTTGGAAACTTTGTGTTCATTCTACATCTTCACATTAGGGGAGATTCAGCAAGAATAGTTTCAAAGTAGATGTATTATTTCAGGAGATAGACTTTCTGTTCTTTCTAGTTTGAATCAAATATTTTGGAAAAAACCTTCATGTCTGCAAGACTTCCATCTGGTGAGAACTTGATCCTTTCCGCCCAGTTTCATCTTGGCTCTCGCCAGTGGTTGTAGCGTAACAGCTTCTCTTTGAGATTAAAACAGAACAAAGACGCTCTTTTTATTAATAATCAAATGAAAGTTTACAGATTTGTGATTAGTTCTTTTTCCAGATAGGGAATTCTTTTTTTTAATTTAATTTTATTTATTTATTAGAGAGAGAGAGAGGAAGCGTGAGTGAGCACAAGCAGGGGAAGGGGCAGATGAAGAGGGAGAAGCAGACTCCTCACTGAGCAGGAAGCCCAGTGCAGGGCTCCATCCTAGGACCCTGGGATCATGACCTGAGCCAAAGGCAGATGCTTAACTGACTGAGCCACCCAGGCGCCCCTCCAGATGGGAAATTATTACAGATAGGTCGTATTTTATTCCTTTGAATTCTGTATTTTAAAATTGTACTCCTGTAGTGGACAATGCTTACACTTTCCTTGTCTGTAAAATGGGAATAATAATAGTACCCACATCAAAGAACTGTTGGGAGGCTTATCACAAATACATGAGAGGTGTGTAAGCTAGCAATCAGTGGAAGCTATTATTAGTCATCTTGTGGCTTTAAAAGAGGTAAAGATAGCTATAATTAAAAGCAATTCAACATATGTAACCTGCATGGTTATATAAATCATTCAGTGCTGGTATGACCTTAGCATTTATAAAACAGCAACTTCATTATTGCTAGAGATTATGTTTTTTGCTTTTGCCCAGTTTTGTTATTGTTTTTTTTAGTCTTTTCTATGAATATTTTGATATCAACCATTTTTTATTAAAAACTTAATGATTTAAACATTTTCAGATTATGTCATTCATCCCTGTGCACACATACCATTGCCAAATTGAGAAAGTTAAATAGAAATTGTTATGGGTTAACAAATTTTATTTGTTGTTTGTGTCCTCCAAATTTTATATGTTGAAGCCCTAACCTGCAATGTGATGGTACTTGGAGATAGAACCATTGGGAGGTAAGTTAAGTTAGATGTAATGCTGAAGCTTGGGCCGTAGTCTGATATGATTTGGTCCTTACAAGAAGAAAACTGGAGAACTTGTACACTCATTCTCTCCGTCATGTGAGGACACAGGGAGAAGTAGGGCAAGCCAGGAAGAAGGCTCTTACCAGGAACTGAAGGAGCCAGCACTTTGATCTTGGACTTCCCAGCATCCTGAGCTATGAGAAAATAAAGTTCTATTGTTTAAGCCACCCAGTCTATGGTATTTTGTTATGGCTGCCCAAGCAGATTAATATATAAAGAAGTGAAGCTCAAAACTGGAGGTAACAGTTGGGTATGAAGTAGGGAATCTCTCATACTAAGGAGATATATAGGGCACTGGGACAATGAAAAGGCATTCTGTTTACTGTGTGGTGTATGCCTCTATCTGCTTTTACTTCTGATAGGAGAGCAGATATCAAAGTTATTGTTTTATGATGCTGTCTGCAAAATGTTACTGTTTAGTAGATGGTAGGTACTGTGAGATGTTTTGACCTTAAATATTCATGCAAGTTTAGTTAATTTCACTGGACAGGCATTTAATGTACTAGTCATAATTCAGTGCCAGATGATTATCATCTGAGCAGAGGTCTCTTTGGAAAAGTTCATGCATCACAACTATAGCAAACAACATACCACAGCATTTCATTTTTTTTTATAGAGTCTCTTGATTAGGTTGTTGAAGTAACAGGCAGTTTATTGGAAGGTAAGGTTTTTATTCCTAAGAAATCAAATATTTCGGGGTGCCTGGGTGGCTCAGTCATTAAGCGTCTGCCTTCGGCTCAGGTCATGATCCCAGGGTCCTGAGATCAAGCCCCACATCAGGCTCCCTGCTTGGCGGGAAGCCTGCTTCTCCCTCTCCCTCTGCTTGTATTCCCTCTCTCACTGTGTCTCTCTCTGTCAAATAAATAAAATCTTAAAAAAAAAAATCAAATATTTCCTGCTCAAGTGGATTCATACCACTTTGTATATCTTTAGTAAAATTCCATTTTAATTTTGTAGGGAAGGTAAATTTACTAGATACAGACCAAACACAGAATAATTTTTATTTTTTACCTGTTAAGAATAATTTAACCAGCGTATGTACCTTCTGCTCTCGTCAAATGTGACGTGTGAAGTGTCTTGTGAGGGCATTTGAACTGTGATGCCTCTGGACACAGGAATGTCTTTTTGAAGAGTTGTTTAAATCTGGTTTTGAGAAGTCCTTGGAGAAAGTGTAACATTGCCTAATCTGTATAAAAGTAAAACAGAAGAGAGATGCTTAGAGAGAAAGACACGGTGGCAGTGAAATCAAATAAAGTAGATATTTGCTAATTATTGTTCGTAACTTTTTACTGCCTCAAATGAGACGTTGTTCACTTAAATCATGCTTTTGACCTCTCTGTTTCGACCTGATTGCTAAACTTCCTTTCCCCAATGAAATGCTTGAGGAAGCACTCTTCTCATCTTTCCAGTATTTTCTTACTCAACAGCCTTCAACTGATACTAATTTTGCATTTTGCTGAGAGCTTAGTGTGGCTTGATCCCTTCAGTGTAATGGACAATTCTGTAGTAAATGGACCCTACTTTATGCTCTTTGATCTGAATATAGCCTTTGACATTATGAATCCTAGACCCTGCTGCAATTCCATTGGAACATCTGGTTTACCTCTTGAAATGCTTCTGTTACTGAACTCCTCAAATTCTTGCATCTCTTTTGCTTTTTTCTCTCGCTATCTTATCTGTATCTTTAAACTTAACTATCACTTTTGTGAGCATGTGAATTTTGTTATGAATTAAAGAACAGAGTGTACTCTGTTTGAACTTTTAGCTCTTGCTAAGTCTTTTTTAAATATGTTTTTTGAATTATAAAAAGTTAATAGAATAATATTTTAGAGAATTTGGAAAACAGGAAAAGTTATTCATCTTGTATCTTTAACAGTGATTGTTAATAATTTGGTATATTTTCTTCAACTTAGAATGCTTTTTTAAAATTTTAAATGCCTAAAAATTTTAATTTTACCTTACCTTTTGTATCTGCCTCACATTATAGTTCATATTGTGTTATTAAATGATCTTCACCATCATTGTTAAAGCTGTGTTGTAAACACTTGAAGGCATGAACATTTTTTTCATAGTTAAATCTTCCTGTCGCCAGACATATTAGGTAGTTTCTAATTTTTTTTATTTTTTAAGATTTTATTTATTTATTTGACACAGAGAGAGAGACCGTGAGAGAGGGAACACAAGCAGGGGGAGTGGGAAAGAGAGAAGCAGGCCTCCCGCCGAGCAGGGAGCCTGATACAGGGCTGGATCCCAGGACCCTGGGATCATGACCTGAGCCAAAGGCAGACGCTTAACGACTGAGCCACCCAGGCTCCCCTGTAGTTTCTAATTTTTGATAACCACTTAATAATGTAACTTTTTTTTTTTTTTTACAGAATTTGAATTATAATCTTACTGCTAAATAATTTCTAGCAGAAGAATCAGTAATAGGCCAAACATTTTTATGATATATTGAAAAGAAGGTGGGTTTGGTAGCAGGAAAGGCTAGCCTTGAGTCCTGGTGGTTACTTTTTTTATGGACAAGTTACTCAGGTGACAAATGGAAAAACTAATACCTACCTTAATGTCAAATATGGGGAGTGTCTGATTTATTGATGAAATATAATAGGTGCTCAGTAAATAATTCGGAATTACTGTGACACAATTATTATTACTATGACTGCCTCGGAGTAGGTTTTATTGACTTCTTGAGTCATTTTCCCCTTGCCCCCAAAGTTTTTGGTCATTTATGAAACTTTTTCAAGTAGTGGCATAATGCCATCAAAACATTGTGTATTTAAAAATAAACTACAGTGATATGTGTGTGTGTGTGTGTGTATGTTTGTAAATCAATAAAGTTTTTTTCCAGGACAAATGTAAAATAATACTTTCCAAAGAATTATTTCCAAAAATAATGAATTTTGTAGCTAAAAATGTTCAAGGCTGGACTACCAGAGCATCATTTATAGCAGCACTTTTTTTTAAAGCACAAACAAGCAGAAGTCACACTGTTGCAGTGAACCTTGTAAAACAGCTGCAGAGTTAATGACAAATACTATGTTTGGGGAGAACGCAGAGTAGTTATGTTGTTTGTTTTACAAAATGACTGTTAATATTGCGTAATATCAGTTGTATACAGTATGTAAAAGGCGTACCATTAAATATGTGCATGTTACTAGATATTCCTTCAGTTTCACAATTGATATGCACAGAAGCATTCCTCCTTAGCATATATGCTGTTCTTATATCACAGAGAAGTGCTATGTGATTTTCTTGTTCATCATGGAAAATCCATGGTTGAAGAGGAGAGAGTTTTTATTTAACAATTACTCTGTGAGCTGTGATACAGGCTGGAAAAAATGTGTCAGGATCAGTACTGATAGAATACAGTTGTGTTTTTAGCAGGAAAAGAGCATTGCTACTGCAGTGCTCACCCACATACTTTGTTTACAGGGAACAGCTTCATTGGCTCTAGAATTTTCCTCTCAGATCCTCCTTTCTTTTACCTGAACATCTATGAAAGTGGGTTGCATTTTTTTAATCCATGGTATCTTATAATTAAAATTGCCAGTCCTCTTTCCTTCTTTTTTTATACTCAGTGGAATTTGAAATAATGTTAATTGCTTTCTAATCTTAATTTAGTATGGAGGGAAATAGTGAAAATAATAAAATTAAAATTTCAGCCTCTGAGTGTTTGTCTTTAGAATATGCTGAATGAAAAATCTGACCCTGCTTTTCCAGTACTGCCTATGAGGAGAAGTATGTCTGCATGAATCTTTGACTTTAGAGAAGAGTTTACATTTTTATGCCTTCTTTATGACACAGTGCCAATAAAAGCTATTTCCATTCCTTCAAATAATTTGCTAAAAGCAGCATGTTTTAGCTAAACATGTAGTATCCTAAGTAGCTTTACATTATTACTTGTGAGTAAAAAAAAAAAAAAAATCACAATTTTTAACATTGAAATTGTGATACTGGGATGAGTAAAGTGTTTCCACTTTTACTAAGCCTTGATAATTTATTTGAGGAAGAAGTTGATGAGAGGGGTGCTTGGGTGGCTCAGTTGGTTGAGCGTCTGCCTTCGGCTCAGGTCATGATCCCAGGGTCCTGGGATCGAGTCCCACATCCGGCTCCCTGCTCGGCAGGGAGCCTGCTTCTCCCTCAGCCTGCTGCTCCCCCCTGCTTCTGGTCTATCCCTCTCTCACTAATAAATAAATAATAATAAAAAAAAAGTCTTAAAAAGAGAAGATGAGATTGCTGTGCATATTTTCAAAACTATATCTAAATATGGCAGTAGGATATGAATAGCTCCAGAGCTTAATAAAATCAAGGGTTAAAATCTAGTTTCCAGAATTTCCCCAATTGAAATAGTAATTTTTAGGTATAATGTGTCCCTTGGACAGAGATTTATATATATATATAAAACACATATATGCATATATGTAAGATCATCTGACAACAAAACTCTTGTTGCATTTTCTTATAACCTGTAAGTCTGCATAAGGAGCTTCTAAGTTAGTACAACTAGAATGAGAAAAGCAGCCTCTTAGGCTGCTGTCTATAATCCACATCCACATCATCCATCTCCAGGTTGTGTGTTTAAACCCTGGACCTCATGCACAGCATCTCTATCACAGATATACAGTAGATTTATTATGGTTTTAATTTTAATCAAACTTCTATTTATATAATTAAAATTAGGATAACAGCTTTTTTAAACTTGAAATTGGTTTTCATGAGACCAAATGTCCATTAAATGATCTTCAGATGATATAAGTTTGAGAGCCACTGTTCCAGTGCATATTTGTCTGAAATAAAGTAAATGTTGGGAAGAAAATCTCATGACTCTTTCGAACCTCCACCTTCTTAAGGGTTAGCCCAAGACCCTTTTTCTGTGTGGGGAACCCACATATACTCATTAGTCTAGAACTCTTGTTACTTTTTTTTTTTTTTTTTAAGATTTTATTTATTTGCGAGAGAGAGAATGAGAGACAGAGAGCATGAGAGGGAGGAGGGTCAGAGGGAGAAGCAGACTCCCTGCCGAGCAGGGAGCCCGATGCGGGACTCGATCCCGGGACTCCAGGATCATGACCTGAGCCGAAGGCAGTCGCTTAACCAACTGAGCCACCCAGGCGCCCGAACTCTTGTTACTTCTTAGGCTGTGTTCCTTGTTACTGCCCCTGCTCTTCTGACCACACTTGTTGTTAGGGTTTCTAGACTGTATTTTTTAGTGAAAACGGACTTTTTTCATTTATCTCTGTGGAATATTATCATCTAAAAGCACTTTAGAGATAATTGATTCCAACTTCAAAGCTTAGCAAAGAAACACATGAAATTTTATTCAGGGAGGATAGTTATCTGGTCCTTGCTTTTAAAACTCTTTGTCATCATTACCATGTGATAAACATTAAACCAAATCATTTTTTCATTTGAGATAAAGTCTAGATGGTTTTAAAACTATATCTTTAAGAGCAGTTTGGTTATTGGGAGGTTTTCCCCTGCTTTATTTTATTGTATTTACTGGCAAAGCCAAAATAGTGATTCGGGTCTCTTGTTTTCTCAGCCCGTGACTATTCTTCTGCACTGCATTTGGCAGGGTAAGAAGCCAGGTCTTTGACTCCCAGACTTGATTTCCTGGTTGTTATTAACAGAAATAGTTTGTCCATTTTAAATGTGCGGAGAACTATCTGGGATTGCCCAGATATTTTCTTGAGGGAACATTTAAGCATTTGTGTAGAGCCAGGACTACTGGCTGTCACAGTGTATGTCGTATCTGCTCTTCTCTACTAGAATATCAGCTGTGGGAACCTTTTCAGTCTTCAAGGCCCAGTGCTGGACAGCACCTAAAACCCTGGCACATTAGAGCTTGGAATACCTGCTTGTATGAATATATGAAGGGATGAATGCATGATTTGCTGTTTAAGATTTTTCTTCCCCAAAATATGAGGAGGAAGCATCTGTAAGCCATTTGTGATGCCTTTATCTGACTGACTGTTGTAATCTTTTCTTCAAGGAAAAAGAGAAAAAAAAAAAAGTTTTTGTTGTTAAGGTGATATTACCTGGTTTGCAAATACTCTGATTAAACTCAGCTTTTTAAGGAGATACTATTTGGTTTGCCTTTGGCACAATTTCAAAAGCCTTGGCATAAGCTTTTGGCTCTCAGTATCTGTGGACACTGCTGTGAGGGACAAATTTTTTATTTATTTTTATTTTTTATTTTTTGGTGGGATGGGAGAAATAATCTATTTGAAACAAATTCAGGGAAAGTAAAACAAAGATAGCCCTTCTTAGGTAGTTATTTATGCTTCCCTAGATATTTATTTATTTAGAGTTATGCAGTTTATTTCTATCAGTGTAGTCCATAAAGGTTAATTCTATTTCAAACATCTGGCAGGATCTTGCCTGCCAATTGCGGAAGAGAATTATTTGGTCTGTTTTGTAGCCTTCCAACATCTTTCTGTAGTGATTTTCTTGCCTTTCAATGATTTTTACTTCCCCCTACACACTGTATTTCATCTTCTTCACTAATCCACGAGGCCCTCCCTAGAAAAACATCTTTAGGAGCTTCAGATTACATAGTGACAGCTGATTAGACATGTCTCAGTAATGGCATGTAGAGATCTCTGTGTAAAATCTCTGAAAGATAACAGGAGTACTGAGTTGCTTGAGGATGGTGTTACTGTGTGTTTGTAGAGCTGTATACCTCCAAGGTATATTTGTAACATAGCAGAATATGGTTTGTGCTAAGCGTGTTTTTATAATGTAATATTTTTGGTAGAGACCAACCTTTCCCCAGAATGTTTCTTCTTCTCAAAAAGAGAAGGTTTATCTCTCTGTTAGGATCACAACTCCGTCCCTGCCTTTAGAACAGTCTTATTAGCTTATAAGCCCTAGTCACTGTCCCTGTATGGGTAAGAGCATGTGTTTTCTCTTGTCCATTTTGGGAATTACTAGTCTCCGTCACAGAGTAGTTTAGGTGAAGCCTCCATCCGGCTTTCTCCATGATGGACTTCCTGGTCTTGGCAGGACAAGGGTAAGAGTGACATTGTTGGGTATCTTGCTGACAGCTGGGGTTTTCTCTATTCCTTTGGCCTGTCATTCTAACTCTTCTGGATAGTGTTATTTTTAGTGATCTCAGTGCTGTTTTTGCTACTGTTTGGCTACCCCCGAAGTGAATTGATTATTGCTTCACACCCAGCCCCTCCTCCTCTCCCCACAATCGTACAGAGGAGTGAGAATCCCTAAGTGGGACCACGTTTGGCTTGTTCTCCACTACACCTCAGTACTTGTTACTCATCTTTTGGATCTTGAGTCCCATTGAGAATTTGGTGAAAGTTTTAGATCTTCTTTCCACAAAAGTACATATGCATGTGGTTTTGGGAAAAGGAGATTGTAATGGGAAAGGTAACATGGCCTCCTTAAAAATAAGCCACAGGTTTTCTAACCTCAGATTTATTGTGGCTGCCATAAGGATTTCTGCTTGATCATTTTCTCAGCATAGAACTCTGTATTCCTTATCCTATAAAAATAAGTTTGGACTAAGCAGAGCGTGCAGGGAAATCGGTGGGGGACAAAAAAGGGGTGAATGGAGAGTGTGGTTGTAAGTACTTCTGTTTCTCTGATTTAAGTAATCCATAGGAAAATTATTTGCCTTCCTAACCTTTTCTTTAACTCTGGTCATTTGCCATTCTTGCCAGCTTTCCCTTTAATTTGTAGTTAAGATACTCTTAAAAGATTTTGTCCCTTCGGCTTTCTTCTTATGACATGTTTAATACTGGTTTTCTAGTCCAAATTGTCCTGATGTTTGAAGGTAAAGGAAACTATCTTTGGAAAGTTGAGGCTGCCAGAGTGGATCATTTCCCTGAGCAATAGGGGCCTGCTATAAAGCTGTTTGCTCTATCTGATTGAGTTTACTGTTTTATTGGGGTGGCAGTATTTCCATTAGCCTTTACCAAGTCCCCATGCAAGCTGGCATTACTGCTCACTCCTCCATCCGATCCCCACCCTCATTCTCAGTGTTGTTTCTAAAGTTACTTGTTGGGAGGGGACAGGGAGCTTATTTTCTTTCTTTGGAAGAGTTATAAATGGAATCAGGAGATAGAAACTTATATGGTACAATGCAATTATATTGTTACATACACAATAATAATAGAACACCCAAGATTACCTTTGCTTGAAATCTAATTTCTGTAGCTTGTCTCTTTCTTTATTGAATCTGTTCTTTATTGTACGGAATATAATTAGCTCATAGTTTTAGTATCTAAGAAGTTTTTTTTGTTTGTTTTGTAATCCTTTTTTATGCTAGATTGTTTTTTTTATCGTATTCATATTCATACTATAAATTTGGTTTCATGAAATAGATGTTACAGATTCACAGACTTTGTTTTTGTAGTCACACATACAATCTCTAATCCCCTTCTCTGTTTTCCTGATTCCTTCCTACTCCTGGTATGGAGATGGGCAAGGGAGAGTTTATACAACACTTGGAGACCAAGTTAATCCAGTCCAATTTTCCAAAAACTTATCCTTTGCTCGAGATAAGTGCCATGACTTCTCGATTCTACACAGCACTTCTGAATAATAGGTGATGGTGAAGACGTATTGAATTCTTCTTGAGGTTATTTAACACACCACACTCTTGCTGTGAATAATTTCATTTAATCCTCTTTTAACTACTTTCTGAAGTAAGTACTGTTTTTTCCTCTTAATTTGCAACAGAGGAGACCTAGGCCAAAATAATTTTGTTGTAGGTCACACAACTGATGTGTATTAACGATGGTGTCTGGGTTTGGGCTGCTTAACAAGTACAGTAGACTGGATGGTTTAAACAACAGGAATTTATTTCTCACAGTTTGGGAGACTGGAAGTCCAAGATCAGGGTGCCAGCAGGGTTGGCACTTTTCACTGTGACTTCACATGGCCCTAGTACTGCCTGTGGATGGAGATGGGAGGAGAGAGAGGGAGGGAGGAAGGAAGCAAACTCTGTGGTGTCTCTTCTTACATGGTATCTAAAGGGCACTAGTCCCATTGTGAAGGGCCCCACCATCATGGCCTCAACTGAACCCGATTACTTTCTAAAGACCCCATCTCTGAATACCATCAACTTGGGGAGTTAGGGCTTTAACATAAGAACTTGGGGTAGGTGATAATTCAGTCTGTGGCAGACGGTATTTAGACCAAGTTGGCTACTTCAGATTCTGAGTAGTCTGAAGTACCCTGTTCTGTTCCCTGCTCCCACAGTTTAGGAGTGCTGGTACCCAGGTTATTTGATGACCGTGGTAAATGTAGGCAAGTTAGCAGCAGTAGAAAATTCTGTTGATATGTATGCACATACACCTTTCATGTTACGTGTATTGCATACTTCTTTTGTCAAAAAACATGGAAAATAAGGGCAAGAATAAGTAAGAAAACAAAAATCACGTATGATGTCACTCCCTGGAGAACTACCGTCGTTACCATTTTAGCATGTTTCTTTGTAGTCTTTCTCCTTACAAGGAGGGAGGAACCCAGGTTGTTTACATACTGGCATTTATATGGTTTATAGTTTTATATTCTTCTTTTTTTCCTGGTAGCATCTCATGAACATTTTCCCATGCCATTTATAAATTTTTTAGAAACATTCTTTTTTTTTTTTTTTAAAGATTTTATTTATTTGAGAGAGAGAATGAGAGAGAGCGAGTACATGAGAGGGGGGAGGGTCAGAGGGAGAAGCAGGCTCCCTGCTGAGCAGGGAGCCCGATGCGGGACTCGATCCCGGGACTCCAGGATCATGACCTGAGCCGAAGGCAGTCGCTTAACCAACTGAGCCACCCAGGCGCCCTTTTTAGAAACATTCTAAATGCCTTGGAGAAAATAAATTTGAGACCAATTCAGAAGGTAAATAGCTATATGAGCTGAGTGTGGTGAAGATTGATGACTCAGAGTACCCCTTAGTGAGGGAGAAGTAGTAGGGTTTGTGGGTGGGATGGATAAAGTCAGTGTATACGTTTGTAGTGTGTAGTATCTATGGGACTTTCCCCCTGAAAATGCTCAGTAAGCACAAAGCCATGTGGACTGGAGGTAAATTTTTTAAATTGCCATCATCATATGGTTGGAAGTGGAAATCACCATTTTCCAGCTGGGGAAATTAAAGCTCAGGGAGATAAATGCAGTAACTACCACCAGCTTGTTGGGCAGCCATACTGAAGAGGGTACTTTTTAGAAAATGGTGTCACTCTAACTTTATGAGGCTCCCAGCACAGGTGGTGCTCAGTAAATGGTTTCAGTACAAACAGTTTTGTTTGCACATCGCAACCAGTACCTCCCAAAAGTGATCATTTGTTCTCTATTTTGAATATTGACTGCGCACTGCTAAAGCATCTCATTCTATTTTTTGAACAACTGAAGTTTGAACTGATAGGGGATGAAACTTTTTTTTTTTTTAAGATTTATTTATTTATTAGGGAGAGTGCACGTGCACGGTGGAGCAGCAGAGGGAGAGGGAGAAAGAAACTCTAAGCAGACTCTGTGCTGAGTACAGAGCCCAATGCAGGGCTTGATCCCACAACCCTGAGATCACAATCTGAGCCGAAACCAAGAATCGGACACCCAACTGACTGTGCCACCCAGGCGCCCCTGGGGGTGAAACTATTAATTCATTTTGGCAGCCCTTTTCTTCTTCTTCTTTTTTTTTTTTTTTGATAACTTGTATAGACTATTTTGTGTGTTATAACAAGTACTCATGAGGCCATTCTTTCCTTGTTTTACATTAAAAACTTAGATTTATAGGAAAGGTAAATCAAGTGTAATTATTCTATTACAGAAATGTCTTCTGTTTCTCAAAAAATTGCATACTAGTTTTGCTTTGAAACCCCACATGAAAACTTTATATATGGGTTAAGTACTGGGGAAAGTCTTACTGACTTTGAGATCTGATGTTTTTCTCCCTTTGGATAATGTAAATGACCAAGTTTCCCTTATTGCTTTGATTGCCAGAATGCTTAGAGCCAAATTTGTGTATTTTAGTAAAACAAAATATCTATGGGGGCGCCTGGGTGGTTCAGTCATTAAGCGTCTGCCTTCTGCTCAGGTCATTGATCCCAGCGTCCTGGGATCGAGCCCCGCATCGGGCTCCCTGCTTGGCGGGAAGCCTGCTTCTCTCTCTCCCATTCCTGTTTGTGTTCCCGCTCTCGCTGTCTCTCTCTCTCTGATAAATAAATAAATAAAATCTTTTAAAAAAAATTTAAAAAATGCTATTATAAAAAAAAAATATCTGTGGTTTACTTCATTTTGTTCAGGTCTCTGCCTCACCTACAATTTCTATTTATGCATTCTAATTTATACTTTACCCAGTCTTGATTTCTGATGATTTTATCTGTTTTAAAGCAAGCTAATTCGTGTCCTCTGTGGACATAGTAACATGGATATATATAACAAATTTACTAATAATTGTGACCTTTCTAGTACATTAACAACAATCATGTTTTTGAAATACTCCGTTTTGTTTTTTTTTTCCTGAATACTTTCAGTACTTAATTTTGGGCCAGAATTAGTCTAATACCTGATATATAGCTGTAAATATGACAGAAGTGTTACTTGTCCTCATGAAAGAGCCTATAACCTAGTATGAAATATGTATTTTTCTAAATCCAGAGATTCTCCTTTAATCTTCTAACATATCATCCTCATAATTGTAGCAAGAGGTAGCAGTGGTCAGTAGGCTGTTCTTCAGGAGAGAATTCTTCGTGGTGATGGGTAAAGAGGTCAGTAGCCTTTGGTCCTGTCCAGGTGAATTCACTTTGTATAAACAGATCTCAGATGACCTATAGTTAACTTATTAGTTGCTCTCCATCATCCACTTACTTGCATGTGTTTTCATGATCAAGGGCAGAGATGTGTATACATTTTAGATTTCATAACCTCAAAGAAATAGAATCTCTTTGACTATGTTTCATGATTTAGTTGAGAAGATAACAATATGAATTTTTTACAGGATATACATGTTATTTTCTGTAAAGAGTCCAGTTTATTTCATAAAATACTTTTTGAGAAACATTAAAACCTCAAAAAACCTTATTTGCCCCAATTTTCAAAGCTCTTACTAGTTTTAAAAGATAGAGTGGTTGCCTCCCCTTCCCTTATCTTCAGCTTGGCATTCCGAAGAAATTATTTGTCAGAATTCATAAATACTTTAAAGAAGAAATTAAACCACCCAGGACAAATGAACTATTAAAAAATATTCTGTAAGATTATTAAGAAAGGCAGTATTTTTCTTATTTCTTTTAAAATAAAACAAATTAGTTTCTAGGTAGAGTAATGTATCAGGCACTTAATGTGAAAAATGAACTGTTACCAAAATCCTTAAGCATTCACAGGGGTGGCCTTAATAACAGATGATGTATTAATTGGAAAAAAGGATGCATATATGATACAGACTGGGTAAAGAGAATATGGAAGTTTTAAGAAATGTATATATATTCCATAGTTCTCTCCACCCATAGTAGACTCTTATTTAAGTCTTCTTTCAAATGCACATTCTGTTTGCTTAAATCTACATCTGCTACTAGCTTTGAACACTGCCTGAAACGTATGTGCAGCTTGGCAGAAAGTCTGATATGAAGAGGAAAGCTCAGAATAGTTTGTCTTGTTAAATGATGAGCAAAGCCTTCACAGTTCATAGCCTGTCGGTGTTCACTGGTGTCCCATGGTGCTGCTGGGAAGGAGGCTTATAATTATTTTCTTAAAAGTCCTACTTAGGTTAGCCCTCGCGCTAAAACAGATAGGAGATTTTGATGTATTCCACTTCCCTGTCATGTTTGTTGAAACCATTGATTTGTTTCAGAGTTGTGGGGTTTTGTTTGTTTGCTTGCTTTTAAAGCCATTTGCATCTCTTGATTGAACTTAGTAGGTTTCTTTGCTGCAAAGAGCATCTACTAGATTTGGTCTCTGTTCCCTTACTTGATGTGTTTGTGCAAGTCATCTTTGATCTAAGCCAGTTCTTAGTTACAAAGAGTAGTATTGGCATAAATTTCAAATAGTAACATAGCAGTGTTTTAGGAGTTTGATTACATATTTGTGATAACTATGGACTTTGACAATTACAAATCTTTTTAGGTAGTTTTATCACTTAAAATCTTACTGGTATTGCTAAATTATTGGTTGATTTAGTGGTCAAACATGCACAAGCTGTGTTTTCTCAAAACCTAGAAATTGTGTATTTCTGTTGTGTTTGTGTGTTACGCTTTATTGGCTCAGAAATAATTTACACTCTACCAATAAGAAGAGATGAGATTCTGTAAGTGGGTGGTTACCTGGGCTTTGGAGTCAGAGAGTCTGAAGTCAAATTGAGTCCTGCCACTTTACAAGCTGTGGTAAACAGTTTTTCTAAGAGGATTTCAGTAACCGTAATTAGCTCATTAGAGTTACTGTGAGGAATAAAGTCAGATAACATATGTAGACCACTTCGCAGGAAGTCTGACATAATAAGTGCTCACTAAGTGCTACCTTCTCTCCTAGTGTTTAGCTCTACCCTTTCCCTCTAGGCTATATATATATATATATGTATATTTTTTTATATAATTTTGTCATAATTTATTTTAAAATAATTTGGATTTATTTGATATGGTATTAAGTCATTAAATGAAAACAGTATGTCTATTAAATTGTCTTTAATTTCTAAAATTTACATTAGGTCACTTTGTCTTTTAAAAGTTCCCTAATACATCTATAAAACACTCCCCCCCCCCCCTTAATCTGATAGACTGATTATCTCGAGTTTTGGACTATGCTACAGCTTTAACTTTCTGCCCTCAGCTCATCTCAGCCTAGCCACCTATGGCAAGTCTTTGTTCTTGTTTTTCTTTTGTATTTTGGTAAGGCTCACTTAAAATAATAAAAAAGATGATTTTAAAGATGAGGGTGAGGAATTGAAGGAGAAAGAATGCTGGTTCATTATTCTACTGAACTAAAAAGCTTCTAATTCCTTGTCCTTCTCAGTGATCTTCAGGAGAATTCAAATCTTAAGCTTTTTTGTTGCTTGCCAGTGTAACTCCAGATATAGCATTTAAATATAAAACAACATATTATTTTAGCTGTTTTCATATTTGGAGATAAAAACAAAAGAAAGCCTAACAAATGCGGTGGATTTTTGAAAGGAATAGTTATTGGGCAGCCTGCCTCAGTTAAGACAGTTTTAGTTCTAGGCAATTTAAAATTGACTGTTTTGCAAAGAGGATGTCTGGAAAAAGTGAATATGAATATACTGGTGCCAAACCTCGAACAGTTATTCAGTGTTGTAAACCAGGTTCTCCTTTGCTTGGGAGAGGCTTAGCCAATTAAGACAGTTGTAGAGATTGAAGAGATTTATAAAACTTCAGCTCATTTTTATAATCCTTCCAAATTTTGTAGCACCCACCTCAGTTGCATGTTAAGATTGCTTTTGTATTAGTAATTTGAGTTGGCTTAATAGAAACTACCAATTTGTTTTTGAAATTCATTTGCTGTGCACTGTTTCTCCTCAGTCAGTAGGGTGTTTGCTTTTTAGACTAAGAATGCTTAAAAATTAAAAAGTTCCTTCCTGAACTTTTCACTATACAATTCTGAGCTGAGCCCTTTTGTTGGATATTACCATGATTTAAAAATAGTCCCCCTCCAAAACAATTTTCCTCTTGCTGTTCATCTTTGGGAACTCCCCCAGGAATATTTGGTTATCAATTCAGAAGTGAATATCATTGGTTGAAATTGCTGCTTTTGGGCTTCTTTTTGTTAAATATGAGAACTTTAGAATAAAAGTGAAAGTGTGCCTAACCCTGGACCAACTCTACAAAGATGCCAGGAAATGCTTATTTCTTACTTCATTGACCTGCATTAACTCAACAGTAGGGAATTTTGGTACTTTGTATCAAGGAGCCTCATTTTTTCTTTTCCTTCTCTTTTTTCCTTTTGTTTCTTTTGCTGTGACTCTCTTGAGTTCTGAGGTACGAGGCACTCCCTACACAGGGATGAACCTTATCTCTACCTAGTCACATCTTTTATGCCCTCCTGTTAAAACTCCAGCCCAGTAAAGTGAGTTCAGCTGGGCAGGAGAAGGCAAATACGGCTCTACCTCCCACTCACCCAGAGCCTGTGGGATGGGACAAGGCATCCTCATAGCCACTTCCAGAAAGCATGAGCTTCCTCTCCTCCCCTGTTATCTTAGTGTTGTAGCTAAATTGGGTCTCTTGTGTGTGCCTTAAGTGCCCACCCCAGTATAACTCCTGAGAGAAACTAGCATAGCCACAAAAGCAATGGCATTCGCTGGGAGATGAGAATCTGCAGTGGTCGTTCCTTATTTCCTGGGTAAAATTAACTGGGACATCACCATTTCACGATTTTTTCCTTGTGTCTTCCATAGGCCGGAGGGGTAAATAAATAGGTGTTAGCTGGTGTGGCAGCTCAGATCATTTGATTGGTGGTAGCTGCCAGGAGCGTGGTTTTGAGACCGATGTATTGGGATAGTCTGCTGTGCATTTCTTGTCCTTAGATTTGTGAGGATACTTGCAGGGTTTGGTTTTGTGTTTTTTGAAAACTTGGGTTGGAGGGGGAAGAAAAGAAACACTGGGTGAAGGGAGATGAGAGTCACATGTCTTTGTCACCATTAAAAGGGAGGACACAGACCGAAAAGTCTGCAAAGAAAGCAATTCACTTGGCAGGCTCTGAGGTTTTTCTTGGTCCTCAGCTTGTATATAATAGAAAAACATATCACTTAAATTTTTGTTTGTTTGTTTGTTATTGAATTAAACTTACCTCTTTGAACTGTGCACTTACTGGAGGCTCATGTGCATAGTCCTGGTGAGGACTGGGCCTCAGTGCACCCCAACTTTACTTGGAAGCTCATCTTTTCACAGATCACTTGCCGTCCTTTTATTTTTTAAGATTTATTTATTTATTTTAGAGCATGAGCAGAAGGGGCAGAGGGAGAGGAAGAGAGAATCTTAATCAGGCTCTGTGCTGAGTATGGAGCCCTACATGGAACGCTGCATAGAGGCCGACATGGGGCCCAGTGCAGGGCTCGGTCTCATGACCCTGAGGTCACGACTTGAAGCAAAACCAAAGAGTTGGATGGTCAACCAACTGTGCCACCCAGGCACTTGCAATCCTTTAAGATCCTTTCTTTGTGTGACACCTCCAAGAGGACATTCTTTAAGTTGTGTTTTTTAATTTTTAAACTTGGGGTGGAAAGTCCAAACCGAAATAGAGAATATTTGGACATTTCACATAGAATAGGCCCAGACTGTATTTTTTGGGTAATAGTGAAATTCCAGTGCCTTGTAGATTTTTAGAAGCAATTTATCAACTTACCTGTCTTGGTCCTACCCCTTACATTTTAATATTTATTTGCCATATTTAGGTCATATGAAAACTCTTTATAACCTTAAAAATAAATTTTTATTAGAGCCTTACAAGCTCATCTCTCTACTTCTCAATTCTCAAGAAGTAAATACACTGGAACAGTGGTATTTCCTGTAGAATGACAAGCCTCCTATCCCTTAGTCTCTTTTTAGCTGAGAGGAATACTTCATTTTCATTCTTGTCCAAGGAGCTATAAAATAGGTAAGATTCTGGGTGAAGAAGGAATTTGGAGGTTTGCTACTAATCATATAGTTTGTTTTACCCCCTGCATCCTGAAAGTGCTATTATAAAACCTATTGTATTCAGGCTATTTGGGGAGAGACTTAGTAAGATTACAGACTCTTCCAGAGAAATGCATTTTTTAGGTATTAATGCATGCTGGAGGCTCTGCTTTAGTCTTTAGAAAAATTATTACTTTAATTAGCATATTTAATGAACACTGTGGAGTCACAACATTTTGCTTGTGATGTGCTCTCTGATCTTTCTGGAGGTGGGAAGGCTGAGCATCAGAAAAGGATCATTAACTGGACAGCAAGATTCCCCATGGGAAAAATCTAAGAGCAATCTAAGAGCTAGTATGAGAACCTAGATCTCAAGATTCCAAGTCTTTTCTTTTTTTTCTACTGTTGCAGATTGAATCTAACTTCTGCTTATATTACACCTAAATTGTACATTGGCAGAAAGAAATCATCCTATAAAGCCATGTTTGTACTGTCAATTGCTTGGTAATCTCTCCCTATCTCCTTCTCCCTATTCCTTTAAAATGAATAGTACTGGCTCCTGTTTTACTTGTGGTATTTGATTAAATTCCATTAGTCAAATGGGTGATTTTAATTTAAAAGCGGGAATTTTAAAGCAGAAAGAGGCCATAGCAGTGGTTCTATACCATATTTATGTGGTTGATACGTACAAATCTGTTAAAGTAGCTGGAAAGGAGGTCTGTTATGTGCCAGAGGGACAAAAATTTAAGATAAAAGATAATTGATATAAGATTATCATATTATTTTTATACTGCTTCTTCTTGAGGCCATCATATTGTATATAAAAAGAAAAACTAAAAAACCAAATTCTTGAATAGTTGAAAAGCTGGCTGCCATATTTATCATGAGAAATATAACCTTCCTTGGAATAAGCAGATTTATAATTTCTTTGCCTAGTAACAAACGTTGAAAAAATAAGATTGTGACCATCTGAGGGAGATTCTTTCATACTTTATGATCCTGAATCTTGTTTGCTTTATTAAACCATAGTGCTATAACCAAGGAAATGACAGGCATATAACTTTACTTTTGCTAAAGCCTGATTAAAAGTTTAAAAATGAAATAGGTTAGATTCCAAGGTAAGCAAATATATTTACTCCACATAGTTGTACATTCATTATAATAGAAGTAACTTGGTTATTATGTTGACTATAAAATTGTCTCCTGTATTACATATTTGCTATTCATTATTGGACTCTATTGCTTTTTAAAATCTTCTACTTATTATAGTCTCAGTTTGCACCTATTCTAGTAATATTGCTTTAAGTTAATAATAGACATTATAGTCATTAATTTGATGAAAGTAAAAGTCTTTCAACCTTTTCATTCTATACGTGGTGATTAACCTATAACTCTAATGAAAAATTAATATCTGTTACATAACGCAAAAGAACACACAGGCAAGAAAAAAGATTTTTTTTTTAAATTTAGCATATGCAGCAGGGGGCACCAGATGAAGGCAAAAATGAATTCTTATATTTTAAATCAGCTACAGCTTGTATTCTGTTCGTATTTAAATAATGTGGTAGTTAATTGTTTCCCTATTCATTTTCTTGATGATTTTAACTTCTCAGTTCTAAAAGCTGTGTTGAAGAAGACATTCTCACTTTATTAATTCAAATGAAATGTCTTAAAATTAACCATTTTAGCAATTATACAATTTTTTTCTTAAACATTTACTATTTTTAAGAGTTTTAAGAAGGGAGTGGAAACCACATTTAATAAATAATTTCTTGTTTAGAACAAGGCATTATTACTGTTGTTTTTAGTAACTTTTCGGCAGTATGTTATTTCATTAATGAAAAAAGGAAAGCTTCAGTGATTTGAAATGATTTGAAAGCTTAAATTCATTTTCGGTATAGGTGAACTGAATGAATTTTAAATCTGGAAACTGTGTTGTGTCCTTTAGCTAATAAATAGTTGTGTAAAAACAGGTTTCCAAAAAGGCTTGTTTTTTACTATTTGTGGCATCATTAAATAGTTTTTCTTTTACCCCCTCCTCCCTATCATCTAGTCCAATATCAAATGGAAATGATGCGCAGCCTTCGCCATGTCAACATCGATCACCTCCACGTGGGTTGGTACCAGTCCACGTACTATGGCTCGTTCGTCACCCGAGCACTCCTGGATTCTCAGTTCAGTTACCAGCATGCCATTGAAGAATCTGTCGTTCTCATTTACGGTTAGTAGGAGTTTCCTTTATTATTCTTTTCTTCCCTTAATGTTATTACTACTATTTTTGCTTTCTGTCTTTTTGCCTCTAAGAGCAGCCTGGCAGGCCTTCTCAAGTAAATACCAACCCTGTTTCTGCAGCAGCCTCAGCAGCAGCTAAGTCTAGACAGGGTTTCCTTCTTTCTGTTTATTTTTCTTGCTATCAGAGCCCTGATGTGTACATTTTGGAATGCTGGAGTAGCTGCTTCATTTTTATTCCTCCATCTCCCCTCCCTCATTTGAAGGGGCTGGTGGAACTAGACCAGATGTCTAACAAACCCCAATTGCTAGAGTGTCTGGCTCTGTACGTGACTGACCAATCATAACACAGTGTGCCAAGTTTTTTTTATACCTCTGACAGCAGCGTACAAAACCTGGACTGTTTCTTAGCACAAAGATTTTTTTCTTTTCGGCCTATTTAATGGTGTTTCCTCAAGCTCTCCAGACCAGATGTTCTGTGCTGTATCAGAACTGTAGGCAATTTAACAGCTTTATAGCCTTCCCCCTCCCCAAACACTCACAGTTTGCCATATCTGGCAGACTTGCATATAGTTTCCAGCTGAGAAGTAAATGTAACGTCCTGAGTATCTGTCAGAAAAAATACTAATGAATACGATCAATCTTATGAGCTGCCCCAAAATTGTTTCAGTATGTTAACAATTGGATTACAGTAAAGAACAAGTTGTTAAAGTGTACTTATATTGGCTGGAAACATTGCATCATCAGACCTTGATGAATTTTCCACTTGTTTCAATCTATTTTGGTTTTCATTTTATCACCTATTGCTAAAAGTTTCACTGTGTTAAGTTTCAGACAACATGAATGTTAACACAGGTTTTAGGCGAATATTGGCATGCCGGAGCCGTTATCATGCAGCAAGTGCTAAGCTCCCTTACTCATGGAGTGTGTAAGCAGCTAGTTTTGACAAAATGAGTTTCTCTGGAACTAAAAAGACACTTTTGTGATAGCACTTTTTAGTCATTTCATTTTTAGAATCTGTTTTAACTAAAAAATTTGGACAGTGACTATTAGGATGGATAAATTTTGTTCACAGGGCTATTCATTTAAATTACTCGACTGAACTACACAAATGCATGCAGTGTATTTTCACATTTAATATTCATTAGTATTTTTCTTCTAATTATACAAGATGAATATAAGGTGTATAGAACATATGAGATGTTTAATTTTCATCAAGATTTCTGGTTCAAGCTGATGAATAGATTTGAAAATAACTGCATTTTGAATCTTCTGTTTTTAAAACGTTGGGAGGAAGTTACTCTACCAATTCCAAGTAGGATGATAAGGTTCCTACATTTTCACTTAACTATTCGCTATACTGGTTTTAATCTGCTTCAGATTGAGTTCTGATCTTTTATTTTGATCTTCATTTTGTAAATATCGTGTGGTAAGTAACAGTGTGCCTAGAACCAGTGTCATTCAGGCAAAGCATTGTCAGTAACGAAATTGTTAGTAATTTCTTTCTCTTTTCCCTATTTGAGATCCCATAAAAACTGCCCAAGGGTCTCTCTCGCTGAAAGCATACAGACTGACTCCTAAACTGATGGAAGTTTGTAAAGAGAAGGATTTTTCTCCTGAAGCGTAAGTGTTTGGGGGCCTGTGAGGTGTATGGTAAAGCATTGGCTGTTTTCCTTTTAAGATTTTAGTTTGCCACATTTGTTGAATCCTTGGTAGTGGTGGCGTGGTAATGCTTTTGCCATGTGGATGGTAGAAGTCTTTTGCATGGCCGAGTGCCACTTGATTTCTCCCTTTCCATGTTTAAACTGTTCTTTATGGAGTGTCTCATCTGTTGTTCTCACTGTGGGTGAATTCAGTTGGAGTGGGAATTAATTAGCTACTGAATTTGAAGAAATAAATGATTAAATAAAGGGAGGTGGGATGAGTGACCGGCAGCTGTCAGACTGTGAGCTCTGTATCAGGATGATTGTGAGCTGTATGTCTTACTTTCTGAGCGCCTGTTTCATGGGGGGTGGGGATGGGAAAGACATAAACATTTTAAGGTATCAGTAAGGAATGTGGCATTTTGGAAATTTTATGGGTGATAGATATGCACAGACTTAATCGGTAAAGCTGTTTTATGATCTTACATAATGGCATTGGAATATTTACATTAAAATTTTTAAAAATTCAGAATTCTTTCATTTTCTGTTAACTTTGGGAGTTTTGATTTCTTATTAAATTGAAGTTAGTGGCTTTGATTTCATGTAGGACAGTTCTTTGCTAGTTTCCCAATAGCTTCTAAAGAAATTAAGGTGCAAAACGTTTTAAAAGCTAACTCATGAACAATTCCTGGGTATGATAGTTACAACTAAATTAATGAGAAATTGCATTCTTGCTGTGTTCTGAACCATTGTGTATAGGATATCCTGTGAGTGTTCTGCTAGTTGTTAGTTTCTTTAGTTTGGTAGGCTTTTAAAATGAACTTTCCAAGAACTGAAGTATTTCTCTGTTGTAGCTATTTATTTTAAATGTTTTAGATACAGATTATATAGCATAACTACCCATGACATTTACATTTTAGTATCAATGAAATTTTGAAGATACCTGATTACAAAGAAAGAATAGTTTCTTCTGCCAAGAATCTTTTTTTCTGGGCTTTATAGCTCAAACTTGGATTGTTTTCAGTGTTATTCAAATCATTCGACTTATGCTTGACTCTGTAAAACTAGTTTCTCTTTTTTAAAGAGTCCTAATGAAACAAAGATCCTGGAGAGGGCCTGTAATTAGGGAAAATGTATGAAATAGTCAATTTAACACTTACTTCTGACCACCAGACTAAAGTATTTTTTAACATGCTTCACAGATTGAAAAAGGGAAATATCACCTTTGAGCACATGTTTGAAGAAGTGCCGATTGTAATTAAAAATTCACATCTGATCAACGTCCTAATGTGGGAGCTTGAGAAGAAGTCAGCTGTAGCAGATAAACATGAATTGCTCAGTCTTGCTAGTAGGTAAGTGACCCTGTCTAATGAAAAGTCCTTTTTTAATCACTTTCTGCAAAAGATTCTTTCACTTAGAATTTAACCCATCGATCCAGAGAAAAATTATCCAAGCATATTTTGAGGTTCTTGAGACATATGTAATGATATGTAGTATTTGTCCAGCCCTGCTAAGATCCCAGGAAAAAAGCCAAACTGATAAAATGAAAGTGTTTGAATACTAATAATTCCTGTTATAAGAACCCTCTGATGCCTTTGCTGTATCATTTTTGCTTTTGATACAGGGTAAATGCCCATGGGGGAGGGTTTTTTTTGGCAGGGGGGGGGAGCTTAGCTTTATTTATTGTACACTGTCCTTGGAGGCCTATGGTATTATGTCGGGATATTTAATAATGCTCAGGAAAAATACGAAAATGCTTCTTCGTTTTACTGGTGGCACTTGCCCTTGTTCAGATGCAGACTCTATTAGTAGTGAATTTCCAATGTGGATTTTCAAGTAAAATTAGGATTTTCTGAACCTGACACTGCTTTTTCTGTCTTAGACTGTGGTGACATAACTTCCTCCATTGTGACTGCTTTAGCTACCTAGTTGCTACATATTATTTATTGTATTGGTAAAATGCTGACCGAGGTGTTCCAAACAGATTATTTCCTTTATGGAATTAATGTTTCTTTTCCTAGCATTTATTGCTCTTAACAGAAATATAGGCAGAATCGTCTATATAGCTCCTCTTAAGTGCCCGTTAAGCTTGATTGTTTTGTGGTGGGAGAATGCTAGCAGCAGGCCTGTAGAATGAAATTAAATAGACAGAGTAGGTAGTCAGTCTGTATGTATTTGTTGGATGACTGAAAAAAACAAGGTGTGTTTTCTTAAGCAACCAGTTTGGAATGGAGGCTCAGTTTATCAGATTTCTCTAATCCCAGATAGAAGCTTGTGCAAAAGAACATACAGACTTTGTACTTGTTTGTTAGAAGACAAGTAGGGTAAACCCAGGAGGACCTGAGAGCCCAGTATTGTTCTCCATGCTCTGGGCTGGATAGGACCGTACTTGAAGTGACACTTTGTATTGCATGAATCCATCATAGGGGCCACGAGAAAGTAGGTACAGAGGAAGGAGATGGAAACTGCATGGTGAACGGAGTGCTAAGTGATACAGCCAGCTTTCAAGGCTAATTTGGCACTGAAGAGTGCACTGTTGACTGCAAACATATATTCATAATAGTCCTTTAATTTGTCTCTTTTAGAAGGTCATACTTAATTCTTCATTGCTTTTACAAACACACTGAGCACACCTGTATTTAAAGCATTGCACTAAGAACATTCTTTAGCATGCAAGGTTACAATTTGATGTATTGAGTATATGTAGTTATACAATAATTTTAAATTTACTACATGGAAGTGTTTGCTTATATAATATATGCCTTCACCTTTTCCCAAGCTTATTGAGCATACAAAACAAATACAGCCCTTTTGTGCTTTAAATTACCAGTGAGCTGGTCCATAATGTCTGTTTGTCCAAAACAGCATTTATAATAGCCAAGAAAATGTTCCCAGTTTGCCATAGCAACTAAGATCTAGACAAATATTTTATTACTGTTTCTATCTTCTGTATCTTATGTGAAATAGAAAGAGGGGCCCTTTCCTTTTCATGTGAAATTATTTAAAAGGTAAATTTGTGTTGCTGTTGGAAGGAAAAAAATGAAGCAACCCTGAAGCAGCGCCTATGCTGATGGGTTGTTACAGTCATCCAGACTGATAGTCCTGTTTTAAAAGACTCTGTACATCTCAAATTTCAGTTTATTTTTAAGATTTATTTGCTTGAGAGAGAGAGAGAGGGCGAGCATGCAAGTGGGGGGAGGGGCAGGAGGGGAGGGGCTGAGTGGGAGAGGGAGAGAGAGAGTCTCAGGCAGACTCCCCACTGACTGTGGAGCCTGACGCGAGGCTCCGTCTCACGACCCTGAGATCATGACCTGAGCCGAAATCAAGAGTCCGACGCTTAACCAACTGAGCCACCCAGGCGCCCTTCAAATTTTAATTTCTTACATCAATGGCATGATGGTAGTCAGGCCTGTCGCCATAAATTTTTTTCTAAGAAACCACATCAGAAATCATGCCCAAGAAGCTCCTCAAATTTTGCTTGGTCTTGCTTTTCACAGCCCGTATGTGGATACACTTTTTGGTTTACCTGATATATTTGTTCTAGGCTGTGAATAAAGCATACTACATTTCCTTTCATTTAAAGAATTTTTTTAATTTTTTTTTTTTTTAAAGATTTTATTTATTTATTTGAGACAGAGAGAATGAGATACAGAGAGCATGAGAGGGAGGAGGGTCAGAGGGAGAAGCAGGCTCCCCGCCGAGCAGGGAGCCCAATGTGGGACTCGATCCCGGGACTCCAGGATCATGACCTGAGCTGAAGGCAGTCGCTTAACCAACTGAGCCACCCAGGCGCCCCGAGAATTTTTTTAATTTTTAGTTTTAATTTTATTGGCTGGAAGTTCTAGCAATGGCTGTTTCATAACAGCCTTTATTAATGTTTACAAATGTGTTACCCAAGCCTTCAGCTTTTCACACATGAAGAAACAATTCTGTTTTTATTTCCTCTTTAAACAAGTAAACTAAGGGTGGGCCTTGTACATTAAGTCTGCAGCCAGAGCAGACTTCTCACTGCGTGTCTTGGTTCACATCTGTTGGAAGTGAGCTGTTTTTCAGTTCTTTGTTTCCTTGACAATAAAAGAAAAGGCTATATTATTGAAACTCCTAACAGTAACTCCCTGGTTCAGTATTCTAGTTGAATGGGTACTGAAAAGATCCCCATAAAGCTGCTCTTGGTAATGGACCTGATTTCCTGTGAATGTTATCTGAAATAGGTATTATTTTAATTCCTTTTCCCGTTCAAGATCTGTTGTACAGATTTTTGAGGGTTCCTTATTGGATATATTTTGAAGAACATTGTAGTGATAAAAATGTTATGAAACGTTTAAAGGCCACATATCTATGCTTGTGTTCTTTCGCTAATTACATATATTTAGCAATATTACTTTATATTAAAGACATTTTTTGGTGTAGATCGAGAGGGTCTCTTCTAGTAGCACCTTTCTCATTGCTATAATTAGTGTAGTCAGACTCCAGGATTTAAGGTGTAGGAACAAATAATGGATCTGTCTCTGCATATGGCAGTAACTCTCCTTTATGATTTTCTCCAGTGTCACTATCCTCCTGCCCATCGCCCAGGGGTAGGGTTTGTGGTGATCTTTCTCTTCTCTGAATTCCTTTTGCACTTCAGCATATAAATGACTTATTTAACAACTAATTGCATAGTAATGATAGCATTTCTTGCTTAGCTCTCTGGGCCTCAGTTCTCCCACTGATAGAAATGAGAGGGTTGGTGCTCCATTCCTGTCCATCCTGCCTTCTCGGGATCTGACTGGGTTCTTCTACACTCTCTTTCCTCAGATATCTTCAGTTACTTTCCGTACTGGTTCTTTTCTGTTAGGTTTCTTGACTTGTTTTTCCCATTAAAAAAAACGGAAAATGTTCAACTCCTCAGAAAAACTGAAAGAAAACAATCTGATGAACACACATAAACCTTTTGCCTAGATTCACCAGTGGTCTGTCTTGCCACATTTATACCTGCTATCTATATACATAAATGCATAACTTTTTTTTCTGAACCATTTGAAAGTAAATTCCTGACATAACTTTTAACCCCTAAATATTTGAACATACATCTTCCAAGAATAAGGATGTTTAAATTCAAGTCTCCCTCATCTTAAAAAACAAAGTTACAAAAAAAGCACTTTTTGACCTCATGCCATTATTATCCATTTCCTTTCACCTTTTGGTTCATATTCACCTGTTTTGTTTTGTTTTTTTAAAGATTCATTCATTTATTTGAGAGAGAGAGTGCACACGATCGGGTATGGGGTGGGGGGATGGAGCAGAGGGAGAAGGAGAGAGAGTCTTAAGCAGACTCCATGCTGAGGGTGGATCCCGATGCAGGGCTCATTCTCACAACCCTGAGATCATGACCTGAGCCGAAATCGAGTTGGGTGGTTAACTGACTGAGCCCCCCAGGCACCTTGCATTCATCTGTTTTTGTAGTCAGACTTCTTAGTGTTCCACCTATTCTGTGTTGTCAGAGCTCTCACTAAAGTCATAAAGGACGACTTTATCACCATGTTACTGGGTGTTGTAGACGCTTAAACATTTAATATGTTGATGACCCCTTCTTCCTGAAATACCTTTTTTTGGAGTCTGTGCAACTGCAACGCTGTGAGGTCCCTTTTCATTCTCCATGGTGATCCCTCTTTGCTCATCTCTAAAGATCAGTGTTCCTCAGGGTCTGTCTTCTCGTGTGTACATTCCTGGCGTGATTTCATCTTATTTCTGTGTCTTTTGCTACCTTAGACCAGGGTCTCATTATTTCTATTCCTGATTACTTTCGCAGTCTCCTAACTTCCTGCTTTTAACCTTTTCCTCTTTCGTTGTAGTGATCTTGCTAAATGCAAATTGTATGATCATATTACTCCTTTGCTTAACTTTTTGGCTGGTTCCCCATTGGCCTTAGAATAGAATCCAGACTTCTAGTCCTGGCTTCCAAGACTCTGTGCTATGACTGTTGTCTGCCTCTTAGTTTCACTGCTCTCTTTTTTCCCAGTCCTGCCCTTCTGTGCAGTTCTTCAAAGGCATTATGCTTTTCATGCCAGAGTGTCTGAACACACTGCCTTCACCCAGTGTCTGTCAGTGTCCTTCCCACCTTCCTTGTCTCCAACTCCTCTTCAAAAACTCTTAACTTCAGCTGTCAGAGAATCTGGAAACTCTCATCTGGTTCTGCCATGCTATCTTTTGTGCTTCCATTCTATTAGAACGATGACACCATTGTGCTGTGTTTATCTGGGTGCATTCCTGTCTTCTCATTAGGATGGGTGGAGTGCAGCAGTGTCTTACAGATTTTAAGCCTCAGTGTCCGACAAAGTGACTAGCAGAGTACATATGTACTCATTAGAATGTATTGAAAGAGTGCATTTAGGTGACAGAGTATTGTTAAATTTTAACCTTGAAGTTGTTTAGAACACAATGTGGCTATATAATCAGTGGATCTGGACATTTGACTAGCTACTTGGTAGAGCAAATCATTTTATTCACTCACCTTTCACCATAGGCCCAGACACTTAATTAGAGGTAAGTTAAAATCAAGCTGTTAAGAAATTAGAAGAAAACAGGAACAAATACTTAATCTCGTTTCCAAAGAAAAAGAAATATTTTAAAGTTAAAAAATGATTCACAAAATTAAAATGGAATAAGAAAAATATGAAAACTTAATTTGAAAAAAGCCCTTTTTCAAAAAACTGAAACATTTGAAAAAGAGATTAAGTCATTAGGCCAAGTCACTGGGCCAAGGTTATGTAGATAGTGCCAGACCTGGGATTAGATGGTACATTTATTTACACACACACACACCAGTTCTGTGCTTTTTTCTGCTATTTAAGAAAGAGCCAAAACTTGCTAATTTTCTCCAGGTTATAGATACAGTCCATTTAGGATCCATATTGTAACTGAATTTACTTTCATTTATTCCCAACATTCCCAGTCTGTTCCTTCCTCAGCCTGCCCCTTCTCTGTAAATGCCATAAACCAACATTTGGCTGCTCAAGCCAGGAAACTGAGAGTCACCCTTGATTTCTCTCTCACTTCTGCCCATTTTTCTCATGCTTTCCCATGCTTACTGCCACCATCCTCGTCCAGGCCACCACTGTTCTCTTTGTAATACCACAGTAGATTCTGTGTGCTTATGTGTGTAGTTTTTAAAGTAGAGATAAAATTTACGTAACATAAAATCTACCATCTTGACCATTATTTTGCCTTCCCAGCACAGTGTATGGGTGTCCGATTTCTCTACATCCTTGCCAGCACTCCACAGTAGACTCTTTACTCATCTCCTGGTTTCTACTCTCCAGTCTGTTCTCTGCATAGCAGCCAGAGTGGTCATTTTAAAATTTAAGACAAAATATATCATAAACACATACAACTCAAGGGCACCATTTAAGTTGGAGTTGAGGAGTCTCGTTCACACTAACTGTTGTTGGGGTGTTTTGTGGTGCAGCTAATGGCTTCCCATCTGTGTTTGTCTGACCTCCGTAACCTATCACTGTGCTCCAGCCATGCTGGACCTCTTCTTTTTATCTGCCTAGTACTTGCCCATCTCAGGCATTCAGCACTAATGCTGTCTTCTGCTTAGAATACTTTTTTGCTTGGCTGATTCCTTCTAATCATTTGCTTTCAGCCTGTCCTCTCCATAAGGGAAAGGGATAGGGCAACCATACTATCTAAAGTGTTTCTACCTTTTTTCTCCTCCCTACTCCCAATCATCTGTAAGCTCAGTGAAAACAGAGACCATGAATGTCTCATTCATATCGCTTCTCTGTTTGCTAACACTGAAGTCAGAATGTAATAGGTGCTTAATACTTGTTTGAAATGAAGGAGTGAATACTATTTGTTAACTAGGTATTTTTAGAGTATATGTATGCAGTAGCAGGCTTTACCATGGTAAGAGATAGTTGCAGGCAGAAATCAATGAATATGGTGGTGATTGTACTAACCGTGAGCATCCCTTTATAAGATGATTTTGGTAAATGAGTTGCAATAGAAATTTCTGGAGAGGAAAAGAAGTGTCAATGTACTATGGATTCTAGGAAGGGCAAGAGGGAAGGAGCCCTCTTTTTTTCTTCATTTGGCTTTGCAGAATAAATGCTGTTGTTGTTCTTTTAGAACCTGCTGGATAGAGGAATCATGTACCAGAAGTCTTAGTGTCTGGTTCCTACTTTCCATGGCTCCTGATTTAAATGCTCTGGAGCACAGTTGGGGAGGGGGCAGTGCTAAGTGGCCTAAGAAAAGGGTGCAGGAGTACTGAGCTTAGGTTAAACTTGGTTGTTCAGAAAACATACATTATAGATAACCTGCTAGATACGTGTAACAGCTCCTACTCTGATACATGTATGCTCTGATAATAAGAAACTGAGCTATTTCAGATACTCTGGTGGTTACAGGTGTGGGTTCAGTATGGGAAGTTTAGTAACAAGCTGACTCAGATTCTTTGCTGTCCCCTTGCTTTTATGCGGTTGTGTGCTCTCATTCTTATAGCAAATGGCAAATCAATTTAATATCTCAGAGGTGTTTAGAGCAGTGGCAGACCTCTGGCTTTAAAGTATGACATGTCAGTATATTTACATTTCAGCAACCATTTGGGGAAGAATCTACAGTTGCTGATGGACAGAGTGGATGAAATGAGCCAAGATATAGTTAAATATAACACGTACATGAGGAACACGAGTAAACAGCAGCAGCAGAAACATCAGGTTGGTGTTACGGGAAAATCCGACATACACGGGATTCATTTCTTTTTTTTTTTTTTAAAGATTTTATTTATTTATTGAGAGAGAGAGAATGATAGAGAGCATGAGAGGGAGGAGGGTCAGAGGGAGAAGCAGACTCCCTGCCGAGCAGGGAGCCCGATGCGGGACTCGATCCCGGGACTCCAGGATCATGACCTGAGCCGAAGGCAGTCGCTTAACCAACTGAGCCACCCAGGCACCAAGATTTTATTTATTTATTTGAGAGAGAGAGAGAGCATGCACATTAGCAGGGGGAGCAGCAGACTCCCCACTGAGCAGGGAGCGTGATGCAGGATTCAATCCCAGGACCCTGAGATCGCGACCTGAGCCGAAGGCAGTCGCTTAACCGACTGAGCCACCCAGGCACCCCTGGTTTTACCAGGTTTTTTTTTTTTTTTTTTAAGATTTTATTTATTTATCTGAGAGAGAGAATGGGAGACAGAGAGCATGAGAGGGGAAGGGTCAGGGGGAGAAGCAGACTCCCCGCCGAGCAGGGAGCCCGATGCGGGACTTGATCCTGGGACTCCAGGATCATGACCTGAGCCGAAGGCAGTCGCCCAACCAACTGAGCCACCCAGGCGCCCGGGATTCATTTCTAAGTGTGGTGCTTCAGAGTGATCAAAATCATACTTGATAAAGCGTTAACTATTAGCTAGTAGCGATCATATTTATTACCACACACTGTTTCTAAGTTGTACTTAAACATACCTGTTTTAAAGAGAGCTGGTATATTAAGCTCAGATCACGATGGCAGTGTTATGCAAATAAGAGAGACATTTATTGAGAAAGTCAGAGGCAATGAGATTCTGGAGCCTCACAGCTCATTTCTTTACTAACTGTAATTGGTTTGGTAGTGGCTCCTTGCAGCATAGTTAGCGATCTTCCGTTCATTTGAAAAACTGAGCAGTTGTGATTAAGAGCAAGCAGTTTTGATAGGAAATAATAGACCAACTGCTGTGAAATAGTATAATACAGATAAAAACCCTAGAGCTACCTGAATATTCTCATATGCACATATATACTGCTATGGCCATTTAACCTTTTCTTTTTTCATGTTGCTTGAAGGCCACATGATTTTCACAGTTCCTGGAATATTGTTTTTGGACTGTATTGCTCTGAAGTATTCTTACAACATTTGATTCATAGATAAGTTGATTCCAGAATGTTTACCTGTGAAAGCATTTGTATGACTACCGTGTGTTCATTAAAATGTACTTTAAACTTGGTGGTGTTAACTCAGCACAACTACAACTTAGGTGGCTCTGAGAATATTTAAAAAAATTTTTTTAATATCAATGTTCATATATAGTGAAATTTAAAATACTTTGTTTCTACTGTACTTAGAATTTAAAAAACACATATAAATCTGTAAAGTATATACTTTTTAACTGAAAAGAGGATGGTTGGTTAAAGATGGCAGTAGTGAAAAACTTCTAAAGGGTGGCGGTGGGGGGAAGGACAGAAAAACCTCGCTTGATTCCATTCTCCTGCTGGTTCTTCCCATAGGGAAAGGATGCAACCTGGAGTATCAAATTGAAAATCTGTCAACTCAGAGACAGTTGATTCTGGAAACTAGTCTTACAGTCATTTTCCAGAATTCCAGCATGTCTTAAAATTTTGCATTTGATGTTTATTTGTACCAGCACCATTCACAACCCTTTTTAAATTTGTCTGGCTTCTACCCTCAAACCCTATAATGAGTATAGAAATCTTTGCAAAAAGCAAGGTACTTCCCTTCTTTAGGAACCCAAGAACTTAAATTTTTTACTAGCCCACCTTGGTTTCTCATTACCTCACCTTTTAAGGCTCTGTGTGGGATATTTTCCCTCTGCCATTGTAAGCACCCCATAAGTATTACCTCTTGATTGTAATTGGCTCAGTAAGTTTGTAGTTGATCCATACCTTTAGATGTATCCCCGCCTTCTCTTCTGAGAATCCTAGGAGTCCATAGTTTGACAGGTTTTTTTTTTTCAGTGTTTTTTTTTTTTTAAAGATTTTATTTATTTATTTGACAGAGAGATAGAACAAGTAGGCAGAGAGGCAGGCAGAGGGAGAGGGAGAAGCAGGCTCCCCGCTGAGCAGGGAGCCTGATGCGGGGCTCGATCCCGGGACCCTGGGATCACGACCTGAGCTGAAGGCAGCCGCTTGACCGACTGAGCCACCCAGGCGCCCCTAGTTTGACAGTTTTTGAGCATTTCCTAAGCTAATGTTCATTCTTAGCTATAGAGCTAAAAGCACAGCTGATTAGTAGAAGTATTTACTAGTATAATAATAATAATGATAGTGATGATGATGATGTTATAGTTATCACCATCATCAGTATTATTGTTTTGGTCGGTAAGGATAAAGTTGAAAAAATTCCCCCATGTGGTGGTTAATTACTTCATTATTACAGTTAAGGTAAGTCATACTTCTAATGCTGTCATCTACTCCATTGTCATAAATGGTAAAATCACTCCACTCACTAATCATGAGCTTCTTTGCCTTTTAAGCCCCCAGTTTCCCACATAACCAGTTTGCTTTTTCGATATCATTAGTTAATAGACTCTTAGAGCCCAAAGTGACACTAGAGTTTCCAACAAAGGAATTTTCTTTGTTGCCATATTTATTAGCTTCTTAGAAGGAGGAGTTACCATGGGTTACCATTTATAAAACTGAGGTTGGAATTCAGGGCAGTGGGGTTTTGCTGATTGCATAATTGATGGAGGTCTTTTTTTTTTTTTTTTCTCCTCAGAGAAAAATAACCAAATCATTTCTTCTCTGAATTTTAGTATCAGCAGCGTCGCCAGCAGGAGAATATGCAGCGCCAGAGTCGAGGAGAACCCCCACTACCTGAGGAGGATCTGTCCAAACTTTTCAAACCTCCTCAGCCTCCTGCCAGGATGGATTCTCTGCTCATTGCAGGTATTGTTGGCCAGTGCAAACATGGCTAGTTTTCTCTTTTCCTTAGGAAGCAGAAGACAAGGAGAGATTTATAAACAGAAAAATATATCATAAAACCTAGTGTATTTAAAATGGTTGAATGATGAATTTGAATTTAGCACCTATAATTTCTGAAATTTAAGAATTTGTCAGTCTTTGTTATTTCTAAGGTCCTTTCAGTGCTTCTTCACTCTATGTTTAGCTAAACATTTTTGAGATGGCATTATAAACTTTCTAAAGTGGAAAGGTTTTATTTGAGTCATCTTTCATAGAAACCAAGGAAAAATATTTACGTTCCATAACGCAGAAGATCATTCAGCTCAAGCTGCTTACTTTTCATGTTCCAGCCCAGCACTGAACCCACGTCTGTAGGTGGGTGTTTGAATTGAATTGGATTTTCTGACTGGAGGAAAAGGATTTCCCTTACTTTGACTTACATTGTAGCAATAGGAATGCAGTTCTGGTTGTACTTTGGGAGTATCTACCATTTAACACTATTTTTTAGTGGTGGGGTCTTGTGTCCTATGCTAGGACTTGATTTTGCTCTTATTTAGCTGTGATAACCTTATTTCTGTATAAATGTTGCTAAATACTGTTTGATTCATTCAGCCGGTTGTCCGTGAGAGATTTTTTTAGAGTGAAAACCCCACTCAAAAAAAAGCTAATACTCTACAATTTCTCAGTTCCATTTATACATTTTCAGTGTGTGTGTGTGTGTGTGTGTTGGGGGGGGTCAGATTCCAAATTCTTAAAACCTTCTAGAACACACATAAATTTGGGAAACCGAGACACATTCCAATTCAAACAGACTTGTATTATATATATATAAAATACCTTGCATAAATGTTGCATCAGATTAGATCATTAGTTTTAAGACTTAAAGAGCAGCGATGGACCCCTGTCTTGGTGGGGACGCTCTGCTTCTGCTCTGTCTTGGGCCAGAAAAGGAACCCTTAATATTTCTAGAGCACAGCCTGAAAACTACTGTACTGTGCACATCTGGGTCAGGTGGTCCATTTTGTTTGCAGTTCTGTGATTTGGTAGCTGCTTTGTGCCTGGCTGAGGAGAGCCAGTGTTGTTTTCTCACTTGTGTTAGTACAGTGTGCGTCCAAGCCCCAAGGTCAGGAAGATAGCTTATTTTCAAAAGAATTTACATTCTGTATTACAAGGATATGGACAAACAGAATTGGTTCCTATAAACTCTTGATTGAGAACAAAACAAAATAAAATTCTGGTGATTATGTATTCTGATTTTCTTGCTTGCCTAGTGTGCTAGGTCATTTTATAATTTGTGGAACATTGTGACTCTCTTTCTCACTTTCCCAAATGCACAGGCCAGATTAACACTTACTGCCAGAACATCAAGGAGTTCACTGCCCAAAACTTAGGCAAACTCTTCATGGCCCAGGCTCTTCAGGAATACAACAACTGAGAAAAGGAAGCTTCCAGAAAAGGCGTTTTAACATGGACTCTTGAGATCACATTGGGGCAATTCTTGGAAGAAATACACTTGCCTAGTGAAAAGTCTTTCTAGCTAATAATAAAGTAAAAATAAAACAACCTTGACTGCTTGCTCATTTGATTTTACACATATTATATCTAGCTTTTTATTTTTGTTTTGCTTACACTATTTATCTCCGAAAGATTAAACGGATTCGACCAGAAGCTACATGGGAGCCCAGACCTCCAGGCTCCGTCGTCTTTGCTGCTCCGTGTGAGGTGCCACATTTCAACATGCAGTCCAATGCTGCTTGTCCGGACCCCTGACCTAGCAGCCCTGGTACCTACTGGGAATTCTTTACTTCGTTGCTCCCAAATTAGTGCCCTGGAAGCCCAGGCACCCTCATACCTAGGCCTGGAATCGCACGGCATGCTTCTTGTCGGTCTGCCTTTTCGTTTCCACCGGTGAATGTCAACCAGTCCCCATGCTCGTAGGTCATTAATCAGGCACTAGAATTTTTTTTAAAAAATTTCATCAAGAAAGCCATCCATATTTTGTATGAAAATGAAATTCATTCTGTGTCTATTTTTTTATTTAGGACTTCTTACTTATCTTTTCCATACAATGAAATACAATTCTGCTGACATTATGTTTCATAAGTGGGGAAAGAAGAATTGGAAGAACAGTACTACATTGAGGAGAGAAAAAAACTTTTTAATTTCATATTTGAAAGACAGTCAAGGGGCTCCTGGGTGGCTCAGTTGGTTAACCGTCTGCCTTTGGCTCAGGTCTTGATCCCGGGGTCCTGGGATCGAGCCCTGTGTCTGTCTCCCTGCTTAGCGGGGAGTCTGCTTTTCCGTCTCCCTCTGTCTCTCCCCCTGCTTGTGTTCTCTGTCTTGCTGTCTCAATTAAATAAAATCTTAAAAAAAAAAAAAAAAAGATAATCAAAAGTCCTGCTATTTGTAACACCAAAGTCAGTGAGATCTACAGCTGTGGATTGTGCCTGTGAGACTTCTATTTCGTGACTTTCACCTTGAAGACATGGCCCATAGGAAGATCAGAAAGAATGGGTAAGGGGTAAGGAGAGTTGAGAAATCCTTTTTCTCCCCCCTCCGCCCCCCACAACATTGTTTTGGAGGTACCACTGGGGCTCTGGGATCAGGCAGCTGGATTGAAACCTGACTCTTTTCCTTCTAGGGTATCCTTAAACTAGTTGCTTAACCTCCCTCTGCTTCACTTACCTCATCCAAATGAGATGAGGAAAGGGGACAAGTGTAATACCCTATAGGGTGGGTGTGAGTGTTGAAGTTTATTGAAGAGTGGGGTAAAGCACCTAGAATAGTGGTTGGTATGTAGCAGATGCTCAGTACTTACCTGATGAGCGCTACACTAAGTTCTTATTCAGGATATTAGGTTGTTAGCAGGGTTTTGCTTTTAAAAAGCTATGGCCTTTGACCATTCTAGAATTCAGGTACTTGCTCACATGAATTAATTTTTCTAGGATAAACTCCTAGAAATGGACTTAGTGGTCAAAGAGTATATAAAGTTCTAAGGCTTTTTACCTGTATTGCCAAATTGCCTTCAAGAAAGGTTATACTGAGGGCGCCTGGGTGGCTCAGATGGTTAAGCGTCTGCCTTCGGCTCAGGTCATGATCTCAGGGTCCTGGGATCGAGTGCCGCATCGGGCTCCCTGCTCCTTAGGAGCCTGCTTCTCTCTCTGCCTTTCTCTCTCGCTCGCTCATGAATAAAAAAAAAAATCTTTCCAAAAAAAAAAAGGTTATACTGATTTGCAGTCCCACCCATGGGGCTTGCTTATTTGAGTCCACACACATTTGAGTGTGACTGTGTTACATAGATGAGATGTATTGATAAACAAAGCCGGTCATGTTCTCTGTCCTTGTGGATTGTATACTCTGTTGGTTTATTTCCTTGCATTCTAATTGCCTACATTTGGAATTCTATTGTGAGTTAAACAAAACACCCTTGAAGTATCAAAGAGTAAAATAAAAGGAAAATCAGTTGAAACATAATTACTGTTTTCCTCATGGTGTAAGATTAACAGGATTCAATTATATTTTTTAAAATGTGGTTATTTACTAAATTCCATATGACTGTTTAGATACCCATAACTCAGAGTAATATGCGAGTGCACATTTGAAGATTTCAGGAGTTTTGGGGTTAGGAATTACTGTAGTGGGAAAAACTGTTTAGGGAAACATGTCAATGGAAATTAAATCTGCATAGTATGTAGTGTTAGGGAATAGCTTCTGTTCGCATTTGATTTGAGTGCTATATCCTGACATTTTTCAGGAACAGATATGTATGGTTCATCTTCTATAAATATTTGCAGTTTCTTCAAGTTGAAATGAGAAAAGCTCATAAACTGAGTACCAGGTCTAATAAATCATTCACTTACCCAAGAACAAAAACACAGAAAAAGCCTAGCATATTAATCTAATGGAAAATTAAATATGACAAACTGAAACAGTAAAACATATTTGAAGTTGACTCCATGATCATTGATAATGCTTGATAAGGTTCTAGAAGACATAGCATTATTCTTAATTGAAAATACCTGAGAGAATGAATCTTCAGACTGCCCCAGATAACCTGATTTTTAAAATACTGAGGTAAACTAAAAGTTTTTTCTCCATTTTTGGAAGCTTGGAAATTGAGATGTGGTTATCTAATGCTAACTTAATTATTTTGAAATTTCAAATTTTAGTGTCTTCTAAAGTGTTTCTACATTGTTCGCACTGTATTTTTTAACATTCTTTGGAAAACCTAAGTGAAATCTTCATTTTCAAACCATGCTGGCATTGAACTCTGGTGTGTTATGAAAGAATCGTTTTGAGTTTTAAACTCCATTTTTATAGTAAACATTTCTCATTCATATTAAATATATACCATTTACCAATTTTTCCCTTAATCTTCTCATTGGGCATCTTCTTCTGTGATAGTCCTATCATAGAAATGGGACAAGGGTATTTAGAGAGGTAATACTAAACTGGGGTCAAGCCAAATGCCTATAGGGCTTATTTTAGCAAATGACTCAAGTGCCCATCTGCAGAGAGCCTGATCAAGTCGTCAGTGCCTTGGACAGTGCTTTGGTCTATCTCAACAGAGGTCTATCTCCCTTCTGTTGGGACAGCAGTTAGTAGATAAATAATGAGGGGAAGGATGAAGATCCCGAGTCTCTTAGATGTTTACAAAGATGAGAGAAAAGCAGTGGGTGGTTTCTGCATCCCATAGCCAAGACTGTGCAGTGGAGGAGTTAAAGCTAGCTTACCGTGTGGTGACTTTTCCAATTAGAGTCTGCACCTTTTTGCATGGATTGGAACAGGGACAGGGATTGATCTGTCTCCAGATTACTTGAGACAGGGAGGGAGGGGCTGGGGAGCCAGAGCTACTGGGAAATTATAGTTTGCTGGAGCAAACAGCTGTGGCCTAATACCCATTCCCTTGAGTTTCCTTTTTATGTAGGAAAAAAAAGACTCTAATGTACCTTAAGCCTGGTTGGCCCTATAGTAGAACCCATAATGGCTATACCAAAGCCTCGATAGTGATTTTAGGGATAAAACCCACAGATACAGAAATGGTTTTCAAGAGCCACCACCCCCTGCTTGGGGAGTTTGGGCCAATCCTTAGGGGTTTGGTCTATCCCAGACAATTCTTCGATTACCTGTAGTCTTGTTCTCGGAGGCTGTTAGGCCCTCATATCAATTGTCATATGATCAGTTTATTAGAGTCACAATTTGATTCCACAGGATTGATGTTGCATTTCCTTACAACTGTGAGTTAGGCAACCCATTTTCAGTTCTTTGATTGAAAAGATTGGATGTAGCCTCAGAGTCTTATTAAGTATTCCCTGGAACCTTCATGAAGTGAGGGGATAGTAGATGGGTTACTGAATCCGTGCGTATAGTAGGACTTGCTGGAAGCCCCTTTCAATAGGTTGCAGATACATCTTTAGTCTTCTTTCTACGTGTGTCTTCCTTTCAGAAAAAAACTATAAAAAAATCCTCATCCACTGATGTTATACTATAAAGAAAGGTAAAAATGACTTTCTCTTCTTTTAATCCCCAAATTACTGTTTTTACATTTGGACAAAAGTGAAGGACTCTACTACTTCATCAGACCTGTAACAATAGAGGGTGGCCCATTCTCCTTATTTAAAGTTGAGTTGATTGCAGTAGGAAAATATTGCTTCTGGCATTGTGTCAACCTCAAGACATAAACTCAGGTGTCACTTCCATTTCCTTCAGTAATATTTTTTTTCATTGACCTTTCTCCAGGGCACAGTCATTTCTGGCATCTTCCATCTTCCTTTGTGGATATGGAGGCAAAGGATTTGTTTAACTTTTCAGCAGTGTTTACCGCTTCTGACGGTAAATGGTCCTTGCCTTTTCTTCTTGGACCATAGTCTCTCTTGCCAATGTTTTACTTTGTATGTATTGGAAACAGCTCTTATTTTGTCAGATCCCCCGAGTAATCTTTCCCCACCTTTGTTTATCTTGTCATTTGGCTTTCACTTGCTTAACTCATTCCTAGATTCAATCTGCCTGTGATTTTTTTTAGTTTTGATTGTTGCCCTTCTCCAGTTTGAGGTTTTTAAATTGCATTTTACTTTTTTTAAATAGTCACAAAGATTTTAATTTTTCCTTGATCTGATCATGCATCTCTGAATGTCATAATTCTCCAATCAGGCAGGCAAGTGTCCCAGTAACCTCATCTCCTAGATCACAATGGTGAGGGTCTATTTTTCTCTTTGATGTGTGTGCAGCCCCCATTATTGCTAATGAAAGGTCTTCATGTGCATTAAGGGGAAACTAGACCTCTAATGAGATACAGAGAGGAATTGCAGCTGATGATTTCCACTTCTAGCCCACTGTACTATAACAGAAATGTACTCTCAGGAGGCAATGGGCCAAAGAAATACAAAATGCATGTGCTGCCTACATAAAATATCTAGTCTGGTCTTAATGGCCGGGTGGTATTGCTTTGGCTTATAGTCTCTGGTATTCCATACCTGCTGAGGGGGACCTTTATTATGGAGGTGAAAGACCCAGATCCTGGAAGAAAGTGAATAGACTAGTTACATTGCATTTGAATCAGCTTTTAAGAATGATCTACGTTAATATTTTATATATTAACAAAGTACTTGCTCATATAGTTTCTCATTTAGAATGGGAAAGGAGGACAAATGCATTATGAAACCAACGTGCTTGGTACTAAGAATACTAAGGGAGTGAGAAACATGTTAATTCCTGCTCAAAGATGATGAAACCAGACTTCAAAACAGTGATTGATTAAAGCAAACCTATTCATAGGTGGCAGGATCAGGACTGGAGCTCAGGTCTTGAGTCCTCTTACCAGGACTTGGCACAACTTCTCAACACAGCACGAGGAAAATAGTTCTTATTTCAACACAGATTCCCGTTCATCTTGTATCTTCCCCTCTGTGGTGAACCACTCTCTCCCCTCCCCCACCAATTTCAAGGAACTGCTTCACCCTTTCATTGCAGTGATTCACTGCAACCTCCCTACGCTCTACGTGTTGTGTTTATCATTGGACCCTTTTCTGATTGATGTACAAGAAGTGAGATTCATGGGTTCTAGTGTCCATTCAGGCTCATTTCTTGAGTAGAGAACTTCTCATAACCATTTGTGATACAGGGCTGAGTAGCACAGCGGAGTGCAGGGGAAGAAGCAGAGAGGTACAAAAATGAAAGCATGCCTGCAGGTTCTTAACACCTGGATTTTCTGTTTCTAGTCCCTTTCTGTCCCTGTTTGTGTTCCTGCCCCTAGGTCTCATAAAAGCATATTTGAATCTTCTTAATAACACTGCCCTTTTATTTTCTTCACCTTTGAGTTGGTTTCTGTTGCTTTCAACCTCAAAAATACCTAACCGAACTCCTGTATATGCCAAGGTTTATTTGCTATGAGACCTAACAGATTTGAGAAGGTGCAGCCTTAAGAGGTAATAGGAGAATAAAAGTTACCTTGCAAATATTTTAATAGAATTTTAGAGCAGGAGGGGACCTAGCCTGATCTCTTGGCCACCACAAACCTCCCATTCACAGATGTGGAAACAGGCTCCAAGAGTATTAAATATTGTTTCCAGAATAGCCTAGATTGTTCACTCTTTTTTCATATTATTCTGTCTCAGTATTTTTTTCTTTTTCTTGATTTGATATTTGTATGTATTGCTAAATGATCAAAATGAGTAAGTCTCGTTAACATTTGTCACCATACATAGTTAGAAAAATTTTTTTCTTATGGTGAAGACTTTTAAGATCTATTCTCTCAGCATCTTTGAAATAGCAATTTAGTGTGAACTTACAGCCACCGTGCTGTACATGACATTCCTGTGACTTATAACTGGAAGTTTGTACCTTTTGACCCTTTATACACCCATTTCGCTCACCCTGCACCCCCCCGTCAGCATTTCGTAAAGAGCTCAAATGCTGCCCAGTATACACTGAATCTTTCCGATAGGAAATTGCCCTCTCATGCACTGGAGTTGATGAGTGTTTCTGCAGCGTTTGGAGCACAAAGGTTGCACATTCTCAAGAAGGAGGTGTAGGGGCTGATTAAATTAACCTCTTGGATATCTGGGTCACCTCGACTGTTCCATCTGGGAAGTGGATGGAAGAGGTGAGTTTTTGCTGCTTTGCTGGAGATTGGTGGTGTAAACAGGTGGTGGGGTAGTCTAAATTTGGTCTGAGATGAAAACATTTTCAAGCAAATGAAACTAAGCTAGATTCTTTTGACAGTAAAGTGTTTAGAGATGCAGACGTCAGTTTTATTAAAGTACAAAGCAGCATTGCAAAAAAAATAGTTGAGGGTGTGTGTGTGTGTGTGTGTGTGTGTGTGTGTAAGAGCTACTCCTAACAAAACACTTTGGAAAAGTGTAACTCACGTTTGCCCTCACCTTTTGAACTTAAGATGAAATGATGTGTGGAGTCCATTCCCTCCCACTCCCAAACTTAGGGAAGGAGGGAAGCTAGAGCAATTTGTTAGGAACAAAGACATTTGCATTTGTGATGTTCACGTCATTCTGTTCATGCTTCTGTGAATTCACAAATGCACGGAATTCAGAAATCATCTGGGGTAGGAGAGGGAGAAAGGGAAGGTGTTGATTTTGTATTTTCATGAAGCCCTGATGTGGCAAATCTCAGATGACAATCTCTCCTCTTGTTTCAACGGACTGTAGCAGTCGTGGGGAGCTCTGCTGAAAGTGATTAGAGGCTGGCCATGCAAATCCTCCATGGATTCTGAATAAATTCAGTGTTAGCAGGAAATCATTGCTCCCGATTTAAAGCCCACTTGGACAAAACGATAATTTTCTCCTGATGCTTTCATGTACTAGACACTTGCCTCTCATTACTTCTCAGAAGAAAAGTCAACCAACCTGCCAGCCAACCAATAAGATGGCATTTTTCCTTAAAGAGAATCGAGTGGTGCTTACCCTGTCAGTTTAGCACTTTTGAGGCTCTCTTTATGTCTAAATGAGCAGCTGGGTTTTAGCTCTGCAAGTGGAGCATCATTGTGGATGAAACTAGAATCATAGACTTAATACTTTAAAAATGGTGATCATCATGGGTTTTCCCTTGTACTGTATTAATGTTAGAGTAGCTTCTGGGGTTCATTCAGACAAATGTGCCAGATTCCGTTCAGCACTGGGACTGATAGGGTAGTACGCATCCTGACCCACAGGGGGCTTACCCAAGACAAGTGGTTCTCTAGGTGTGGCACCCAGAGCTTGTCCAAAATGTACATCCTCAGGCCTCAAACCTGCACTTTAGCAGCCACCCTGGGTGATGCTCATGCTTGCTGGAGTTTGCTCTGGAACTGGTTCCTGCATCTGGCTCCGTGTCTTAATGCCTGGAGAGTTTTTTAAAAAGTCAGGTCTTGAAATAAGGCCTGGGAATCTGTTTGTTTGTTTTTCTGTTTTGTTTTTTAAGTTTTCTGTTTTCCTGTTTTGTTTTTTAAGTTGCCAGAGATGATTTGGGGGGAGACATTGCAATGAAGTAGAGAGTAGCCACTTCTATTAGAAGTGAAGAGTAATAGTTAGACCAGGTCATGGGGAAGGAAGGGAACTCGAGCAGAAAGAACTCAGGCCTGAGGGGGAGGAGACAAAGGCTGGAAGGAGTCACAGGTCTGGAGACTTGTGTGCCGTGCCTGGGGGCCTTCTCTTGGAGTCACCAGCAGTTGAAACCAGGTGTACAAGGAGCTTGATAAAATAGCAGGGCTTCGTTTATCCGCCAGTGATCCCAGGAGCCACCTGCAAGCAGCCGCATCATGTACTACAGCAAGAAGGACAGCAAGCGTGGGCCACTCCACAGCCTGGCGCCCAAAAAAGCCGCAGTGACATGAAATCTGTGTTGACTCTCGGCAGTGGGAGGGAAAGGCACTGTGACAGTCTGCCTCCCATGTTCACCCTCGGCTTCCCCTAATTAGGGTCAAGGACCCAGATTTTTTTCAAAAGCAAACAAAGAAAACAAGATTTGGATAGGTATTAATTATTATTTTTTTTTTTTAGCAAAAATGTAATTGTTAGACCCAAGGCCTGTATTTTATGATGAAAAGCGTGTTGATGTTGGAAAAAGAAATAATCACACTGTTCTCTGCCTTTGTATTCAGTCAAAAATCACATGCAATTCTGTTTGAACTGATATCGCCAAAATATGACCCATTTAATCTTGGGAGAAATTTCTTGGGTATCTGAGCACCATTGCTAGTATACACCAGAGCATGCAAAATATTCAACATTCAGTGAAGGGATTTCTTCTTCTTCTTCCTTTTTTTTTTTTTAAGATTTTTATTTATTTATTTGACAGAGAGACACAGCGAGAGAGGGAACACAAGCAGGGGGAGTGGGAGAGGGAGAAGCAGGCTTCCCGCGGAGCAGGGAGCCCGATGTGAGGCTCGATCCCAGGACCCCGGGATCACGACCTGAGCTGAAGGCAGCCACTCAACCGACTGAGCTACCCAGGCTCCCCTGTGAAGGGATTTCTTGAGCACCTTTACAAAAATGGCAGGAGAAGTGCATTTTTAGCAAACTGCAAAGTCTCAGCCTAAGAGCCTATTCAGAATGGAGGCTTCATGGACCACCTGGGGAAAAGCACAGCCACATACCTGGAGGCAATTGAAACAAATCATTGGAGACATTAAAAATAGAGTTTTCTTTCTTGCTGCCAATATCCCTTTCTTCCTCTCTACAACTTTTTTTGGTAGTCTTCTCCGAAACTTTTTTTTTTTTTTAAGGAGCATATAGATATTTAGATTTAATTTGTTACAGCTTGCATTTAAAACTCTGGAAAAATGAGAAATAATTGGAAGATAACAGTAGCAGCTGCCTAACCAGTTGTTTCAAAATATGGCAATAAAATATTAAAATTGAGAGTTGCTATTTTTGTGCATGGATGTCTGTCATTGGTTATGATAGATTTCTAACCTCCCTACCAAGTTAATATTTTAGGAGGGGGTAGGGGAGGATGCTTAATGTAAGTTATGGACTTAAATATTATTCCTGGACAAAATTTGTAATAAATGAGGCCCCGACTGTAAACTTTACATATACTAGCAATTATTCTCTTTTAAAAAGTCAGGGGAAAACAGCCAAGTACATTGTTTAATTGACCTGGACTAAAAGGCAGCCTCGGATTTTGGATACTACCTTTGGAAAAAAGCCCGCGACTGATACAGCACATAAATCCTAAGAACTTGGACTTAGAGGGAGAGTGAGCAGCAGTTCTGATGGAAGATGCAGTTTATTTGCATTACAAATGGGAGGTATGGGATGGTTAAAGTGTATTAAATGAACATCCAACACCACACAAGGATGGAGTTTCATTATTCCTGTAAATGGAATTAGCCTGCAGCAACAGCATGGACTATTCAGGTTATTTTAGTGAAAATGGAGTTCCATTTGCCCATGGAGCAAGGTACAGTGTGTCTTAAATTGGGCATGCCTAAAGGCAGTTGTATAGGCATTCTGAGTGGGGGGTGGGGGGGCAGGAGATAGTGGCATTCAGGGTAAGGGGGACCACAGCGCCTATGAAATGTTGCAGCCTCTCAGATGGGGATAGAGGGACTGGGGGTGTTTCTCTAATGTGTCCCAAGGAAGACTAGTTTTGTGGGATACTTATAGGTGCTACGTGGGGAGGAAATCCCAAGAACTTTTCCGGTCACATCAACTTGGGAAAAGCTTGCTTAAACAGCATTAGATTGGGTTCTTCAGGATTTGCACAACTTGTAATACAAAAAGTGAAGTGTGAATTTTCAAGAAGCAACAGTATAGCTCCTGGCTGCCCTAGGCACAGAGCCAGTTAGCATCTGAGTGAGTGCTTTCACTTAACTCTGATGATGTTTTCCTATCTTCAAAATGGAAATTGCTAGGATTTGACCAACAAAAATGGCAATTTCACCTGATTCAGCCCAGTTCTGTTAGCACACTATGTATGTGTATAGTGATGCCCAGCTCATAATGATTGTTGGGAGAATTTCACAGGGTGACGGGTGTAAAGCTCTTCACACTCACAGTAGCAAGCATTCATGGACTGGTGTTGTGTGGACTATGCGACCAAAACAATGTAACCAACCAGCCCTTGTCTCGAGCAGTAGCTCCAAGGAGGGCTATGGATTCCAGGGAAGGTTGCTAGAGAGCTGGGGTCAGCATGCTTTCTATAAAGAGCCACATAGTAAATATTTTAGGCTTTGTGGGCCAGAAAGTCTCTATGGCAACGACTCAGCTCTGCTGTTTTAGTGGGAAAATAGCCACAGATCATATGTAAGAAGATGGGTGTGGCTGTGTTCCAGTAAAACTTTATAAAACTCATGTGATGGTCTGTATTTGCACCCCCCCCCCACCCCCGCTATAGTCCTTCTGACCCTTACTTTAGGCAAAGGAAAGCAGTGAATTGTAAAGATAAGATTGAATTGGATGTTTGGAGACCTAGATTTTGTTTCCAGATCTGCCACTGCCTGTCAAGTTGACTTCTTTGAGCCTTACCCGGTTTATCAAGTGACTGTATTTTCTGCCCTAATAAAGTCATAAACTAAGGACAGCATAGAAGGAGATGCCGGAAAGGCAGTCTAAAACTATGCAGACAGATAGTAGTAGTTTTCTAGGGTTATTATCTGTCCACATACTCATTTGTCCAACAAGTTCTTTTTTAGTATCTTCTACGGATCAGTACTTTGTGGATATGTTTGTGAATAAGATATTGCCCTTGTCCATACAGAGCATGTGTTCTCTTGGGCTATTTATTTTTGGAGGGTTGTTATGATTTAAATGGAAAATGGTGCTATAAGAATTATTGACTCTTCACTTTTTACAGAAAACCCTTTGTCCTGAGAAGAATAGAGCAAGGTAAATGAGAAGGTGAGTTCTTCAAATATAATGTTAATCTAGAGAAGGGATTGACCTTTCCCAAGATACTTACTGAATAGGACTTAGGATGAAGTCAGGCTTAGTTGTGATTTGAGCTCTAGCTGTAGTCTTGTGTATAAGAATACTATATTCTGTTTATACAGCAGATTCTGCCTCCAGCCACAGATGTTTCCGGCACCTGGTTAATTTATCCAGGAAAGGCCAATGCTCATTAAGGCTCCCAAGTCCCAGAGCTAAGTTTTATGGGTAGGGAAACTGAGGTACTGAAATTGGTTATGGGATTGGCTCAGATCACAGCTCGCTGGATGTAGGACTCTGGCCAACACAACTGGCAGGTCCTAGGAATGGGACCAAGGTCTCCCTCCCTGGGACTCCCTGACTCAAGAACGGCTGAGGCTTCTCAGACCCCCGTCTCTAATTAGGCTTAAGAAATATTAGAGGGACTCGAGACCCTGCCGGGAGAGAACCTGTTTTGCCAAAGAGAGGCTTGAATCAGGAAACCAGGTGTTGCTTCAGGTTGCAGGAGCCCTGGTAGCATCACAGCTGTGAGTCCTGGGCTGCAGTCCGTCAGGGACACGCTGGACATGTGGCAACTGGGTCTCTCCTCTTCCTTTCGCTGGCTGGTTTCTAAGGTCCCTTGAGTGGCCCATATCGGGGTTGCCTCTCAGTGGAGACACATCCGGAAACCAAAGTGGATTCCTGTCTAGAGATGGTTGTGATATCATTTGTCACTTTCAGTTTCACTAAGCACATCCAGAGGTGGAGCAAAATGTCTTACCCTTTCACCCCAGTCTGTGGCAGTGGTCATCATCCAGGAGCGCATGTCAGAACCTCCCGAAGGGACCCCCTGGGACTGGGGGAGTTGGGTGTGTATGGTATAGTTTGAACAAGCTTATGTAATAGTATAGTTTAATTTTGTACTTTGGACATTAAAAAAAGAATCTGTTGGTTTTGTGATTTGCCCATCTTGGCATTTGCCTAAGTGAACTACCAAAAGTGAAGCTCATTCAAATTTTCTTGGCCACTTGGGATAACCAGTCATTCTAAAAATTGTTGGGAGACTGGGAGATTTTAATGTTTATTAAGAAAAAAAAAGACTGAAATAAAAATAGACTCTTTTCTAGTTGCCTGGCTGAAACAATAGCCCAGAGCTGGGGATTCTGGACACAGTCACAGCAATAATGTGAAGACTAAAAATAATAAAGTGCCATGTCTTTGAAAGGGCTGTCCCAGCTTTCAACAGTGACAAGAATGGTTAGTGAGTGGGCTTTGTATTGTGTTTGGAGAGCCAACTGATCTGGGTTGGCCAGACCTGGTGAGACCTGGGAGTGCAGATCTGTTGCTGTGACCTCAGGTCCCTGAAGCTTAACTCCAGCAAGGAAGTTATGGATGTTCCCGGGTGATGGAGGTCCAAGTGAAGCAGGGCCTCACCAACTCAGGTTGTAGAGGTCACACTTAGCAACTGGCGCCGTTCAAAGTTTTTTTTACTTCTTTGAAAGGCTAGCAGGAGGTGGAGAACTTATATTTACACACAATAGTTTTAAGCCACCAAGATTTGGGGTTTTTTGTCACCACAGCAAAACTTAAACTGTTCTGACTCACTAAGCCTCAGTTTTCTCATCTGCAAAATGGGAGTAAGATTAACCTCATATGGCTATTGTGAGACTTCAATGAATTAATGTTTATAAATTATGTAGTCAATGCCTTGTATGTACAGGGTGATCAATAAAGGTAGCCATGTTGATACTGTGTTGCTACCGTGTTACAGTGTTGAAAACATCTTTTTCCTTCAGCCATTGGTATGGTCACTTACAAAGGCTCTAAAGAACTTGGGGCATTTGGTATGGATTCTGTCCTTGGAGCTGATTTCCCAGAGGATGAGTTAGATTTGCTCTGATTAATCCACACTCTCTCAACCAGGCTCGACCATGTCTGCAAGCATATATTCATTTTATGCATCTTAATTGAGCACCTCTTACACACCAGGCCTTGGGCCCAGGAAAAACTGGGGAATAGGTGGGAATCACTACCTGCATCAGTATGAATCGTCTGGGTGCTCAGGGAAGCAGATGCCCTTGGAGAGAAAAAGGGGAGGCAGCTGGAGGGATGCAGAGAGCCTTCAGAGAGCCCTGTGAAGGAGAGAGAGCAGGAAGGAACATGGGTAGCAAGAGTCTCAGACGGCTGCCCCATTCTAAGAACGGTTTGGCCTGTCAGAGGAGTCCCGCATCTGGCAGGAACAACCTGCATTCAGGGCTTGCTAGGGCAGTAGCTGGGCGGAGCCCATGGGAAGAAAGGCCGTGGCATAGTACTTTGGCGGAGACCTGAGGGGCCCATTTCTAGGGCTGCCACACTGCCTTCATGGAGTTTACAGTTTGGAGGGGGACACAGGCATTAAATAATCTCAGAGGCAATGATGGTTTGCAGTTGTGATTAGAGCCATGGAAGAGAAGCCCAGAAGACCACGAGATGGTATCACAGAGAGCCTGGTATTATGAAAGGTTGGGAAGACTTCCTGGAGGAAGGAGATTTCTGGGGCTGAGGTTAGAAAGACAAGCAGAGGCTGGCTAGGTGAAGAGGGGCTGGAGACATAGTCCAGAGAGGGTGAGAGGCATTCCAGAGAGAGACAGTAGAGTTGATGTCTGACAAATGGTCCTAGAAATTCTGGAGGCTTAAGAAAGGATCATTTCTGTGCTTTCCTAATGTTCTTTCCTTTGGGATTCAGTGGTGGCATTTTTTTTCCTGGGAAAAAGAACTGGCCTCTTCCCCACCGAGCATACATTGTTAAGTAGACCCAACTGAGACTTTGTACATCAAATATCAAAGAAGTCTGGATTTATCCACTTCTTGGGGGATTGGGACATGCTGGCCTTATTGATGAAGAATTTATCAGGCCACTGATACCAGGGAGCTCTCAATGTTGAGGAGAGGCCCCAGTCATCTCCCCTGTATTGAAAAATGATGAATGTTTGACTACAGACAGCAAGAGTCTAAGTATGAGGTTGATGGTGTTCTGTCTACCCAACCCCATGCGGCCTCCCAGCCATAGGCTCTGTCGGGTCCTCCGTGTGCAGGTAGCTCTGCGCAGGTCTTGGAGAGGACAGGATGGCTCGTGTGAGCCGACCCAGATGCATGCAGGTCCGTGTCGCGTGAGAGGGGCCAGGAGAGACAGAGGTCTCCTGACTTTCCTATGAGCCTTTCTCTGAAATCCATGGCTTTTCTTAAATACTAGAAACCTTAGCTGATTTCTATAACAGGCCAGTGCCCTTAAAATGTGTTTCCCTTCATCTGAAAGCCCCAGCCAGACCCTCTGGCCTGGGTAATCAAGAAGGCCGGTCCTAAGAGAGTCTCAGATAATTCCGGGCTCTTCGGGACAGGAGGCCCTACCTTGAGTTCTGACATTGTTTCCATTCAATTTCTATGCCCCTGTTGGAGACCATTCTCTTTTCTTCTTCTGCCTTAAATATATTAGCAATATGTATAAATCTCAGCAGCCTTCTCTTGTAGGAGAGTAACATTTTTAATATTACTTAAAAGAAATCAGCTCTGTGTGATGAAGCGTTCAATTCGGTTTTCTGCCCGCCTGTGCACCTGAAGAATGATTCTTATTAGATTAGATTCTGTCTCAGGCTGTATTAGCGTCTAATGTTTTATCTGCTCTTTCTGGTGAGAGAGGACTACTCCCTCCCACGCTCGTTTCCAAGTCTGTGCATCTCATTGTGCATCTGCTGTTGCTTTACCCAGGCCTGAGTAGCCGCTGACAGCGATTGGCAGAAAAGTGTTTCCAAGAATATTTTAAAAAGAAAAAAGAGTGAAAGGGAAGAGGAAAGAAAGGGAGAAAAGCAAAGCAAATAAGAGAGAGGGAGAGAGTTCTGCTGAAGAATGAGAACACACCGGCCTCCGCCTGCCATGTGTGATTGATCGTACAGACCGGGGCCCTGGCTTTGTTACAGCTATGAGCTGGCACTCGCCGCATCACCCATATGACGCCCGTATTTGGAACAGATAGATTTTCTATTTAAAGTGCTGACTGGGGTGTTTCTGGCTCGCATTTTCTCAGTCCCTGCTCGGCTTCGAAGCATAAGAAGCCGGGGCTTGTGAGGGGAAGGAGGGTGGGCATGGGGACACCTTAGTTTCTATGGCATGCCCTGCCATGTAAATGGTGGTTTAGACACAGTCTAGATCCAGTGAGGGTGGGAGGGCCAGCTCTCACCTCTGTTCACTTTGTTTTCTCTTTTCTCCTTCCCACCACCGTTCCTTCTGGAAGAGAAGTCTTAGGTGGTGTCTATACAACATTAGAGAAATCATATAGAAAATGTTAAGCCCCACAGAATAATTCTCCAGGTGGTGAAGGTAGATGCCTTTTATGACATGATCTTTCTGAAATGGAGCCTTCAAAATGGCCCTCCTCCTGTGGAAGACGTTCTGTGTTGACTCCCCATTGCCACCTGGATATGCCCCACTTTGAGCTCCGACATTGCCCCCTGCAATGTGAGAGGCAAGGAACTCGGTGAGCTGCCCCTGCAGTGCCCTTCACTGTCCTTTGGTGCTGCTTCCCTTACACACACCTTCTGTGCCTTATGAGGTGTCGAGCGGGGTCCCACCAGGGAAGTCTTACAACAGAAGGCATTAAATGCAGGGAATTCATCAGTAAAGGAGGGCCGAAAAGCCAACGGGATGGTGTAGGGACAAAGATCACAGATGGGGCCTTGGTCACCTGGAAGAGGCCGGGATCACGTAAGCCTGTCCAGCTGAAGTCACTGATGAGACAGAGCGGCCTGAGACAGGGAAGGAGAGAGAAATATTCTGGCTTTTTCTTTCTCCTTCCTTCCTGTCTCAATTAGCTCAGGCGGCCATAATAGAATAGCACAGACGGGGTGGCTTACACAGCAGACATTTATTTTCTCACAGTCCTAGAGGCTGGGTGCCTAAGACCACATGGCCTTTCCCCTGTGTGTGTGCAGAGAGAGAGAAAGAAAGAGAGGGAGAGAATGAATGCTCTGGTGTCTCTTCCTCTTATTCGAGAACACCTGTCCTTTCAGATTAAGGCCCCACCCTTATGTCAGGGCCTTATCTCCAGATACAATCATATTGGGGGTTAGGGCTTCAACATCTGAATTTGGAGGGGAAACACTCCAGTCCATAACACTTTCTGTCTCCTATCAGGGCCTCCCATGGGTCAAACCCATGGTTGACGCGGGAAGTTGGGAAATGCAGCCTCTAGGGGTCAGAATCTGTGTGATAAAAACAAAGCATGGGGTCAGTGTTGGGTTGAGTTGCGTTGGGTACGTGTGTACATGAGGGTGTTCATGTGCTCACAATTGGGCTTCTACTAGAAGCGAGTGGGGAAATGGATGGTGGTTGGGCAACCAAAAGTGTCCACCTCAGAGTGATGCTGAATCTCTTTTTGTCTCTGGAACTAACCATGTTTCTTACATGTTCATGTTTTCTCTTTTCCTGCAGCCCTCCCCACCCCCTTTTTCTCTTTACTACCCCTTTGCCTAGCTGAGTTCTCATCAATGCCATCCTATCTGTAGGTTAGATTCTTTCATTTTAACTGCCAGGCACTGTTCTAGGCTCTGGTGACATAAAGCCAACCAAATACCTACCTTCATGGAACTCACATTGTAGTTGGGGGGAGAGGGGTCAAAAATCAATAAATGAGCAAATAATAGTACTGCAGATAGGGATGTGAAAAAGTGGAGAAAAATTAATCAAGATAGGGAAGACAGGGAGGAATGGGTAGTGTGTCTGTATTTTATGCTACTTTGGCCAAAAAGGCCTGATATAAGTAGTGTCTAAGCAGAGATTTTAAGTACAGTTGTGAGGGTTGCTATACACCAAATAGTGGCCCCCCAAATATGTCCACATCCCAATCTCCACAACCTGTGACTATTACCTTACATGGTAAAGGGACTTTGCAGATGGGATTAAATGAAAAATTTGAGATGGGAAGATTATTTTGGATTTTCTTGGTGGATCCAGTGTCCTCACAAGGGTGCTTATAAGAGGAAAACAAAAAGAGAGTCAGAGGTAGGAGATATTATGACCAAAGTAAGAAGTTGAAGTGATGTGAGGACCAGCCAGGAGTCAAGGAGTGTAGATGGCCACTAGGAGCTGGTAAAGCCACAATAGGAAGCCCATACACAGATAATGGGGGAGAACGTTCCAGACCGAGAAATAGCAGATACAAATGTACTGTGGTAGGAGGTGCCTGGTATGTTGATTCCATTTACTGAGCACTTACCACATGATCAGCACTTTCTGCCTCTCCCCACACTCAGCACCCAGGGCTTACCTCACTATTAAAATTGCTTGTTGGTTTGTGTTTCTCCCCCTTTGACTATAAACCCCTTGAAAGCAGGGACCTAGATTTTTTCATTGCTTTGTCCCCAGTGCTGGCACAGAGTAAAAATAGTTAACAAAATGCTGTATCTTAGAAGTTGAAGACTCTTCAGGAAATTCCATCTATGTAAATAAACCCATGGGACCACTTTATAGTCTGTAGAGAGGTCTTTTGGGGGGATTTGCCTGCCCACTATCAATCTGGATTGCGGACTGGGCAAAGAAAGATATGATGAGGGGCACAGACTGACTGTCCTCCTGGTTTTGAGAGTAAAAAAGAGCCAAGGCAATGACATAATTGATCAGGTTCCCTTGTCATCCATGACGCAGTAAGGCCCGTTCTTTGTGTGGAGGGTCTTAGTGAGGGTCACTCATTAACGGTGTTGGGGACCAAGAGATCACTGTTGTGGCTAGGGGAGACCTAGGTCCTCAAGGTCACCACCCCATTAAAGATTTTGCTGCTTAGTTCCTGTGTAATCCTTTCTGAGCCCAGCTGCCATGGTAACTGGGAAGTTATCAAAACCTTTCCGCAGGTCTGAGGACGCACTCTCCTGCTGCGCATCTCCCTGGGGTGGTCTCTGGCTCTCGTCTGCCTCCCAGCTCGAGCACAAGCCTCAGCAGCTGGGGAGAGGCGGCTTTCATCAGAACCCTTGGAAGCTGTTCAGGGGGGTTAGATGCTGATTTTCAGGCTGTCTGCTCACCAGCGTCTTCATTATTTCACACTCCAAATACTTGAAACTGCCATTGGGTCACCCTCAGCTCCCTGCAATTAACCATTGGCTTTGAAAATCCAGCTGTGCTCAGCATTTCACTGCTGATTACAGATGCAGGGAAGGAGGTCGAGGCTCTCAAGTAAGACAGTTGTTACTGGAGGAGGGAGGAAGGGAAGGCGTCAGAAGGAAGATGAGTGTCTGGGTGTGCGTGCAGGGGACAGCGAAGTGCTAGGAAGGAGAGAGGCAACAGGAGAGAAAGCACACAAGTGCAGAGGAGGATGGGGATGGCCTGAGCACCGGTCATTAGGGTAGGACAGGGAAGAAAGGGCTCACAGGGAAATGGAGGTGCTGCGAGAACCGGGAGAAGGTATGCGGGTGTGCGCATGTGCACACATGTCTGTGTGTCGGGGTGGCACTTAGGGATGGAGAAAGTTTGAGGGGATGTTTCTGGAGTGCCAGAGACAGAGCAAGGGCCTCTCCCTTTGTTTTCTCTGTTAGACTTCACCTCAAATGTGTATGCGGTTGACATTATTCCTCTCATTTTTATACATGAGAAAATTAAGGCTAAGAAGGGCTGCACGGCTTGCCAAGATGGCACAGGGCAAGGATAGCAAGGTCAGGATTCAGACCCAGCTCAATCTGACTGTAGACCCTGGGCCACTCTGGTATTTATCATAAGTTTAGAAAGATGACTGACAAACATCAGGCAGTGGATTTGCCTGTTGGCGCTTCCGAGCCCTGAATAGTCTAGGTCATGCTGCAGTGACGAATGACCCCATCCCAGGGCTCTGTGAGCTGGTGGTGTATCTTGCAGTCATGCTTCACATTCCTTGTGGGCAGCATCACTCCATGACCAGGCTGATGGAACAGCCTCGACCTTGAAAGTTGTGTTGTTTGTACGGTGAACTCTAAGCTGGCTTTTCTGCTTGGAAATGTCACACATCTCTTCTGCTCATGTTTCTCTGGCAAAATTGAGTCCCATAGCCAAGGCTGCTGCTGATGGGGCAGGGAAATAAATCTTCCTCCAAGAAGGGCATTAGATGCTTTTGAATATCAGTCTGGATGACCACAGGCAGCTAGCAGATCTCCATGAGGCTTTACCCCCCTTAGGACAATTCTGGCCTTGGACATGGCAGGTGCATGGCTGGTGCTGTGGTCTATACTGGGGCAGGAGTGTGCAGCAGTTAACACCAGGAGCTGTGTTACTGTGGGGTTACCTAACCTCCATGACCCTGCCTCCGCATAGGTAAAATGAAGGCAATAATATCTTCCTCTCAGGGTTGTTGAGGATCAAGGGAGAATGTAGGTAGAGGGCTGTACATACCCAGCAGTCAATAAATGGTATGTTGCTTCCCCTCCTCCTGAATCAGGGTTCTACTTTTCTAAACTTTCAGAACATATATTCAGTTTGGATAAAACCAGTACGAGAAATGATCTAGTATGAACTGGAGCTGTGTTCCATTAAAAAAAAATTTTTTTTTTTAAATAACCACAAAGTGGGGTGCCTCGCATCCGACTCTTGGTTTCGGCTGGGGTCATGATCTCAGGGTCATGGGATCTATCCCACATCAGGCTCTGCGCTCAGTAAGGAGTCTGCTGGATATTCTCTCCCTCTTCTCCCTCTACCCCTTCCCCCACTCTTACTCTCTCTCAAATACATACATACATACATACATAAATCTTTAAGGAAAAAAGTCCACAAGGTGAAAATAAGCTCTCATGTTTCTTCACTGCATCTTTGCTTAGTTATATATTTGCTTATTTGGAATGCTGTCAGCTGGGCCCAAGTGTTTTTCAGCAGAAAAGAATTGAGGATTATGTATTTCCTTTGTGCACAGGGTTATTTCATATGTATTTTGGAGCAGACATGGTGGTAGAATATTTAAGCTATTATTCGGGTGTGGTTAAAAAACCACTGGTCCCAAGTAGAATAATTATATATCAAAACTTCCCTTGAACATGAATTAGATGAGGTTTTCCCAACATGGGTTCCACATAAGGTGGGTTCCAAGGCCCATTTATAGGTATGGCATGATACGGTAGGGGGTAAACATGGCCGTCATTCTTTACTTCTCCTTATATCATGTCTTTTGCAACGTGACTTTGCAGCTTCTCCCATCAAGAGATGAAATGTATTTTTCCTCCCTTTGAACTTGCACCAGTCTTCTGCTTTGCTTTGGTCCCTAGAATGCAGAAGAAGAGATACTGTCCCAGTCCTGAGCTTATGTCTCACGAGTAGACCTTGCACGCTTCCACTTGCTCTACGGAACCCTGCCCAGCCACCAGCACTAGCTTGCTGGGAGATGAGAGACCACATGGAGGAAAGGGAAGTTGTTCCCACCGAGGCCATCCTAGATCAGCTAGCCACTGCCCACCTGGCAGGTAACTGCAGACCCATGAACAAGCCCAGCTGAGACTGGAACCGATCACATGAGCCCAGCCCAAATTATTGATGTGCAAAATCACCCACCAAATCAATGATTATTGTTTAAAAATCTCACTTCAGGGATGATTTGTTATGCATCAAAAGTTAACTGGCATTCAAGGGAGGAAGAGTTCCCTGGACAAGTAAATGGGAAATGCTGGATTAGATAAAGCAAAACCTATTTCTTTTCTGTAACCCTTTTCATGGGCTTCTTATGCTAACCTGTACTGAGAAGCTCCAGGATGTTTATAAATATATTTTCCATGGAAAAATCTATCTTCCCACCTTGTTCATGTATTAGGATTTCAGGAAATATTTTTGGGATTGTAGATTTAAAAAATACATTGGGTTCCTAAAAGGCTTTTGATCTTTTTTTAAATTTAGTTATCAATATTTAAAAATCAGGAACAAGACACAGATGCCTAATATTTGAAACTGCCGGCTCTCTGAGGGCAGAGATCATCTGTCATGTATACTGCTGCATTTTTAGTTTCTAAAATCCAGGATGCAGTAGTTGCTCAGTAAGTACTGAGCAAAACCGAGAGTGAGAAAAACATGGGGCTGTGAACAAAAGTAAATGAAATCGGGGCGCCTGGGTGGCTCAGTCATTGGATGTCTGCCTTTGGCTCAGGTCATGATCCTGGAGTCCTGGGATCGAGTCCCACATCAGGCTCCCTGCTCGGCCGGGAGCCTGCTTCTCCCTCTCCCACTCCCCCTGCTTGTGTTCCCTCCCTCGCTGTCTTTCTCTCTGTCAAATAAATAAATAAAAATTAAAAAAAAAAAAAAGAAAAAAAGAAAGGTAAATGAAATCACTGGCGTTTGCTGGAAGGCACTGTATGCCCTGGGACAGAGTAAGCACCTTGAGTGCAGAACCAGGCTATCCTCAGAACTAGTTTATCAGCCTGGTAGCGTTGGACCTGCAGTCGGGTCCCGTACTGGGAGTTGGGGGCCACGCACTCTGACTGTACCTGGGCTGGCTGGTAGCTGCTGCTACTAAATCACAAGTTGCTATACCTTGTAGAGGTGTGTGTTATTTTTTTTTTTTTTCCAGCTTTACTGAGGTATAATTGACAAATGAAGTTGCAAGCTATTTAAAGTATACGGTGATTTGATATACATATATATTATAAAAGCATTCTCTCCCTCTCATTAATTAACCCCATCTATCATCTCACAGATTTATTTATTTTTCCAGATGTGTGTTATTTGATCTCCAAAATACGTTTCAACTTTTTGACCTCGTCACAAATACTTAAACATCAGGAGATGGCCCATAAACGTGGCTTCTCTTGGAAACATCAGGATATGGCACCGTCAGACCTAACTTTTCTGGCAGTGATGAGCCGGAGGTCAGCGGCAGCTGCCTTCTCCGGGCAGGCACCCACTTGCCCACTTGCCGCCGTCCTCATCCGTCCTGGTGCATTCCGGCGTGTTTCCTTCCTGGGCCCCTGAAGGCCTCTGAGTTTGAGGCATAGCACACGTGGTCCACCCAGGAGCAGCTAGAGTAGCAGGGTGATGATTTGTCTCAAAAAGGGAAGACTGTGCTTGGGTGGGTCAGCTGTCATCAGATCAGCGTGGTCTGTCATACCTCAAAGGGGCCTGACATGTTCTGTTTCCCCAGGAGGCTAGTGGGGCCAGCCCAAGTGTGGGGCAGGGGGAGAGGCCGCTCAAGGCCGCTGGAGGCTCAAAATAACCAGCAGACGTGAAATATTTCCCCCAAGCCTACTGCATACCAAGGCAAGGAGCTAGGGATATGGAGATGAGTAAGACACACAGAATAAAAAGTGCTATCCCTCCCTGAAGTCTTTCTAGAAAGACAGAGCAAAGAGCACAGTTTTTAGGAGCTAAGGTAATTGCAGATAATAGCACACATTTCAACGGCACTCGCCACGTGCCAGGCACCGCTCGGAACCCTCCACGGAGAGTAACATTTATTTCTTACAACAACCCTCTGAGGTGGGCATTATTGCTTTATTGGGTCCAGAGGGCTTTAATGCTCTTGGGCTTAGTCATCAATATTGCAAATGAATTAGACAGATGAGGAAGCTGAGCCGAAGAGGAGTGAAGAGACTTGCCTGTGGCCACACAGCGGGTCAGTCGCAGGGCTGGGGTTCAACCCAGGAGCTTGAGCAATAGAATCATTATGCTCACCCACCATTCAGCCCAGCTCAGTAAGGACTTCTCAGGGAGGCTGGGGTGGCACTTTGAAGGTGAAGGAGTGTGGCAGAGGTACTGGTGACTGGTAGCCTGTGCAGGCCAGCACGCGAACCTGAAGGGGTCGAGCATTCACCTTATGCCAACAGCAGAGTCCGCAGCGCTGTGGAGAGCGCGGTGCTCCTTGCAAGTGGCCGTTCGTGATGCTGCAGGGCCGATGGTGCGCGGCATCCTGCAAAAGGCTCATTAGAATTACATAAAGGCACCCCTGCCAGGACTTACGGAGAAGACGTCCGTGCAAGACTGGTGAGCAGATGGTGTGTGACTGGGGTTCAGAAGTGGAGGCCTCTTTTAAGCGGTCACTTTTGTGAGGACAATCTTGAAGCCGAAATAAAGCTGCCAGGGACAGTGGGAACTTGTCTGTGAACTCCTGACTCAGAGGAGAGCCCCGGGATTCACTTGAGTTTGCACGGCGGCAGAAGGTCCCAGCATCACAAGCAGCTCATCCTGCGCACATAGCTGGTGATTTAATGGAGTTCCATTCACAGAGCCTGTGAATTCTGGATCTACCCAGAGCTCACGCTTTATGACAAGCAAGGGCCTGACTTGCTTCTCCGTTGGTATTTTGCAAGCCATAGTTGTTGCCGTACTTTCGTGGGCTAGCAGGGCTTTCTGGCACGCGCTGTCCAAGAGCTGTGAGTAACGGGCATCACGCGTCCATCCTTGAAGGCCCTCTCAGATGCTGTCATCACGAGGCCTTCCCACCACCCCTTACCAGATGTTTTCTGTCTCGAGGCTGTGGAACAATTGATCTGGACTTTGCTGAGGGTAACCTTGAAGAAGCTGCTTTCTCTCTTTATCTTCTTTTTTTTACAAAAGGAGCATCATCAATAGTAGTAGGTTGTCGTAAGGATGAAATGAGACCATCTCTAAGCTCTCAGCCCAGTGTCTGGCACAGAGGAGACCCCAGTAACTGCTGCTTCTCCCTTTCCCTCCTCCTCCTTCCCCTCCTCCTTCCCCTGCCCCTTCTCCATTATTTCTCTGCCTCTTCTTCTCCTTTCCCTCCTCCTTCTCCATCTCTTTCTTCTCCTTCTCCTTGTGTTCCTCCTCCTACTCTTCTTCCTCCCTACTCCTCTTCTCTTTCCCCTTAGTATTATTTATTCATAGAGTTGGGTAGGCATTACCCTTGTATCAAGCCTCTTCGTGGTTTCCTCTCAGCTCTGAACAGGACATGTATCAGTCAGGGTCTCAGCAAGAAACAGATGACATTATCCTATCAGGTAAACTGAGGAGTCTTTAATAAAGGAGCTATTTATAAAGGCTTAGGAGCCTAGAGGAAGCAGGCGCCAGTAAGGCCCCTAGATCTGAAGGGGCAATGAGAGCATATCGGTTGATTTTTGCTGTGACAATAGACGACCATAATATCTCAGTGGCTTATGGCAACAAACATGCGTTTCCTGTGCTTATTGTTACTGAGGGCTGTAGTCTGTGTTTCTACTGGATTCTGCTGGGCTCAGCTGGGTTCATTTGGGCTCAAGTGGGCTTAGCTAGGCGTGGCTGAAGTGGCTAAGCTGCACATACATTCTCATTTGAGAACCCAGGCCCATGGTGATTTCTTACTGAGACATGCTGTTCTCAGGATGGAGGGCAGAAGAAGAGGGACAGAACCCAACCGTGCAAGAGCACACAAAATGCTTCTGCTTGGAAGAGAGCGGCCCACCTGCTTATTATGTTCCATCGGTCAAAGCAAGTCAGATGGCCAAGTCCAAAATCTGGGGTGGGGGTTATAATGTGCCTGGAGAGAGAAAATGGGAGCGAGTGGTTACCGGAACCTGGAGACAGAGCTGTGAGGCGGGAGCTGCCTGGCAGGAGCTGCCTCCTTGCATCCAGAGGGATGCCAGCCATGCAGCACAGAGGAGGGAATGCCTCAAGCCCAGTCCTCCCTCCCTCCAATGTCTGGCCAGTTCTCCCGGGGTCTATACCCACCTGGAAGCCAAAGGCAAGAGAGCTGCTTCTGTGTCTTTACAGGTCAGTTTCCTGGGACAGGGAGCAGGATGGACAATGTCATAGAGTGAAACTGGAGGGGGAAAAGGAGGATGGTTTGGTCCCAACTCAAGTGCATTATGATCTGATTCATAAGAAGGATACTAACATTGCAGAAAATGTACCACAAGCATTTCTTAAAAACCAGCTACTCCTCATTCTTAAATAACTTAGGAGGAATTCCAGGCTGACAGTTCACAAAGTTAAAATGGGGGAAAAAATTAAGATGGCAATAAATCTTCCTCGAGACCATGCTATAAATCTAGGGGAAAACCCTTTTGGGTGACATAAGGCATAACCTTTAACAGCTAATAGTCTAGAAACTGTTTGTGACTGACCGTTCTGAGACCCTAAGTGGTTTCCATTCCAACATTGTCATTTATCTTGTGATATTTACTTTACTGTAGTAAGTTGTGATGTTTTTTTTTTCCTCAGTGAGTCTGTGATAAAATAAACTCACAAGAGTAAGATGAATGCCAACTTATTAACAAGCGTCACTTCGAAGGGAATAGAGCTAAGCTGGCCCAGCTGGAGGCGTAAGAGTTTTGCATCCCTTCACATCAGTCTGGAGGAGATGCTCATCTATGCGTTTATGTGTCGTTAGAACCACGTTGATGTAAGAGCTCTACATTCTGAAATACTCTTGAGCGGATGGTGAAGAAGAGCAAGGGATCTGTGCAGTGCCCTACATCTTTCTGTTACCTTGTCTCCCCTCAAATTCGTTCCCACTTCTTCCAGGACATAGTACCCTCATGTTTCCCCTTGCTGGTTAGATACCCTGGACTCTAGGACCTGGACCTCCCCATCAGTCCTACTTTTTTGGTGAGAGAACAAAATCTAGAATGTTAAAGCCACTGTTAATTTGGGCTTTCTTCTCCCAGGTGGTCGTGGTCATACTATCCTAAATGATATCACCTCTCACTGGCACACTGATGATTTTAACTTACAGTTGGCCTACCCCAGGGTCTTTGTGAGGTCCATGTGCTAAGTGTTTGGAGAGCATATGACATGGGGTTCTAGGGGCTCAGAAGGGGGCACATCTCATCTCTCCCTGAGGTGGGTAGAATCTCTTCAAGCTGGGTAACATCTCTTCAAGCTGGGTAGCATACCGATGCTCTGGTTGCAAGATGAGCTCCCAGTCACACAACAACTTAGACTGCAAGATGTATATCGCGCTTGGTTCTCTACCAACACTACCTGCCGAGGGCTTTTAGTTTTCTCTTGGTCAAGGGCAGTGTATGGAAATGTGACTCCTCGTCTGAGATGTCACTATGCTGGGAGACACTGTCTCCTAGGGTGCCAGGAACACTGTGGTCATAAATGGCTGGACAGGAGCTATGGAATCCAAGATGTTGAAGTCAGGAAAGGATTTAGAGATATCTAATCCAGTAAATTCATTTGGCAGGCGAGGAAATGACACAGCTAAGAAGAGACAGAGCTGGGACAATGATCTGGGTCTCCTACTTGCCAGTTTGGTGTTCTTTCTTGAACATGGTACCTGATGTTGCCTGGTAGGTTATTCCAGATTCCCCAAGAAGTGGATGCCAAGACAGGATTAAACGTGCTAGAATTTTCTTAGGAGAAATGCCTGTTAGAGAAAATGTGGAGGGAGCTGGAAAAGCTTGGGAAAGTTGGCAGACCATGATGCAAATCTGACTCCAAGTGAAGGAGAGAGGAAGGGAAAGTTGAGTCAAAATGTTGTGGACTGCTGAGTAGCCTAAGGAGTCCCTAGTAAGGCCACGATGAGTCTTTGACAGTTGGCCCTCAGAAATATGTTGACTTTGATGTCCTTGCCATGGGAGCAGACCGTGGGAAGCATGGCCTTACCACAGATGCAGCAATGGGTTTCAGAGCTGTAGCCCTTGGTCAGTTATGATTTCTGTAGTTAGTGGTCTTAGTCTCATGAGTGCTATCCCAGAAACTCCTCCTCTGCCAACAGTTTTATACCTGTAATATAATCTACATTTGTGTGCAGCCAATTAAGTGTTTTTATGGACAAGCACAGATAGGTACATTCTTTGTGTGGGAACTGACGTGGCCGAGTCTTCCATTTCTTATGACTTAACAGTGGATTTTCAAACATGCAGTTGAAGTGGTTGAGCTGCCTTTTGATGGGGGGAGGTCCAGTGGACTGAACCTGATAAACACAGCCCTAAATGTAAACCATGGGATCAAAGCAATTACAGTATCTTTTCTTTTGCACATTTGTCTGGGAGCACATCAACAGGATTGCTGGTTAAGCTCACTGACATTTTCTAGAAAATTGTATTGAGACCTTATGCAAATTCCAACTATGGACATGTGGCTAATTTTTCATCATTGGATTTCCATGTTTCTCTGCTTGCTCCTTTAAGCCAGGGCTGCAAGGCAGACGGGGGGACATAAATGTGTGTTGTATACTGAGGACTCTGGACCCTCACACGTAATCCAGAGAGCAGTACAGACACCTGGCAAGACCTGGAGGCTCAAGCTTCGAAGGGACTGCAAGCATTTCTTCTGCTTAGTGACTACTCAGCACTCTCCAGAACCAGAAATCCTAAAGGTTGAGCATGTGTGCCCTACAGAGTGGTGAGGGTCTTTGGGACTGGTCCAGGTGGGAAGAAGCACAGTCTGTAAGAGCAGGTGCTGCTGACCTAACTCCCTGTTTTCTGTTCTCTCATGCTGGTGCTCACATTGCCAGAAGGAGACATTCATTTACTTTATATTCAATAAACATTTATAGCATACCACTTATATGGGGCCACAGAGATGAATTAAACACGGTTTTCATCTTCAGGTAGCTCACAATGTGGTGGGTTGATGGACTCCTAGACAGAATTAAATCCAGTGTGACAGGGCAATGTGAGCGTATTGAGAATGAGAGCCAGTGAGAGGGGAGAAAGTGCTCCCAGAAACCAGAAGAAGAGCATCTAACTCAGCCTGGAAGAAGCAATATCTGAATCTTACAAGAAGAGCCAAAGCTCTCCCTTAAAGCATGGGTGGGAAGGGAACTCCTAGCCTTGTGAACAACAGCGTTGTGTGTGCAGCAAATTACAGGCAGTTTGTGTTGCTAGAACAGTAACTCTCCAAGTGTAGTCCTGGGACCACTGGGGGTTCCCAATATCTTTTCAAGGGTCAGGAGGTCTCATTCTCTCACGGTTTTACAACAGAGTTTTCCAAATGCTCTATTAAGTGTGATATTACAACAGATTAAATGCAGAAGCAGGTAACAGAATCTAGCTTTCTTCTCTTTATTCAGACAGGTGAGAGATTTATGAACATGTAAAACAATGTCACTCTTTTCACTCTTTTTGTTTTTTTGTTTTGAAAAACATAGTTAATTTTCATAAAATATATGTTATTTATTTAACATGTCATGGGCTCATTACTGTTAGTTTAAATAAAAAATCCTTAACATTTTTTTTTCCAAGACTATAGAGAAGTTGCATTACATTGCAAAAAGGACCTTGTGTGATTAAGGATTTTGAGATGGGGAGGTTATCCTGGATTATCCGTGAGGGCCCAAGGTAATCATAAGGGTTCTTATTGGAGGTAAGCTAGAGGGTCAAAGTCAGAGAGAAGAAATGGGATGATGGAAACAAGAGATCAGAGTGGTGTTCTTTGAAGAAGGAGGAATAGACACAGGCAAGGAAATGGATTCTCCCTGGAGACTCCAAAAAAATGCAGCCCTGTTGCCATCTTGATTTTAACCCATAAGACTCATCTCCAAACTTTTGACCTCCAGAACTGTGAGGTAATAAATTTGTGTTGGTTTAAAGGCACTAAATGTGTGGTAATTTACTACAGCAATGATAGGGAGCTAATACACCCGTATCCTAACTCTGTCAACACTGACACCCTCAAATAGCCCTCTAGAGTCGGCTTAGATCTGAGCTAAGTTTCTCTAGAGGATGCCTACTAACCTGTCTCTGCTTATAAATAGTTACCTCTTCGTGAAATCTAGTAGGTGAGCGCTCTTTATGTTGCAAATGTGTATTTGGTGTGGTAACCAAAGACAGGCAGTTTGGAGCCCTGTGTACTCTCAGATTTTACTCTTTTACCCAGAGTTGCTTACATTTCTATTTTGCACTTAGTTCATTTTAATAATAAAGTGAAAATTATTGAGAACATTTGTAGATTAATTTATGCATTTATTTAACAATATTTATTGAGATTCTACTATACCCCAAGCACTGTTCTAGACCTTGGGGATGGAGCAATGAAGACAGGTATGGCTCCTGCCTTCCCGAGGTTTCATTCTATATTGGGGAGGAGAGCCAATCAGTCATGAATTGAGACATAAACCACAACATGTCAGATTATGATTATGTTCTGTGAAAGAAATGAATCTAATGATGTGATGGAGGGTGACCTGGGATGTCATTTTGACTAGGGTGACCAGGGAAGGCCTCCCTGAGCAAGCAACATTTCGGTCAAGGCCTGATGGCTGAAAAAGAGTCAATTACTTGAGCAGCTGAAGAGATTTGGTATCAGTATTCCAGGCAGAGGAGACAGCAAGTGCAAAAAGCCAGAGCCTGGGGTGTTGGAGGGACAGAAAAGAGACCAAGTAGCTACAGAGGCTAGGGCTACTGAGAAAGTAGGGGAGTGGTTAGGAGAGAGAAGCAGGCAGCTGGTCAGTGTAGGAGCTTAGATGACTCAGAGGCAGAACGAGGAGTCTGAACTGTATTTCAAGTGCAGTGGGAAGCCATTGGGATTTTTTACACAGGGGAGTAAGATGATCTGAGTTTTGTTTTAAAATATTACTCTGGCTGCTCTGTGGAGAGTGGATCACGGGAAGGCAAGAATGGGAGCAGGGATTCCCATTCTGCTAGTTTATCGTAGTCCAGGGAAAAGATAATGGTGGTCTGGAAAGAAGAGTAACCAGAGAGGTGGATATAAATTATCCAACTCTTGACATATTTTGGAGAACATGCCTATGAGTCTAGGTGACAAATTGGATGTGTGTATGGAAAGGGCAGGGACGGGGAGAGAAAGGGAGTGATTGGGGATGTCTCTTAGGTTTTTGGATGGATGATACTTCCTTTTACTGGGATGGAGGAGGGGCATATTTTGGAAGCAGAGCAGGAAATCATGAGCTTTCTTTTGGAAATGCAGAGGTTGGGGTTGCTTGCAAGAGATACAAGCCAAGATCTCGTCAGGTAGGCAATTCCATATATGGCTGTCTAGCTCAGAGGGGAGGTCAGGGCTAGACAGTAAATATGGGAGGCATGAAGATATTGGGGTCATTTAGAGCACAGACCTAGATGAGATCACCAATGAAAAGAGTGTAGACAAAGAGGTGAGGCTGCAACAGAGTTGGGTATGCTGACATTTGAAGTACAGACGAGCATGTTGAAAATGTGCCAGGCCATGTGCTGGTGCTTGGCCATGCATCATTTTATTCAACCACTTAGTTTCAGTTTGTTCCATAGTATTATTGGTTATCTCTATGCTTTGCTTCTCAAATCTGACCAAAATTGGATAATCTAGTCCACATGGCTCAAGGACAAATAACTATTGGCTGAACTGAACACCGGATGAATCTCTTATGACTGTGAGTTCTCACACAAGAGAGCTGCTTCCTGGAACTTAGTTTGAAAGAAAGAAACAAGACAGGCAGCTGGGGGAGGGGAGGGAGGGAGGCATCTGACTAAGAAGTCTTCTCACCCTACCTGATAGAAGTGCTTGCCAACGAACCCAGCTCTATGAAGAAATGAAAGCCAGGAACATTGTTGCTGCCAGGAATATTAGGGACAGGCTGCCTTGTTCTGAAATTTTGACCAATCCAATCACTGATCTTATACCAGTGAGCCTGAGTGAAGGAAGGAGTTGAAGGAAAGCTAATATGGCTAAAAGCTAGGGAGCAAGAAGAAGCATGGAGGGATGTATTTGGAGACATGGCCATCTTGTAAATAGCTGAACCCTCTTTGTCTGTGTCAGGCATATAATAGGTGCTTAATAAGTACTTGTTGAATGAAGGAATGAATGAATGCATAATTGGAAGATTGGAATCAGTCCTGGGTCTCAATTAAGAGTTGGGCAATGGCGGGGTGAGAATTCCCTGTGGTACTTTTCTTTGGCTTCTTACCTGTGTCCAACAGACTGTGGCACACACAGACCTCTTCTAATGGGCTGGGCGATGTGGAAAACACCTCACAAATGAGTTTTGTTGGCTCTCATTACTCCACCCCAGTTCCCTGTACTGGGTGCTTGCTTCCCCAGGACAGGGCTGCCGTGTCATGGGACACATCAGTTCTTGCCACCTCCTCTCAATCCCACCCACCGTAACTGCCAGGCTGGGCTGTCTCTTGCCCAATAACAGGACTGATGAACTGGGGTCTCCAGAGATCCAAATTGCCATCTTCAGTGAGTAGAATTCAGTACTTGTCTGGCCACCGTTTACATAAAGCTGTTCCTAATTTCTCTGCACAACCACTTCTCTGAGGTACAAAGTGGAGACAAATGTAAGGGACAGAAGCCCCAGTACTTCACTCAGAACTGCATCTGTTTCCCAGTGACTAAGGCTTTGTCACTGGTCCAAGCTTCTCTGCTGACCCCCTTCCCAGTTAGGGTGAGAGCCCTCCCAGAAGGCTTCTCAGTCCCTTATGCAAATGTCCTGCTGGCAGCCCAGCCCCACCAGCTCACTAAATATGTTTAGATATACGGGAATCCCAGAGGTGGACACAGCTCAGCCTCAGGCTGGGATACCTGGTAGGTCTGAGGCCCCCTTCTGTTCTCCTCCTCCCTCCTCGAAAGCCTTAATTGTCTCTTCCCTCTCTGAGGAAAAGTCTGGTAAAGGCTTTTGAGATAGGGGTTATTGATGCAGCGTGATGTTTTACATCTGCCAGAGACCAAGCTGAAATTCGAGAGAGTGACTCCTTATGTGGAGGAAGGTGTTCTCAAAATCACATAACATGGGCATCTTTCTGTCTCACCCTTGCTTAAAGCTGTTCTTTCAGGGTGTTGTGCTTGGTCCTGCCAGGGTGGCCGGAACTGAGGTGAACAGCAGCTGTTGTACTCAGCGAGCAAAACGCAGTGAGTCACTCTGAAGCTAACCGGAAGTTTGTCAATCCCAGCAAGACTCGGGCTTTGGAGCTGGCATACTTGGGCTGGAATCCCATTTGATCACTTACCAGGTTGATGAACATAGGTCACATTGTCTCCCTGTGCCTTACTTTCCCGATCTGTGAAATGGGTACAATAACAGTTAAGAGCACTGACTTCAGAGTCAGTCTCCATCACTTACTATCTATGGGAAATTTTAGCAAGTTATTTTATCCCTCCGTGCCTCAGTTTCCCAACACTTAGTACACCTGCCTTATCAGGTTGTTGTAAGCATTACACAAGAAGCACTTAGAACAGTGCCTGGCACATGGTAAGCGCTGCAGGACTCTTGTCTATTCTTGCAGATATTATTGCTGTTAGCACCTACCACATAGGCTGTGTGAGAATGAATGAGATGGAAAGCAGGTAAAGAGCTCGCCTGGCACGGAATGCATTTCAGCTGGTGCTTTTATTAGGGTAACAACAACACAGTGCCCTTAGCATGTGCGGCGCTTGCACTCAACTCTGTGTGAACTCCTTGAGGTGAAGTTGACAAGTTTAGGAGAGGGAGGGCTCTCAAACTTGTTTTTCACTTCCACGCACTCACTCCAACGACCCAGTTTTCTCCAGCATCTTCCGCGAGGAATGTCGAAAGCTTTCATGCGTGTGGGAGCTGCCCTTAATCACTGATAAGGGGAATAACGAGAGGAATACAGCCACTCAATATTCGAGCCTGGTGGGTTTACGGTGTCAGGTTAGGGGTGTTCTGATTTCTCTGCTCTATAAAACACCCCATATAAACTATAAAATAAAATATTTACATTTTTACGTACCTAGAAGGACTAGGTGGGTGGACTGAAGTGACTTGGTGGATTTCCAAGTCCATGAGGCTTGGAGGATTCTGGTTTTGCTTCACCTGATGCAAACCGATATTCCATAGATTCTATGGAAAGCACATTTTTCTGCTTAAGTAATTCTTAGTGGCAGGGTGCGGCTGGAGACCGTATCGGCTGTGGAAAAGCCTGAAGGAGGCTGCTGTGGCACTTTGAATGAACAGTCACTCAAGTTTTTGATAACTGGAGCAGGGGGAGCACTGAGATATATATATATAATTAATTTTTCTGTTTATATGCAAAGGAATTTTAAAGACATGCAATCTAAAAATTTCGACTTGCAGCTGGTTAGTTTTCTGAGCCACCATGAAGACAGAGCTAACACCCTGCCAAAGTTTAATCATAAACTGATAGCTGTAGCTTGGGTGGGGAGTGGGGGGGCAGGGAGACCTGATTTAATAAGATGACAGATAAGTCAAACACTCACAAATGGTAATTTATGGCTGAAAAGGGGGGTGTTTTAAAATCACCCTAGTGAATTATGTTTCTGAAAAAGTAACTATGTATCTGAAAAATTATGTTCTTTGGTAATACTTTAGACAATATTTTTTTGGCCCTGTTGCCTCACTAAGGTTATAAATAACATAGTCCTTTCTACTTTTATTTTCCTAGATTAGCTGGTTGCCACCAGCTCCGGTTTCCTGGCTGTAACTGAACTGCATTCTGTTCAGCTGCAAATGCTGTCATTCCTCCTCACTGTCACCTCAAGGAGATGTGTGGGGCACAGATTTCAGCTGCCCCTGTGGGAGCTGAGTGCCTTGGGGATCCTTCCTTCCGATCCAGTTGCCCCTGTTGCTTTTCCCTATCTACTCCAGAGGCCACCCTGTTGAAAAGAAAGCACAGGTATTTCTTGCTCCTTCATTCACTCAGTTATCCGCTTGTCCCTGAAGGTCTCCTACCTGCAGAGCGTTGTGCTGGGAGGAAGGCCATAGCACCTGAAGATGTGTCCAGAGGGGGCTACAGGCTGGGGCAGCTTGCACTGCCTTCCCAAGCTATGCACTGAGGGGGAGCAGAATACACCACCCCAGATATGCTACTTTGGCATGTGGATTATTTTGAGCTGAAGACAATCAAGGCCCAACAGACTTGGGAGGAGCTGTTTACCTTCCTTCTGCTCTAGGGCCTGGCACATAGTAAGCGCTGCATGATTATTTGCTATTATTGTTGATATTATTACTGTGAGTACCCGCCTCATAGGTCATGTGAGAATGAGATAAAAATCGTGTAAAGGACTTAATTGCTTTGAAAGAATTTAGTGATACAGGGCCTGCACCAGGAGAGAACTAATGCCAAAGCAGCTTTTTATCATAAAGAGTTATCTGCATGGCACGGCAAACATTTGTCTACCAAACATTTGCTCTTTTCATCTTCCTGTGAATGATCTTCCTCCCCTTCGAAGCCTCAAACCCTATGCCCTTCTCTTTAGCTCGTGGCATCTGGGCCTTGATTGCCTGTCTCAGGTCTCAGGTCTTTGGGGCTCCTGCACGTCTGAAATTTGTTTTTCTCCTGTTCATCTGTCTTATGTCAATTTACTAGACCAAAGAAACTAGACGGGCAAAAGAAAAAAGGTTTCCTCCCCTACAGCATCCACCTTGAACAAAGGGCACATTTGTCTCAGGTACATAGAAGAGCTTCATCCACTACTGAAGGGGCTGGTTAGGAGCACTGAGAGCCCATGGGAAAGACTTTGTGTCAAGGAACATCTGCGTCCTTGAAACAGGATGCAGACATTTAGCCATCAAACCCTGTGCCAGTGGGACCTGGGCTCTGAGGAGTTTTCCAAATTTTCTCACCTCAGTTTGGCTATGCAGGGATTCTTAGGAGTGACGCTAGCAGCATTAGTGAGGACAATAGACAGTGGCCAGCTGTATTTTCCAGATGTGACTGCAGGAATATCTTCGTCCCGCACGTTCTTCTAAAATGTGAGCTTGCCACTCCTCATCAGAAGATGCAGTCCATCTCTCTACTCCCTTGGGTCCACGGAGTGCTCTGACCAGTAGGATGTGATGGAAGTGACCCCAGCATTTCCGTAGCCCTTCCACGTCCTGGTAGCCCCCACTTTCAGCCTCTCAGAGGCTGGCATCTGTGCAGACTGTGAGATCCCCTGTGACCACCAGGCTGTGAGAAACCATGTGGGGAGGCAGGGGAGGAAGGCATGGACACCTGTGTGAAGGGGCTGTCTCAGAGGTCCCGTGAGCCCTCAGATGACCCCCGTCCCAGCTGTCCTCCGGCTGCAGCCACACAAAAGCCCCCACACTAGATGACATGCCCCGCTGTGGCCAGTCAGCCCCCAGAATCATGAGAGATAGAGGACACTGCTATTTTAAACCACTAAGTTTTGGGGCACCTTGTTGTACAGCAATGAGACCCAGAATACCCTCCCTGGCTCCTTGCCACAACTTCATTGCCAGGAACTAGAGCCATGGAGGAGATGAAGAATGAAGGATGTGATAGCAATCTCATTGCAATAGATTCCTGTGCCATGGTGTCCACATTTCTCATGAGCTGGTTTTTGGTTCGTATTTCCTTACTTCTCATTTTACCTTGTTTCCACCAGTCCCGCTCTTTGACATAAGATACACGAGCACCTATGAATTCCATTCATTCATGTATTTATTTTAGTTATTTGGTCATGGAGGAGACAGTTACTGAGAGCCCAGGACTCCTGGCTGTGGGGGGGCCAAAGAGAAGAAAGCACTTCCCTGCCCCCGTGAGACGTGCCACTGGTCAGGGAGGCATGCGTAGGAACAGTGAATGGCACCGCACAGTGATGCCACAGGAAAGGTAGTGATGAAGTACTTCAGAGGAGAGGAGACTTCCACCATCCCTCTCCCAAGGCCACACGCAGGAGAAAACCTGAGGGGATTTAGCCGGGCTGAGTCCCCACCACCACCCTCCGTGCCTGGGAAGCTGCTCTCCGTGAGGATGGAGCCCTGCTCTGTGGTCTGGCAAGGCGGCCAGTGAAGCAGCTGGTCACCGTCGGCGCGTCTGCATTGCTGTACACGTGACTGACTTCCACTGTGACCGTTTGAGGCCATTCTGTCTCCCACTCCACCCAAACGCTTCCAGGCACAAGCTCCAGCGGCACTTAGTGGTCTGACTGCCTTGATCTTCCTGGCCTTGTAGCGTTCTCTGGTTCGTAGGTACAGGTTTTAAAATAGACTTCCTTCAGGAGGCTGGATGTTTCCTGAGCGTCTTATTCTTCCCTTTCATTCCTGGTATGGGTGGTGGGGGGCACTTAGAACTCAATGAGCACTTCACAGTGGATTGGTGAATATGGAACTGGGTTGGCCGGATCACAAAAACAAAATAAGGTGTTCAGAAACTGAGAGAAAGTCTTGGGGGTATTAAGTCCTTTGCAGAACTCTTAGGACGCGTCAGGCATGGGGCTGAGCACTTTCTAGTCACTGACTTACCAAATTGTTGCAACTCAATAAGGTAGGTGACATCATTCTTATTTCGTAGCTGGGGAAAAAATCTTAAAGGCTAAATTACCCTGGCCAAGATCATACAGTGAGTGACACCTGCGTTTTGAATCCATTTCACTTCAGCTCCGAAGTTTATGCCTCTAGCCTGCTGCCCCCCTTGCCTTACTTTTGGAGTCCAATGCGCTGATCGAGTGGGGCTGTCCGTCAAATAGAGTGGTTTTTATGTGTCTGGTTTCCCAATTTCCCCACACTTTCCAGCTCTAAAGCTAATATACTTGGGTTTAAATTTAGCAATCTCTTGTTCCCAGCCCCTAACTTAGTTTGGATATCATATCCAAAAATTTGGATCCAATGTGTATATTTCTTGTGGAAGCAAAAAAGTGCAAACCTTCCAGCATCTGTTACTTATAATTGCTCTGCATTAAATTACAATTTTGGATTTAAATTTGAAAAAGTACATTTCAGTACCAAGACTTTGATGTGGAAATGAACAAGGGTAGGAAGTAACTGATACCCTCCATAGTTTTCTTTACTGGAGATGTATAAAAAAAATTCAAAGTCAAGGGAAGGTGCCCTGGTGTTCGTCCTTAGTGTTTGGAGGAGATGGTGGAATGTCATACTCGCGCTGGTGTTGAGGACCAGACTTTACACAATACATCCTTAAATCTAGACTGGTTAGCCTTAAAGTTTTACCTCAAGCACTTCCTGATCGCCATTCAGCAGGTCCTTCTCTGCTGCATCTAGCTCAGCTCCTGGTTGGGAGATCCACATAGAAGCCGATACCACACATCCTCAGAGTCTTTGGTCGGCACGTCTGTCCTTATAAATCCAGTGAAGATGGCGTAGATGAGTGGAATTCATAGAAACAATTAGAAAAGACTAATTGGATAGAAAGATGAAGAGAAGATGTGAATAGGGTATAATCACTTGCTAGGGCTGTCATAACAAAACACCACGAGCTTGGTGGCTGAAACAACAGAAATTTATGGCTCACAGTTCAGGAGGCTGGGAAGTCCAAGATCGAGGTGCCAGCAGGGTTGGTTTAACTCTTCTCTTGGCTTGTAGGTGGTTACCACCTCCCTGTGTGCTCATATGACCTCTTCTTTGCTTGAGTGCAGGGAGAGAGAGTGAGCTATCTTTCTAGTCTCTCTTATGAGGACACTAATCCTATTGGATTAGGGCTCCACCCTTATGACCTCATTTAACCTTAATTATTTCCTTAGAGGCCTCAGCTCAAATTCAGCCACATTGGGGGGTTAGTGCTTCAACATATGAATTCTGGGGGGATGCAATCATTCAGTCCATAACACAGGACATTCACAAAAACAGTAATGCAAATAATCAGGATACCCGCATTCTTATGCTTTCAACAACATTAATGATAGCTAACGTTAATGTGGAAATTACTGTATCCTAAATGTTGTTCTAAGCATTTGGCGTTCCTTCACTCATGGTATTCTTGTAAGACCTCATTGGCGAGGTAGGTTCCATGGTTATCTTGTCTGACAGAAGAGGAGCCTAATGCACAGAGAGGTCAGGCAATGTGGCCAGGGTCACACAGCTAGAAATGGCAGCACCCCAGAACTCAAGCTCAAGATCTGGCCTCTGAACCTATGCTCTTTTTTGTTTTTTTAAGATTTTATTTATTTATTTGACACGGAGAGAGAGAGCCAGAGAGTACAAATGCGGGGGGGGGGGGGCGGGGGAGGAATGGCAGAGGGAGAGGAAGAAGCAGGCTCCCTACTGAGCAGGGAGCCCGACAGGGGGCTCAATCCCAAGCCCCTGGGATCATGACCCGAACCGAAGGCAGACGCATAACCGACTGAGCCACCTAGGTGCCCCTGAGTCTGTGCTCTTGACAACTCTTTAAGATGCTTAGACTCATTCATAGGTACAAACAGAACAATACACTAATCTTTAACCATTGGATTGATACAAATTTAAAACCTTGATATATCTAATGCTGGCAAGAGGGTGGGGGAAATGACATCTTTATACACCTTGGGTGGAAGTGGAAACTTTTGAAAGGCAAGTTGACAATAACTGTCGAAATTAAGTCTGTGTGCATTTATACTTTGAGCCAGCAATTCAACTTCTGGAAATTTACTTTATAGATATGCTTACAAAATTATGCCAAGACAGTGCAAGGATATTCACTGCAGCTTTGGTGTGAATTAGTAAAAAATCTGGAGGCAATGTAAATGTCAACCGATGGGGCAGGGTTTAAAGAAATTGTGATAATTCGATGAAATGTGGATCTGGGAGCACTGATACGGATATATCACAAACGCATACCAAAAATTTATATTACTTTGTTAGCACTGCCACAATGAAATACTGCAGTTTGGATGGTATAAACAACAGAAATTAATTTTCTCACAGTTGCGTCACCCAAGGTCCTGGAGGCCTCTCTCCTTGGCTTGTGGATGGCCCCCCTTTCACTGCCTCTTCCTGTGGTGTTCCTCTGTGTGCACCCCTGGTGTCCCTTCATATGCCTTAATTTTGTCTTCTTATAAGGACACCAGTCACATTGGATTAGGGTCCATACTAAGGGCCCATTTTTTACCTTAATTACCCCTTTAAAGATCCTATCTCCAAATACAGTCACATTAGTGGGAGTTGAGGCTCCAACATATGAACTTTAGGGGACACAATTCATCCCATAAAATAAGTGAAAAAGAAAGATGGATGATCTTGTGATTAGTATAATCTCTTATGTGTAATTTAGAAAAATACATAAAGGCTGGTATATACACTGACAATTTTTTTTGTAAAGCTCTCCAAGGAACTTGGAAACAGCCTTACCTGGGGGGCAGAACCCTAGATGAGCCTTGATTGTGGTTGAGGGTAAATGCCTATTTTACTTTTCTATCTTTCTGTATCTAATATTCTAATCATATGGAAGCATTGCTTTATTTCATTGTTCAAATGTCAGCAAGGGCTATGGATTGATGATGCATCATTTTCATTTTTGTTGAAAAACTTCATAGATATTATTAAAATAAAAAATATATATTCTTAAAAAGGAAAAACAAGAAAACTGAGGGGAAATGGGCAGAATGTATGTGGAGCGATTACTGGTTTATGCTTAACTTGCATTATTTTCAGTGTGTTGTGATATATTGATGGTCTTTGAAAAGAACTTCTAAAAAGTTTCATAACCCATGGTCCTATCCCATTTTTCATATTATTTTAATTTATAAAGTTTTCTTGAAGGTTAGCCTATATTAGGAAAATGTTGTGCCTTCTTTTCCCTGGAAACAGTCCAACAAGACAAAAAGACATTACAATCAACTTTTGACTATCTCCGTTCTATTGATCTGCTTTAGGGATTAAGCATAGCAAATTATTAATCACTGCCCACCTTTTGTCACCAGCAGGCTCCTGGGTCACCTACTCAGATCAGCAGTGTGTTCATTAAATGTCAAATAATTTTAACATTTGTTCAAAGGAAATGCAATCAGGAGGGAAGTCTGCCGCAAAGGAGAAGCTACACAGCCTTTCTCCAAAGCGAATTTTCCATAATTTTTCATCGCTTGCTGCTGGGTATTGACCACTACTACTTCCCTCTAATAGCTCAGAGCCTTTGAATTGAAATATTTTAACAGATTTGACCCACGGGGGAAAGGAGAAGAGGAAATGACTTTTATCAAGGGCCCACCACGTACCGAATACTTAAATATATTTTCTCATTTGACCTTCACAGCTACCCTATGAAATGAGTATTATTACTTCCCATTTGCAGATGAGGAAACAGAAGCAGAAGGTTAAGGAAGAATTTCAAAGTCTAGCAGCTGGGGTTTGGGTGGAACCAAGATCCATTACCTGGTCTTTGCATTCAGAAGCCTGTGTTCAGCCCCACCTCTGCCCACACAGGGCCTCTGCAGGGCCCTCTGTCCGGGCTTCAGGGATTGGAGATAGAGCAGGACAGCAGGTCAAGGCCTGGGTTTTCCCCTGGAAACAGGACAATGGAAGAACTTCACTCCAGGGAATGTCACCAAGGGAGACACTGGTTGGAAGGAAGAACGATGCTGCTGAAGGGGTTTCCACTAATTCCTTCCTTTTACACAGGGGGAAAATGAGGCCCAGAAAGGTTAAGGGAATTTTACTCTTATTTCTTGTATTCCCAATTTCTTCTTTCTTTTTGCTTTTTGTAGATTTAAAGAACAAAGTAGCAGGTTCTGAAGTGCTGGGAGATGGTTTGCCAGGGGATTCTCTGTGGGCCGTGTGGCCTCGTTTTTTTTTATCAGTCCGCTGCCTAGATATATTTGAGCTTCATCTGGGGTTTTCCTTTCAAGATTTCATTAAGAAATGAAACTTTGGAAATCCTCACTTATTTTATTTTATATATGTATATATTTTCATGATAAAAAAATTAAACATATACAAAAATGTGAAACAGAAAATGAAATTCCACATAATTTCTCACTCCAGAAATCAAAGTTTGGGGTATAACCTTTCACATGCTTTGCCATGATATAAATAATTCACCCCATGCCAAGCTATACTGAAGTCTGAGGCAAACAAACAAACAAACAAAAAACAACCAAACCAAACCAAATGTCAATAATACTGATCTTTATTTAAAATTTTGGTATTTTGTTCATCATGGATTTTTTTTTTTTTTGCATTACTTTGATTTTTCAAACACTACATTGAAATATAATCTGTTACTGAACTTTTTGGTGCCCCTTAAATTGTGTATACCTGAGGTGAATTCTCTTCTCCTGTGTCATTGTCTCATGCTCGTCCTGGCCTGGAATACAGACATTACTATTAAAAAGGGTTTTATTTTCAGCTTATTTTACAACATTAAAAAAAATCATGCTATAATAAGAGTTTACACTTCGATAGCACCTACTATTTATTTCTGTAGAATCACTGTTCTTTGTACTGTGTATGCATTAACTCAATTTTTCTAACAGTCCAATGAGGTAGGTACTGTTTATATTATTTCCACTTTGCAGATGGACAAACTGAGGCATCGAGAGTGAAAGTGCCCAAGGCCACCTGGCTAGTGAGAGGCAGAGCAGGTATTTGAACTTACATAGTGGGGCTCCTACGGTGTGTGCTCTAACCTGCAATGAACTCTCTGTCTCTCCTTGAGCACAGTGTCCTATTGCCGACATATTTTTCTTACTCTATCATGCGCATCTTTCAGTTTCAATATGGAGGACTCCGCCCATCATTGGATTCCCGATATGAATGGAAATAGCAAGGAGAAAGCCCAAGCAACTCTCAAAAGCACCTTGACAATCCCCGCTCCTTTAGCCAGTGGCATTCCCTGCACCCCTGCCCTTTGCCTATGAGGACCATTTCTCCCAGGTGGACTTTTGACCATCGCAACTATAGCTTCTTCTCTTTTGTGCCAATGCTCTTTATTTTGAACAGAATTGACTTGAGCCAGCACGCTGGCTGCTGTGTATGCAGAGCAAGCCACCTCTTCGCAAGCTTAGGGGAAACATTTGGAGCGCAGGTTGCAAAGCACCTGAATTTGAAGTGTTTATTTCTTGGCTGGCTTTTATTTTCTTCCAACTGTCAAAGGAACTCTGGCTGAAGTTGACGCATTAATCACTTGTCTAATTTCATTTCTTAAAACCTAGTTATTTTTAAATGATAAGTAACACGATTTACTGCCCTTTTTGATTTAGAAACCTGTTCAAAATGCAGAGTGGTATCTGCCTCTTTGTTAACATAGTCTTGGGATGCTTTTTCCTTTGCTTTTTGGGATAATTAAATGCTTATGGTTCTTTCATCTAAAATGCATGTTCATTACTGATCTAGTTCATGCACTCTGGACCATTTAATTCAGGTATTGGCGATTTCTAGTAAAATGCAGTATGGTTGGCATCCCTAGGTAAGTGAGCTAAGAGAAATACCCTGACCCATTGTGCTTATTTTGCAATATGGTACCTTTCCATTTGTGGGTAGTTAGCAAATCCTGCTAACAAGCTTACTAATTCAATCCCTAGATGGCTCAGTTCCATGGTCAAAGTCTGTTCCCTTGATTTGTGATGTGGAACACTCATCACAAAGTGTGTGTGTGTGTGTGCCCCTTTAAATCTTACACCATTTCCTGTGGTCTGAGTAGATAATAGGCCAGGCAAGTTCAGGTCCCTTTAGGTGCCGGGGGGTAAGACATAGTCTGTGTGAATCACCATGGAGGGTGGTGGGGATGGAGGTGGTGGGTAAGTTAGGTGGTGTTATGGGCTGAGTTATGTACCCCAAAATTCGTGTGTCAAAATCCTAACCCCTGGTATCTCAGGATGTGACTATATTTGGAAATAGGGTCTTCTTTAAAGCAGTCATTAAATTAAAATGAGGAGACCATGACTGGTGTCCTTACAAGAAGAGATCAGAGCACAGACACACACAGAGGGAAGACTATATGAAGACACAAGGAGAAAATGACCATCAAGCTGGGGGCCTCAGAAGAAACTAACCCTGCCAACATCTTGATCTCAGACTTCAAGACTTCAGACTTGTGAGGAAATAAATTTCTGTTGTTTAAGCCAGCCAGTCTGTGGTACTTTGTGATGGCAGCCGTAGGAACCTAATTCAGGTGGAAAGTGGGTAGGACAAAGTGGACTTTTGAAATGAATTACATACATTTTTGGTAAGCTGGTCAAGTTAAAGATCTCATTAATTTTACTGTCCCTGGTAATTTATGTACCTGGAAATAGATTTCCTGTTCTTGAATTGTTGTGATTCTCCATGTTATAATGAAGTAGCTTTTGTAGCCAAAATGGACTGAGTGTACTAAGTGGTTGGAAATTCCAATGAATCACCTCTGAAGAATGGGCCATGGAGGACTAAAGAGCAGAGCTATCCTTCTAAGGCTGCTGCTGAAAGACAGGGCGCCACTCCCCTTTGAATGGAGCGGAAGAAAACCATTGCTCTCATGTGACAGACATTGTACTGTGAGCTTTACATACACAGTGTCCTTTCATTTTTGCCACAACTTTGCAATGTATTAGCCCTATTTTACAGATAAGAAAATGGGGCACCTGGGTGGCTCAGTTGGTTAAGTGTCAGACTCTTGATTTTAGCTCAGGTCATGATCTCAGGGTTGTGAGAATGAGCCCCACGTTGGGCTCTGCTCTCAGTGGGGCAACTGCTTGAGATTCTCTCTCTCCCCCTCTCCCATTGCCCCTCCCTCTGCTCTCTTTTTCTAAAATAAATAAATAAATCTTAAAAAAAAAAGAAAACAAGACATGATAATTATAAGAATCTGTGACTCAAATAGGTCTGCCTGTATCCAAATTCCATCTTGTTTTTATGACACCACGATGCCTCTAATTTCTTTTTTTGAAACATTACTGCTTTGGTCCCTGTGATGGCTAATTTTATATGCCAACTTGGCTTGGTTATAGCACCTACTTGTTTAGTCAAACAAGAAATTATTTGCCTGGTTGTTTAGCCAGTCTAGAAGTTGCTGTGAAAGGGCTTTTAGATATGATTAACATTTATAATCAATAGACTTTGAGTAAAACAAAGATTACCCTCTAATTGGATGGGCCTCATTCATTCAACTGAAAGCCTTAGAGCAAAGATTGAGGTTTACCTAAGAAGGATACATTCTGCCTTAAGACTGCAGTGTCAACTTCTACCTGAATTTCCAGCTTGCTGGCCTGCCCTACAGATTTTGGACTTGCCAGCCCTGACAACTGTGTCAGCCAATTCCTTAAATCGCATCCTTTCTATGTATGTTCTACTGGCTTTGTTTCTCAGGAGAACCCTGGCTGGTCGAGCCTTTGATTAAACTTGAGTCTTCAGCTTGGAAGGTGGGAAGTCTATCCATTGCAGCGAGTAAGTTACTTGCTGTTACCAAACAGTCTCCAAATCTCAGTGGGTTGACACAATAAAAATTTTATTTCCTGTATATCATGATCCAACAGAGTATTAGCAGGTTGGGCTCCTCTATGGTGATTAGGGAACTGGGCTTCTACCCAGCGGTTCTGCCAACTTCCAGGGTTCTGATGTCCACCCCCAGTCCTCTGCATCTGGCTGGAAGAGGAAGGAAGTGAGTGTGTTAGAGGTCAGGCCTGCATGTGGGACACACTTTCTCCCATATTCCACGGCTCAGAGCTCCAGAACATGGCTGCTTCCAGCTGCAAGGACATTGAGTGTGGAGTCTTCTTGGAAGAATCCAGAAAGGAGAGGAGGAACGCATGTATTGGAGAGCACAGGCTTTCTCTGTCACACCCTTACAACTGTCAACATGGCTTATCATGTCGACATGATAAGGGGGGAGCAGTAGGTAAAAAATCGGCAGAATAAAGGGTGGTTATTTTTTTTTTTTAAAGATTTTATTTATTTATTTGAGACAGAGAGAATGAGAGAGAGACAGCACAAGAGGGAAGAGGGTCAGAGGGAGAAGCAGACCCCCTGCCGAGCAGGGAGCCCGATGCGGGACTCGATCCCGGGACTCCAGGATCATGACCTGAGCCGAAGGCAGTCGCTCAACCGACTGAGCCACCCAGGCGCCCAAGGGTGGTTATTTTTGAATGGGAACACAGAAGGTTTCTATATGTTTATTTTTAAAGTTAATCCATGGATCGTAATTTTAATGTATAGATACACAATTCCAGTAGAAATAATTATAGGATTCTTGCCCTGGAAATTACCAAAATTTTCCCAAAACTCATTTGGAAAAACAATGGAGCATACAACCAGAGACAGCTTTGAGCAAGAAGAGTAGTTAGGGTGGGGGATCTGTTTCCACTAGATATTAGATAAGGATATAAAATCATACCTTGCAACTGAGATACCATTTAACACCAACTGGTAGTGACCAGTGCTGGTGATCTTCTAGAAAAATGAATAAGCTCGGACACTCAGACAGCGTTGGTGGTACTGTCATTTGGTACAACTCTTTCAGAAAGCAGTATGAGATCTCTCTTTACATATATGTGTCAGGAACCATAGAAACGTTCCTACTCCTTGACTCAGAAATATTGACCCTAGGACTATTTCAAGGAAAGAATTCAGCTTAAAAGAAAAGCTATTTGTAAGGATATTATTCATTGCATTATTAGTCTCGACAGGAAAAAATTGGTGCTAAGTTTGCAAATACCTAGTAATTATCTTTAATGAGAGTCCTCCTCTTTTTATAAATACCCAGTGTCTCACCAGCCACTGGTAGGGTAAGAATTGAAAAACAGAATTTTGCTTTAAATTGGCGAGGAAAAGCTCAGGCAGAGCATGCTATAATTGAATATCTGCTCACCACTGTGGAATCAGATCATCTTTGTAGATCTAACCATATTTCTTTCTCTCTTTCTACTCCTGAAGCATACTGTGGTCATTATTAAGGCAATTTTCCTAACTCTAAAAAGCCTCAATCCTGCTTGCCTTTGGAGATTCTCTTGGGGGAACAGAAAAAAGGAAAGATTAAAGAAAAACCCAGCCTCACTAATGTTTGCCGCTGGCAAACAAACGTGCCCCAGGAAGGAAACCAGGTGAGGATTTGATAAATTTACGCTGTGATTTGTATATGTGCATAAGACTCTGACAGGGAAAGAATAGTCTGGCTGCTTCTTGTAAGTCACGGACATCTTTATTGGTTTACCCTTTGTCCTAAGACGTGTGAGGTGGAATGCGTAGGCCCTTTGGCTGGGGGGAACAAGACTCTGGGCCCCATTCTATCCTCCTCATTTCTTGACTGAGCAGAAGCTAGTGTGTGGATGGTAGTGGGGGAGGATTCCGAGCACACTTGGGCACCGCTTGGCCTGTAGGATGTTGGTGGTAGTAATTTCACTGGGTGGTACTCGTTGGGCGAAAAAGGGCCAGAAGGTAGGGAGGGACAGCCCACCTGTTGTCTTTGTCTTGCTGATGAATGCAAGCCTTCCCTAGAGGCATCTGTCTTTTCTTCAGCCCTCTCCTGAGCTACTGCAAGAAGACAAACCCCTCATAGCTCCTAAGGTCCTACGAGGAGTCAACCCAGTAGCCAGGCTAGCTAATCTTTTTTTTTTTTTTTTTAAGTCTTTCTGTAGAAGACACAAGTGGGAACAGATTTACCAAGAGAAATGGCAATAAAGACAGAAATCATAACAGCAAACAATAATTATAGGATTGCCCAAGACACAGTAACAACTCTTTCCCAATGCCTCCCACTGTCCTGGCCCGACTCCCTGAGTCCTGGGCCCCAAGGCCTGTGCTCATGGCTACTGCGGTCCCTGCAACTAAGTGCCAGGCCTGCTCCCTGGTGGCTCTGAGGGCCCTGCCTGAAGTCCGGGGCTTGCACCCTTCCCCCACCCCCCCACCCCCCCCCCCGCCGGTGGTGGTGGGAGCTTTAAATAAACACTGCTTAGGGGAAGAGGGAGGGGAATAAGAAGCCTGTGTTCTCGTCCGGCACACAACACACAACACGGCTCCTTGTGGCTCTCACACAGGGAGCCCCCCTTCCAGCTGTCCCAAACATTTTCTCTTCCAAGAAAGCACTTTACAAACGATACCTCGGACAACGGGAACCGTTTTGAGTCACCGACCACATAGCAAGCTGGAGGTTTGGGAAAGTCTCTCAGTGCTGGGTCAAGGCAGGCAGCAACTTGGAGGCTGGAACACGGTGTTCCTGTGGTGTCCAGGTGTGATCCAGATGCTGGCTTTTCTCCTCTTAGGAGAGTACTTGTGTGGCCAGTGGGTCCTGGCTGCTCAGCCAGGCGGGGCTCGGTGTGGATTTCTTAGCTTTGCAGGTTAGCTGGACATTCTTTGTTCTCTTTCATCCTCTCTCCCATTCTTGATCTCTCTTTCTCCTTCCATCTTATTTTCATTAGTTGAGTATTTACTATGCATGGAATATTGTGCTGGACATTTAGGAGGCTGCAAAGAAGTAAAAAGGCATGCTTTCACTCTCCAAGCAGCTGAGAGCCTGGTTTTGGAGACTGTAACCTGAGCTGGGAGTAGAGTACTTGGTTCCAGAACTTCTTTGTCCTAGATCGGTGGTATGACCTTGGGCAAGTCACTGGCCTTTTTTTTTTTGAGTTCAGTTTCCCCATCTGTAAAACAAGGGGTCATACATGGTTATCCCATCCTTTTCTAAACTCTGTTGAGTTTTTATGGTGAGTGTCAAATAAGTCATTTGTTCACTTGGTGGAGGAAAGTGACATTGCTGAGTTCTTAGAGAAGGCTTCATGGAAGAGATGGGACCAAAGTCCCAAAGGATGCATAGGGAATACTAGCAGGGAGAAAACAACCTACAGACCCAAGAGACTAGAGGCATTTGGAGAGGAAGAAGAAATGAGGAAGTTCTGAGCTAGGATGGAGGTGGGAGGAATTGAAAAGAAGGGGCAGATGAGACTGATATGAAAAATAGATCGTGGATACAGGGAAATGAGAGAGAAAAACCACCAAGTGGTTTCTTGATTTTAAACACAAACAATTTCCATGACGGTGGTATCGTTGATGGGACCAGAAGACAATAAAGGGAGTTCATCTAGTGGGAAAGATGCTGAGTTAGGTTTTAAATCTGTTGACTTTGAGGTGGGACTAGGACATCCATTGGAAATGTCCAGGGTGCAGTCAAAAGTGTGTAACAAACCCTTAGTAAATGGTTGTGAGTGACCTTTTGCTTGGTTAGAGGGAGTTGCTTAGTTAGAGGTTTGTGCTGAAGTGAGGAGCCTGGACGGCAGTTCTGACAAAATGTGAGAAAAAGAACTGCAGAGGGTGAAAGGATGAGATGTGGGGACTCCCCATCATTCAAAGAGAAGGCAGCAAAGGAGACAGAGGAACAATCAGAGCCAGAAGGGGAGCGAGGCCAGTGAGTAGGGAGCCGGTTTCCAGGCAGGTGGGGAAATCTGTAGTAGCTACCAAAACATGGAGGACACCTGAGAAAATGCTGCTGGGGTGGCAATCAGATGGTCACTGTTGAGCTTTCCTGATTTCCTTATTGGTTCTTCTCTTTTATGGAAGTATCGGATGGGACATTTAGGGAAGTTTGATGGAATTAGTTTCTCTAAGGGTCTTTTGGCTTGTTCATTTATTTTTAAGAGAAAACATGGAGGAAATTGAGTTGGAGTGTAAGAAATCCTTATTTTAAAATATTATTGCTAGATTTGTAGTCAATTTGGTGTAGTGACTACTTCATTCCTTAAACAGTAATTTCTAAGTTGAGATTGAAATGTGTAAAGTATCTTAACTTTTTGGGAGGAAAATATGCAAAATAAAGTATGATTCTTCTCAGAAAAATACACAAAATAAAATATGGTTCTTCTCCCCAGAAAAATAAGCAAAAAATTAACATACAACAAATTTATGTGCAGTTTCCCTAAAGCCCCTATGGGGCCATGTACTCAGCTGAAGAGCTCTCATATATGGTTTAGCTCCTGACACTGTGTAACCTGTCTGGGCCCATTTTTCTTATTTGTAAAATAAAGACAACCCTTTGTACAATGAAGATTAAATGAGCAAACACAAAGTGCTCAGAATAAAACATAACACACAGCGAGCACTCAATGATTGTTAATTATTATGGTCATGATTGTTATGTTATTGGATGAAATTACCTCAACTAAATGACTGTTCTCTGGACAAAGCCCTGTTTTCCTAGAGCATTCACTTACTCGCTCACCCCGTCACTCATTCTCTAACTCATTCATTTAGTCATTCATTCATTTACTCACTCATTAATTCACTCATTCATTCATTCACTAATACACTCACTTATTTACTCATTCACTCACTTATTCATTCACTCATTAATTCACTCATTCATTCATTCACTCCCTCGTGAACTCACTCATTCATTCACTCACTGACTTATTCACTCATTCACTCACTAATTCACTCACTTATTTACTCACTCATTCACTCACTCACTCATTTCCTTTCTTTCTATTAATTTGTTCTAGGATCTAGGGAATAAAAGAAGACTAAAGCTGCAAACATCATCATCAAGAAGCTCTTAACCTTGTGATGTGTAAACAGACACCTTTTTACCCCCAAAAGTTTCAGAGTTGAGGTCTCAAATAAGAAAAGAGCAAAGAAATAAGTTTGGAGCAAACACATTGCTTCTACTGATAAAATTTTAGAAGATGAGTGTAATGCATATGGAGTGTAATATGTTTGGAATCCGCTAATTTGGAGTTGATGAGAATGGAATTAAATCTTTGTGAGATGGAATAGTAACATTACCTTCTGCCATTCTTAAAAATGGGATTGACTTAAAAAAGCAATAATGCAAAGAACCAAGAGGATTGCCCATTAGGTGCTCTGATAAGACTCTGGTTTTACTTCTACAGTAGCATCTGCCCACATTAGACTGTGAACCACAGGGAGACTCTCTCATTCATTTTTGTACCGAATACTGACTAATTGGATGTATGATTGTGTTTAAAAGGGAAAAGAACTTTCCCATTCATTCTTTAAGCCATTTTAACAGAATGCATTTACATAGAACTCATTAAGTCAAAATTACCAGTGATTATCTGTTCATTAAGATGTCTGCCTAGCAAACACCTTATTAACCTATGATTTGTATTGTTCTAGAAAGTATTAAGATAACTTAAAACATATTGAATAACTCAGAAGTTTCACCAGCTCTGAATGACCTTACCAATTAGATTAAATTAGCGTGCTGTTCATATTTAATCTTTTAGAAAAGCTTTTATCTTAGAAAAGAAGTAGGGAAAAGTCTAAGAATTCACTTCCCTTTGGTGTCTTTAGGGTTAAAAAGGGGCTTCATTAAACTTTTTTTTTTAATTAAAATTTCTTTGAAATAGTTTTATATACCACTTGAGTCCCATTATGTATTTTTTACATTAGGGCCGAACAAGCTTCTGAATATAAAATCAAACTGGGATTTGCTCTTGAACAGAATAAAGGGAAAAACAGATTTTTTTTCATGATTGTATCTGGGTTTATTAGGAAAACGTACTTTGAATTAAAACATTTTTCATAAGAACTGAAGACAAGGTGCCCCATTTTACTGAAAAAGGTAGAATGTGGGACAAAACCCAGTCTCCTTGGTCTGACTTTTAAGGACACCCAGTGTCCAAGTTCAACCCACTTTTCTGGTCTATCTTTCTGTCTCCCTAACCAGACCCTCTGTTCCACCCAGACACATCTACTTACATTTCCCCAAACTCATGTGCTTCCCAGCCTCTTACCCTTACCGCTTACAGTCCACTGAACTCCTCCCCCAGTGCCAGGATTGAACATTCAGATAAAATCTTACCATCCTCTGGGAAGTATTCTCCTCTCTCTCTAGGTCCCATGTGGAAATGTTCCTCCACCCACACTTCTTTTTAAATTAATGGTTATTGAGTGATTACTCCAGGCCATTCACTGTGCTAAGAATTTTACAGGCCTATGAGGTAGGTAGTAATGTTATTAGCCCCATTTTACAGATAGAGAAACAAGTTTTGAATGGCTGTTTAATTTTTTCAAGATCATTACAGCAAGGAATTGCAGAGCCAATCCTTCTGATTCCAGAACCTGAGTTTTCAACCATCGTATTATTCTGCTTCCCCTAACCCTTTCATAGCACTCTTTTATTTCACAACTCTGTTACTGAAATAGACATCCTTTTAATTAAAAATATGTTTTTATGTTTATACTGCAATTTTCTCTGTTTTTCAATTGGACCATGGAGCCCTTTGAGGGCAAAGATCATGTCTTCTTAGTCTTCCCCTTTGGTTTCTAGCATGGTGTCTTTTGCATAATTAGTAAGTTCTTCCTGAAGAAGTAAAAGTAAAATAGATCAAGTAGAACTAAATGGACTTCCCAAATCTTGAAGGTCAGAATTAGCTCCTAATGTAGGCTATCTGCTCTCACAGAGTGTTATAGACTGAATTTTTGTGTCATAAGTTGAAGCCCTAACCCCCAATATGATGGCATTTGGAGATGGGGCCTTTAGATGAGAAATAATTAGGGATAATTCCACCCTCATGATGGGATTAGTGGCCTTATAAGAAGAGGAAGATGGAGGAGAGAGAGATATCTTTCTCATTGCCACATGAGGGCATGGTGAGAAGGCTATCTGCAAGCCAGCAAGAGATCTCTCACTAGGAACCAATTGGTGGGCACCTTGATCTTGGACTTCTAGCCTCTGGAACTGTGAAAATGAATGTCTGTGTTTAAGCCCACCCCCCTCCAGTCTATGGTGTTTTGTGATCACAGCCCGAGTGGACTAAGGTATGAAGGTATATTAGAAATGAGAGGTCCTTTAAAAATTTATGGAGTGTAGGGATGAAGGAGAACACCAAAGGGGCACCTAGAGAGAGAGAGGCTTGCAGAAACCTCACTGAATGTATGCCTAGCTCCTACAAAGTAGGTTTTCTCTGTCAGCAGTCCAAGCATGATGTTGCATCCAGAAAAAAATAACAAATTTGATATCTAATGCTGATAAACAATAAAAATCTTTACTTCAGTCTCCAATAATCAGAAAGGGGATTACAGTGCATTCTCTCCACCCCATGAAGTTCTTTCAGAGTCCTACTGATCAGAGTGTGGCCACCTTTCTAGACTTCCTGGTACAGGCTCACACGTGGCCTCTGATTCTTCTTGCTTCAGTCCCTTTTCCCAGTGCAGTCTGTCCTCGGGTGGCACCTGATACCGCTGGCCTTGTGCATAAACATAACAACTCGCTTAGAAGGCAGGCATGTGTTGGAGGTGGGGGATGTGGTCATAATTGTAGCAGAGTGAGATTTTTCTGGAAATTCTGGTGAAAGCAGTTGGGGAAGATTTGGGAAGCAACTTGGTTTTCGGGCACTCTAATGAGTTCAAGAATGCATGAGCACTTTACACTGGCTTTGAAAAAGGGTATACGAGCCACATAATGGTCTGTGTAATATGCTGGGGTGGCAAGGATGACAAGGGACAGGAAAACCATTTCCAGCTTTTTAACATTACTGTGTGAATACCCGGAGCTATCCAGCACTTACTAGGCATGTTTCCTGGTTTACCTGCACCATCTCCTTTGATTCCTTCAATAAACTTAAGGAAGACATAAGCACCACAGAGGAGGAAGTTGAGGTAGAGAAAGGATAATTCAAGAGAGGTATTCAAGGTTAAAGACAATAAATGGCAGAACCAGGAATTGAGCCCACACAGATTGTTTCTAGAATGCGTGCTTCTAATCACTCTTGTCTACAGCTTCCGGTGGAGGGTCCTGCTTCATGGTCCATACTCCTTTCTCTGGTGCAGGTCCAAAGCAGAGGATACACCGTCACTGTGGGTCACTATTTTCTAGGAGGAGCTATTTTGGAAGCCCCAATTTTTGAGTCACAACATATATACATTTGGTACTTTCTTGATTTCCAAATGTATTAGGCGGTAGACTGATCATTTTGACTGAAAGAGCAGCACAAGGGAAGGTGGCAAGGCAAACATGAAAAAAGGTATCCTGACATCAGTCCTTATGGACCTAGAATGGGTGAGGGTAGAGTAAGTTACATACCACCCCTCGATCTCAGTGGCTCAATGGAGTATGCTCTATTTCTCACACCATGTGCAGTGCAGGCCAGCAGGGTGCTGTGTAATCACTCAGGATTTCAGAGTGACAGAGCTCCTTCTTGATAAGTACTTACGAGGTTGCTGTAATAGGTGAAGACAAAGGGGTAGAGAGTGTCCACCTGAAAGTGACTTGTATCACTTCTGTTAACATTTCACTGGACAAAGCAAGTCATGTGGCCAAGCCTCATTTCAAATGTGGGGGGTGGAGAAGTGGAATCATACCATCTTTCTGGAAGGAGAACAACCAGGAATAGTTGATGAACAGCATCCAAACTAACCCCGTGCCTAGAGAGGCTCAAGCGGAGTGTAGATCCTGATTCAATCCTGAGACGGGACACACGGAGCATAATGCAGTTTGCAGACTCAAGGAAGAGACACAAATGGAACCTCCACATTCTTTTCCCCTCGCCAGTTGCTCATTCCAGTGCAAGAAGACAGAAAAATGCACCGAGATGCCCAGAGAAAACATCATCATTTTAAATTATTATCATAAAAAAGTATTTCCTATTATCTGGTTATGTGAACTAAGAGCACTTATGTGGTTGCGTGGTATCATGGGGAGCAAGTTCTGTCCAGGCTTGGTAAGAACGAGCTTTATGGCCATTTTTATCTCCAAAATAGTCTACATGCAAGAACTCTTATTAATAATCCACAGTTCATAAAATTTTATCAAGTGCCAACATTAAGACCTAATTTACTTGTTTCTCTTTAAGTATCATTTTGTGTTTCTTTTTTTTTCTCTTCAAAGTTAAGAATCCTCTTCAGGCTGATAAGAAAGCTTTTATTTTCCAATTTGATTAATGAGTGCTTTTTCAATTATGTTTCTTTGGAATTGGAAACACAGTTACTTTGGATACTTTCTGATGCTTCCTCACTTGTCGTAAAAGTATGGAGGTAACAGATTTGAATTCATCTTCCCTTCCTTTTCCTTCTCCTCCCTGTCCTTTCTCCCCTTGTCTCCTTGCCTCCCTTTACCTGTCCCTTCTCTCCCTCTCTCCCTCCAGCCCTCCCTTCCATTCCTATTTTTCTACGTAATTGTCATTTTACCAGCTCCACACCCACCTTCTATCCGATCAAACCTACTCATCCTTAAGGTCAATGCCTAACATCGTTTCCTTGGGGAAACCTTCCTTGTCCTTCAATGCCAGCTTCATCCTTGGAATGAACGTCTATACTATCAAGTACTTCCTTTTCAGAGCGCTAATGAAAATGCATTTATATGATTACTCGTGGAGTTATTTGTTTAATATCTCTCCCCCAGTAAAAGTGCAAGCTCCATGAGAGCAGGCACCAGGATTCTCATGTTCCTTACTGTGGCTGTAAGTTCTAACACAACCCCTGAGCCATGACGGGTGCTGTCTCCTGAGTCAGCAATGCTATTACTTTCCCTCATCCTTGTATTTGGGTGGCCTGATGGCTTTTTTGGGGTTGAGAGGTGCAGGTGCAGGCCGACTCAGAGGGGAATGAACCGACTGCAGAGTACAATAAGAATAGCAGGAACAGACATACCTGCTTGACACCAACCTGCTTTCTCTAAGTGTTGAGATTTCGTGGATAGTGGTCAAAGTGACATTTTAGACCAAGACAAGGGTATTGCTTCAAAACTCTGCAGTTTAAAAGTGCTATTGATGGAACAGTACATGGGGGGCAGGGGGGAGAAGACGGAGAAAACGCCATTTTTTTCTACCGGTTACGTAAAGTCCTTTTCTGCCTGCCAACATGTCTGATATGATAGACTGAAAGCACCATTTTCTTGGTAAAGCAAACACAGACTTCTCTTTAAAAACACCTTTTGATACTTTATGAGTAGGGCTGGTATATGTAACCGATCAAGACCCACATATGGCTTATTATGACATTTAGCTGATTAAAACAGTCTAGACATAAACTTGAGATTTCAGAAATGTTTAAGTTAAGTAAGAAATACATTTTAATGTACAGTAGATGTGTACTTAGTCCTGGGCCACCTGTATCCCTACAGGAATTGCAGAGCAGGAAGTACTTTTGACTCAAGAAGTGTGTCTGAAAATTAAGGTTGTAAATTAACAACAGCTTGTCTATTAGATTATTTCAGCCATAAAGGACTCAGTATGTTTCCAAATGCTCATGATTTTCAATACATTTCTGTGGCTCGATTTAATAAAGAGCGATGCTGGGAATGCCTTTGGCTTGAAGGGCTGCAAAAGCACATTTTTAGAAAATCCCGGAGAATAAATAGTAGCTGCTGGTTAGGCTGTGGTAAAACACACCTGTGGCTAATGAGAAAGGAAAAGTTGGAACTGCCCCTTGGCACCGGCCGCTGGGCCCACACGGGCGGGGGGAGCACTGCGGCTCTAGCGGTCTGTGCCCAGCCTCCGCCCCAGGGCCAGGGGGGCCAGGCTTTGCCTCCTGCCTCCGTGGGTCCAGCCGCCACTCGCTCTGGGTTGTTTTCCCGGGCTGTAACTGGGGAATAATGAGGCCTAATTAACACAAGGGGTGGCTGGATTAATTGGCTCAGGTTTGGGGCCAAGCACCTCAAAGTGGAGCATCCTATGACTTGCAATGCTGAGGCTTGGCTTAGGCTGTGATTTCGATTTGTTTTTCTGTCATCATGACCCCTTCCGGGCACGGAGGAGGTGGGTGAAGTCAGGGAAAGACAGGGGGGGTGCGTCAGGGGACATACTTTCTGAGAGAGAGAGATTGAGGAAGAAAAAGAAGGTGAAGGGAGAGGAGGAAAAGTGAGGGAGGGAGAGAAGGGAAAAGAAGTGGAGAGAAGAGAGAGAGTGGACACTTCTGAGGTGTCCAAGGGCCTAGCTCCCAGGTGGTCTCCGAGTGTTTGGAATTGACTGGGATGAGACCAGGGGAGAGCACAACACAGTATTTTTGCCTTTCTCCTGTAGCCAAACTATTGAGCTGGCAGGAAGACATGGAACACATGATGACCTGAAGCCCATTCACTGCACTGGTTTTGCCAAGATTTTAATTCAGTCTGTGTATGTGAACACTGTTAACCTTTTCCTTTCTGAAGCATCCAGTGGCTCAGACATAGGCCTGGCAGCCAAGAGAATGGGGTCCTTTTCCAGGTTCGTGATTTATAGTGTGACACTAAGTGGGGTACTTGGTTCACCTCCCTGGTTTCCTCATTTGAAAAACGAGGGGGATTAGATGAGCCAAGATGTATCAGTTAGCTTTTGCTGCATGACAAACCACCCCAAAGCTTTCTGGCTTCAAACAGCAAACATTTATTTCGCTCGCAGTTCGGTGGGTTGGCATTTGGGATTGAGCTCCTCTGGGTGGTTTGGATGGTTGGGACGGGCCTTTGCTGACCTCAGCTGGGCTTGCTCCTGTGTCTGTGGTCAGCTGGTAGGGCAGCTGGGGCCAACTGGTTTATGATGGCCGCACCTGGACGATGGGATGACTGGAGTCTTTCTTCACGAGCTCAAGCATCCTCGGGCAGGCCAGCCCAGGCTGACTCACGCAGTGGTCAAAGGTTCTAAAAGAGTGGAAACCGCAAGGTCTTTGGAGGCATGGGGACGGAACTGGCACAATCCAGTCACGCACCAGCTCAGATTGGAGGGTGGAGAAACAGACCATGCTTCTTGATGGGGGCAGCTGCAGAGTATTGGGGCCATTATTTTCTTCATCCAGGTACCTTTCAGCCCCCAATAAACAATGAGAAGAAGTCAGGACTAGTAGAATAGCATCTGTTTTTTGGAGTTCAGCTTTAAGAATCTGAGGTTACAAGTCCTAGCTGGCTGTTTCGAATTCATTGTGTGACTTTCCATAAGTTTTTCAACCTTTTTGTTGATTTTAAATTGCTGTACTAGGCTCCTTTTGCTTATATATTACTAAGAAAATAATCAGTGAAGAATTTTAGAGAGAAATTCAAGTATCCACAAGGCCTGGTGAATAAGGGTATTCGGTAAATAATATTGAATGCAAAAATCAATACACGTATTAATACATACTTAGGTCTTTTAAACTTTTCTTTGCAATACAAACTTTTACTCACAGCAGAAATTTAGAAAAGGAATATAAAGAGAGGAAAATAGAAGTCATATTTTACTCCATCATCAGAGGGAATAATGTATAATTGTTTATTTTTTGGTGTAGTTCCTTCAAGAATTTTTTTCAGTCTGTATATGGTCTGCTGCAAACAAACATAGGATCTTACTGTCATACTGTTTTTATAATCTGCTCTTTCACTTTGATAAATACACTATACTTCCTCATTTTTTTTTTAATATTTTATTTATTTATTTGAGAGAGAGAGAATGAGAGACAGAGAGCACAAGAGGAAGAGGGTCAGAGGGAGAAGCAGACTCCCCGCCGAGCAGGGAGCCCGATGCGGGACTCGATCCAGGGACTCCAGGATCATGACCTGAGCCGAAGCCAGTCGCTTAACCAACTGAGCCACCCAGGCGCCCTGTACTTCCTCCTTTTTGGTGACTGCGTGGTATCTAGTGCACACATGGGCCACGGTTTACTCAACCCATCCCCCACTGTTAGGCACTTAAATATTTTCTTGCTTTTAAAAGTTATTTTATTTTTATTTTTATTTATTTTTTATTATGTTATGTTAATCACCATACATCATTAGTTTTTTTTATTATTATGTTATGTTTATCACCATACATTACATCATTAGTTTTTGATGTAGTTTCCATGATTCATTGTTTGCGTATAACACCAAGTGCTCCATGCAGAACGTGCCCTCCTCAATATCCATCACCAAGCTAACCCATCCCCCCACTCCCCTCCCCTCTAGAAGCCTCAGTTTGTTTCTCAGAGTCCATAGTCTCTCATGGTTCATCTCCGCCTCTGATTTACGCCCCCCTTTCTTCCCCTCCTGCTATCTTCTTCTTCTTCTTTTTTTTTTTTTAACATGTAATGTATTATTTGTTTCAGAGGTACAAAAACATCATATACACATTTTACCTAAGTTCTTTGAAAGATCTGTGGCACATTAAGGACTATATTTGTCTTCGTCCCTGGTTCCTGGCATAGGGCTCCTAAAACCCTTGCAATTTCCTGAGTGATTGGAGTATCTTTCACCATTCATAGGGAGCCCCGGGGGGCACACCTGAGTTTATGCTAATTAAGTGACATGGGGTGGGGATCCTACATAGCTTCATAATGGGGTTCTTCACCAGAAAGACCAAGTAATCAGAAGGTTGGAACTGAAACTTTCAGCCCTGCCCATCAACCCCTGGGAAGGGTAAGGGGGGAAAGTCCTTTTGAGAGGACTACAGGTTAAACTCTATAAAACTCTCGATCAATGATATTTGATGAACATCTTGGTTAGTGAGGGCATCCATGTGCCAGGAGGGTAACACACCCTAGTTCCATAGGAATAGAGACTCCTGTGCTCATTGGGAACTTTGGGACCTTGCCCCTATGTACCTTTTCATCTGGCTATTAGACTTCATCCTTTATCGTATCTTTTGTATTATAAACTGATAATCTATTAAGTAAACTGTTTTGTGTGAGTTGTGTGAGCGGCTTTGGCAAATTAATTGAATCAGAGGAGTGGGTTGTGGGAACCTCTGATTTTTATAGCCAGTTGGTTGGAAACACAGGTAAAAACCTGGACTCTTGATTGGCATCTGAAGTGGGGGTGGGGACAGTCTTGTGGAACTGAGCCCTTTACCTGTGAAGTCTGATGCTAACTCCAGGCAGATAGTGTCAGAATTCGGTTCAATTTGTAGGATATCTAGTCAGTATCTGCTGAGACTTGGACAATTGCATGGCGGTATTGGAAAACACTCCACCATTCTTAAATATTTTCTTAGGATACATTTCTAAAAGTGGTATCCTCATCTCAAAGGCATATTTTAAAGACTTCATTCATTCTTAAAAACTCAGGCAAAGTTTAACTATTTGCTCCCACATTACCGATAAGAATGCCTACAGTCTTTGGTCTACCATTTTCACCACAAATTTGTAAATGGTTCCGAATCCTTCTGTGATGACTCTATATCTCATTGGAGGTTATACAACTCTCAACATAAACAAACTGCAGAACTGGAAGGAATCTCAAAGGTCATTAAGTCTAACCCCATAGGCAAAGCTCAAATGCTAGCACCTTCTCTCTGTATTCACTTAAAGGTATTGGGTTTAAAGAAACACAACAGACATAACATTAAGGTGTATCTGACAAACATCAGCCCCACTTAGAGCTGTTGAGCATTGACAGAGTTTCTATTCTTTCTAGGACGAGGGAAGGGGGTGGGGGACAGACTTCCAAATGACCCTGGTTTCCAAAAAGGACCAAAACAACTCCTATAACTCAGTTGTTCATGTCCCTCAGCATAGCACGCTAAAACAATTAGCAGAGTCTCTGCTCAGTGATGGGCTTTTGAGAGACACTACAGATGTAAAGGTAGAGCATTCTTCTATCAGAAGAGAAATGATAAAAAATAAATTAAACACATCTAGAACAAGCATAAGAAATAGATTAATTCCCCTAGAATGTTTTTGCCACTGTTGACAAATTTAGAAGCTAGAAAAACTAGCCCTTCTTAATTCCCTCCAGTGTTCAGAGTTCCCATCCTTATCTTTTGGCTAGCATCCAATTCAAAGCTCAGAAAGTGGATTTATAACAACAGAACAAAACATAGCAGCATCTCTCAGTCCTACCTTTTCCCTGGACCCTGCTCCTTCTTCCAAAGGGAAGATAGATTCCAAACTGGTAGTGGTACCTGATCAAACTCCACAAATATATGAGATTGCCAGTTTTCTGACAAGTCTAAGTGACACATTCACATCACATTCACATCATTTGTTCATTCCCTCCAATAATCAGAGCATTTTGATGGGGCCAAGCTTGTCAGTCCAAATCCTTCTTCCTTTACAATAAGTTCCATTCTGGAAGGCTCTCGTTCTGTATACCTTCCTGATAGGTCCACCTCACTGGACACACTGAGGTAGATCTGAATTGTGCTTGGTTGACATGGCTTTGGCTGAGCTTTTGGATGTTCAGTTTTTGAAAAACACAACATGTACCAAATTTCTGATGATTTGGTTCCACTCCCATTTTTCTCAGAAATCCCAGTAGCATTCACTCAAGGGGTCTCTTGATTTCCTGATGAAATTCATTGGAGCATGGAGACTTGAATCACTCAGAAAGTGATTTCCTTTTTTAACAATCTTCCCCCTCCCCTTTTTAAATAGAGAAGATAAAAGCAACACCATAACCATAGAGTTTCATGTTTCTTACTCTCCGATGACACTGTCTCTCCCATTGGGCAGGTTTGAGCCTTCATTGTTTCTCTATCTTCCTTGAATATGATGAGAAAACCCTTTTTTGTTTTCCTGAACATTTGTTTCGAGGTTTAGTTCATTCTGACTATGTTCTCTGGCAGTGTTATTATAAGATCATTAATCACAACAACAACAGTAAGAGTAGCACAATAATGGCATTTTTTTTTGTTCTCAGGGCCCTTCCAGCTTATTTACATGGATTTGTCAAAGTTGGCAGAAAATGTCTTCCAGGACTTCAATACAGTTGATGAAGACACAGGAAGGAAACTCAGCAATACTGTGGTGAAAAACTCCCTGAAATAAGGGGCAATTTTACTTGTAAAGAATGGTGGGCAAATATCTTGTTTTAAGGGGGAATTTAGAGAATGCATACGTGCTTTTGAAACCCTTCCCCTCATGGCCTCGTTCAAGCATCCTTCCCCTTGGATAGTGTTCCCTGGTGCAGCGTTCTGGGGGCTTTCCCTCTTCTCTGACCGCTCAAGGCACTTTGTTGCATCTCTTACATGGTAACGACCCCTCTCTACTGTGTTTTAAGGTTTTTTTTTCTTTTCCCAACATGCCTTAGAAACTTTGCTGTATTGCAAAGTTCTTGCTGTATTGCAAAGAGTTCTTTGGCTCGTCTGTCTTTCTATCCGTAGCTCTAACACTGTGTCTGGCATACAACAGGCATCAAATCAATGCTTGTTGAATGAAGGAACAGGACTGGGAAGGGAGGACTACTTGCAAGGACAAATTATTCAGAGGGAAGCTCTCCAGAATACAAATAGGAGACAAGCACTAGAACCAAAGACATGAGAAAGACGCTATAAGGAGCTTAAGTCTTGAAAGTCTCAAGTTTACACATTCTCAGTTGTTTCACAATCAATTCAGTTTGATTTAATGTCATGTGTTAAACATCATTCGTGGTATGGCATTGTGTGGGGATGCTGTGTTGGTCTCAGCCTATCAATAGTGATGCTATTGGCTGGGAGCACCCTGGGGGCACTCACCTGGGCCTGTATTACTTGTGACAAGCCCCCATAGACATTTTTCCAATGTCTGGAGCCAATGTTGGGGCTGGACCAGCCTTTATGGTTCTTATTACATGACTGTAGGACACACCTCAGCAACAACCTTCGGGGAACTTTGAAGAACAAGATTTATTACTCACAGGTTCTGGAGGGTACATGGTATGCCAAAGCGCCCCACAGCAAGGTCATGAGTAGGGAGAAAGCATGTAGACCTAGGGCTCTGCCTTTATTAGTGTCTGAGTGTGGGGTGTCTAGGGTTTAGCAGGTTCATTCTTTTTTTTTTTAATATTTTGTTTATTTATTGGAGGGGGGGAAGAGAGCATAAGCAGGGGGAGGGGCAGAGGGAGAGGGAGAGGCAGGCTCCCCACTAAGCAGGGAGCCTGACACAGGGCTCCATCTCAGGATCCCGAGATCATGACTTGAGCCGAAGGCAGTTGCTTAACCAACTGAGCCACCCAGGTGCCCCTAGCAGGTTCATTCTTTATCGGAGAATTTAAAAACATAAGAGTGGGAATTAAGGGAATGAGAAGGGAGACGCCAGGTCACTCAAGCGGTCAGTTACCTAGGTTTCTCCAGGGTGTTCTAAAAGGGGAATTCATGGATGGGGGTGGCCTGCTTCTTGTACCTATTTGATTTGCCAGTAGCTGTGTCATATGGCTGGCACTAAGTTTCTTTTTTTTCTTTTTTTTAAAGATTTTATTTATTTATTTGACAGAGAGAGACACAGCGAGAGAGGGAACACAAGCAGGGGGAGTGGGAGAGGGAGAAGCAGGCTTCCCGCGGAGCAGGGAGCCCGATGTGGGACTCGATTCCAGGACCCTGAGATCATGACCTGAGCCGAAGGCAGACGCCTAACGACTGAGCCACCCAGGCGCCCCGGCACTAAGTTTCTTTAAGATGGGTATCTTTGAAATGGACGCCTCAGCAATCAAAAAGCTTAAGTCAGGTACTTACACTACAGGGGGATATTTTAAAAAAGTAAATTCTGCATCTGTCCTCATAGAACCCAGCAGAGTGGACAAGTGTGTGACAAATAATTATAGGATACCATAATTAGCTCTACACAAGCTATTCAAGGCTTAGGGGTAGTATAGAGGACAACATGACTGCAATGGAGGGGAGTGGAGGGTCTGGAAAGTTCCAGACTCATCTCCTTGGATTTTCTGGAAGTTTTCCAGGTGGACAAGGGAATATAGGTTGTGTGGTATGTGGAAAACTTGTTCCAGGCAGAATTAACAGAGTAAAGAAAGGCATAGAATCACAGATCAGCATGGAGTGTTTGGGGAAATACAAGTAGTTGTTGGAACATAGAGTACAAATGGGAGAATATCAAAAGATGAAGGTTGGGAGGAAGGGAGGGGCAAAAAGGAAAATTTGACCAGGAGTTTCTAAATTAAGAATTTAAGTTCCACAAGCTGATCTAATCCAGTATCTTTTCCCCATATTGTGCTATCAGAAAATATTCAAAAATCAATTTGTCCATCTTTTCCCAAGATAAAAATTCCCCGAGAGTAGGAACTTCACCTGTTGCCTGTGCTGCCATGTGAATTATCATCTTCTTTAGTGGTCTTGATGCAGAATCATCTTTGACTTTCTTTGTGAAAGGACTGAACTTTATATAAATTCCATAGACAAAAGTGGTGATTGAGATGAAAGAAAAATTTGGTGTTAGAATGTACACTGTTGGTGGGAATGTAAAATGGTGCAGCCACTTTGGAAAAATAGTATGGAGGTTCCTCAAAAAATTTAAAAAAATATAACTACCAGGTGATCTAGCAATCCTGGGTATATCTCTAAAAGAACTGAAATCAGGATCTCAAAGCAATATCTGCCTTCCCGTGTTCACTGCAGCATTATTCACAATAGCTAAGAAGTGGGTACAACCCGTATGTCCATCAGCAGATGACTAGATAAAGAAAATGTGGTAAGTTAATATGATGGGGTATTATTCAGCCTTAAAAGAAGAAGGAAACCTTGTCATAACCAACAACATGGATTAGCATGGAGGACATTTTGCTAAGTGAAATAAGCCAGTCACAGAAGGACAAATACAGCATGGTCCCACTTATATGAAAGTATCTGAAATAACCAAACTCATAGAAGCAGAGAGTGGGTTGGTGGTTACCAGAAGTTGAGGGGAGAAAACAATGGGGATAACGTGTTAGTTATGCCAGACGAGTAAGTTCTAGAGATCTACTATGCAACATCGTGCTTATGATAAATGATGCCATACTGTGCACTGAAAAATTTGTTAAGAGAAATAATAAAAAAAAAAAGTAGATATGAAGTTAAGAGTTTGCTACCACACATACAAAAAAGAAAGAACAGAACAGAAAGAAGAAAGAGAGGGTGTAGGCTCTACAGAACCAGTTTAAATCCTGCCTTTGTCAAATATTAGATATCCAATCTAGGGTAGGTGTTTATTCTGAGTCTCAGCTTTCTTGTTTGAAACTAAGGGGATAAGAGATCTAGGGATAACAGGGTCTGTGTGGCACCGCTCCATGGAAAGATGAAACAGGAAAACACATATGAGCACATTTGGTGCTATGGTGCTTATGTGTATAGTATGTTAGGAAATGCTAGTTTTCTTTGAAAATGCTTTGTTCTGTATTGTAATTGCCAACCTTCTGAAGCATTTTTTAAAAGTACTTGGGCTGCTAAGAAGTTACCAGTTCTTAGAAGTCTCTGCATTTTTGTAATTTTAAGTCAAAGAGATAATTCAAGACATTTGTTACTGGATTAGGTGTCCTAGAGAGAAAGTAGAAAGTAATCTGCCAGAGAAGTCTGTTGGCTTTCCCATCCATCTGTCCATCCATCCATCCATCCATCCATCCAGTAGCGAGATACACACACATACACTCACACATGCGCACACCTCTTTTTCTCTTTTTTCTTTACTGGAAGTTTCTTCTTTGTGTTAGATGAGATTTTTGAGAGGCTGAGGAAAAGACTTTTGGAAAGAGGACTAGCTGGAGGACTCTCAAAGGGGCACAGAGCTGACCCTGTGCAATGGGAGAGGAAAGGTTTCTTACAGCAGCTGTGATGAGGCTTGTCCTGACTTCCCACTCTCTGGTTTTAAAACCCTGGGCAAGTCACATAAACTCTCTGAGCCTCAATTTCCTCAGACATCTGAAACTGGGTGATAAGCCTACCTGTAGTGTTGTGGGGAGGACTGAGTTAATGTGTAGGTGAGAGCTGGACACAGGGTAGACGTTCAACAAATGGTATATGTGTTCGTCTGAATGTGTATCTGTCTGTCTGTCTATCTATCTATCTATCCAACTGCTATGAGATTTGAATACAAACTTAAGTTTAGCCTCGTTTGGCAATTATTTATCCCCCCAAAATCCTAAGTGCCAGTAGGAGGTTGGTGGCGGTATTTGCTATTAAGATGGTCATCTAATTTATCCAGAATATGCTTATATTTGTTTTAACATTATTCTTGGAAGGAAAGCGACCAAAATTTACAATTTCTCATAGTTCTCAAAAGCCCCTGAAAATACATTCTACAGCCTATGAGGAGTCAGTGGTTTGTACATGAGAACACTGAACTAAATTATTTGAAATTCCTCTTTTAGTACTAAAATGCTACTTTTTTCCCTCAAAGGGCTGGGGTGCTGCGAAGGCAGAAACAAAGAGAACAAAGTTAATAGGGAAAGAGTGTTGTAAGAATATGTATTCACTGTCATATTTGTTATCTTGTTTAACTCTTATGACAATCCTCTGAGAGACGTATTAGTATTTTTGTATCTTAAAAACGGAGAAACTGGGATTTAAACTGATTAAATGACTTGCCTTAGGCTACGGTATTTTAACATGGGTGTACGGTTGATCTATCTATAATTGCACTGTTGCATCTGGGAAATAAAATTACATTATAATCATTCATTCATACGTTCAAGCAGCAAGCACTCACTGAGTATCTACCATTTACAAGGCATGGAGAGATCTCCAGGGGGTCCTACTGACTTGATATTTCAGCTTCTAGAATGGAAAGTGAATGGAGGCTTTTGGAATTGTGCGAGGTGGTGTCCCCACACAAGGCATTTTGCCTTTATGAAATAAAAAAGATGGGATTGCTTTATAATGAAAGGTGAGAGATGAAGAATCTGTGAAGGCAGCTAACAATATATAACACCCAGTTCTGCCAGATCTCCACTTGGCCGTTCTTTTCATTGGAGACGCCCTTGCGCTTGTCTCCCGGGCACCCGTCGTAGAGAACAGCACTTCATTGTATCGGGGAAGAGCATCCACCTCTCCTGACCCCAGCGTGTCTGAATGTGATGGAGCTGGCATATTCTTCTTGGACTCCATGTACCTGGCCACAGAAATTGTTCTAGAGAAGACAGCGGGCCCAACCACAGTATCTCAACCCCACTTCCTGCCACAGGGATTAGCAGGGGTGGCTGTGAGATCCAAGCCCAACCAGAGTCATTCTCTGGGATTCTTTCAGCTCAAAACTCAGAGAATAAGGCCCTTTTCTCTCTCTCATGACAAAACAGGAAGATGTGAGCCAGAAGCTGCTGGTGGCCCGGGTTCCTGCCTCCTGAGCAAGCCAGACCAAAGGAACAAAGTCAGCAAGCAGAGACAAGTAGAAAGAAGCAGTGAGGAAAATCCTGACAGCTTGAGGCTTGGGAGCCCCCTGAGCAGCCCCTGTCCCCGCCTTCCCAGGCTTCATGTCTGGGGGCTCCTCGCCATCCTCCAGCAACTCCCTTCTGCAAAAGCTGGTTTGAGTTTGAGTTTTGCTGCTTGCACTCAAAAGAATCTGGACCAAGTATAATGCTTGGAAACTGGGGAGCAGCGAAGCTAGGTGTTTGGGAAGTATCATTGCCCCCCGCTTGCGGGTCTGAATGGAGGAGGGCGAGACAGAGGGAGGAGAGCAAGGCTTGTCTCCAGTGGTCCTTTCTGGTGCCTGATAAGGACTATAGATGCGAGGCGGGGAGCTCTGCCCGTGCTCTTTGAGGAATCGTGGGCAATAGGTCGGGGGTAATCAAAGACTCAAGAAGGAAAAAGAAAGAGCAGAGTAGTTCAGCCACTGCGCCTCTCACCTCTGGTCCCTTCTTTTCTGGTTTCTCCAATATCAAGCGCTTCTTTATAATAATATACCAGTTTACACATTTCGCACTTCCTGTGTGCCAGGCACGGCTCCAAGTTCTTTCTGAGCCCACTGAGGCCAGGATTATATTTATTTTATTTTTATCTTAGTTTTTTAAAAAGATTTTATTTATTTATGAGAGCGAGAGAGCGCGCCTGCGCATGTGCACGTGAATGAGCGGGGTGGGGGTGGGGGGGCTGCAGAGGGAGAGGGAGAAGCTGACTTCCTGCTGGGCAGGGAGCCTGACCTGGATGGAGCTCTATCCCAGGACCCTGAGATCATGACCTGAGCTGAAGTCAGCCGCTTAACTGACCGAGCCACCCAGGTACTCCGGGATTATATTTAACCTCATTTTTTAAAAAAAATTTATTATGTTATGTTAGTCACCATACAATACATCATTAGTTTTTGATGTAGTGTTCCACGATCCATTGTTTGTGTATAACACCCAGTGCTCCATTCAGTAGGTGCCCTCTTTAATACCCATCACCAGGCTAACCCATCCCCCTCCCCCCTCCCCTCTAAAACCCTGTTTGTCTCAGAGTCCATAGTCTCTCATGGTTCATCTCTCCCTCCAATTCCCCCCCCAAACCATTTTTCCCTTCCTTCTCCTAATGTCCTCCATGCTATTCTTTGTGTTCCACAAATAAGTGAAACCATATGATAATTGACTTTCTCTGCATGACTTATTTCACTTAGCATAATCTCCTCCAGTCCCATCCATGTTGATGTAAAAGTTGGGTATTCATCCTTTCTGATGGCTGAGTAATATTCCATTGTATATATATACCACATCTTCTTTATCCATTCATCTGTCGATGGACATCTTGGCTCTTTCCACAGTTTGGCTATTGCGGACATTGCTGCTATGAACATTGGGGTGCATATGGCCCTTCTTTTCACTACATCTGTGTCTTTGGGGTAAATACCCAGAAGTGCAATTGCTGGGTCATAGGGTAGCTCTATTTTTAAATTTTTGATATTTAACCTCATTTTATAGATGAGGCAACTGAGACACAGAGAGGTTAAGGAAATTGTCCAAGGTGGGGTCAAGTTTAAAGCCTGGATGTTTGGCTCCAAAGCTCATGCTGGTCAACCTCATTTAGCAAGCCTGGCCTTTGAGACCGTTTCCATTCTTTCTACCTCCCTGTGCCAGGGCACTTATTGCCAGTATGTTTAGTATGTGGCTGACACCATCACATCCTTTTATTGATCTTTTTATTTATTCCCTATCCTCCACCTGACACCCTGAAGCCAAAAGCCCTGCCTTTTATCTTTCAGACACCCCAGCCCCAGCAAAAATGCCCAAAGGAGGAGTGGTGAATGATTGTGATATCAAATTCTGTGCTTTTAAAAATCAGACCACTCTAGACATGAAGAGAATAACTTACACAAGTTTTAGGGAAGGAAGAATGAAGAAGAAGCTGGGTTTTCTCCATCTTTCAGGTTTCTTCTTTCTTTTTTCTATTTTTTTTTAAGATTTTATTTATTTATGAGATTGAGAGAGAGAAAGAGCACAAGCAGGGGGAGCAGCAGAGGGAGAGGGAGAAGCCGACCCCCTGCTCAGTGGGGAGCCTGACACCAGGCTCCATCCCAGTACTCCAGGATCATGACCTGAGCTGAAGGCAACCGCTTCACAGACTGAGCCACCCAGGTGCCCCTTTCAGGTTTCTTCTTGAAACTATAAGAAATGTTCATAACAGCTCCCCCCTCCCCCACCACTCTCACCCCAGCTTCCCTTCTCCCCTTGGCAAATGTTCCCCTACCAAGGATGTCCCATTTAAAAAGTAGCATTGTTCTACCTACTGCCTTCCCTGGGATCTGATTAGTCGGGGCCTGCGGGCTCTGGGGCCTTCAATGGATAATTTCAGTGTATGGTCTTCTGTTTACTTGCACTTTGGGATCAGAACGTAAGTTAAAAAATGTTTGCCCTTGAAAACACATTAGAGAATTAACTGCTGGTTTGAGATGTCCTCTGCCAAGTTTGAGCCCCAAACACATTTTATACCTGAGTTAAGCCTCTGAAAATGGAGTCCAGAACGGAAGCACAGAGCTGAGGTTTTCTCTGATAATATGCAGGCCCAGCTCCTCGAGCAAGACAAACTCACACAGCGTAGAGAGCCAGGGGCAGGGGAATAGTGGACAATTTGAAGAAACATTCCTTCAGGCACATCTGTCCGTGCCCTCAGCTGCATGAAGTAGTTATAAAGAGCAGTTTCCTTGTTTTTTTTTCTTTCCCTTTGAGCCTGTACTTCTTTTAAAATCTTAATCTGAAAATTATACTATTCAAAATAAAATTCAGAAATCTGAATCACCAAATCACCAAAACAGCAACACAGAGCTGTGATTGATGAGGGACCTGAAGGCCTGTGTTTCGGTTGCAAAATTTAATTCTAGGACTTTATTTTTGTTTTTGTTTTTTTTTATAACTGTGTTTCTACTTCTTTTTCTTTCTTGTTGCTTTCCCCCCTCAAAACTAAATTACATCTTAGACTTTTGAAATAGCTTCAGAGCAAAAGCCTGCATTCTTAAAAATAATTCCACCTTCTCTGAAGGTGGGGTGTTGGAGTTTATTTCAGGTTTTGAGGTAGGACGCACCTCCAGGCCCACAGCGAGGGACGATGTCCAGCTGCCTTGGAGAGTTTCTCCCCCCTCTTTTGCCCTTTCACAGATGTCCACGAGGACCCCAAACTCCCCTGTCCCCGTCCCTGCCAAAAGAACATGTGTTTCTGTTGCTGGAAAGGGTGTCGGGCCTGCCAGCCAGAGCATGGCGTCCCCAGCCTCTGCGTATTGTCATGAGCCTTAGTATTTGCACTCTCCGTGGACGTTTCTGTGACAGACACTTGCCTCCCTCCCTGGGACTGCTTAACAGGTTGGTGGACTCCTGCCGTGCTCCCTGCCCCCAAGTCCTCCCCTCCTTGCTTTCCTGGTGCCCACTGGAACGGTCTTTGCGAGGCAGGCCAGCAGAAGCGCCAGCCGGCCCCTCCAGCCTGGCAGGCGCCCCGAGGGCCTGAAGCAGAGCCCGGCAGGCAGACACTGGGTTTCTTGTCAGCCACTCCACACCGAGGGCGGGTCGGCCGCCACGACCCTCCACACACCGCTGTCCACACAAGCAAGCAAACAAACAGAAAACGCCAATGAAAGAAACCACGCACGCTCGGAGAGACACAAAGCAAAAACTCCACAATGCTCTTTTCTGGGGGCTCTCACCAGCCGTGTGCCTGGTGTCCTGGGGAGCTGATGGGGCGGCCGGGTGGTTTTGAGATTCCTGTGGTCTGAACACACACCCTCCTCGTCACCAAGATGTGCCTGGAAAAAAGTGGTCATGGGACAGGCCTCTGATTTATTTCCTGATAAAATAACCTTGACTCTCCGAGGCCGCACTTCCCATCCCAGCTTTGGAGAACCGGTCTTTATTCCTGTCCACCAAAGCCTTCTGCAAATTAGGTCGTTCCGTCTGTGGTCCTGGAGTCCCAGCCCCCACCCGCCCACCCAGCCAGCGCTGCTGTGATTCCGGGGCTCTGCCAAATGTCGACGTGGAGGACGGTCACAGGCAGATTACAGAATTTCTTTAAGTGGAAGGAATTAGTTGACATTTGGAGCGAGTAACGGAACCTTGTTTGGCATTGGAAAATGATAGATTCTGATATGCGTGTCCCTCCTGCCCAGCTCCCCACCCATCCTCTTTCCTGCTACGCAACATTTCACATCTGATTGGAAGCCGGTCCCAAATTATCTTGAAGCCTCGAAAGATGGCCTGAGTTGCCTGGACCCCGTGGTGCATTCCTGATCTCTCTGTCATGTCAGCAGCTCCTTTAAATCAATGCTACTTCCTATCTCATTTTAGGCACATTGCACATCTCGTAGAGGGGTGGAGCTGGAAATCCTGCTTGGGCAACGAGAACATGAATAATCTCTTTCCTTTGTTGCGTCCATTTCACCAAATGTAAGGATCTTAAGTGTTGCTATTGGGCAAGACATATGTCAAAACTCTAGCACATTGCTGGTTCGTAAGAAGTGCTTAAAAATGCCAGTTTCTGTTTCCCTTCCCTAATTGCTTAAGCTATTGTCTATCAGTTATGGGGGCGGTGGGAAGTGCTCTTTATAATCTCTGACTTTCCAGGGAGGGTGGATCTTGGTGCTGGAGGGCTCTTTGCTGAGTGTTTGTGTCCTATGGTGTACCCCATATTGGTAAAGCCATGTTGCTCTAGAAGGGAGGAAAGAGATCTAGGTATGGGGTGGCGGTTGGGGTTCTGGGGCCAGAAAAGACATCTGGGGCACAGAGACTTGGGAGAGGCGGCCTGTGGAGCGTATGAGGCTGTGGGCTTTGGGGGGCATGCTGCAAACTTTTCCGCCCCCACCTCACTCCCTGCCCCCCAGGAATTCTGCAGTATAATTTGTGTTATGCACTAATATTCTTGGTGAGAGTGGGTTATGTGGCGGGCTGTGTAGTCCTGTGTATTCGTGCATCAGGATGAAGTCAGGGTCGGCCTCCGCAGAAGTGATTTCTTCCTACCTGCTGTCTCTTCCCCATCTGTCTCTGCTACCTTCATTCCCTGTTCAACTCCGTCTCTCACCCCCTCTCGCTCTCTCTTTGCTGATTTAGTGGTTCTGGGTCATTAAGCTGTGTGTTCTTTGTGCAACACGCCTTCTAAAGAGAATATAAAGTAGGATCCCATGTAATGTAAACACATTTATCCTGGACAACTGTGATTGTATTTCTTAACTGGAGGGTGATAATTGAGAAGAAAGAAGCAGCTGGAAAGTAGAAAGGCAGTAAGTTAGAGTTTTCTGTTTGTTTCTCTTAAACTCTTTTGGAAGAGACTTGTCTCTTGGAGACGATGGTCAAGGAAACAGTGATAGGGTGATTTGTACTATCATGGAGGTATTCATAGGATGAGGTCAAAGACCAGGAAAGTATTACTACATTAGAGAAGAAGAAGGCACAGACTTCAAACAAGTGGGAGGAAGGGCAGCTGAATCTCTACTCTGTGGTGGCCCTGTTGTGCATCCATGGCTCTGTCTTGTACTCACTGTATCTCAGAGAAACCCCCTCTAGCCCCGCTGAGTGAGGTTTTGGCTTTCATAAGATCTCCCTATGGCTTTGGATGGTACCAGAGAGAACATGCTCTGATACCTGGAAGCATGGCAAAAGGGAGCCCAGAGGAAGGGGGAGACAAAAGATGACCTTTGTGACTTGTAATTTTGTCTCAGGCATTATTAACTAATATTAGTCCTAAGCTCACTGGTCACACCAGTGGTGATAACCTCTGGGACCTGTCTTTGGAGTGGGGCCAGGAAGGAGTAAGAGTCAGGCCAGCATTGGGAATATGGGATAAAAATCCAAGGTCTTTTTTTTTTTTTAATTTTATTTATTTATTTATTTACGAGAAAGAGAGAGCATGAGCCGGGAGAGGCAGAGGGAGAAGGAGAGAGAGAATCTCAAGCCGACTCTGTGCTGAGCATGGAGCCCAACATGGGGCTTGATCTCATGACCCTGAGATCATGACCTGAGCCAAAACCAAGAGTCAGATGCTTAACTGACTGAGCCACCCACGTGCCCCTCCAAGGTCTTTTTTTAAATAGTTGTCTGATCTTGGGTCAGGACTTAAACTCTCAGAGACTTAGCTTCATGTCATGTATTTTTTTCAGCGAACAGTTTCCATGACATATTTCATATAAAAGTGTCTATGTTTCATAAATGAGCATAATTTATTCCACAGTAATATTGCACATTTTAACTATGTTGGTATGAAAGGGACTATATAATAACAAATTACTATTATAACTTTGTCACCACAAATATCAGTAAATAATTTTCAGAGCTTTATTAAAGCTGGAAATCCATATTTTTTCTATGAAGAAAGACTTATTGGCCAATGTTAGAAAATTCCTCTGAATTTTTTTTTAATAAAACATGTATTAAAGAGCATGCTAATTACTATGTGCTGAAACTCTGGATACAGTGTACTTTGAATAAGAGAAATTGCTCAAAATGCACTGTAGTAGCAAAGTCTTAGCAAAGGCTTTTCTTCTCAATGTAAACAACTCCAGTATCTGGGCTGAATCACTAAAAGCATCTTTGTTCAATTTTCTCTTTGGAGAAATAATTAAGACATAATTAATGGGAGTGCAGGGAACTGGGGCTTCGACCAGATCTGATGTTAACCCCATGAGGCTAATTTTGTATTTGATGGGTCATTTCTTTAGGTCCAGAACCTTGGGTATATGTTGGAGTCAAAGATATCACTCTCAGAGCCAAACTCAATGCTCCCAGAACACCGGCTTCAAGATGGGCTTAGTACTTGCCATGGAAGGATGGGATGGGTAGGTAGATCGTGCCTGCTTCAGGGCAGACTTCTGGGACCTGTTTGAGTTCAGAGATGGCAGACATTTTTGGTTGAACTAGCTGGTTTAAAGCTAAACCAGGTACCTCCTTTCTCAGACTTATCGACACGTATTCCCTGTCTTCATGCTCTGTCTATAAACCAACTCCTAGCTGCATGCTCCAAGTCCCAAATACCTAACCACAGCATTCAAGACCCATCATGTCCGTCCCTAATTGACATTTTCTCCTAACTACATCTCTCTGACTGGCCTTACAATCCACTCTACTATAACAACATTACATTTCTTTCCCTTGGAGGAAGCCATTTATATTTTCATCTCCACATCTTTACTTACGTTGTACTCACTGTTTGGAATGTCCCCCACCCATCCTCGCCTTCTCTGCTGGTTAGTTCTATGCACCATTCAGGACCCAGCGGCAATGTCACCTCCTCTGAAACCTCTCCTGTGTCCACAGTGAGGGTTAATAACTCTCTTCTGTGGCCCTTGTACATATCACAGTCCTATGTAGTCCAGCAGTAAACTAACTCATTCCCTCCCACCATCATTAGATTTGAGCTCTTTGAGGACAGGGGTGTGAGATCCACCTGGACCAAGAAAACCCAACCAGGGAAGCACTTTGTTAAGGGTGCTCTCATCTGGTTTTTTGCATCTTACATACTGAAAAATGCATAGATCTTAAATGTATAGCTTGATTAATTTTTACATATATATGCATCTCTGTCTTTATCACTCTCTCCCACCATCCAAATAAAGATATTCAGAACATGATAAGAATCCAAAAAGTCTCCCTTGGGCCCCTCCCAGCCAGTTAGTAACCCCCCTTACCCACCTCAGGCACCCACTATCCTGACTTCTATCACTATATATTAATGCTGCCTATTTTGAGCTTCATATAATAGGATTATATAGTATACACCCATTTGTGCCTGACATTTTTCACTCGACATTGTATCTGTGAGATTTATCTATGTTGCTCCATTTATCAGTGGCATTTGTTACTTTTTATTCCTGAGCAGTATTCCACTGTATAAATATACCACTTGCTACTTCTTATGGACATTTGTATTGTTTCTCAGCTTTAGTTCTTAGAAATAAAGCAGCTATGAATATCCTTACACCTGTATGTGCTTTAGTCGTCATGAGTGCTATATCCAGGACAGAGTTGCTGGGTTAAGGGCCATTGTGTATATTTAGCTCTAGTAGGTTCTACGAACCTTGTTCCGAAGTAGATGTACCAATTCCCACTCCCATCAGCAATGTAATAGTTCCAATTGCTCCATGTTCTTGCTGAGCCTTGGTGTAATCAATCTATTACAGTTTAGCCATTTGGGGAGGGTGTTATGATAGCTCACTACGGTCTTAATTAGATTTTTTCTCCCGGTGACTGATAAAGTTGAGCATCTTTTCTTATGTTTATTGGCTTTTTGACATTCTCTTTTGTGAGGTGTCCATTTATGTTTTTTTTAGGTCTTAACTTGGAACTATGGTAGCCAGTAATATTCACTCAGTCCAGGATTGTGTCAATAACATTGCTTGAAAAGCTTCTTTAATACAAGGCCTTATAAAGGCATCTAAAGAGAAAACTGAGATAAATTGAACTGAGATAAAGTTCACTGTATTTTAACTCAGACATCATTAGATACAATTGATAGAAATTTCTAATCGTTTCTCCTGTGACTCTGGCAAAAGCCCTTAATCCTTAATCAATTCTTCAAAGAGTTGGGTCTGTCCTGTTCCAAGTCTAGATCTCTTTTCTTTGGGGTTCAAATTCTACAGACCATCTTCTACATATATTATTGTAATTAGATCAGGTCTACTTTTTGTATTGGGAGCTTTATTACAACCATCAGTTAATTGTTCTACCATTGCTCAAAGTTGGTGGTTTAAGTACAAGAACTTTATCAAGTCAATTCTGTTGAAAGGAGGCTTCTTTCCTCTGGTATTCTCTGTTTAATGCCATCGCTACTTTTTTCTTTTCCAGCATCGGCCTCTCCCTTGAGACCTGTAGTTTCTCATCTCTCTTTGTGGGCTCCCTGGTAGCAGATCAAGGATTTTACTCTTTAGTTACTTGACTTTCAATATCATGTGGGCCATTGCCCATAAGTAGTTGGTGCTCAATAATTGTTGACTTACATTCAACTGGGATTTGAAAGGTGTGGGATGTTATCTGTACTGGTGTTTTCTTGGTAGGTCTGCCTTCATGAGAGAACTTTAGGGCAAGCCATGTACCTTTGTGACTGTGACTCAAACAATAGTAGGATCTGTCTTGATCTAAAATATGCAAAACATTTCTAGCTCCTACCTGGCTCGATAGTTCACCACCATTAGAATACAGTCTTTGAGTTAAGTCTCTGACTTTAGACATCTCTTATTATATTATTTCTATGCTATCTAGAAGGAGAACACAAACTCAGTGGCGTCCATTCACATTTTAGTAAAGGTTCACTTATTAGTTATCTGGCCTCAGAAAGAAGGCCCCTAAAGAACGGGACAAAGATGAGGTGAGTCTGGATGTGGAGGCAGGGTTTCACACCCAGGAGAAATGCCAGGGGAGATAGATGAGTGCAGTAGTCAGCCAGGGGCACCATAATCATGGGACCTTCTCCATTCATTCTTGGGAGTCAGGAAACCTGGGTACAAGTCACAGGTAGCTATTTTTTGCTAAGCAACTTTGGATACGTTACTTCACTTCTCTGCAACTTGGTTTTCCTTTCAGTAACATGGAGATAATATCTCCTCTGCTTAACTCACAGGGTGGTTGTGGGGACCAAGTAAAATAATGTATGTGAAAGTGTCTTGTATAACCTAAAGGACTATCACACGTGTTATATTTATTTAATAATAATAATAATAATAATTACTGTTGGAGTGCATAAAAAACAGAGAGGCGTTGGAGACAAATTGCTTACTTTATAATTTTACTCTGGGCTGTGGCTTGTGAATGAAAAGACTGGCTGATGAACCCTTATCTATATGGAGAGTTTTATATTATCATGCAAGCAATAGCAGAAAGGTTCAAATGCATGTGCATATTGTACAAATGAACCCATTAGTGAAAAATTATTTTTTTAATTAAAAATAAATGTATGAGGTGGCTTGCTTTATTTCTCGGATGTTGATGGTTTGGGTGGTTATTCATCCTCCGTGAATTTGATAAAGTTCATTTGTTTTGGCATGGGGCAGACTGAGAGCAAACCGCATCTGCCTTAGGTCGCGAATTAGATTGGTCTTGCGTTGTTTTATTTTTCTTTTCTTTTCTTTTTTTTTTAAAGGTTTTATTTATTTGGCAGAGAGAGACACAGCGAGAGAGGGAACACAAGCAGGGAGAGGGAGAAGCAGGCTTCCTGCAGAGCAGGGAGCCCGATGTGGGGCTCTATCCCATCACCCTGGGATCATGACCCGAGCTGAAGGCAGTCGCTTAACGACTGAGCCACCCAGGCGCCTGGGTTGTTTTACTTTTCCACTTTATTCTTCTTCTACTTGGTTGACACATGGTTGATCTCTGGAGAACAGAGAAAATATGCCAGGCCTATATCACTAGACTGGTTCATTTTATATCAACCAGATGAAATGTAATTGAGTGAATGAAGGAAGACTACAAATTTCAAGTGAAGATATCTATTTTTTTATTATTATTATTATTTGGAAATGCATCCTGCTTTTGTTAAGAAGAAAGACCTATGCTGATTTCCCAGGTGCAGGCAGAATCATACAATGTTTGATCTGGAAGAGACTATACACATCATCTAGTCCAACCCCCTCCCTTTATATTTAGAGAAACGGAAATATAAAAAGATCTAATAACTTGCCTCAGGTCATATTGTTAGTTAGAGGCAGAGCTACGGCTGGAAGTCTGGTTTTCTGCCCTTGGTCAGGGCGGTTTCTCCCACCTGCCATCTAAGTGTGTGCAAGTGAACAACATTTTTACTAAACAATTGCTTCCTTACAGACTTACAGACCAAAGATTATTTACTGGTTTTTCATAATAATGGCTTGTACTTGTAAAAAGACAAGAATCTAGAAAATTTAATTCTTTGAGATCAGTCCCGATCTGTGCCTTTGGGGAGGAAGGAATGCATTCTTGTTTTTGGCACAGTGCCAGCTCCTTAGTGGACGCTCAGCCAGGGCTTGCCCAGTGCTTGGGCTGTGACAAGGTGGGCTGGGGTGATGCTTGCAACAAACACCTGTGTCAGAATGCCCAGGCTGAGGGTGAAAACATTGATCCCTGGGCTGGACCCTGCTCCCACGGAGTCCTGGTTTCAGTGGCTTTTATCTAGAAATATATATTATTAACACCTTTTTACTTATTTTTTATTTTTATTTTTTATTTTTTAAAGATTTTATTTATTTATTTGACAGAGAGATAGAGAGAGAGCACAAGTAGGCAGAGAGAGAGGGAGAAGCAGACTCTCCACTGAGCAGGGGGGAGCCCGACGTGGGGCTCGATCCCAGGACCCCGGGATCATGACCTGAGCCGAAGGCAGACACTTAACCGACTGAGCCACCCAGGCGCCCCTATTTTTTAATTTTAAAGATTTTATTTATTTATTTGAGAGAGAGAGAGAGAAAGAGCACGATCAGGGGGAGAGGCAGGCAGAGGGAGAAGCAGGCTTCCTGCTGAGCAGGGAGCCCGATGCGGGGACTTGATCCCAGGACCCTGGGATCATGACCTGAGCTGAAGACAGACGTTTAATGGACTGAGTCCCCCAGGCGCCCCTATTAACACCTTTTTCGGTGATTTTTTAGTGCTTTAATGTTTGAAGTCATTGCTCAGAGACCGTCTTCCTCCTAGTTTCCTAATAATGCCTTAGACCGATGGATTCCAGATGGACAGGTGGTCAGAAAATATTTCAATTTTTGTTTACATTTTTTGATCTAAAAAAATTGAAAAGGAAAGTAAACATTACTTACATTTAGTACATGGGTTATCACTGCAGTCGCGGTGCCCCAAGTGAGACTGGGAATTCCTCGGTGCAGGCGTTCTTGACAACGCTGGCTTTAGTTGTTTCCGGTGTATTGCCACAGAATGTACTTTAATGTGAAGGGTTGCATCAGAGTATTTCACTTTATAAAACTCTATGTACACATACATGCATTTATTAAAAAAAAGACCTGTACACATGTGATGATTAGTTTTCTGTGTCAACTTGGCTAGGCTCTGGTGCCCTGTTGTTTGTTCAGCCACCAGTTTAGATGTTGCTGTGCGGGGAGTTTTGTAGATGTGATTCAAATTTCAATCAGGAGACTTTGAATTAAAGCAGATTACCCCTCCCATAATGTGGGTGGGCCCTATCTGATCAGTAGAAGGCCTTAAATTAGAACAAAGACTGAGGTTTTCCAAAGGAGTTTTCCTCAACTGCAACTTAGAAACCTGCATGGGGTTTCCAACATGATGGCCTGGAGAATTCTGACTCCACACTGCAACATGAACCCTTATCTGAATTTCCAGACTGCTGGCCTGTTCTATGAAGTTTGAACTTGCCAACCCCCACAATTGTGTGAGCCAATTCCTTAAAATAAATCTCTCTTTAAATATACTTTATTGGTTATGTTTCTCTGGAAAACCTTGATGAATACCACACACTAGAAATTTATCATTTTGTATTGAGGTGGTGAGTGGCCATATTTTGCACTGCACAGAGTTTCAACAATGATCTTATTACAAATTTTTTGAGTTATCAAACTTAAAGATAAGTTGCTAATTTTAATTTTTTTTTTACAAAATCGCAAGTATTTCAAGTTGGTATCAAGTCGTCCTTCTTAGAATGCTACCTAAAGGTATTTTTGAAAATATACTTAATCTGTCCCTTCACATACATGTGAGGTTTTAAAAATAAATAAGAAATAGCTTTTTTTTTTCCCCAAATAAAATCTTTCTATGGAGAAAGAATTTTAAAGATGCAATTTTGAAACTAGATTGTGCTTTGTGTGCTTTTGTCCCCCAAAATGATTACATGTTTTGTCTACAAAAACTTTTAATATCTGTGTATTAAAAAAACACAGAAGCAGACTTTTCTAACCTGTTTGAATGTCTAGAATTCCAGTGGGATTTTAACCCATTTGTGAAACATAAAAATATAGCATCTTCCAATTAGTTTACAAACAAAAATGAGTGGCATAAGGGAAGACAGAAACTTACCAGCTGAATTTCCACCAAAACTTTTGCATAATTAACATTTAACAAATAAGCATGGCAATGTACATATAGCCAATGACGTGGGTATTTTTTCCCACTGGGGTATATATACCTGTGGTAGACATCTGTTTCAGCTCTGAATGCCCATAAAATTAAGTACTCAAATACAGAGATCTGAAAAACACATCCTTGAGTTCTGGTATCCCCAAGATTTCCAAAAGTCATGCCAAACACTCAGTCTTTCTGCTTGTCATAAAATATTATTAATGATAATTCAATTATTTTGTTTCATTATTAAAACATATACTATTAAGATACTTATTGAATTCTTATTTTTGTTGTATTTTTAGAAATTATGCAGTGTATTTGTATAGTAGTGCAAGGACGTAGTTTATAAATAAATATGTGCATGGTGAACTTGAGTACTCAAAATCTACTTATGTTTGGGGTAAGTAATTAAAGGTGTTTGGTGTACAATGCTTGGATTCTGGAAGAGTAAATGAAGCATGCCCCCATGTGGTGAGGGGATGGGTCATAGCCGTAAGCTACAGGCTTTAGGGCAGTCCTTCCACTACTTCAGGACAGGAAGTAAGGAAACAATCTATGCCCAATGGAAAATCCCAAGGGGGTAAAGTGAGGCTGAGGGCAGTTATGCCAACTGGAGTCTCTCCAGGAGGCTAATACCTCTCTTCTTGTAGAAGTACCATGGGACTCAGAGAGGAGGAGGGAAAAAGAAGAACTTGGAAGCCCATCAGGAAATACAGGAAATTTAATTTTAAAATCAGAGAAAGTTTTCATTTAATGGGATTTAGGAGAACATTGGGTAAGTACTGTTTAAAAATGTAAAAATGTGTACAGCCTGGCAGCCTGCCAACAACCTATAGTCAGTACTGTCTCCTCCCCCCTTATCTAGAATGGCTCTTTGTCTTTTTTTTCCCCCGCTGAAATACTAAACTGTTTGGCTGGTCGATCCATTTTAGAAGAACTTTCATATGAAAAAGATACCACGTGATGGTGTAATTTTTTCCTCTTCTTTAGGATCTAACTTTGGTTTAAACTATTGAGGTCTGGTTAGGGTTTGGAGTAAAAGATTCCCTTCCTCAGCTAAGCAGCGTGTTTACTACTGACAAAGAAACTATGAGGCACAAACCAGATAGGAATGGAGCCAGGTTGTTGGTTTTTTTTTTTTTTAATTTAATTTATAATGCCCAAGTGATTACTGCCTACGAATAGACTCGGTAAGGCAGATGTGTGCAATGGCTTTCTTCAGAAGCAAACAGGGAGGGATAAAGTTTTCAAAGAGTATATTGTATTTTGTTGCATAATTCTCTTGGCAAACATTTGATTACCAGACAGGGAGAGGAGGCGGGGAGAGAAAGGGATTCGGTAGGGCACTTCAGATAGCAATTTCCGTTAGGAACCTCAGAGAGACAGGGACGACTTCTAATGTTTGTCCTTACATTCAGCAGATGGTGTTCCTCAAGTCAAAATGTGCACCTCTTTAAGGCTTTTTCCCCCCCAGGTCTGTCTTTGGCTCTCTCCTCAGTCAGGACTGGAAGAGTGGCAGCAAGACTCTGAATCCCAGAGGTCCATACACAGGGCTGCCCTTGCCTAGAGTGTGGTCTGTGGAGGAGGCAGGTGTCTATGAACACTGGTCATGTGCTGGAGCCACCACCACTTGACCCTGGATTATTGCAAAGTCCCTCAGCTGGTCTCTCTGCTTCCGCTGTGCCTGGTAGAGTCTATTCTAGGTGTGCAGAGTGATACTCTAGGTCAGATCATGTCCCTCCTCAATGGCTCCCCACTTCACTCAGACTAAAAGCCAAAATCCTTTGAAGGTCTTGAGAACCCTACAGGATCTGGCCCCATCCTCTTTCTCACCCCTTCTCCCTTGAGCACATCATTCTAGCCACACAGGGCTCCTGGCTCTGTCTCAGATACGCCAAGCAGAGACTTTCCTCTTAAGGCTCCCTCTGCTTGGAATGTTCTTTCCATGGCACATCCTTATAAATTGCCCTGTGTCCCTCACCCTCTTCGGGCCTCTGCTGATATAACATCGAAATACTCTGCGTTATTGTCCATTAAAGAACTATCACTACTTGACGTACATAGGTCTTTATTTTCGTGTTGCACAGACTCGTTTACCAGGGAAGCTCCCATTGCGTTCTTTCCTATCAGGATTGGCAGTACAATGTCCTGACAAGTCCGTTATTTGCTAGTTTAGGTTAGAAATATACTTGAATGTCATAAAACTGCATTTTATTTATTTGAAAAAGAAGGCTGCAACATTCCTTCAATCCAGGGTGGATTTGGGGGCAGTTATTTTGAATAAGTGAGGGCTTTCTGTGTAGGTTCTTGGGGAGGTATTGGATGGTTGGGGCTTGGCAAATCTCTAGAATATCAGTTGCTGTGGACTGAAATTGTGTCCCTTTATAATTCATTTGTTGAAACCCTAACCTCCCCCCCAATGTTATTGTATTTGGAGATAGAGTTTTTAGGAGGTTGTAAAGATGGGGTTTATGTCTGATAGGATTGGTGCCCTTTAAGAAGAAAGCTCTCTGCCCATGTGCGTGCACCAAGGAAAGGCTATGTGAGGACATGGGAGGAGGCGGTCTGCAAACCAGAAAGAGGGCTCTTACTAGAAACCAAATCATCTGGCTCCTTGATTTTGGACTTCCCAGGCTCCAGACATGAAAAATAAATTTCTCTTTTTTAACCCAGTCTATGATATTTTGTTATGGCAGCCTGAGCCAATGAAGACCCTGGTCTACCACAACAATGCAAAATGGTCAGATTAGCTTGAGAAAGTTCTGGATGCCATTTGACCCTACAGAGCTGGTATTGCCTACTGTCATCTCTACCTTTAAGGAACGGGCATCCCTCAGGACAAGGGGAAGACAAAAGAGGTCATGTGAAGTGATTTTATAGAGGGGGCTAAATTTTCTCTTCATAAAAGGACAATATATTTGTTTTAGAAAATTGAATAGAGAAGTGAATGAGAAGAAAAGAATAAAGACTTTATTATTTTCAGAGACAGCCATTGTTAACATTTTATTGTATTTCTTTTCAGTCTTTTTTCCATGTATACTTAATGATTCTAAGTTTCTTTGGTATTTCTGCTCTCTTCTGTGTCCTAACACAGTATAACTACTCAGGAACATCCCACCTTCCTGCTACAGTTGCTTGGAGTTGTAGTTTTACCCCCTTATAATTGAAACCAATTATTGTTATTGTTTTGTTATTGTTTATGGTCAATAGTAATTATTGTTACAGCCAATAGTTAATTTCATTTACGGATATTAACACATATTTTTGTGTGTATTATTCACTGTTTGGATTTTTTGTTTGTTTCTTTTTTTACTTTTATTTCATGTTCTTCCTGTAGGTTCATCTTTCTCTTTGTTAAAGTATATTCTTTAATAGTTGTTTTAGAGAGTGTCTTTGGGGGGATATATACTCTTGTTCTTTTATGGTTGGAAAAATATTTATTTTGCTCTCACCTTAGAACAAGTGATTAACTGGGTATAAAATTCTAGATTGATACTTCCTTTCCCTTGGCACTTTGCAGGGACCACTGCACTGTCTTCTGCCATCTATGGCCATGGTTTGGAAATGCTCTCAGGGGCCACTTCCTGGTTATTTGTGTGTGATCTGTGTGTTCTCTCTGGCCCTTTTTGAGATTATTTCCTTATCCTCTATGTCCTGCCAATATGGGCTTATTTTTATTTATTGGAAGGCATTATTGCTCTGAGAACTCACATCTCTCTTTCATTTTGAAATGCTCAGCAAATATCATTTTGGATATTGCTACTTTGTCAGTTCATCCGTTCTGCACTTTGTAGATTCCTACTTGTTAAAGATCAGAGACTCTCATTTTCTTTTCCATATTTCTTAGCTATCCTATTTCTTAAAGTAATTTTGTCTTTCAGTGTCATATTCAGGGTAACTTCCTCAGTACTATCTGAATATGAATTCTCTCCTCAGCTGGGAATAGTCCAGAACTTATCCTGTCATGGCATTTTTATTTCAATAAACCTAATGTATTTTTCAGGCTTAGTTGATCATTTTTCACAGCCTCTTATTCTTGTTTGATTTCTGCTTGCTTATTAATTCCTTGTACTTTTTAATGGACATGACAGCTTCATTTATCCTCTTTAATGTACTTAATTTAAAAGTCTTCATCTGATATTTTTATAAAATAAGTTTGATATGGGGGAAAGTTGTTTTCAAGTTGTTTATTTTTTTGGCTTGTTTCCCCATGCATTTGCAATTTTTATTTCTATACTCATTTTGAGTGGAGGGGGCTTTAATTCTGTTTGTTTTTCTCTAATGGTTTTTTCAGTTTCTTTCAATCAGCTCTCTGGGTCCCCGAGTCAGAACCAGATTCAGTAAAGGCAATTGTAGGGATTCCTGCCTCAGGGTGTGTTGTGGGTAGAACCATGTCCCCCGAGAAGATATGTTGAAATCCTAACCCTGGTACCTATGAATGTGACCTTGTTTGGAAACAGGGTTTTTACAGATGTAATCAAGGTGAAATGAGATCATCTTGGGTTAGGGTGGGCCTTAATCCAGTGGCTGATATTTTTATTAGAGAAAAGAGAGGGAGATTTGGACACAGAGATACACTTACAGGAGAAGACAATTATATGAAGAAGGAGGTAGAAATTGGAGTTATGCTGGCATAAGCCAAGGAACACCTGTAGACACCAGAAGCTGGACAAGGAAAGGGAATATTCTTCCCAAGAGCCTTCAGAGGGACTATGACCCTGTTGACATCTTGAGTTGGGATGTCTAGCCTCCAGAACTGCGAGAGAATACATTTCTGTTGTATTAAGCCAACTGATTTGTGATACTTAAAAAAAATTTATTTTTGAAGTATAATTGGCATACAATGTTACATTAGTTGTAAGTGTACTTCATAGTGATTTGACAATTCTACATGTTATGCAATGCTCACCATGATAAGTGTAGTCACTATATTAAGTTATTACAACTTTGCTGACTGTATTCCTTATGTTGTAATTTTCATCCCTGTGACTTATTTACTTAATAACTGGAAGTCTGTACTTCTTAATCCCCTATGCCTATTTGCCCATCCCACCATCTCCTTTCCCTCTGGCAACCACCAGTTTGTTCTCTGTATTTATAAGTCTGTTTCTATTTTTGTTTGCTTGCTTGTTTGCAGTTTGTGATACCTTTTTGTGGCAGTCCTAGGAGCCTAAGACAGGGTGGTACTGGGATATTGTGGATCAATCACAGGGACAGAGGGTAGCTTGAGTTGGTGCCTGGTTCCACTTGCCTTCCTGGACTCACATCTATCGAGAGGCACTTGCTGCAGAGGTTGGGCTGAGCTCTCTTTGTTTTTGTGCTTCCTCTGGAGTGAAGAGGCTGAGAAAAGCCACTCTAGCCCCTGACTTCAAGCTGTGAGCCTGGCTTATGACCCCAACCCCCTGTTACCTTGAGTGAGCCCAGCTTATGACCCCATCTCCTGTACCCTAAATGAGGCAAATTCCTACCTATTGCTGCCATGATTGAACCCAGAGCCTACCAGTCCTGAGATTTCAGTCCTATCTAGTATTTTGCTATTCTGTCCCATCAGTAGTCCATGAATGTACTTATCTTATTGTTGAATCCGCTATGTCTTTTGGTTTTCCTTTCTTATATTTTATCAATGATTTTTTACACTCAGAGCACAGGGATTGAAGGATGGGACTTTCTATGGCATGCTGGCCAGAAGACTATGGTCTCTAGTAAGTGGCTTTTGTTCATTGGTAAACTGTATGTAGTTGCTTTTTTACTACTCAACAAAAGCAACATCAATATTGTTTCATGCTATTAGAAACTCTTTATGAACATAATGTCTAATGGCTGTGTAATATTCCATCAAATGTAAGTGGGGCCGTTCTTTAAGGAGATACTTTACAGTGATAAAAACCTTTGCCATGAAATATCTCAATTTACAGCTTGAAGAATCAGTCAGAACATTTTAAGGCAGAGGTGTTGGAGTGCTACAGGGCCCCCATTTTATGTTTCAGTTGGAGTGGAAGCAGTAAAGTTCAGTGACTGACCTAAGAGAGATGTCTCTACTCACGTTCTAAATTTCCTGAGCAAGGAGCAGTTAAGAGAGGCTTCACAATCTACTGAGCAGTATAAGTGGTTTCCATGGAATTTCATTTGGTTTCTGAATATAGCCTTAGGTTATGTGCTGTGAAGGAAGTTTTGACATTTTAAATGATTGTAACTTGACATCCAAAACATTTTCCATTGGAGATGAGAAACAGGCAACAAACTGTGTTCCTCCACAATAGCTAAGATTCAGTTTTTGACATTCAGAGCTTTCTCCTGAGATTCTAACAGGGAGCCCTCTAGGACTCCTTTGCTCCCTTTCTTTCTTGAAAGTGACACTGAAAGCATTGTGTTTTTGAGAGCAATGTGAGTTTCTACCTATTTCACAATAGCATCCGTCTTAGAAATGTGTGGGGCTAACAGCATTCTGAACCCACTTCATAGAAAGAAAAAGAGAATGAAGATGTGACTCAAGAAATGATGCCCCATTAGGGGGCTTTGTTGAGAGTTGTACTTTTATCCATAGGCTGAGAAAAATAATTTCACTATCTCAAAATTATGATATTATAAAGGTTGGCAGGGCCTTAGTTGTACTGAGACCAGCTCTCATTTGATTTTTAAATGTCTCCTACAACCTCCCCAAGAAGTGGTTATTAAACTTTTGCTTGAATATCTCCGGTTATAGGGAAACATTACTTATGAGAGCAGCTAATTCCATTGTTAGACACAATAGTTGTTAGAAAATTCTTAATATTGAGTAAAAATCAGTCTTCCCTTTGTTCTAATTTCCTGTCTGGAGCCACAGAATAAATTTAGAATTTCTGCCATTTAGCAACCTTTTGATTACCTAAAGACATTTGGTATGGGCTCCCTGGATCTTCTTTTCTTTAGATAGTATAGCTCAGTTCCTTCAAACATTTCTCATATTTCTTTAACTTCAGCTAAAGAGATGACCCAGCTTGAGTCTGGAACTGAGGTCACAGATGGTGTCTTAAAACACAATGTGGGGCGCCTGTGTGGCTCAGTTGGTGAAGCATCTGCCTTTGGCTCAGGTCATGATCTGGGGTCCTGGGATGAAGCCCCATGTCGGGCTCCCTGCTCAGTGGGGAGTCTGCTTCTCCCTCTCCCTCTGCCCCGCTCATGCTCTCTTTCTCTCTCTAATAAATAAATAAAATCCAAAAAAAAAAAACAAAACCCAAAACAAAACAAAAAAAATGTAATGGGAAGCCAGCTATGCCAAAGTCATGCAAGGGTCAGTAACAAAATAAAGTTCAAAAACAAAGATCATTAATTAGGAGGGAGTTGGTGCCAGGAAGTTGCTATAGAAGAGTAGTGAAATCTGAGAAAGAATTTAGCAGAAGATTAGAGTCTAATACTTAGGGCGGTGGCCAATAGTGGGGGTGAATTCCAGAGAAAAGGGACTGGATAGGACAAAGGGTAAGAATCAGAATCCAAGAGACTCCACAGAATCAGGGTAGAGCGGAGCTTTCTGGAGGCTAGACAAGATATCATCACCCCAGAGAATAACCGTACCTTTTGTTACTTGCCTGGCCTCCTTCTTAGTGGGAAACAGATGTGGCCTTTAATAATATGAAATGGCTTTGTGGTTCTTCATGATCCTATTTTCTTCCCAAATTACTTGAGTCTAAGTCACTTGATTCACATCTAGTGGACAGCCTGCAGAAGAGATAAAAGTTGCCTTCAGCAACTGCTGCACAATCCTGTCGTATATGCTTGGAGTTTATTGAAGAACAGCTAGATATCATTGTTAACAGCAGCCTGTATCTAACAGCTCCTTCCACCCTCATTGGTATCGTAAACAAAGATCCTAAAGAAATGTTACCTGAAAAAAAAAATCTAAAACTATTGCCTTTTAATTTTAAATAAAACTTTCTCCTGGTCAAACCTCATTTCTTCCAATTCAGCTCAATTTCCTTCTAATTGAGGCCTATGGATTTAGGCTACTCTTGAAACTTCTCTCCATATCCATTCTTTGGGGTTGAGCTTGATCAGATCATGAGCTAAGGAATGTGAATTTGCAATTTCACCGTGGTTAGTCTGACCTTTTTACTAGGAAGTCAAGCAGCTCTGGGCTAAAATTCTGACTGTGTCATTTCTAGCCATAGAACTGGCCTTGGGAGAGTTTCCTTGTCTGAGATTCAACTTGCTTCTCTGTAAAATGAGGATAATCATGATTTATGTGATTTAAGTGACATGATGGATGTAATGTGTTTATACAATACTTAGCACAGAACACATGCTTTGTAATGTAGATTTTAAAGTCTAGCCCAGTCACAAAAACTTAAACTTAACAATGAATAATTGTCAAATAATAAGTGAGTGAGTATCCTCCATGGCCAGCACCCAGGGTGAAAGCTATGTATCTATTGACCAAAAATGTCCAGGTTGAGGGACTAGTCATTACATGTGAATTGATTTCTTTCTATAATTTACATGTTAATAATAACACCACTAACAGGGAATTCTGAGGGACTAGAACTGTGTTAAATATATACAAATGTTATCTTCTTTAATTTTCACCACATACTTATGAGGTTGGTATTCTTTTTTTTTTAAGATTTATTTATTTGAGAGAGAGAGAGAGAGCATGGGGGGAGGGTGGAGGCAGGGTTGGACAGAGAGAGAGAGAGAGAAGCAGACTCCCCGCTGAGCACAGAGCCCAACATGGGGCTGGATCTCACCACCCTGAGACCATGACCTGAGCTGAAATCAAGAGTTGGACATTCAACCGACTAAGCCACCCAGGTGCCCCTGGTATTATTCTTTTTGAAGAAGAGAGTAAGCACAGTGAAGTACAATGACTTTTCCCAATGCATATCCAACTAGAAAAGCAGCTGAGCTCGCATTTGAATCCAGATGTAACTTCAAAATTTCCTTTAAACCCAATGAAGAGGGGCTATGGGAAAGATTTGAGGCTTCTGTGTGGGTTGTCCATTCCTAAGAGAGTTTCCCCAGGAGAGCAGATTCCCCTGGGTCTGGGACAGCCAATTTGGGATCCAGAGTAAGCAAATGGTGAAAGCCAGGAGGAAATAGGTATGACTGGCATGGGCAGAAATGGCAGAGTCAGGGCAGAATGGCCTGGAGGCAGGTGGGAAAGAGTTTGTGAGTGTCCAGGATACGTCTTTACTCCAGTATGAATAGAGAACCAATGTTAGCCAGGTGTCTAGAGGAGGTGTTCCTGTAGGACCCGAGCCACCAGCATGTGAACTCCTTTGTCTTGTTCATGCTATGAGCCGTGCTTGGTCTATAGTGGGTGCCCACTAAACAATTGTTGCATATACGAATGAATGAACAATTAAAATATTTGCTCTAAGACCATGATTCTGAAATGGAAGAAATCATCGGCCCAACACAAAAGGACTGCACGTGCTGCCTGCTCATGTGGTGGGCACCCTGCTTAATACTGTTGAGGAAGATAAAGAAGTAAGGAGTGGTGTCTCCCATGGCTTCAAAGAGAAACATAATGTAGGTATGATGTTCATTGTCTCCTTTTAAGCTTCAGTTTGTAAGACAGGCTCTGATAAGTTTGTTTTTGTTGTTGTTGTCGTTGTTGTTGTTACATCCTTGGCCTCCACGGTAGGAAAACCAAAACCAAAAAACAACCCCTTAATGCAAATTTAAATTTTTGAGTGGGAGCAGTGTTCTTGACCAAAGCCAGAAATGATTCCATCAAATAGGCGAAAAGAGGACACGAAAGAGCTCAACCTATTGAAATGCGTACCTTTATTGGGGATTTCTGCTGCATTTGTACAAACTGTAGTTTAGAAGCCCAGACATGTCTAACGGCATTAAGAAGAGCCAAATTCCATGTTAATTCCCAAGAGTCTCTCTTCCTCTAGGCTACTTAACATTGGCCGCCATTTCTTAAACTGCATTTATGTTTCATGTCTCCTTGGTCTGTCACTACTTCTTATGCATGCGTCAGTGTGGTGGGTTTGGAGCGAGGCGGTTGGGGAAGTGGGAGATGAAGGGATGGAAAAGGTTGTTTTTGAATGGAAGAACTTGTTGGCCAGTTTATATTACCTTTTACCCTCTCGCTTTCAACCTGGGGTTTATCTTTAATATCCAATGGCCTCTTCACGAGTAGGACCTTAATACTTCAAATGTATATTATAAATAGAAGAATCTTTAAAAATCTCTTTTATTGTGTTCCTTAGTCACAAAAACCTTTTCTTTATTTTTTCATGCTCAACACATAGTCAGTGGGGCAGACAATGTAAAAATGTTTTAAAAAGTTGTCCCAGGACATCATAAGGTGGGGCAGCCTGTCACTGGTGTATATTTAACTAGAATATTAATGAAGGGAAAAGCCTCGGTATTATTGTGGTTAACGCAGTTCTTTAAAACTTCACAGCACAAGACAACATGTTTTGCATTACTGCTTACCCCCTTGAAGGAAACGGTTGTTTTAGGGGGACATCGTGAGACCGATCTCATTATGTGCCACCATGGCGGCTCACATATCTTCTAGAAATCTGAAATGCTTTGAACACATCCAAATATTTCCACAGCAAGAATTTCCATGTGCAGAGCTGCCAAGCCCTGTTCTCGTCACAGAATGAGATTAGTTATTTACCAGAGGTCTCTGTTAATTACTAAAACAAATGATTTACCACCTCTTTCGGATAGGCATGGCAGTATGTAATTATGGATATTGGAAACCGCGTTTCGTCATCTAGGATTTTAGATGTTTCTTTCCGCTTCTCTAAAAGTCAGAAGGGGTCTGAACAGTCTAGTCTTTTACTGACATTTCATCCCTCTGCCCAATTCATTAGCTGGAGTTGGAGAATAGATAATTCTCTATGGGGCTGGAACAGGAGTGGACGCCCTGCTCACACCCCCTTGGCATTCACCTGTGCGCTAGAGGATGGTCACTGGGTCACCCAGTGGTTCCCTGCTCAAAGACTTTTTTTCCTGGCTATGAAGTGCCCTTAGGGTCTGTGGGGCAAACTGGAAGTTCTATTGAGTTAATTTCCCGAAGCAGCCCCAACCACTGAAGGATGAAGATTAGGTGGATAAAAGCCACAGCTTCCTTGCTCCTCAGGATAACTCAGTGTGGGGAATTCCTATTGTCTCCCAGCGTCCCTGGAGGGATTTAGCACCAGGTGCTAACTGGCTATACAAAGCCCCCTTTATGCTTCTTCCCTCCCTGCAACAGTTTCTCGAGCTCCACATTGGTGATTCCCACACTTGAATCTCAGAATCTGCCTCTGAAGGAATCCAGAAATCCTCAGGAAAAATTTCTGAACTGATTTTGGGATTCAAGCAGAATGCATCTGGGTTATATTGAACCAGCTCCAGCTTGTCATGAGGCTCTATGCCTCTTTCCTTTTTTTTTTTTTTTTTTTTTTTAACTAGACTTTATTTGTTAGAGCCTTTTCAGGTTCACAGCGAACTTGCACTGAACATATAGAGGGTTCTTGTATACCCCGTACTCCACATGCACAGTGTCCCCCACTCTCAATGGCTCACATCAGAGTGGGACGTTTCTTACGATGGACGAAACTACACTGACGTATCCTCACGTCCCAAAGTCCACAGAGTTTATCTGAGAGTTCACTCTTGGTGTTGCTCATTCATTCTATGAGTTTGGACAAATGTATAATGACATGCATCTACCATTCTCTGGGCTTTGCCTTAAGGACTGAATGCATGCTTTAAAAAAAAACCCAAAAACCTCTAAGTTAATATTTAAATTTCAGTCCTGTAGCTTTCCATCCTGAGCGGCTGCCGAGCAGGAGTGCCTGGTGATATAATTTGCTGCATTTCATCTGCGTTGCAGTGGTGGGAACGTGCCGTCCCTCGGCAGGTTGTTGGGGGCGGCTGTGCATACCTAAACGTGTGGGTATTGTCATCTGCCTTGGGATCTTTAGTTGAAACCGACTGTGTAAATATTATCTATTATTATTACTGATAATTACCCGCAGCTGTAACAGTGATACAGCTTGTGTGCCATGAGGCCCAGATGTGAGCTCCTGGGCCGCCGGGTTCCACGGTGATGTGAACTGCAGGGAACTTGTCTTGTGCGACTGCATCTTCACACAGAGAACAAAATCCCCATTGCTCAGAGATGGTGGCCTATTGTGCTCTACGCAACTCAATCCTCATTTGCACTTCCGAGAAGTAACCCCCCTTTCTTTTTTAAAACGTAGAATGGAATAATCAGCTATAGTTCTTGGTGGGAGGTCCCCTGTGTTCTGCCCTAGATTTTCAATCTGGCTGTCAGGCCAAGCTGAATTGTAGATGGAGGAGGGATTTTTGTTTTGTTTTGTTTTTTGTTTTTTGAGTTTTTTTTTTTCTTTTTCTTTTTTTTGAGGAGGGGAGTTTTGGGCAATTTTCTTTCTTTACTTTTTCTTGTTTTTTTCCTTTCCTTTCCCCCGCTTCTTTTTTATCCCCTACAAATCACAATGCTTGCAGCTGCACGGTTTCAGGGTTTCAGAAACTGTACATGCTCCCTGCTGGGCTACAAGCAACGACTTATCTCCCTGCCTGGGTGGGGAAAGTGACAGCCTGGGCCCCAGGAGCCTGAGCTCACTGCATGGCCGAAGGCCCCTCGCTTCCTATTCCCCATCTGTTAAGTACCTGTGAGTATGGGAAGCATTGTGGACTTACAGATGTCTTTCTTATTTCCTCTTAAAAGTCCCTCTTTGTCTTATTTAAAGTGATTTGATCTGGTGCTATTGTGTTAGTCGGTTAATTCACCTTCTCAATCAACTGCCTCCCTTACTGACTATAAGGGCCACCAGTCCGGGCCCAGCACCCTGCCTGGCACTTAGAGAATGCTCAGCAAATCTTTGCGTGGAAGGAGCAAATGCATACAAAGCTAGAAGGTATCCTCTTGATCATGAGCCCCACTGTTCTCACCTGTAGATGAGACAAACTGAAGCTCAGTGTAACGACGTCTTAAAAGTTGCTATCAGAGATACAATGAGAAACCACATGGAAAGTTAAGTGTTTTAAAACTACAACATGCCATGGAAATACAAAGTGTATTGTTTTTCTTCTGGTGGTAAACTGGGCAAGATGTCAGTGTGCTGAGGTGGGAACAGACGGGAACCTAGGCAAGTTACCCCTCCCGAGGGCTGTCTAATGCCCACCTCAGGCCCTACAATAGTTTTTACCATGCCTATCAGACTGCATTGGCCACCTTCATGGGATTTTAAGAGGCTCATTTCCAGGGCAGGAGGGAGGCAGCTCCAGTTTGTTTTTCAGCCCAGTTTCCCATTCTAATTCCCTTCCAGCCAGCTACATGTTCTATTAGCTGTCTTTCAAACAATAGCACCTTCAAATGGCTGCTCACGTCCCAGGCAGTTAGTGTTTTATTGACTGCCTCCCTACCTGAAGTGGAGCTAATGTGTTCTAGACAAATACTGGTTTCTATGAAATATGGTTGGAGAAGTGGTCACCCATCTCTGGGGAGGAGCTAAATAAAGGATATTAAAGAAACTCTGGGGGCTGAATGCGTGCAAAAGGGAGAAGAGGCTTCAGAAAGGCTACTTTATTGGAGTGAGGTGGGGTCTTGTGATTCAGATTAAGGACCAGGTGCCAAGGCTTAGAATGCCAATTACAGAAGGAAAAATGCATTTGCCATTACTTCAGTCTGGCAGACTCTAGACAGACGCATAATAATGACATTGTTGTACCCGTAAGCCAGGTACATGCTGAGGAGCTCAGTTTGGTTTTGGGAAGCCATTCTTCTTTCAAAGTGGATTTTTTTCCTCCTTTCATTGGTGTTTCCCACCAATGAAATATTAATAAATGTTTTTTTTTAAAGATTTTATTTATTTATTTGAGAGAGAGAATGAGAGAGAGAGAGAGCACATGAGAGAGGGGAGGGTCAGAGGGAGAAGCAGACCCCCCTGCTGAGCAAGGAGCCCGATATGGGACTCGATCCCGGGACTCCAGGATCATGACCTGAGCCGAAGGCAGTCGCTTAACCAACTGAGCCACCCAGGCACCCTAAATGTTTTTTTAGAAAGCCCAATATCTGTGGTCAAATACATTTTTATTTTTTTTAATTTATTTTCATCTTTTTAAAGATTTTCTTTATTCATTTGAGAGAGAGAGAGAAAGAGAGCAAGAGAGAGAGGGAACACAAGCAGGGGGGTGGGAGAGGGAGAAGCAGGCTCCTTGCTGAGCAGAGAGCCCAACACGGGGCTCTATCCCAGAACCTAGGATCATGACCTGAGCTGAATTGAGCCACCCAGGCACCCCTCAAATACATCTTTAAAAGGAAGGGTTTGATGCACTTAAAAAGGTTAAAATGGGACCTTTCTTAGTCTTTGCTATGGGGATGTTCTTTGGGAATTTCCAAGAGCAGTTATTGTTTGTTGAGTATCCCAATCTTATGGAGTACTTTTTGGGAGAGTATGTCAGAGGATTCTAATTCTGAGAGACACACCTTTGGAAACAATCTTTTGGTGTTCTCCCAGGGTTCAACCATTTCTGATTTGAATGTCTCCTTGGCTTCCTTGGGTAAATTTTTCCTGACTTAAAAAAAAATTTTTTTCCTGCCTTGAGAATTGAATTTTCCTGAAAACTTTTCTACCATGCTTGTTTTCTTGGCATTTATCAGAATGAGTAGTTCCATAATAGTTATCAGCATGGTAGTTTTAGATACATCTAAATATTATTTGGAACTTGAATAAATGAACATCCAGATAGGTCAAATAATTTATCCAAAATTACATTGTTATTTCCTTCCTTAGGCCATTCAGATCATCTTGGTTGAAAATGTCTCTTCCCAAGAGCCCATCTGACTCAGAGATCTAAGTGCCTTTGTGTAAACTCAGCGAAAGTGATCCTCATTCCTGAGAAATTTTTGATCTTATGAAGGAGCTCTGAGAAAATGTTTTTGTTTGTTTGTTTGTTTAGCCTTAATTCCTTTTGCCTCTTGAGCAATGCAGAAACTGAAATGCCAAAGAGGAGGAGGAAGAGGGGTGAGAGAAGAAGGAAGAGAAGGAGGAGAAGGAGGAAGAGGAGAGGGAGGGAAGGGAGGGGGAGGAGGAGGAGGCGAAAGAAGAGAAAGAGGAGAAGATCACAGAAAAGTTGGGCTCCTCTGAATAATGAACCCACTTTTTCCGTAGCCCAATTGCTGGGACTTGAAGACCAGGAAAGTTTTCACCTGCATGATGGAAAATGCCAGGCTGAAAGAGGAGTTCTCTGTTCCACTCTTGCTTGGTGGGAGGCCCTCCCAGTGCATACTTCTTTCCTGGCAGAGGGAGGAAGAGCCAGAAATATTGGCTTTTCAACTTCGCTATCAGCAGTTGTGTTGGGAGGCTGTGGTGAGTTTTGTTTTAGTTTTCAAATGAGTGATTGACATACCTCTAAGAAGGTCAGAGAGAAAGCTGCTTAGAGGGAAGGATAGGGACAGATCTGACATGGTTGTCACTCCTTCCCAAGGAAGACCCAAAGGACTTGAAGTCCATCAAAACAGGAATTCCCAAAGTGCATCATCAGGAAATATTCGAGGACAAAGTTTTGTTTGGGGAATTTGATTATAAAAGACTATTGACTGGACAATAGGACTCAGCTTGGCAGAAGTTTATTACAGACAGTGTTATATTAAATTGGAATGGCATGTCAATGGCTTTTCCCACTGTCCAGAAAAGCAAAATGTCTCCAACGTGTAACATATAATTCAGAAGTAGGCACACATGCTCGATGCATGTGCCCTACACCCATTAGCTAGTTCAATTTTGTAACCCCAGCACTTAGCACAGTGGCTTGCATGAAGTAGGAACTTAATGATATTTGTTGAAAGCAAAAATCACTAAATTATTAAAGTTCTGATGTTGCAATGTCCTGGTTTAGAGAAGGTTAAATCAGCCTAAGGACTTTGAGCCTCTCCTTTCGTCTCAAGTCTCCTACTAAAAATCTGATACTTCACTGTCCTTTCATTGTTCAATACAGGAATCTGGCAATCCTAACATCTTTGCAATTATAAAGATAAACTTGATGTTCCAGAGCAGTTGAGAACAATGGGGAGACCACAATGGCCTCTTCTGTGTGACAGAGAAGCAGCTCCAGGGAAGGCCCCTGTTGGCTGAACTCGCAGTAACTGTTTGATAAACTAGTTACTCGAGACACTACAGCCAGATGCCTGGGAGAGAAACTCATCTGTGATGTGGTTTTGAGAACATCCTGGTTTTTCATGGTGTTTCCTCCTCTGAATTCCAATAGCACCCTCTTTGTACTTTTCTTACATCACCTCACTTGGGAAAGAGCAAAGGTTTGGGGTTTGGAATTCCTGGATTCAGCAAAGTGTTGCTGCTCCCTGACTGATGAGTGTCCTCAGGAAAAGTCGCTGGACTGCACTGAACTTCAGGGTTCTAGCCGATAAAATGGAGATGATGATAATCTTCTGATCTTGTAGCATTTTGTCTAAGAATTAAACAAAATAATAAATGAGGAAATACTTGTCAAATCACAAAGCAACTTGCAAATTATGGTTGCATCTCATTTTATACTTACATTTAGATATTCTGGCTAGACTGCTCACTCTTTAAAAGCAGGAAGTTATAGATGATCAGTTTTTCTTTTTATGTCACAGTACCTAACAGGGACACTTACATAAAGAATCGAATCAGTACCCTGATAGAGTTAACAACTGAACCAGCCTTAAACGGAGAGCAGTCTCTCTTTGTCAGCTCTGACAAACTTAGGGCAATAAGGAGGGGGCCCTTCAGAGATTGGGGAGGTTGGGGACATGTAGAGGTGGAGGAGTGAGTAATATAGAGGAAATATAGTATGTACATAAGTAGATAGATGGATAGATAGATAGATAGATAGATAGATAGATAGATGGATAGTAATGGAGAGGAAAGTGATATCAGAGGTTTGGGAAGGCGACCACCATCTTTTCCTACAAGGACATATAGGAGAGAAATAGCTGGGAGGCCAAGTGGAGATGCTGAGAATATGAGTACCTTCTTCCGTGGCAGCCAAGCATGCATCTAAACTGATCATGAACAACAGCACTGACTCAAAAACACCAGCCTTAAAAGCCAGCAGTGCCGAATAAAAGGTATAACCTAAAGATTTGAAAGGACCAAATGCTTGATCCCCATAGATGTGTGAAGGAGAATTGTAGGTCTGTTGGCTAAGGTAAGCTCTTATGTTCTATCCAGCTAGGGATAAGGGGAGAGTTGAGAAATACACACCCGCCCTGCATTTTTTTGTTTTTTTGGTTTTTTTGCTGAGCTCCAACTGTATTTGAGGGCCAAATATGTATTTGGATGATCTGGTGATTTTGGAAAACTGTAAAGCCATATAAATATGTTTTTAGTTTACATGGGGTTCAACGAAGGAAAGAGTCAGTTGCTTAAGTGTTCCTCCCATTCTCAAGGCAACCCAGGAATGGTTTAATCTTTGATAACAGTCACTCCATGAAGCTCTGGACTAGGCATTACTGGCTCCATTAAAGTGTGTCCTGGCCCAGTCTGTCTGACCAGCATTTTCCCCTTTCTCCTGAGTCTTGTTTCTGTATCTGCTGTATTATCCTTTGTGTCTGAGGTTGGCATCTCTGCCTGGGAGCTCTCTCATTGTGGGTTTGGGTGTGGTATGCAAAGACAAAGATGAACATTACTGCTGGCTGTCTTCCAAGTGATTCTTCCAGTGGCAGGAGAAAAACACCTGTGGGAAAGTCATTGAAGGCTCAACGGGACCCAGAGGGAGTAAGTCTGTCTCAACGGCTCCTTACCCAAGCTGTCATTCCCCTCTAGGCTCTCTGTATCCACCATTCTCACAAGATAATCACACTTCTTGGTTGGTCCCAAAGACTAACGTTCTCTTGACATTAAGCCACTCAGGTTGCCATCATTTGCTGTGTTGTTTCTGCATCCATTTGTGTGTTAAGCTAATATCTTCCATCTTCAGTTATAAGTTCACAGCCATGAAGATCACCTTGGATTTGATGGTATCTGTCATAATGAGCATCTTGAGGGGAGTGACAAAGACTTATTCATGATTATATCCATGGGACCTAGAGTTGGAGCTCTTGCTCTGGTACCAACCACACATGGCTGTTGTTCAATAAAGATTTGGAGGATAGGAAATTGAATAATGCCAGGCTTATATATGTGCCAGGAAATAAAACATAATGGTCATGAATCATGAATGTGTTCATTAATGACCCAGATGAAAATTCAAAGTGGTCACATGAGTGCAGGGCTAGTGGTGACTTAAGATGAGTTTCTGCTTTGCTTTGGACTCCCTTATAATTGACAGGACCCACATTTCGACTGGTAGCATATATAGGATCTTTATTTATATTGGGATCTATAAGTTCTTTGAAGAAAAAAAAAGATTGAGCAGCCAAAAGCAGCCTTGCAATAGCTTATATCTTTGGGGGATCAAGAAGGCTGTCCAGAAGTCAATGTGAAGCCTTGCAACTATATTGGGCAACCTTTTCCAGTTTCTTTGCTGGCTCAATAGTTCCCTCTTCGGCTGTGTTTTTTCCCCTAATAAATCTTCTCATTATGTTGTGTACGCATAGTTCTTTTAATTTCTGACTGACTCAATTAGTCCTTTCTATTGTGAATTGTTACTGCTTTGAGAGATAGACCAGAACTCATTTGCATGTCCATCCTTTGTAATCTAGTACCTCCGTGACAACACACCACAAATTCATGACCTAAGATTTTTTTTTTTTTAAGATTTTATTTATTTATTCATGAGAGACAGAGAGAGAGAGAGAGAGGCAGAGGGAGAAGCAGGCTCCCAAGGAGCAGGGAGCCCGATGTGAGACTTGATCCCAGGACCCTGAGATCATGACCTGAGCCGAAGGCAGACGCTTAACCATCTGAGCCACCCAGGCACCCTAAGATTTTTTTTTTAATCAATGTCATCATGCTGAGGTCAGCTTCACCTTGCTCCATAGACTATGCTCATTTTTACACAAGAACTTAAAGAAACACATTAGGGACCAGGATAAGGGGAATTATGCAAATCCTGACCCCTTTCTCTGTGTCCAGAGATGGCATAGACGGGTTGAACCAAAAAGTTCTCGTTTGTAATGTACAGACAGAGATTAAAAGTGTAACAGTGTAAGGAAATACTTTCTAAGGTTATTCCAGGCATAATTTACTGTATACCAATTAATACTAAAAAAATTATAGCTTACAAATGTCTACAATTTGATCGGCTTGAAATGTGATTTAGACCAGTTCAGTTTAACAAATACTAACTGAGCACTTACTATAAACCTAAGAAAACTTACCAGGTATTAGATATGCACAACTGGATGACACAGGCTCAAGCTTCAAAGAACTCATCAGAAGCTTTGTTCCCAGGTATGAAGAATGCCGCATTTTATCCTAAACATGCTTCTGAAAGAATGTAGATTTCAGACCAAATGTATAGTAAGGTACTATACTTCTTCCTATTACTGATTACTCACTATTAATCTTTTTTTCTTCATATTAGTGTTCTCACAGTGCTCATTAATATCTACAAAATTGTTTACCTGATCAGTCTCAAACTTATTGTTCGTTTGCCTGAAGTCTACTTCCTTTTGTAGAGGCAAACATATGTAAACAGTTTTCAAGTAGGTTTAAGAAAAGAGAAATATGTATAAACTCTAATTATTACAGTGTCAGTTTCAGCAAGAATTTTCTTTTATACTTTTACCTGTTGCTGTGAAGGTCTATTCTCACTTTTCACCTAGTTTGAGTTTTCTTCTTTCTTGGGCTCAACTCAAATCTCAACTGTTTTCTTGGGCCTTTCTTAGCTGACCCGGGCCCTTCTCCAAGTCTTAATATACTGGTTTGTCTGACTGTATTTTGGCACTTAGTGTGTATTGTATTGTTATTTTTCATCTCTGTTCTTCCGTCAGCCCTATAGAAGCTCAAGATGTAGCCATATCACCTCTTCTTTTGTGTTTTTCGAGCATCTAGACTAGAACCTCGTATATAATGAGTAGTTACTAGCTCCTATTTGTTAATTGATTTTACTTTTTCCTACGTGAGGTGTTGGTTACCCATATTAATTAATGCCCAAGGCAAAACATGTGAGAGCTACATGTGCTGGTCTAAGAAAAATAAAAATCAAAGCAAACCCTTGAAATCTGAGAGCCTAAACCCCATCTTGATAAGGGAAAGAACAGTTTTATGAGCTCAGGCATCATTTAGGATTTTGGCTTCTCCTTCATGAATTGGCACTGGACCACACCACAGAAAAGTTTGTTTACTTCTTAGGACCCTGTGCTCGGGCACAATGCCACTCTCCGTTGCCTACTTTTGTCATTTTTCATGTTTGGCAATTGAAGCTGATCCAAATAAAATGTTCTTTGCAAAAGAGTTAAACACAAAATGAGCAGTGGAAAGGCGTTCTTCTTTGAGTAGGGAATATCTCTATACCCCTTGTTTAGTCTTCACATCCAGATTGGCAAATTACTGGTTTATCAGTGCTTGGCTGCTCACTAGCAGCATCTTATTGGAACAATTAAAATGGTACAGAAAAGTCATGGCAGTGGAGCTGAAGCTGGGAGTTTCCTGGGAACTATTTAAGATACTTGGCAGTTTATGCCAAACAGGCCTAGGCCATATGTAGGCAAATAATCATGCATTAAATAAAATTTCAAATCTCCAAGTAATCTCTCTTGGACATCTTTTTTCTTTTGTTTCCAAAAACACAAAATGAAAGAGCCAGTGCCACTGAGCATAAATCATCTTAAGTTGCTCATGGTGACCTAATGTGGGCCAAGGTCCTGGCAAGATGAAGTTCAACACAGCAGGAATCTCAGGCTTGACCAACTTCCTCCATGCTGCCAGCCCACGTGAACTACTTCCTTCTGGTTCTGATACGTACTGTCAGCTTATAGCTTCTAAGACCTAAACCTGTATCTATGTTTGACAACCTGCAGAAAACCTTCTGCTTTAGGGTGGTGGAGAAAGAAAGCAATAGGTAAAACTGATCACCCTCCGTCCAAACCCTTACAATGAGCACAAGGCCCTCTGTCTAAACCCTTACAATGAGAATCCTTTTAGAGTTGTAAATCAGTAGAGTAGAATTCTAGTACTGTTCCTTTTCCAAGGGAAAAAAAACTCTCATGGAACTAGAGGCTTTGGAATATATTTGTGGCCACAGAGATAATCCTTTTCATAGAAAGAATGAACTAGCAAAGAGTTCCCAGCCTTGAGCATGCTTATCTCTTGCTGAATCCCCCCACCTTCCCTTTTTCCAAGTTACATAGTGTTTATTGAGAAATGCATTTGCTTTTCCAGTGATTCTCTCCTTGTGCGCCCCCGACTTTCTTTTTTAATTTCGAGGTTCAGGGTTCTTGTCCAGATGAGGCTTGGGTTATTTTCAAACTCATCCAAGGTATGGAGGAAAGATCGCAGTCCAGGTTAAACTGCATTTGCTTGCCCACAGATTCACATTTGCATTTGCATCTTAGCCAGTCCTCGTTTCTTGGAAAGCATTTATCACACATGCTGAGCCTTGGTGGGAAAATATAAACTCCTGGCTTTGAAGGGTGCCATGTATGCAAATGTAAAAATGTGGTAGGATAAAATATATCTCCCTACTGGGCCAAGGTTGGCTTCGTAATTTCTCATTTCGGTTGGCATCCATGGCTTTCACTATTCTGAAAAAAGTACAGTGCTGGGTGGGGTTTATGTGGCTAATCTTACCGGTGTGGATATACAGTCTGCATCATCCAGACCTCTGAACTTCCGTTTTAAGTCAAAGGGGCTTTGAGCCTCAGCTTTCTTTTCATTTTGCCTGTCAGGAAGCAGCTTGACTGTTTCCGGTGAGCTCCTCTTGCCTTGCTACAGGGGAATAAAGGTGCTTTCAAGAGCAAAGGAATAGAATCTAGAAGTGAGGTGCAAAGTGTTGGAAATGGTTTTGGGAACCTTTTCTTGTCCAATTTAACTGAACTACTGAACGTGTGGAAAAATGAAAATAGCTATTATTACATGATATAATCTAGTCAGGTATTTTCAAAAGACAAAAATGACCACTCAGAAACTTTGAGTTCTGGCCAGTCCTCTCAGGAAGTTCTAACAAATGACTGAAACTCACGGGCATAGCCATGGACAATCTAGGCAAAATAATGAAGTGTCACCAAAGTTCGTTTAAGTAACACAAAGCGAATCAATGAAACTGGTGAGCCAGTTTTGAGAGGAGAGAATATTTTCATTCTACGGTAATAATTTTTCTGGCCATTGACTGTGACCCTCTGAAATGTCTAGTGATTTTGGGTTTTCTATATTGCATTTGAATTATTCTCAAAATTGGGCATTCATCGTTGATGTTGGCACTAGAGCTCAGAGTTTTAGTACCTGTTCATTTTACCAGCACTGTGTGGCCAAGCAGATGTGTTTTCATGGACTCTATATTCTAGAGTTAGTGACATAACGAAGGGAACATTGTGCCTGGAAAATAGCATACGCTCAATGAAGTAGTTATTGGTCCATTTTAGGAAAAAACCCTTGTCATCCAGGAGCATATAGTCAAGTAAAGAAGAAAAGAGACATGACACTATTATTATTATTATTTTAAGATTTTAGTTATTAATTTGTCAGAGAGTGAGAGAGAGCACAGGCAGGGGGAGCAGCAGACTTCCAGCTGAGCAGGGAGCCCGACGTGGGACTCGATCCCAGGACCCTGGGATCATGACCTGAGCCGAAGGCAGACGCTTAACCAACTGAGCCACCCAGGCAGAGACAGGAAACTATTATTAATGGTACGTGGCAGCATGTGATAACGTATCTATATGTACGGTATAGGCGGTTGGAGTGAGCGTTAGTCGTCCAGAGAAGGGAGACAGCAATATGGACTTTGGCGGTGGAAGAGGTCTCATTCAGCAGAAGGACCTGATCTAAGACTGAGGTTCGGGAGGGGCAGGCGAAGAGAAGGGAGAGGAGGGATCAAGACTAAGAAATTGATATGGCAATGTTGAGCGGCAACGAGGCCAAAACTTTGTAAGGTAGTGGGCCAGATTTGCTCTACACGCACCAGCTGCCTAGAAGGAACAATATTTTCCTCCCTTGGTTAATCATCTTACCATTTTTTTTTTCTTTGTGTAGGAAAATGGGCTTGGGTTTATCAGTGTAGCAGAGACTGAGGTACCAACTTTCCTGCCAACAATGCTTTAAATGGAGCAGCTTTCCCGGCCACACAAACTATGAAGTAGATTCAGAAGGAGATTCTTTTGTGTAGATTTCCCAGAATATCTGGGACCATTGTCTGGGTCATAGAATTGACATTCCAAGTGCAAGTTAGATCATTTCCATTCATGGACATAAGTTAAATGCTACTCCTTTAGGTAATTCATTTGAAAAATGCTGGTTCCTGAGCAAGGATTCTTTCTTTTCTAGGGCGAATGCTATGCACCCACAACATAGGGTAAGATAGCATAAAAGATATTTGCTCCGAGTTTAATTATTATACACAAGGCTCCAGGAGAGCGATTTCAAAGCCTTTCTGAATGACTGAATATTCAGTTTGCTGTGCCTACAGCTGTCTATTCTTATGCTTCATGGAGGCTTTCCATTCTTCCATTTGTCGAAGATATACAACTACATCTCAAAACCCATGTAAGAATACTATAAAAAGCATACATGATTAATAGAACATTTTCTACATTAACTGTCTTAACCAATTATATTAAAAGAAATTTTAAAGAATATCTCCCCCTCTTTTTTCTCTTTCCAAGTTTTAGGGGGTGTTCCAAATATGGAAGCCTTCTGTCAGGATTCCCTCAGATTGACAAGGTGGCTTTATGATCATGATATAAAAAGACAGAGGTTTCTCCTTTTTTCCTCCCAAATTGTTGTTTTAAGCATTTTACAACTAAAAATATGCTTAAGGCTTGGTACACTTATGAAAATAGAAGTAATATACTTTATCTAAGACCATATCCATTAAAAAAAAAAAACTACAGTAAATAATCCGGGTACCTTCATTGCTACACTAACTCACTGGGGTTCTCCCCTTTCAGCAGCGGCCCCTTGTGTGAGGATCACCTCCCCTCTCCTGTAATTTTTTCCTCCCCTGTCCCTGAGGCTGACCCTTCCACAGACTTCATTTCCCACTTAAAGATAAATTGAAATCACAACATAACCAAGGCAGTGATGGTCAGTTTTTGAGACACAATATAGCCCGTTGGGAAGAAACAATCACCAGATGCAAGCACTTGTAAGAAGCCCAAGATAAAAGAATCTGATTTTTTTTGGCAAACCCCATAGATGTTCTGCAATGACAAATGATATGACTGTTATCTTGACACCATACTCTCCCATGTTGAAACTGTTTATGAGAAACAAACATCATATGAAAAACAGATTGCCAGACACTAAGTAAATCACTATAAAGGGTAGTGAGTCAAGTATTGCCAGTTTTACCCACATTGTCATTGTTATGATGTAACACATTCCTTGAGACTGATATTGTATCCAAATTTGGGCACAAAAACCTCCTCTTGATCAGTTGGCTGAGATTCTCTACCTTATAATATGTCACACACACAGTGACACACACACACACACACACGCACACAGATTTGGACATACACCCAACCTGAATCAGGCACAGAGAACAATCCAGAAAGGATGGACTATTAAAAAGGTGTGCAGAGATTATACAAACTGTAAATTTCAGCCCTGGCCCAGGCACTAAATCCAGTAATCCTCTAAGCTCAGCTAGCAATGATTAATAAACAGTGGGTGTGCTAAACATATGGAAAAATCATCCCATCTGGACCATTTAAAACTAGGACATAGACTTTATCTTTGTTTATTTCATCCTTAGCTAAAAGGCTTATTATGAATTGCAATAATCCAAGAAGCCAACCATGGAAGACAGACAAACTCTTTAGATAAAACCAAAAAAGCAAGTTCTGTAACCGAGGACCAGATGTATTTTTGGGTTTAGCCCTTGTACATATTTAGCCGAGCTTTTCAAGTGGTGAAGATTTGCATGTTTGTTTTGCAATACTAATGAATATGTTTTTGATTTACATTTTAGAAAATGGAAACTTTTATCTTCTTGGGGCTTTGTAACTTAATGACTTCCAGAGGGTGGTTTGGTGTCCTCTTTTAACCCTTCACCAAGAGAAACGTATCTCTTTCAGAAGCCCAGCACTCTATCTTGCTGAATAAAACCCTTAAGATAATGTGGTTCTGTCTTTTGTTGCCGGAATGGCAAGGGTTCAAGAGCTTTTGACTTTCGATCTAGTGAAAACATATGTAAATGGCAAATTATTTTTAAACTAGCTTTAATGTGAATCTTGGGGGTATAAAGAATGATTCCACAGATGATATTTATATTAGATGAATAAGGACAACTCTTTTGGAAAACATTGAGAGGTAGGATCTTGTGTATTGGTTCAATTTCCTTGGAGATAAAGATTGTTTTAGGATGAGGAAAATGTCTTACTGAATTTTTTATGTTTGGAAGATATCCTTAGGAGTTCTTTCTTCCTTCAAGTTTCTTTGAAGATGTTACGTGGAAAAATAAGTAAACACATTTCTCCCCCAAGACTTCCTCTGCTTGTAATTTGGATTGGACAAGGACCTTATCAGAAATGGAACAATTTATCCTTGAGGGATAACAGAGTATTTTAGAATAAGAGATAACTAGAGCTTTGAACTCTCATTATTTGACAAATTGGTCCAAAGAGATAGCTTTTCTTTCAAATTCTTCAGTAGTTTTTAAAAACAGAATGTGATCGAATAAGAAGTATGCCCTTAAAAGCTTGTGTTGGGGCCATGAAATATCTTAAAGGCTTAAGTTTCTGGGACAAACAAGTAAAGGTGTAATATCACACTGAGCATGAAATGGGGGTTGTATAACATTATTTCTACAGTGATTAGCTGCATTGAGGTTCAATGGTTCAATGAAAATGTGCTAGTGAGGACCGAGTTACTGTTTGATAAGGAACCAATGGCGTTTTTACTATGTAATATTTGAAAGGCTTATGATCAAGAGTCCCTAAGTCTGAGTCTTTGCATGGGAAATCATTTCACTCCTAGAGAATATTTTTCCCACCCAGACTCTGTTAATAACTAGTTTTAACTTTCCAGAACAGTTTTATAGTGTTGTATTAAAATTGGATACATATTTGCTGTGAGTTCTTAGTTAGCAAGCATTTCTAACACAATTTCCTTAAACCAAAAAAGGTTGAAATGTGGTGGAAGAATTCCTTATTTTCCCTTAAAAATTCCTCCCAAATTTTCAGTTCTAGTTTATTTTAGGTCCTAGAGAAAAACTACCTAAATGTATTTTAAAAACAGATATTTTTTCTTATTATTCAGAATCCAAGTCTAGAAGGGTACTTCTTTTATTATGATATTAACTTATTAGATCTTAGTTTTAAACTGTTTATTAATAATTTAGTTCCTAATTTATCTTTCCTCTTCATCTATGATAAAGAGGAGGGGAAGAAGTAACTAATTAATTGTGTAAGCACTATGTGGCAGGAAGCTTGTCCTTATTATTTTATCTTCACAAAAGGCCTACAAGTAGATCTTATTACAGGGGAGAACATCAAAGCTTAGAGAAGCTAACTAATTTGTGTAAGGTCATAGAATCAGGTGGATATTGAGCTAGGATTCAAATTGAGGTCTTTCTGCTTCCCCAAACTATTTTCTTTGCCCAACATCATGCTGTTTAACCCCTCATGTCTCTGGGTCATTAATCTCAAATCTGTTTTTTTTTGTTAGTGGTGTTCCTTAAAAATCAATTATGACTAGCATACCAGGTACCTTGAATAATGTAAATCTGGTTGGGCAGAGAAAATCAGTTGCTGCTGGGATTGCCAGATGAATACTTCAAGAGCAGCTAGAGAGAAACAGCTGGGGAAGAATAGAAGGAGACACGACATAGCTAGGAGTTGAACACTGGTAGCTTTGGCCAATTGTTCCTAACTTTTGCACAGGGTCCTTTGAGAATCTGATGGGAGTTATAGACCCTCTCCCTAGAAAATTCCATACATATAAACATTTGCTAAAAATTTTAGGAATTTGCAGACTGGCTAAAGCTGCTCAGATTGATAGATCCTACGCTGAGTCTTTGGCATTCGTTCTTGCTATTCTAGGCCATTGTTCATAGACCAGCAGCATCAGCAATCTCTGAAAGCCCACCGCAGACCTACCAAATTAGGATCTGCATTTTATTTTATTTTATTTTTTAAAGACTTTATTTATTTGACAGAGAGAGAGAGAGAGAGAACTAGCAGGCGGAGTGTCAGGCAGAGGGAGAGGAGAAGCAGGCTCCACGCTGAGCAGAGACCCCAACATGGGGCTCGATCCCAGGACCCTGGGATCACGACCTGACCCGAAAGCAGATGCTTAACCGACTGAGCCACCCAGACACCCATAGGATCTGCATTTTATAAAATCTCCAGATGATTCCTAAGCACATTAAAGTTTGAGAAACCATTGGTTGAGGTAAGCAACAGTCAAGTAAGAATGAGGGTAGGATCTTTTTTATGAGGGGTGTTGAGGTAGAGGGTAAGCGTAGGGAATATTGTGGTTGAGTAGGAAGACAGATTTATCAGGAAATGGGGTGATGGCTGGAGGCTGGCCATAGGATTGTTACCTGTGGACATGTCTCATCTTCGGTCATGAAGCAGGGGATAACTGGCATGGATTGTCTGATTCTTCTTATCAACAACCTATACTTATTGGGTTTCAGATGACTAAAGCAGTTTGCATGCAGCAGTCATACAAAAGTCATAGTTCAAAAAATGACAGTAGATGGGAAGTGATGAAATTGTAGATTCGAACTACAGAACACTCTAGTCACTTAAACTATTCAATATTGAGTGTGTTCTTTCCCTCTTAAATCAGTTAAGGTTAATGGATGGGTTTCACATCATGTGGAAAAGTGGTTTGAACTATCTTCTTTTAATTATGCATCTTAGATTGATGTCCACAAGCTCATCACAGTTTCTGATTTATGCCCATTAGCCCTGGTAGGCAGTTGCAGGAAGTAGCTGAGCAAGGTGTCTTGTACGTCCCAGTAATTCAGAGCATTTTCTAACAGGATTGTAATATCCATGGGTTTACTCGTGGGGCCTGGCCCTGGCAAGGTTCTCCCTGGGACTAGCATCATCAGGATCCTAATTAGAACTCAGTTAGCCCCTCCCAAACTGAGAATTTGGGTCATATAGATGGTGGCCATACAAACAGTTTTGCTGTGAATGGACTTACTCACTTGTTTAAGTGGCTTTTAAAACATATGCAGCCTCAGCAAGTATTAATTAACTGCTTTAGCCTGAAGACCCCTTTGTGATCTGATAGCACACAAATATTCCTACAGCACATGAATGGTACCAATGTTCTATTAGGAGCACTTCTTGGGTAGGAAAAGGACTTGAGACACATAAAATAGTATGACTAAGCAAGGTAAAGTATCTCTGGTTCAGCTATTTCTAGGTGCAATGGATTTCTGGGGAAGACACAGTAGGATTTCAATAACAAAGTAATTCATTGAGAACTGGCTCTGCTGTAGGTCTTGTGTGGTGAGGGGCATGCAATTATAACACACACATTCCCTACCCTTCAAGAATTCCAGTTGGGTAGAGTAAGTGCTACGATAGGGGAGGTATGGAGTGCCCTAAGGAAAGGATACCTGGCCCAAAGACAAATACCTGGCCCAAATTTGTTGGGACAGCAAAGGCTTCCTAGGAGGAAGTAAAGGAAGAAGGAGGTGACTTAGAAGCTCACATCTGAAGGGGTAAGGGGGTCGAAGGGTGCCCAGGCAGAGGGAATGGGATGTACAAAGTTTCAGAGGTGAGAGGAAGGATGGCACTATCGGACAATGGGAACCATACCAGCCCCAGTATAGTGCCTTGCCCGGGGATCTGGAATAAAACCTTGGAACTGGAATAAGTCTTTCAGGTCATCTAGTCTAAGCCACCCAAGATATCTTACCACTCACTGTCTGCGGAGCACTTCCTGTGACAAAAGCTTCTCAAGAGAGCCTATTGTTCTTTTAGCACCTCTAATGAAGTCCTTCCACAGGAGGAAAAGAAATCCACCCTCTGCTTCTCATCACTGGTCCTTGTTCTGCCCTTTCTCGGTCACCGGGACAGTTTGAAACTTCTCCAGTGGTTAACGGTCACTGGCCAGTGACACACCCCACCCCCCATCCGTTTGGGGACAAAATGCTGAAGGAGATAAAGCAGAGTCAAATCGGACAAGCCACACCTGCTGCAAATACTTGTACTTCATACGTTAAAAACTTACAATATCCCTAAACTGCAGTTTCATATAAGCTCTCATTCAATCATATTTCATGGGGGAGGTGTGGAGGCCAAATATTTGGCTTAAGGAGCTCACATTATTAAGATTATATTAAGGATTCAATTTTGTGCAAGCTTTCCTGTAAATTTCCCCTTCTCGTCTACCCAGTCTGGTATGCTGCCACTGTTGAGTTGGCTTGAATGGTCAGCACACCTGTACGTTTTAATGACTGTGGCTAGTCTTCAGTGCCGGCTGGAGTGAAAGGTCGCATTTCATGGTGGTGTAACTGGAGAACTGTTTCTTAGGAGTAGAGGGAGCAGAGCCTTGCTGGAACATTTGAGAACATAGATGTATTCAGAAGCCACTACATTTGGTAGTGAATCATTTCTTAAATAACTGATTGGACCTTGAGTTTTTATTGTGCCTGCCCCCTTATATAGCCAGAGGATTAAGTTAGCAGGCAGAGTTAGATATGGATAGAAACCCAAGTAGAATGTGGCTTGTAAGAGGGGCAAGAGTTGCAGGTAATTGGGTCCGGTGTGCAATATGGGGTCCATAATACACTTTCACACCTCCACATATGACTGAAAGGATGATTTTCCTCAGCAAGTGGCCCTGAATCATCTCTGTTAGTTAAAGCCATGTTTGTTGTTCTAATAATAAAAAAGTAAACCTTTATTTATTTCTAGAGCCAGCCTGTTCCCTAATGCGGTCTGTTGATGAAATGCAGACACGGGTAAGCATTGTTATAGTGCCTTTTAGACTTAAAAAGTCCCTAAAATATTTCATTTATATATATATATTTTTTTTTTTTCACAATACTTAAGTTACAGAAATGAACTGGGTTTGAGAAGAGATGAAGTGACATGTAAAAGATGAAAAATGTATAGCGTCTGAGTTTAGAAAATTTTAGTTTCATTTGTGGCAACACAGTGAAAATATCTGAGATCTAATCTGAAAATAAAACTTGGCTCTAAGAGACACGTAATAAATCAGCAGATTAAAGTTGTTTACACCTTTGGCGTTTTTAATCTCGTATTTCTGCTTTAAATAGCTTTCTTGGCAATTATATACTAGTTTTTTTTCACCACGTAATTCTAAAAGTTGCATATTGGACACATTCTTGATATTTATTTGACCATTTCTTTCTCAGTCTCTGACTCTAAGATGATTATTGGTTAATGACAATTAATAAAATATTGATTTACTTTTTATATGAATATAGTAGGTGTTACTTTGCTACTTTGAAGTAATAAATATTTAACTTAATTCAACACATTTAAAGATATATTATTTGGGTCTCCAGTGTGTTAGACAAGACACTACATCAAACTGCGGGAGACATTCTCAGGCCCTCAGGGGCCTTCCAGTCTTGTAGACAGATGCTCACATGAGTATGATGGAAGGGCCATGAATGAAATTTTAAGAGAGCCCTGTGAATTCAAAAGAGGGAAAGGGGAGCACCTGGGTGGTTCAGTCATTAGGCCTCTGCCTTCGGCTCAGGTCATGATTCCAGAATCCTGGGATAGAGCCCTGCATCGGGGCTCTCTGCTCTGCAGGGAGCCTGCCTCTCCCTCTGCTTCTGCTGCTCCCCCTGCTTGTGCTCTCTGTCTCTCTGACAAATAAATAAAATCTTAAAAAAAAAAAAGGAGGGAAGGGTAATATCATTACGTGCTAAGAATATAAGAGATTTTTCATATTGAGACATCCCCATCAGATACTTTCTTAAAAAGACTTTTTTTTTACCTCCCCTAAAATGGGTCTGATTTCCTTGCTGTTATAAGATCTCTATATGCTTCCTTAAAAAAAAAAAGCTTTATTGAACAATATTTCATATATCATAACATCCATCCTTGTAAGCGTGCACCCATCTGTATGTTTCCTTGTATGTGTGTATTTGTGTGTGTGAGAGATGTAGGTACAAGTGCGTGTGCACGTGTGTGCACTGGACTGACCTAAACCTGGACCTCCTCGAGCACATTGCTCTCCCGGCAGCCCCCTCTGGTAGTAGTTCCTCTCCTCCCTGACCTCTTGTGCACTGGGGCTGAGAGGTACAGCTGGTGTCTTCCTAGTTCACCATTTCCATTTCTAGGCCATTCATTCTCCCTTCCTCCTCCCTAGAACCCTGCAGCTTTGACTCTCTTGTCTTCAGACAATCTCACCTGCCACTGTGTTTGTTCTAGCCTTCTGTAGACACCCTGGATCACTCCTGTCTACTTGTTGAAGACTTTTCACCCTGGCTCATTGTCATTCTCTCCTTTCTTGATCCTCCCTTGTTTTAATATCCAGATGGTACTTCCAATACCCTGGCTCCTTAGTTCCCTGAAGTCCTTTCTTCCAGTGATCTCATGCCCGCACAATTCCTCTGACCCACTCCCTCAACCACTCCCTCCCAGGGTTATGCTCTAGAGTCTAGACGTCATACAACCTACCCATAATTTCATTTCAAGCATCTTGTCATCTGATCCCAACTTCTTATCTTTCCAGCTTACTTGCCCTAACAGCCTGACACCATCGCTCCTTGAACTCTCTGGGACCCACAACCTATTGATCCTACTACCTTTTCCTTCTCCCTCCCTCCTATTCTTAACTCATTCTACAACCCATCCATCTTATCACGTTATTCCTCACCCTTCCTTCTAATCATATGCCTCCCTTCCCAACTCAAAAACCACAGCCAGTCATTATAACCATTGTCTTGCACGTACTCTCAATTCTCTTGCCCTTCTTACTTCCTTGTACTGATGTGGTCAAACCCCAACCTTGGTTAAATAGAACTCTCTGCCTGTTCTATGCCTGTATCCATGCATTGATGTGGCTGGAAAGCACGCACACACAGACATAGTGGCCCTGAGCCTTATGTGAATATCTAACGCTTCCCAGAAATAATTCTACATTTCTTCATTTATTCATTCTGCTCTTCTGGACAAGTATATTACACCTTTTCTTTTCTTTTCTTTTCTTTTCAAACCTCTAGTATGTCTGTGTCACCAGAGATGAATTTGATTCCTATTTTTACCAAAAACATAGAAACAAAAGGTAACTTCCCACAGACCACCACCACATTTACCTGCCTCCCAGCATCTGTAGCAATACATTCTCCCTTCCCTCCTGTTACTGTAGAGAGAAAATGTCCATGCCCCTATCTAAGGACAGCCATTCCGAGTGTGTGCTGAATTCTGTTTCCTCTCCTACTGCTCAAGGACATGCTTCGGCAATGCTCTTTCTTATATCAGTAATTTCTCTGCTCTCCTGGGTTCTTTCCAGCATATAAATATACTGTTACTTCTCTGAAAAAAAGCCTCCATCATGTCAAAGAAACTGTTTTCCTCAAGGATGCCAATGACCTCACATCCTTAAATCCATTGGTCAACTTTCAGTGGCTACTGACCCATCAGGGACGTTAGACACAGCAATCACTTGCTTCTCCTTGAAATTGTCTTTTTCACTTGGCTTCCAGGATACTCATATTCTGGGTCTTTTCCTGTCACTATTTTCACCTCCTCCTGTTTCCTCTGCAGATTCCTCTGCATCTCCCCAACATCTCATGGGCTTAGCTCTTGGTTCTCTTATCTCTGTCACCTGCACCCCTTCCCTCGGTGCTCTCCTCTAGTTCGTCACTCCACATATTGCCAATACGCTGGCAGCGCTTAATTTTTTATTTGCAGCTTCAATCTGTCTACAAACTCCAGATTTGTATATCCAAACCCCTCCTGGGCATCTCTCCTTGGATTTCTAATAGACATCTCAAATGGAACATCCCTACAAGTGCACCTCTGATCCTTCCTTCCCAAAGTGCTGCACCTTCAGTCTCTCCCATCTTGGTCAATGACAGTTCTATCCTCCGAGTTGCTCAGGCCAAAATGCTTGGAGTCACCTTCAACTCTCTCATGCCCCACATCCATTCTGTCAGCAAATATGATTGGCTCTTCCTTCAAAATATATTGAGACTCCTGATACTTTTTCCACCTTCCCCTCCGAAGATGATGGTCCAGGCCATGATCATCTTTTACAGAGATGGTTGCAATAAACTTCTCAGTGAACTCTCTACTTCCACTTTGGCCTCCCTTTAGTCTATGCTTGCAAACACCATTCAGATTCCTTTAAATTTTAAGGTGGTGTTATTCCTGTTCTAAAAAATTCCAGTGTCTCTGCATCTGAAGAAAAGCTAGGGTCCTTATAGTGACCCACAAGATCCTACCCAACCTGTCCGCTTCCGTTCCATACTGACCTCTCTGCTACTCTTCTGTCCCTATGCTCTCCTCTTCAGCCACACCCAAGCACTCTAGATGTCCTCCTGGCTCAAGACCTTTATTCTTGTATTCCATCTGCCTAGGAATATTCCTTTCCTTCACTTGCCTCCTCAGTTCCTTCAGATTGCTCAAACATCACCTTCTAAAGGAAGTCTTCCTTTAGATGACGTCCTTAGGTGACTAAGATGAAGCCTATGTGGCCACAGAAATGTCTTATTTTCTTACAGATGCTCTCTCCAAAGACCTGATTGTCAAAGCCTGCCTCCCCTGTGAAACTTCTCTTTCCTCATCATTTCTCAGGGAATATTCAAAGGAAACCAGATAGAACTGAAAAACCAACTCCCTGAGTTGAAGGAAAGAAGATGTGGGGTCCTCCAGGAGGAGGACAAAGGGGTTAAAGTGACTGAGGTGCCTATAGGGTGAGGGGAGGAGAGCAGGTCCAAAAAGAGGGGCTTTGCTTCCCTGGAGACTGGCTAACATATGTGAGTGGGCTTATGTTCAAAAGATCAACCCAAGCCCTCCTTTGAACTCAGAGCATACCCCTACATCTCTGGGCATGCAAGATTTGTCATGCTTTCACGAGCCTTTTCTTGCAGTTGTAAAATAAAGCTTCTTCAGGGATGGTGGGGGAGGGGAAGGAGGTGTAATTCATTTCACAAAACACTCTGAAATTCTTGCATGAAAGGTGCTAAGCATGCAAACTGTCAGATTTTATTTTTAAATTGTGCAAGCTATATATTTTTCCATTAAATGTTCACTTGCCAGTTTTTCCCTTTCTGCCTGAAAATAATGAAACTAAATCTTATATTATCCAATTACTAAGATAAATTTGAAATGTAAAAATAATTATTTCTTGTTTATGTGAAATATTTCCAATCATTTGGAGGATAATATTACTCCTAACGGCTTCCATATCTTCGTTCGTAACATAAGTACCATTCAGTTACAGACCGCTATTTCTGAATCAATAACAGAACAGAGTTGCAGGGTGTGACAGCATCCTCTCTCTCCCCCAATCTGTCCTGCTCGACATTTTCTAAAGTCAAAATATATCTGCCTTTACTTTTATATCATCTTAATATATTTTTTTTAAAGATTTTATTTATTTATTCATGAGAGACAGAGAGAGAGAGAGAGGCAGAGGGAGAAGCAGGCTCCCAAGGAGCAGGGAGCCCGATGCGGGACTCGATCCCAGGACTCTGGGATCATGACCTGAGCCGAAGGCAGACGCTTAACCATCTGAGCCACCCAGGCGCCCCATCATCTTAATATATTTTAATTAAAAAACATACTCTTCCGTTGGTAGGAAAATTAGCTCCCCTTTCCAACATTTATGATACCTCTTCTATTAAGAGGTCCCCATGGAATCCATCCTGTTGCTCCTTGACAATTTTTTCTTGCTTCATCATCCGTTGGACCATACCCAAAGTACAATCACCCTTTAAGCCTAGGATGAAATTGGCATTTATGAGCCTGGACTTTGCAGTGGGACAGACCTGACCTCCAGTCTATTCTCTGTCATTTGCTATGTGGAGGATCTTGGGCAAGTTACTTAATTGCCTTGAACCTCAGTTTCCTCTGCTGTTGAGTAGAGATACATGCCTTACAGGGTTGTTTAAGGATTAATGCACTTCAGCTGAAGATCCCTGGGAGAACACTTGTAGTTAAACAACTTTGATGTATTATTTGTTGCAGTGAAGGAGGACATACACTATGGCAATTGTAGGGAAGTCTCATAAGAGGGCGTTAGAAAGAACCTGTTAGAGAATTTGGGCTTTGGGTGGGAGATGTGGGGAAGGGTTTGCTCTAGATTAGATACTGTCAGAAAGCAGAGGCAATTCTATGGTTGTGCATCTCAATAAAGCTTATCTGTAGGGAGTGGAACCAGCCTGAGTATAAAGCTGTACCCGGCAAACACAGAGCAGTCGTTCATCTGGGGAGAGAGCAGGTGTGTGGTGTTTTAGGGAGGCGCGGTGGCTTTGCTTGGTCTGTGCTTGGACAGAGTTACAAGTGATTTTGCTTTGTGTCATTTTATCATGGCCTCAGAGCAACCTTGTCTGAGGTCAGTATTTTGTGAGATGGTTTATGCCTAATAGGAGACTGTCAAGGCCTAGCTGGGAGTGCCAGGCCAGCTTCTGAATGTTGGGGGCTGCAATTTTTTTCTCTTTTTAAAACATACACCCTTGGCACCGCATCTAGCCCTTGAGGATTCAATACATTGTGGCAATTTTCATCGTAGAAATCTAAATTACACACTCAGCCTTCTCCATTCCAGAATAAATAATTCCAATTCCTTCACCTGAGCCTCAGGGTACTAGGAGGGTAGTAAGGATAACTGATATTTCTTTAAACTTTATGCAAACATCATGCTACACACTTTAAATAGATGCTCATGTGTGATTTTGACCACAGCTTATGAGAGAGGTATTATTATTGTTCATATTCCACGGGTGCAGGGACTGGTTTTTAGGGAGATGAAGAGACTTCCCCTAGGTCACACACCCAGGTGAATACAGAGGGAAGGACAGATCCCCTTCCAGAAGTCACTTTTGAGAACCTGGATTCTTAAGTATGATGTGATACTGTCTTCTATTTCCTGACTCACCGTGAATGCTCTAATCTGGAGCTTCACTAGCTCCGCTTACATTTCTTATCCCTCATCTGAATTACAATTAGCATGTATTCCTTGCTCTTATTTTATAACAGACCCTTTATAGTATCCATTAGCTGATAGCAGCAAAGCATGCAGCTTTAATTCAAGACAGCCGGGTTGTGCCTTCAGCATTAATTGTAAGACAAATCTGGTATAGTTTTAAATTGGAAATTTTTTAATCTTCTCTTTGGGCTGGAGGAGAATGGTGATTCTAGATTGTGAATTCAAAACATATTATGATCCCTGTGCTACTTTTTAAAAACGAGTTTACAGTGTTCCAGCATAATAGTTTTTGGACTTCTAACAAAATGGCAACACAAGGCAATATGTACCAGGCTTAAATTGGCATTTGCTCGGCCTTATTATAATGTTGCTGTATCAACATTCAGTTGATGAGAATTCAAGTCTCTGGCATCCACAGTTACGTGCGTTATGTCTGCCTCTTAGAGTTCTTTGTGGAAATAGAGTCTCTGCTAGAGAACAGAGTTGAAAGAAGAGAATGAAAATATTTTTGGTTAGCACCTCCTCTGTGCAAGGAATTGTCCCAGGTGCATTTATGTTCTCTCATTTATTCTTTGCAGTAACCTGGAGAAGGAAAGAATCATTTGTGGTCTAAGCCATCATCATCTCACCCTTGGTTACTGAATTATTAGCTGTCTAATTGTGTTTTTTTGCTTTCACTTTTGCCCTCTTCTGGTTGAGGCTGAAGCTTAAATTATCTTTTAAAATTGTGATTCAAAGCTCATCACTCCCCTACTTCAACACTCCCAATGGCTTTCCAGCGCACTTGGAATAAAATCCAGATTCCTTGCCATGACCTACTAGCCTACTCTGTTGGACTTCTTCCCCACTCCTCTGACTTGATTTCAGCACTCTCTTCCTTGCTCATTGTGCTACTGTCACACCGATATTCTTTCCTGTCTTTAATAACCTCAAGTTTGTTCCCACTGCAGGACCTTTGCATGTGCCGCTCTCTCTGCCTGGAACCCTCTGCCCCCAATTCTTTCCTTGGCTGACTCCTTGCTATTCAGTTTTCAGCACATTTTTTTTTTTTTTAAGCAAAACTGCCTCTGGTTATAGAATTTGCAGTAGTTTCCCATTTCTAACCAGTCATTCTCCAATTCACTGCCATGTTTTCCTTCACAGCACATCCTACTCTCTAAAATTTTGTTGCTCATTCACCTGATTATTGCCTGTTTCTCTACTGTTGGAAGAAGGTGCCATGATAGCAAGAACCTCGTCTGTCTTGTTCACCATTGTATCCCTGGAGTGTAGTTCGGTGTTGATTGAATGATCAAATGTGCAGTTTTACAGATAAGGAAACTGAACAACCACAATAGTAGTCAAATAGTAGGAACTACAACCGCCATTTATTGAAAGGCTTCAGGGTGCCAGACAGTAAGCCAGGACCTTGAAAAATATCATTTCACTTCTTTATTTAATCTTCAGAGTAAACCTCTGAGGTAGGTCCATTTTTCTATACTTTGCAGAGAAAAATGCTGTAAGGTGGTCAAGCTCATTCATTCCTAGAGGGAAACTTGCTTGTCTGATTTTACTGTTCTTTCCACTGTATGAGAGAGCAAGGTTATGTCAGGAGCACATGTAATGTAGGAAATTTTCCTTTTCGATGGAAAGAGAGGCAAAATCCACTTTTGATATGATAGAAATGTTGTAGCACATAGAAATGGTGAGTCTCTGAAAGTGTTTCATGCAAAGGGACCAAACGCTCTCCAAGCCAAGTTGGCTGAGGTCTGAGCAGAGGAGCAGGTCCTTGTGTGTGAAGCCCGGCCTGAGCAGGTTCTACATCGATGATTGATGAGTTGGTGCAAGACTATGGTGAAGCGAGGCCCTGCTGAGCCATGTGTGTGGGCAGCTGGGGGCAATGGAAACCCATCCACTGCTTTATCAAAGGCCAGCCACCATCTCTCTTGGTTAGCAGAACAACATGCTCAGACTTGCCTAGGAGGACTATTGCCAAAGTTCTTCATGAGCAATTCCCACACATTCCAGTTCCCCTTCCTCAGGAAAGTGGGACTATTTCAAGGTTCTCAGAAAAAAAAAAAAATTTGACTCTTGACCTCTTGGGCCCTGATGTGGCCTAGCATGCATACCATGTTGGCTTCTGCCAGATCTTCAGGTACCTAAATCTTACCCTCAGCCCCAGCACCTAATCCCATTTCACTCGTTGGGCTCAGACTGACCCGGGCCTGAATCTGTCCAGAAAGTTCTGTGCTCATCCTGCTTGGCCTCAGGGTCACTCTGGTGGATCCTTTAAAGATACAGATCTCCCTGTTGGAGGTTGTTGGGAAGTTTGGCCCCTGGGTGGTGTAAAGACATGTGGCGTGGCATGTGGGGAAGGGAAAAAGTAGGAAGGAGAAGGACAGGTAGGAACTGATTGTTCTCATAAAAATGTGTAGCCTTTTAGTGTGCCCATTAAAATTGTCAGGATGTTACCACTTTTTAAATCATTGGGGATTCATGGGATTGTACAACTCAGGAGTTGTGTAGTGGCTTAAAATAGAGAAGTTAGTGTCTTAGTTTGTGTGGCTGGGTGGCTCATCAATAGCAGGTATTTATTTCTCCTAGCTCTGGAGGCTGGAAAGTCAAAGAGCAAGGCACCAGCGCACCTGCTTGCTGGCTCACAGAGGGCTGTCTTCTCACTCTACCCTCACATGGTGAAAGGGGGTAAGGGAGCTCCAGGGGCTCTTTTATAAGGGCACCAATCCCATTCATGAGGGTTCCACCTTTATGACCTGATTAGGTCATACCTCCCCACCTCCAAATGCTATCCTGTAGAGAATTAGGTCTTAAGAAATGAATCTGGGGTGGAAGGACCAGTCTAGAGCAATTATTTACCAAGGACATGAAGGAGCTAAAAGCATTGGTGAGAGAGCCGGAATCTTGACTCTTATTCTGGGTTCGTCCAGCAATGTAACGGTTTGTGCAACAGCCAGCTTGAGAGACGACATAGTGACTTGTTATGTCATTAAAAGAGTTGAAATAACCACGTTATAGTAAACCCAGTCCAACAATTTTAGGCACTTCAACATTATCTGTAACTTCGAAAAGTAAAATCTTTCAGAATGGTTATTGCTTTTACGGTACCAGGGACAATGCTTCATCTTAGTTGTTATAATATTCCTGTAAGGTTAGTACTTTTATTTCCATTTAAAGATGAGGACATTGAAACTCTGCCCAGTTATGTGATTTGTTAAGGGCAGACTTGGGATTAAATATGGGTTTGTCCAATGCCAAAGTTTGTATTATAGAGCTTGCACTCCAAAGCTTTTCTCTTTGAACCATTCTCTACAATCCAACCTTTTTATTCCCTTCAGTGACTTAACATAATTGTACATTATTGATTTTGATTTTAGTTTTCTATGGGTTGTCTTATCTATGTCCGTGTTTCTCAAAATTAGCACTATTGACATTTTGCAGCAGGTAAATCTTTGTTGTGGGGGGGGGGCGCCCTCTGTATTGTAGGATGTTTACTAGAGTCTCTGGATTCAACTTAACAGATGGAAGTAGCATCTCCCGCTACCCCAATTGTGAAAATAAAAATTGGTTTTAGACATTGCTGAATGTCTCTTTGGAGTCAAAATCTCCCCATTTGAGAACCACCGCTCTACACAATTAAGCTGAAAGCTGCTTGGAGGACAAAATCTCTATCCATATCTCAGAAAAACCCTGTGGATGTGTCTGTCACTGAGGTCATTCAGTAAACACCAGAAAACCCATTCTGACTCAAAGTTTCCCAGCTCCATTACTACATGGCTATGGGACTCGGAGCAAATGACTTAACTTGGTAAGTCTCTGTTTCCTCATCTGTAAGCCAGGGGTAATAACAGTTTCAAGCTCCCTGTTTTGAGAGTTAAATGAAACGATGTCCGAAAAGCACTTAGCATAGGACCTGGACCCTGGAAGACACTCAAGTAAGAAAGATACTTTTATTTAAAAAATTAATATTCAGTTTCTTGCTCAGTGCCGGGCACAGAGGAAGTGCTTAAAAATTCCTAATACATGAATGACTGAAATGTTTAGTTGTCATAGCTGCCTGCGAGAGTTACGAAACACAAAGGGTCAAGGAAACACATTGCCAGCAGTGTTACTCATTCATTCAGGAAAACCCAATATCGCAGTGGTACTCTTGCTTTAAAATCGCTTATGCTGGGGCTGGCTGCCATGATCAGTAATGAATTTTAAGTATGGTAGAAATGCCTATTTTATTGGGGCTCACAGGAAGGGAGAATGCACAGAAATCTACCAGATGACTCCATCTTCAAGACTGCTGCCAGGGCTGCTCACTGAGAATTTGATCACAGAAGTGCTCTCTGCAAGTTGGAGGGGTTGGGTGGAGGCTGGGGGTGGGTGGCGGCGGGAGGTGGGGGTGCTGTTGGTTCTTCCAGAGGGAGCTGTTCTGAAACAAAACCAAAATGGCCAGGAGAAAGCTGAAAACCTCAGGCAACCCTTTTGCCGCTTCATCTTTTCCAAAACCGAATTTTTGTTAACATCATACTTAACAAAGGCTGATCAAGTTGACTCCAACAGGACTGTTGTGTAGACATAGCTTAAATTCCCTGGCGGGGACATCAGACCTCTGGAAAATGTGCCTTGAGTCTTTTATGAATCAGAGATGGAGTATCATATTTTGAAAGGAAAAGAAGTACATCATTTAGGGGCTCTGGAACAATCTGAGGGCAGGACCGCAGCTGATGAAATGGGGAATCAGGTTGCCTGGGTTATAAATCAGAAGGTAATAGAGCTAAGGCTTTGGAATCATACAAACCTGGTTTAAATCCAGGCTCTTACTAGCATTAAGACTTCGGCCAACTTATTTAATGTGTGTGTGTGTGTATGTAATGGTGATGATAATAATACTTAATTCAGGAGGCTGTTGAGAAGATGAGGGTAATGTAGGTAAACTGCTCAGCATGGTACCTGATGCATAGTTAGTACTCAATAAATACTGGCTCTTCTTTTTGGATATTCCATACACATCAGACAAATACCTTCATTATTCTGGGCCTGTTTATGCTGTTGACCTGTGAGGGGACAATTGGACTTTCTTAGTGGTTAAATCTTTTCCAAAGAGCCTTAGAGTCTTGCCGGGTGATTGTAAGAGAAATGAAGACATAGGGTGCTTGTTGGGCTAGCATAGTGTGTGTATGCATGTGTGTGTGTGGGCACATGCACATGTGTGCGGGTGAGGGGAAGTGGGCTTTCCAACATTTTAGTTTAGCCAGAGAACCCATACTTTGGGATTTCCCCGTGTATTTGAACAAGGGGTTCTGCTGCTAATAAACACAAGGTGAAATCACAGGAGTATATGAATTTTTTTATATCTTAGTTTAAAAATTTTAATAAACATATGTGTATACATATCTCCACTTAGTGTGTACATATATAGTATATATGTATATTCATAGGTAGTATGTGTACATAGCGTGTGTGTATATCTATACACATATAGACTGTGTGTGTGTTTGTGTGTGTGCAGCTAACATTTACTGAACGCTCTCTATGTGCTTCAGACTGTAATAGGAACCTTCCGTGGAATACTTTATTTTACCCACACAAGCCCCACGAAAACATAAATACGGTCCCCATTTTATAACTGGACTGAGGCTGAGCAAGATTAAGTCACTTGCCCAATGTTGCACAGCTGATGAGGAATTTCAGGCCAGAGGTGGCAGACTATGGAGTCTTACTTCTCTCTCCTCTCTTAACTAATTATCTGTTCATCTGCCGTTGCCTTGCCTCTCTCTTAAAATTCTGATGGATTCAGTAATTTAAAAAAAATAAACGAAACCTGCGAAATCCTCATCCTCAGCCACCTTATCTATTTCAGTACAATATTTAAAGCCGGAGCTGCTGGTACCAGTTCTGGTTGGATGGAGCGGATTTCCGCATTAGCTGTGTTTGGGTGCTTCTCCCAGTTTTCCAGTGTAAATTTGCAAAATTAATATGCAAATAATTGGACAGTTGATCAATATTATCAAGTTGATTCTTACAATGTATCTCAGGAATGAAATGATGGGATTCCTAGCAAATAGTCTTGGAATAACTATCATGGAGCAGGTACCGGGCTGGATCCTGAAAGTAAGACAGTATGGAAACCACGTGCTCGTTATAAAATAATGGTTTTCAGAGGTTTCAGACTTTTTTTATTTAAAGCAGTAGGACTTGAAAAAAATAATAAATTCTGACCTGGGTTCCGGTCTATAAAATCAGTGGAAGTGGAGGTGCAGGGAGAATCAGAGCCCAGACAGGATTCTGGAGGACTGCGCTCAGGGCCTTGGCCAGTTACAGTCCCCAGGCATCCCTAGGAAACCCCGGGGCAGTCTGGAACAGAACTCGCAACCACAGACCTACAGCTGAGCTTTGGCTCGCCGTGCTCAGATCCTGGCTGTCACCAGACACTTCCTGGGTCTCCTCATGCATGTCTGGTGAGCACTGCTCTGGTGACCAGGGAGATACAGATGATGGCCATATGCAGTCCCTACTGCCGATGGGTTCTCTCTCTCTCTCTCTCTTTTTTTTACTAATGAAAAATAATCACCTCCACAGTTATAACTGTGTCCCAATGCATGTTATTTTTCAACATCCTCATCTGACGTCAATTATGCTTTAAGATGCTTATGGCATTGCCTTCAAAACTCTTTTTAAAGAAATGCTGCCTTTTTATTTTATATTCACACCTTAAATTAAAAACATTTCCTTAGTGCGGGATATTTGCCACACCAGATCCAGACTCACATCAATGTTCTTTGAAAGCAATAGGATTGTATCGGTAGCTTTATTCTTTGTTTTTAGTGAATATGTCATCAAGAGTAATGTCTCTTACATTAATTAACACTTGTACATGTACATTACATGTATGGGTGACATAGCAGATTCCCGTCTGAGTACAGACTTGTCAGGGATCGCTCTCATGGAACCCTCGTAGCAGTCCTATGTGGCGAGCACCCATAACGTCTCTATCTTACAGACTTTCCTAATGCACTGAGAAGTTGTGTCACATGCTAAAAGTTACAAGCTGGTCGCAGAGCCATCAGAATATGACTGCAGAAAGGGTGAGACAGGGCGCCTGGGTGGCTCAGTCGTTGGGCGTCTGCCTTCGGCTCAGGTCATGATCCTGGGGTCCTGGGATTGAGCCCCGCATCGGGCTCCCTGCTTGGCGGGAAGCCTGCTTCTCCCTCTCCCACTCCCCCTGCTTGTGTTCCCTCTCTCGCTGTGTCTCTCTCTGTCAAATAAATAAATAAAATCTTTAAAAAAAAAAAGAAAGGGTGAGACATACACTCACGTTTGTCCGCTCGGTGTTCTCTACAATGGCCAAGAACTCTCCAAGCCACAACCAAGTGTTTTGGTCCTTAGATGTGTCAGAAGTCACCAGCTGGGGCAAAATTAATATGCAAATAATTGGACAGTTGATCAATATTATCAAGTTGATTCTTACAATGTATCTCAGGAATGAAATGATGGGATTCCTTACAACAATCCTGAAAGGCAAATACCAATGGAATAATTGAATGCAACTGAAATACCAAAAAAATATATTAAAAGCTTCCTTCTCAGGGAGGCCTTCCCGGTTATGCTGCTGGAAATTACCACTGCTTCCAACTTGTGGCATTTCATCTCTCTTCCCTAATTTATGTTTTCCCCTTAGTACTTAATGCTCACTAACATGCTCTACATTTGACTTTTTGCATCTTGTTTGTTGCCTGTGACCGACAGTAGGTGTAAACTCTTCGAGGACAGGATGTTTTGTCTCTCAATCTCAGCTGTATCTTTGGCACCTAAAAGAGGGCCTGGTGCACAGTAGTTTCTCAATTAATATTTGTTGAAAGAATGAGTAAGTGAATCATGACAGTTCCATATAGGACTCAGCCATAGCATATTTCATTTTAGCCTAACCCCTCTCCCTCTGTAGATGTATGAGCAGAGTATGGGGAGACTCAATCACATAGGATGGGACATTGAACGGACTTCCACGAGCCAGGTGAGAATTCTGCTTCTGCCCCTTAGGCTGTGCGACCTTCAGGAGCCAGTTAGTCCCTCAGGCTCAGTTTCTACAAATGTGAGGTGAAGACGATGAATAGCTGATTGTTATGGGAATGAAGTTATTTAAAACTCTTGCCAAAAGTATGTGCTTAATTAATATAAGCTGGGTCTGAAGCAATACTCTTAAAAGAGTATTAAAAGCTTCTCTCTTTTAGAAAACATTGATTTTAGCTGAGGGAGAAAAGCTAAAGGCAGTGTGACATTTTTATTCTCCTGAGGGGGCCTTAAAACATTTTAGCAATTTCCCCTCTGGCAAATTCCGGAATAAAAACCAGCTGCTTGGCACACCCTCCTGCCCCATTTACTCAGGCCCACAGGAGCCTCGTGAGCCCTGGGGAATCCGGGACAGTTTCACAGATGCTGGGAGAGTGCAGGTGCCTTGTGGGGGCTTCCACAACCTGCGGAGGCCAGAAGGACACATAGCTGAATGTCAGTGGACCCAGGTAATGCCCTAGATTGGGTCCGCTGTGAGTGGGTTGTGCACTTAGCAAGTGCAGATTAATCCTGCATTTAATAGCAGTTTTTTATGCCTCCCGTACATGCAATGCTAGTATTAAAAATGGAAACCCAAGTGAAATCAATCCAGAATGTTGATGATGTTCAAGGTATAGAAATATAATGGTTCATAATCTCCCGTGTTTTCAAATGCATCTCTATATTTCATTCCTTTGCACAATGCCAGTGATTAGTTATGAATTGTGGAGAATAATTAAGGACTACTGTTCTTGGTGAAAGACTCTATGAACCAAAAAATGACAGTGGTGGGGAGAAGGATCAGGGCCAGGGTGAAGTTGAGAAAGTGGTTTTGTTGTCTGCACATTGGGACCCCATCATGAGTCTTTCCATTTGTGATAAGATGAATGAAGGGACTCCATTAACCCCTACAGGCTGGATTAATAGAATAAATTTGATTTCCTTTGGTTCTAGAGGAATAGATGGCTTTAAACTGTCTCTCAGGACTGTTTGTTAACATCACTTTGAGGAGGAGCTTTCAAATAATAAAGGTGACAATGGGAAGACTGACATAATTAATGACGATGTAAAGAAGTGTTCTATTTTAAAGAAAGTGCCTACAAAGACATTTAAGAATAAACTTAGCAGCATGTCTTTAAGATGCCTTTACATAACTTGATGTAAAAGAGCCAGGATTGAAATTGCAAATAAACCGAGAGAGTTTTTCAAAAATTGTTTTGCCCTGTAGCCTTCCTCTTGTAAATGTTGTGAGAACAATAGCTGAACGAGGAAGGCACAATTCCAATCCTCCATGAGAAGGCTGTGGGTTGATGACTATCGGTGGTTTGTTGGTGTGGGCTTGGAGCACGTGGAGGACAGGGTAGAAGGAAAAGAGTTTCTATAGGAGTCTGAAAGTCTAGATCCCACCTATTCCTGTCAACATGTGACCGTGGTCAAATGTCTTCACTGCTCTGAGCTTCAGTTTTGTCTTCTATAAAATGCCTGACATTTTACATATCCACGTGTCACGAAGACTTTTGTGAACTTCAAATAATGTACTGTTTATGAAAGACACTGGAAAGTTGTAAAGTGAGATTCAAATACAGGCGAGAACAATATTGTTCATATGGCTTGGACTCCAATCAGCTCTTGCCTCTTGCTACAACTCTCAGATACTATTTATCCAAGTAGAACCACAGACAGGAAGAAAGACAAGACAGGACAGGGACCCGAGCACCTGGAGCCTGAGATGGCCACCGGACCCTGGCCAGGGCTGGGCTGACAGTGTCCAAAAAGAAAAGAAACAGGCTGAAGACTGGTGTGGTATCACTGACAGCTCCATAGTGGATTGTTCCTTATTTGAGCATTTGTTTATATCATTTGGAACACTTCTGCTTTTGTGGGTGATGAGTTATCTTTTTAAATTCTAAGATTAAATACCAGCACACATGGAGTCACCTTTCTAGAGCAGTCATATAAAAAGGGGCCGGGGAGGAAGTAATACCCACTGAGTATGATACTATGGACCAGGCATTTGCATGGCAAGTATGTTTATTAAGCCCTTATTAATAGTCCTCCCCCTGAGGGGCGCCTGGCCGGCTCAGTCAGAAGAACATGCGGCTCTTGATCTTGGGGTTGTGAGTTTGAGCCCCACGCGGGGTGCAGAGATTACTTAAATAAATAAACTTAAAAAAAAAAAGCCAAAAAATTCGTCCATCTGGGAGGATCAGCCAATGACAAAGCAGAGGGAAGTGTACTTTTCGTGAGAGACTCTGGCTCCCACCGTGCTCCTGGACGCGCGAGGGTGTGGCATGCGCACATGGGACCAGCCAAAGTGCAGAGTGGTTTTGCCCTCCCCAGGCCTGAAGCCTTCACCCAGATCTTGCTGAACCCTGCCTATGTACCATGTGTATGTTGACCAAAGCTCCTAAGTATCTCTATAGAGGAAAATCATTGCTATTTTATGACATGGAAACATGGATAGAAGTACTTTTTGAATAGATAACAATGAAGGTATTGTTTCAGATACATAAATTGAGATAAAAGTCAGAAAAAAACATAAGAGGGTAATAAATTCTGCATAGTGATTTCCTCATATGGGAGAGAAGGGGAACAAAATAGAGAGGGATTACTTAGATGTAAATCATTGTCAATATTCTGGTTCTGTAGTTGGGCATTGGGATCAGGGGAATTTGTGCATTGAGGGATAAACCAACAATACAAGAAGATGAAATAGAGCCTCGCATGAAACAAGGACAGTGACATGTGTGAACTGAAGATTAGGATTAGTGCAATTCTATGTATCTGATTATTAGAAAAACAAATGAAGAAACAAAGAAATGAACAAATAGAAGAATAATCAATGGAATGAATGAGTGGGCCGATGCATGCCCTCTGTACGTTGCACTCTCTTGTAGCATGATAGATTTTTTACTCTACAGGTTGATCTCATGACAAGGCTTTTTCCTGGTGTAATTTATTTGGGGCAGGTAAAATCAAACTTAGGGAGATACTGGAATGAGGAAAGATGTTGCAATTAAATAATAGGGCAGTTTCTACTTTCTGAAAATGTGTTGGTCAGCATTGAAATGATGACCAACCCTTGGCACGCCCTTCAGTGTCCTAGGACTGCAGCTGCTAATGGCAATGGATGGTGGCAGTGAACCATGCCATCTGAAGACATAGATGTCAGCTCTAGTTCAAGTTTTCTTCCAGTAGGAATTTCTTAAAGCAGTAGGCATACATTTAGCTCCTGCAAGGAGGCAGACACTGTTTTAAGTCTTTTTATAAAGCTGGCCTGACCCAGATTTTACCTGTAGGATTGTTACTCTTAGTCCCGTTGAAGTAACATATATATAAGCAATTTACATGGGCTAAGATGGGAAGCCAGGTGAAGGTGTGTGATCAAAAGTCTGCAGAGGAAAGATGAGGGGAAAGAGGCCAGGGAAGTTTTCAAGGGGTGATTTGGGGGATGAATGACTTTTCTGGGGATTTAATCCATCTGGTCTCATTTTCAAGACTTTTATTAATGGCTGGGCATCAGTTCCTTTGATAAAAGTTTGTGTTAGGAAGTTGGGAGAATTTTAGGGAACCAGAAAAATTTGGTCCGCACTTCTCTGATCAAAGAAGAGAATCATGACTGTTTAGGAGTGATTTCCTTCTACTGTAAATTGGCACTGATTAATTTCTACTTCTTCTTTCTTCTGTGGCTCATTTTCCTCCCCTCCCTGCCCCTTTTCTCTTTTCCTCCACCCCATCCCTTCCTCCTCTTCCTCCTTTTTTCCCTGTATTCTTAAGGATCAAGTAGATTATTTGTGAAACTGAGATTAGCCCATGATTCTTTTGAAAGTCTCAAGAAAGTGAATCAACTTTATATGAATTTTAAAAGGTATTTTCAAGCAAAACCATGAAGAACTTGGCTGAATTATCTAATTTTAATATTTTGGCATATTACACAAGCAAATAAAGGTCTCATTTTCATATACCCAGAGTCTCTCTATATAAAATTCTACTTGTCTGTATATAGTCACACATATGTGTATATCTATAAATGTGCATGTAATAACCGAAACTTTATTCTGGCAAGTAGTAGTATGCATAATACACTATAAGAGCAGCATTGCAATGCCAGCTAATGTTTATTCTTGAACAAATCTGTACAAAAGCAGCTAGTTATCTCTTTGGGTTAAAAAACATTGAAAAATGTGTTCAGGATGACCGAAACAATAGCAAAGAAGGGAGCCCAAGGAACAAATATATAAAAGATAGAAATAGTCCCTTTAGTTCCTTAGTTTACAGTTTTGAAATACCTAGCAGGTTATAGTGTATTAACTTCGGGAAAGTTGGGGAGGAATTTGGCAGTTATCTGATGGAGCAGCTTTTGTGACTTCTCTATAAAGTGAAGAAACTTTCATTTGATATATTACTCCTTATTGATTTTACTGAAACAGTTATTTATCTAATCTTCACAAAATAGTTTCCATTTAAACAGTAAAAAAAAACTTGAAGGGTTTTACTCATGATTTAATCTTTCTCTTTCTTATAAATGTTACCTTATTTTTTTTTTAAAGATTTTATTTATTTATTTGAGAGAGAGAGACTGAGAGAGAGAGCACATGAGAGGGGGGAGGGCCGGGAGGGTCAGAGGGAGAAGCGGGCTCCCTGCTGCGGGACTCGATCCAGGGACTCCAGGATCATGACCTGAGCCGAAGGCAGTCACTTAACCAACTGAGCCACCCAGGCGCCCTAAATGTTACCTTATTTTAAAATCACCAACTTCATCAACTGTTTTTTACAAAAATCTCTTCTTTAGTCCAAAGGGTGACCAATGAAACAAGCATTATTAGAATTATCAATCATATCACAAATATTAACTAGAATAATTCTACCTTAGGTGATAAATGATAACTTTAATTCTGATTTCTTTATAACATGTTTGTTAAATAATATGAATAGATTATGATCAACATGATAACTTGATAAGTCTGAAGTAAAGTTTTTCTCCACATGGGGAGAAATCACTATTTTTTGAGGGTTAAAGGGTTATGAACTCAGGGACACCTAATCAATATTTTTTTTTTAAGATTTTATTTATTTATTTGAGAGAGAGAATGAGACAGAGAGAGAGAGCATGAGAGGGGGGAGGATCAGAGGGAGAAGCAGACTCCCTGCTGAGCAGGGAGCCCGATGCGGGACTCGATCCCGGGACTCCAGGATCATGACATGGGCCGAAGGCAGTCGCTTAACCAACTGAGCCACCCAGGCGCCCCCCTAATCAATATTTGTGAGCATTGGGGGATGGGGAGGACTATTCTAGAAACTTAAGTTTGTGAGGGGTTCCTGACTAAGCAAGACTTAGGAATTAGCCATCCTCAGAGCCCCACTGTAGTTTGGATCAATCCTTGTCCAGTTTTAGAGTCATGTGGTCAGACTGGCAGAGGAGGGGAGTCTGAGCGATGGGCACTTGCCTGTCCACTGTACTGACATGACTAGTTGCCCTACACCACTCCTTCCATGGCCTCTGAACCTTCAAGGAGCAGTTTCTTCATATGGGCGAGTTCCTTCTCTGCACAGATGTTTTGCATGCTGCACTTTGCCCTAAGAAATGATTATAAGAAGAAAAAATACTTAGGTTGAGTATTTTCCCACACATTACTAGTGCATCTTTAAAAATCCTCTGAATAATAGGGATGTGGCAGAAGGAAATTACTTTTCTAAAGAGTAAAGCCAGTAGGTAATGGTGCAGCTTCATTATGGGAAACAAATTGGATTGCCCTCAGTTAGGGAGTGCAGGAGAGAACACGGCAGTTTCACTATCACTCTTGTATTATAATGTGCAACCCCAGAATTGTGGTGAAGACAGAAGATGATCCCAGCATGAACAAGGCTCACCGCAACTTGGAGCTTGCTGATGATAGCTTCATTTAGGTCTCAAAGCCCGAGATGAGTTCCAGCCACAGCTCCCTGGCTCTTCTCCTGAGTCCCAGGCAGTTGAAAACAGGTCAGCCACCACTCTCACCAGTGAGCAGACGGCTCAGAACTAGGAAGGAGGTTCGGCAGTGATGAGACGTGCAGGGAGAAGCTAGCAAAAGAGTGGATTGGTGATCCATACGGATTGGTGAAGGGTGGGAAAAAGATAAGGGTAGCTTATTTATTCATTCAGGAAACATTCATTAAGCTGTTTGTAAGGTATCAGACACAGGTAAGTGCTAGGGGGTCAGAAATAAAGGACACAGATCTAGCCTTTGTGGAGACCCATCTGGGAGCTTTGATGGTAGAAGTGAGGAGGTTGAGGGGAGACTGAGAAATATCAAAGATGACACTGTAATGTGGATAGGAGCTGTACTAGGGCTTTTTAGGGTGGTATAGAAGACGAAAGCCAGTGGGTAGATCAAAGCTGGTTTCCAAAAGGGATGCTGTCTAAGCTGACTTTAGCTGAAGTCAGGGGAAGGGTGATGGTTGGTAGAGTCTGGGGAAGAAACAAGGGAAGAGCATTTCAGAAGGACAATCTTGAAAAAACAGGGAGGCACAAACAGGGGCGGGGTGTGTGGTGGAGAAAGGACATGTTCAAGCTAGGTGACTGGAGAGGGAGACCCTGAGTGGGAGCATTTAGAGGAGGGAATTCAAGGAAAGAGGGGACAGTACAGGTATACTGTAATGAGCGAATTAGGCTCCCAGTTACATAGTAAATAAATAGTTCTGTGAACTGATTCTTAAAAGAATGACTAAAGCTTTGTTTCTAAACATTGGCTGCACACAGGAATCACCTGGGAAGGTTTGAAAGCACAGATGCCTGGGGCCCTCCCTCCCCCTTCTATAAGATCCTGATCCAAGGAACCTTGGAGGCAGTCTGGGAATCAAGGTTTTCAAAGACTCCCCAAGTGATGCTACTGTACAACCAAGAACAAGAATGAACTTTGTGCCCGCGTTTTGTCATGAATAAAATAGTAAAACATTGCCTAACTCACATTTAACAGAATAATCTTTAGAATAATAAAAAGAATAATAAAAAAGGTTGGTTGGGATAAGCGAGATTGGTGTGGGGCACGGTTATCAACCAGGGGTGATTTTGCCCCCGAGGGGACACTTGGCAGTGTCTGAAGATATTTTTGATTGTCACCACTGAGGAGGGAATGCTAATGGTATCAAATGGGCAGAGGACGGGGATCCCACAATGCGCAGGACAGCCCCCCTCAAAAACAACGAATTAACCAGCCCCAAATGGCAATAGTGCCGGGGTTGAGAAAGCCTTAGATTACAGGTAAATAAGTCTCTGGAGCTGGATTGCCTGGGTTCAGATACCAGCTCCACTGCAAAACAGCTATGTAACATTCGGTAAGGTACTACTCAGCTTCTTTGTGCCTTAGTTTTGTCGTAAGTTAAATTAAAATATTACTTAACTTATAGGGATTGAATCATTAATTCATGTGAAGGCAGAGCTGTCCCTGGCAAGTCCCCTACTCTTATTTGGGAAGTAAGGAATTACTACCCTGTAAATCTCAAGCTAAAATTTTGGAATTCCCCTTGCCTAGATCCGTGGGGCTGGGGGCTTTAATGTAAGGAACAAGTAGAAGTAATAGCCACCGTTTATTGAGAGATCACTACGCATTAAGCAATATGTAGAGTATTTTATATACATGATCTCATTTAGTCTTTATAATAACTCATATGATGTAAGTACCATGAATCCCATTTTATAGAAACAAAATTGAGGTGTTAAAAGTTGTGGAACTTGCCCAAGTTTACACAGAAAGTAGAGGGGGTCTGTCTGGTTGCAGAGCCTGGTCACTTAACGCAGTGTTCTACAGAAAGCCAAAAATGCGGTATATGGGAAACACTAGAAATGAAGTGGTCATCGTATCGGGTGTTTTGGCTCATTCCTGCCTGGGTTTTCACTTCTGATCTGTTCTAGCTCCACCCGATTTTCTCCAGATCCTGAGTTGCCATGGAAGCTACCATTACAGTATTAATCTTCGTGGGCAGTGGTCTTCAAACCAACATGTGGGCATTTATTTAAGCATCATATACATATTCCACTGGATTGCATATTACATATGTTTTGTAACTGAAGTAAAAGCTAAGAAAATATTTTAAAAGGATAAAATAAAATAAACATACAAGTTCTAATATTTTCTTACTGCATCAGCCCGTAGTGTGAATGGATCCATTTTGGAGACCCCCAGTCTAGACACTTCCTACTGCTCCTCTTATCTGTACCAAGAGTTCCTTTCTCCTTTATCTCGCAAAAGTAAGTTTACATTTATTTTCCAAGTAGCTTTGGCTTGGAAACTAAGTGAAAAAAGACAAAGGAAAACATATAATCTCTTAACCTGACTTAACCAAAGCCCAGCCACAGCTAGCTTGGTTCGGGTAGTTTATAGGATTCCAGCACTCTATTTCTTTTCTGCAGCTCAGACTCTTTGAGTGATAGGGTGGAGGTGGGGAAAAATACATGGTCGGGGGGAATCTTATCCACTGCCCCAGCTGCACCTGTGGATAGCAGACTTTTGGATAATACTCATGGGCTCTGCACATGTTTGGAGGTCTATACTTTTCTATTTGTTTTCTTTATTCTTGGTTTCCTGTTAAGATCCCCCTTTGAAAGAGTCCAGTATAGTCTTACTGAAACTAATAGGAAAGGGGATGTCTTACACCATGATTGGTTGGGGATAAGCAGAAGGTCAGAGACATCAGCTGTGCTGGTAGCTGCCGCCATTTTGACTTAGGGTCCCAGGAATCGTACCTAGAATTGGAGCCAACCCAAACAGGAAAAACCCAAGCAAAGGAGTGAAGCAAGCTGAGGTGGCAACAAGATTTTCTCTCCGAGGCTCATATTATTTTGTCAGAAATCCTCAATTCACCCTTGTTCATCTATTTTCATTTGAAACTTTCAACTATTAGGCCCTGTAATTCCTGGAAAGCAGCATACTGGAAAGATAGAAATTTGGATTTCAATTCCAAGAAGGCAGTTTTGTTGTTGTTGATATGGTAATCAAAGAAACTTGATAGTTTTTCATTCTTGGGAAGTTAAGAATATATGAACAAAGCTGAGGATCAGAAAATTCTGAAGCAATAGTTATTAAAATGAACTGTATAAAGATATTTATGAAATCAGACAAGCAGTGAGAGGGAACAAAATGATTAGTTCTCCACACGTGTAGTCATCTTTTATATCTGAGGATGAAGAAGCAGATGGTCTTGTTATCAGTTTGCATATTTGCCTGAAAAAAAGCAAACACCACAGGTGTAAGACCCACATTCCTTTCCACATGGCACACATGTAAGAGTCTGGCTCTGGGTTTATGATTGTAGATGCTGCGTATAGAGCCTGCCGTCATTTCATGATATTCCAAGGTGCACTGAATCTCTGAGCAAGAGACTACCCCATTTCTAGTAACCACACTCCAGGTCCATTTATCCAAGAACTTGATGTTGGCCTTGGAGGGGGTCCTCTAATGATTCTTTGACTTCATTCACTCAGAAATAATTATAGAATGATTACCATTGCCAGGCACTGTGCAAGGCACCTGTTTATGAAAAACTTAATCATGAACCCAGATCAGATACTTTGGATCTGAGGTGAAGACATAATAATAATTGCAATTCCTACCTCGTGGAATTGTTGTCATGGCAATGTTGACATCCTATAGCGGTACTTGGAATGGATACTGCAGAGGTGTGTGTCTGTTTCTTGAGAGATTCAGCTTGCTTCCTCAACTTTTGAAAATATGGTTATATGTATCTAGGAAAATCTTTGGCTGTAACGACAGCTTTTTTGGTGGAGACATAAAAGCATATAAACCTTGATTTTACATCTGTATATCTGCAAAGTGGTCTGGGATTTCTTACATATCATGTGTGAATGCTTTCAGAAGAGAGTTTTATCAGAAAACTGCTCAAAGTTACAACTCAAATTCAGGTGTCAGCAGCAGAGTGACACCTGAGATTTGGGAACAGTGACTATCTATGGACCCCTTTGGAAGGCTGGCACACAAAATGGCTGCCCAAAGCCAAATCCAACTTGCTGATGTATTTTGCTTGGCAAATAGTGTGTGTGTATTGTGTTTCAAGTGTTTGTAGACAGAAGAAACATTCTCTAGTTTTCTACAATCTTTTTCACTCACTCTTCTCTTACTGCTGTCTAATTTACATGTTTATATTGGTTGACTGGCCTCTGGGTCTTCAACTTGGTCAGCTGACAGACATGGGAGGGAAAAAGAGGAGTAGGAACACATAGAGATAGTAAAAGAGAGGGCTAGAACTGCATAGAATGCAAAAGATGGGAAGCACCGGGTGGAGGGTTTAGTCTGGAGCAAAAGTCCACTAAGAACAACATGGCGGCACAAGGGGCAGAGAGCGGAAGGATCTAGAGGAGAAGTTACTGATCTCTGTTAGGTATTCCATCCCAGGCATGTTACCTTCCTTATCCCCTTTAATAAACGTAAAAATCTCTCACCAAGGGGCATTCTTACAATCAGGTTATAGTCAGGAAGGGGAGGTTTGAAGGTTAAATAATTTTCCCTAGATGATGAGTACTAGCCAAAGACTGTAGTCTCAAGCTCAGGGCTATGTGACTCTGAAGCCAAACTTTTCCCACTTTCCTACCACGCTGGTTGTCATGATGGTTTTTGTTTTTGTACCCAGTCCAATTCTGGAGAAAATTAAAATACTTCTTGGTCACATTCTTTTTCACCTAAACTTAAAATAGTTTTATCACGTACTATAAAAAAAATGTGTATTATTGCAACCTAAATTATCCATTTTATTGAATAAAGGATTGCCAGTGAGGAAGTCAGAAGTATTTTAGTCACTAGGAATATTAACCCCTCAAATGTAGAAATACAGGCCAAAGAGCAGATCTGGGTGAGTTTGGGCAAGGGCTGCTCAGCCTATAAAACATGAGCCATTCCAGGTTAAAAATTACGATAGAATCAATAGTATCTTCCTGATTTTTAGCCTAAAGGCAAAGCTAACGCTGCAGCCGCAGAAGAGGTGTGTCAGGTCCTCGATTGCAGAAATATCTCCTCAGTAAAGTCACCAAAGAGATATTAAGAGTGGAAAAAAATGGCCTATGATAGATCTAACGTAGGTTGCCAAGGAGAGAGAGAGAATGAGAGAGTTAGTTAATCATACAGCAGAGCACCAATATAGGGAAGAGGATGTCTTACAAACAAAGCAGGAGAGAAATAAAAAAAAGGGGGGGGAACAAATAAGTCCCATTAATAAATCCATAGGATGATGAAATTAATTATATCTGAAATCACAAAGATAAAGAACTTCCTTTTAATGTGTGGTTAACAAGGCACTGTCATAAAGGAAAATGTAAATAATTAGGAAATAATTAAGAGCCTATAAAAGGAGCTCTTGATAAAAGGTTGTTAAAAGACCACTTAGCGTGTTTGGACATATGTAAAACAGGAATGTGTGTTTCTATTAAGATGTTGGTGACAACAGTAGTTAACAGTATTTGTTGGTCTCTGAGGACTATTATGAAAATCCATAAGAAGTGAAAAATGGTAACAAATTTGTTTTACTGGTGGGCTTTATAGTAGTACAGGAACTCGTGAGAAGCCTGTTTTACATCAAGCATGTCTTTTGATAAGTTGAATGACCTGAGTAACCCACTTGTGCTGGGTAGTCCCTGTTTGCCCCTCCAGATCAGCTTCCTAATTCTGCTCCGTGCCCTGGATTGCTGACCTGTATTAATGGCATCAACAAGATTCCCCTGCCCTCCACTTCTCCTTGCACTTGGCTAATGGAGGCAGTAGCAGGAGAGAAGAGGGCAGAAGAAGAGTGTGGTCGGGAAGTTAATTCTCCTGGCCACCTCCTTACTGGGCCACAGTTCCTGGGCATGGACTTTATTACAGCTCTGCATGAGTTCATGCAACCATCCAAGGATGGCAAGAGCTCCTAGTGTTGGATCCTCCAGTGGGCTTCACTCTGATTCTTCCTGCATCTTTGTATCTTGTCCCTTTATAAAAGCTCTCCTTTAATTCCCTATTTGAGTGTGTCTTCTGTTTCCTGACTGCTAAATCACTGAACTTCAACTTTGAAGTCAGGTCAGTCTACTTTACAGAGCCCTTCTAAGAGCCTACAGAAAGGATTTTAAGTAAATTTTAGAATTATAAATTACTCTAACAAAATGTCATAAAAGATATCATTGGCCAAAATGCAAAATGGAAACTGTCTTGAATGAGAGGGAAGCAAGGCCACGTGGGTGTTTACATCAGAGAGTCTGTAGAACAGGCAGTCTCAGGACACCCAGCAGGTGTCCGGTGGCAGACTTTGCCTTGTCCCTTTGCCTTGTCTCATAGATTAATGTTGGGTTGACCAAGAGAGGCTCAGTGTTAGGCTTCTAGGCCATGCCATGGGACAAGGTTGAAGGTAAGATTCTGGATGAAAAAGCACTAGTTGCTGCAAATGGCTCATGCTGGTTCTTGTAAATTGTGCTAAGTTCCTGTGCACACAGAGAGAGTCTTACTTTGAAAACATTTTTCATCTGCATGCATCCGTAGACATGGCCTTAAAATTATGTATCAGCTTCAGGTCAACACACTTAAGTTAACTCCTTGTTGAAGCTGTTGGTTGGAGTAGAGGGTTCATATTCACATGGTATGGACAATCATGGCTTCAGATTGTCTTTAGCTGTTTTCATTTGGCAAGATTCCAAACTACTTTCCACATACAGGGAGAGAGGAGGGGGATCACAGGTCTTTGGAGTTGAAACAACTTCAGAAACAAGGTGAGTTCCTTCAAGGGAACCTCACAGTATTGCTCAACAGGCAAGGAATGGGGCTTGGGAAGAAAGGTCCCTTCCTCTCCTAAACTTCTGAAAGCCATAGAAGGAATCAGAGGCAGCATCTTATAAATACTTAACTGGTCCTTAGCTAGAGCAGCAGGGACAACACCTCTGTTCAGTGCTTTTGGCTACCGGGGTAAGCCATATGCATTGCCGCTTCTTGCCCTGCCCCTGGTCTCTTGACCCCAGGGAATCCCTCCATTCTGTCCATTCCCATTACATTAGAGGACAGCTTGGATTTTGTTTACATACTGACCCCATGTTTAATATGCTGAGCTCGGTGCAAAGCTTTTGCTAGGAATCATTAAATAGATCATTTTCCCAACTTAAAAGGCAACCATAAAAAGGAAAATCCAGTTGTGTTTTGAATGTGCTGAGTGAAGTTGCTTCACCAGGCAAAGAATTTCAAAGTTTCAAGACTTCCAATCTATATGCTTTAATTATTGCAAGGTGTAGAAAGGCTTTTGGAGAACCAATACATCAGTGTTATGAGATGGGCCGAGTCATTCAAGGCCTCATTAGCTCCCACCATTCTTCACACAACAGGGAGGCTAGTGGGCAGATATTAAAATCCTCGGGCTCTTTCTAAAAGAATCATAGTAAGATATATATGCCATGGCATCCTTGAATTCAGTGCTTTCCTGAGGGGAGTAGTAGGTAGAAAACGGAGAGAAATTTTGTAAGGCTTTTATATCTTATAAACACAAACTATACGAATAAAAACATTGACACTGTGAACAACACAACCTTGTATATATATCCCCCCTCCTCCAGTCCCCACCCCCTTTTTTTCCTCTTCTGGAAAAACAAGGGCATAAAAAGGCAGAGAAATTGCTAGTTATTGAACAGAAATAGTGTTAGATCCAGCATTCCATTCTTGGAGGCACTGTTATCCCCATGTCTTTCCAAGTATCGCAGCCTTGACAGAATGCTGCTCAAAAATGAACAGTCTGCATGCAGGCAACACTTTCACTATAATCCCCTATTTAGTAGGAAAATAAGGAATTGCTTTTGCATGATTTGGTAGCCTCTGCCATAATATCGTATTACTGAAAAACACGCTATAGTTTCCTTTCCATAGCCCCAAATTGTCTTGTTTAACAATTTAAGGAGGAATTTAAACTAGGTCTTAACTCAAACTTAAAACAAATATTAACCTAGTTATGATTTAAAGCCAAATAATCTGTCCTAATGCATTTCCCTTCTGGGGAGGTACAGGGCAATTTAAAGAGATTTTACAAAAATAATAAATTCTACCTAAGGGAAACGGAAATCTACAATTCTTTTAACAGTGATTCACATTTCCAAGGAGCTGAAGTAGGGAGTCTCTGTTGGCAGACTCCATTGACTGCATGACCTGACATGGGTACAAGCCACCCCACAGGATATATTTCTAGTTTTGATGTAATCTGAGATTTTTTTTTTTTTTTTTTTTTTGGTCTTTAAACAATAAGCGAATCAAGTCACGGCCGAGTGGATGTAGTGCTCTGGTATTTTAATGTATTACAATTTATGGCAGTATTTACTTTAGTCCTTGGCTTGCTGACACTAAAATTATCTTAAACGGGAATTATAACATAAAATTAGATTAGATATACTTCAACAAGTTTATCTCTAACAATAAATATATACAAATTCTGAAATGAAGTACCCTGCAATTTTCAGCCAGTGCTTGAAGTAATTACACATTCTGTGGTGATAACACATTTCGTTTTTTGTTGTGCCACAAGCTGGTGAGATACCTCTACCACGCATGTTAATGCTAATTAGCAGATAAAGTGTAAATCGGAGGAAGCCTCAGATTCTGTTGCTTTGCCAGTTTTCTCTTGGTTGGAAATTGCAGGCCGAATTTCCTCTCATTCTGACTTGGCCTATTCAGGCATTGCCTGAGATGCCTTTCTTCGGTACATTTTAATCCATCAGATCTGTTCGTCGTTGAATGCCTTTCCATTTGTTTTTCATTCAGCAGACTCAACCAGTTTCCTCTATAACTGCCTTTTATAATCAGTCATAGGAGAATTTCAAGTCTGCAGAACAATAGGTGGGGATGACATGTTTATGCCACGCTCCCTCATCCCTGTCGGAGAGGTGTTTTTGTTTAGCTGCTAATAAAGTGGCATTTTGAAATGTGTTCCTGAAATGGGAGGGAGGGAGGTATGCTCTGTAACAAGCTTTGTTTCCACTGGTGCATCTGGCGTCCTCCGACTGGGGAGCGCAGCCAGTGACACCCACTCTAGTGAGCCTTCAGAGGGGCGCTGACGTGGAGGGGTGGGGGGGCCGTCTACTCTGTCCTCTGAGGTGGCAACCTCCAGGATCCCAGAACTTTAATTCCGAACTTCTGTTGACTCGAAGCACAGCTTCAGGCACATTTTGTGACCTCTTTGCCACAGCCCGAGTCTACATTTGAGGTCAGTGAGCCATCACGTAGGAGGAGTTTTTGCTTTGAGCGGTTGGGCTTAATTTAATTTGAATTTACATGCTGGGCCTACAGCAAATATCTTTGGGTTTCATAAACTAAGATGTGCTCAGCAAGACCCTTCCACATCCCTTTCTTTATTTCCACCTGCCTTTTTGATTTCTACCTCGACATCAGTTACACAACAAAAACATCTCTCCCGCCACCTGCACCATCTGTGTGTCCTCAGTTCTGTCTATGCTTGCTAAATTCCTTGCCTCCTGCATTTTTGAGTGACTGTGTGTAAACCACCAGGACCCCAAAGATGTCATTGGCTGGGTTTAAAGAAGAATCAGAAGGCCTGGAAACATTTGGAATTCACGTGTGTATGTGGACGAGTATTTCTGCTTCTTCCGCATCTTGATAACAACGGGTGAGGACTATCAAAGTGCTGTGATTGCTCAAGAAATGACCTATGAGATTAAATATTTATGCATAATGATAAAAATGAACTGGTTGCACCATGGTGTTTGTATTAGTCGGCTCAGGCTGCTGTAACAAAATGCCATGGACCGGGTGGCTTAACAACAGAACTTTATTTTCTTACAGTTCTGGAGGCTGGGAAGTCCAAGATCAAAGAGTCTGTAGATTTGGTGTCTGGTGAGGACTCTCTTCCTGGCTTGTAGCCGGCCACCTTCTTGCTATGTCCTTACATGGTGGAAGGAGGAAGGGGAAAGAGAGAGGGAGATGGGGAGGGAGATGGAGAGGGAGAGTGTGCTCTTTCCTGTCTCTTCCTTTAAGGACACTAATCCTATCAGATCTGGGTCCCACCCTTAAGATCTCATTTAACCCTAGTTACCTCTGTAAAAGCCCTGTTGCCAATATAGTCACACTTCAACATATAAATTCAGGGGCAGGGGGCACAAATGTTCAGTCTAAAACAATGTTTCTTTAGGCACCAAAGGTGCAGAAGAAAAGAGATAGTGATGTGGATTCTGAATATAAAAAAATTATCTTTTTGGACATGTGGTATGGCATTTAATTATTTAGAGTTATGTTTCTACCTTTATTAAGCTTTAAAAGAAATAAATAACATTAAATTTTGTCTTTATTAAAGTTCCACTGTCATTATAGAAGATTTCAAAAATATAGCTAAGGAAAAAGAAATTATCTTTAGAAAACTCACCATTCAAAGAGTATCTGCTGATACTTTGGTGAATATCCTTCTAGAATTTTCCTATGCAGGCATAAACGTGCACACACACACACACACACACACACACACTATATATTCTGTTTTTCAAATATGGATTCATATTGTGTTTGCATTTTAGAAATCTGCTTTTTCTCCCTACCAATATATCTTGAATATTTTTCCATGTCATTAAATGTTCTTTTATAACATGTGTTTCCATTTTTTTAATGAAAAAAAAAAGTGTTTTCTGCTGCAGAATTTCATGGTCAACTTGTTTAAATTTATGGCAAGAACATTTTTAATTGAAAGTGTATCAGAATGACATGCCCGGTCCTGGAGAGGAAGTGGACCAGCAGGGAGCAAAGCCCTGTAATCCGAGGACCTGCAAACACAAAGAGGACAAATCACTGAACAAATCAATATTCGAAGACATGGAAAAGTAACTGTGCCCCAGTTTCAAGCAAAATTCATTCTGTCTCTTGGAGACATTATTTGCAACAAGCTTGGAACTCAATAAAGTTTGTGTTCACTGATGTGATATGAAGTTGATTTAATAACCAAGGACCCTGCAATTTATTCAGCTGGCAGAAAAAAAAGCTGGTCCTGTGGTATAACAAATGTGTGAATCTATTGGATTATGTGGGAAAGTAGCAATCAGCTGCTGTTTAAATACTTGTAGGGATTAGATGCCATCTCTTAAAATCGGTTTCATAAAAACACCTTGTAAATTTACTTTCTGAACAGCCTTTGTGTGTCTGATGCAAGAATGCTAATTTGGTAAGGGGCCAGAAAATGACTGGCAGGAATTTAAATGACAATAGGAACAGACAAATTGAAGCTAAAGATATCCACTGGTTAAGGAAGTGTGACCAGAGAAATTAAAATGTGGGAGAAAGAAGAAACCAAAGGTGAAGGAAGAACTATGACTCTGGTTAGTATAATTTAGAAAAGATGATACCAAATGGGATATTGTATGCATCTGCCAGGGTCAAATACTTTTGGGACCATGACAAATGGTGCACTTTCAGTGGAGAGAAGAAGACATGATGGTGAAGAGTCTGAAAACCATGGTATATTAAGAACATTTGAAGAGCTATGGGCTTTACTGGGGAAAAAGAATCATATAGTCAGCTACATTTATTTCATTTGAGGTCTGGTGAAATACATGCATACACTCATTCTGTGTTACACCAGATGGCTCAACTGGGACCACGAAAGGAAAACTTTTCTTACACACAGAAGTGTATATGCTTTTTGAAGACAGTTAAAGACAGGTTAGCATTAAGAGTTAACTTCTAGTTCAGTGATAAGTGACTCGAACTGCTATTCTATTCTAGCTATGTGCCACTTATCAGAATCTCTACAATAGGACAGTCTTGCTCAGTACTCATCACTCTTGGGTGGGGAAGGAACACTTTTCTAACGAAAGCTTCTCACAATGATCTCGCACTGGCTGGGTGACCATTCTGGGGTGTTTGAGGCATGTTTGCATTTGTAGCACCTGCAGTAGGAGATCTCTAACTTTCCTTTCAATTTAGGTTTCCAGGACCTCACCTTCATGCAAATTAAAATAAAAGCTCTTGGGTAGAGATGGATGATAACCCACCAAACATTTGTGTTCTCCTTGCGTGATGTGGAGCGGTTGCTGGAGGGGAGCAGCTCAGCTAGTGGCTCTGTTTTCTATTCCCCTTTTAGGTGTGGCCTTATGACGCATCTCACCCATGGAACCGGCCTGGCAGGGAGGGGACTCACTTCTGGGGAGGGCTCTTAAGATACACGCTGAAGGGCGCCTGGGTGGCTCAGTTGGTTAAGCGACTGCCTTAGGCTCAGGTCATGATCCTGGAGTCCCGGGATCGAGTCCCGCATCGGGCTCCCTGCTCAGTGGGGAGTCTGCTTCTCCCTCTAACCTTCCCCCCTCTCATGCTCTCTCTATCTCATTCTCTCTCTCAAATAAATAAATAAAATCTTTAAAAAAAAAAAAGATACAGGCTGAAATTCTTCTTTCTCCATTTCCCTTTCTGCCAGTTGGGTGCAGAATCCTTTGAAGCCTTGGGGATGGTGAGCTAGAGATGAAGGGAGCAGGTCCCTTAATCACCAGTCAGTGAGTAAAACTATCTACCAATCAAGAACACCAGTTTTGGACTGTTATGTGAGAAATCAGTTTTTAAGGTGTTAAGCTGTTAAAATTTGGGGGTTTATTTGTTACAGAAGCTAACTTCAAGCTTTCATCTGGGCTGATTTTGGGTGGTCCTCTGTACAAAGAAGGATAGAGAAAATAAATCAGAGCTTCAAATAAAACAATATAGGGTAAGTGCAGGATTGTACCCAGACAACTGGGCATGAAGAACTTTACTTTGCCTAGAACCAGAGGGAGGCAAGGAAGACAATAATAATGATGATAATTATTATTACCAGCTAATGTGTGTTGGCACTGTATAGCGTACATTACATTTGATCCTCACAATAACTCTATGAGGTAACCAAATAGTTTCCCTGTGATAAAAATGAGGAAACAGAGATTCAGAGAGGTTAAGTAACTCATCCAGGGTCACACAGCAAGTATATGGGTAGACCAGGATTTGAATGGAGTCCTTATAAAGGCATCATTAAGTTCTAAGCCGGTGACTTGAAGAAGATAAAACTTTTTAAATCCTGGGCCATACTAACTCTAGCGGGAGAACTGCAAGCAGGAACCTTTCTGTTTTGCAACAATATTAGAACTTTATGCCACAGTGTATTTTGCCCAATCTCTTCAGATAACATAAGATGGCTTGCTTTCTTGATTTTCCTGAAACTTGGCTCTTGCAGAGCTTCTTTAGATAACAAGAAATGCAGCCTCAATTAGAGCTCTGCAATGCACTCTAGAAGGAAACTCATCTGGAGTCCCTTCACTGGGTAGAAAGTGCAGCTCTCAGCCAGAAACACTGCCTCTGACTACCAAGGATCCCACACAGCATGCAGAATATTCAGTCCACCGACTCTCCACTATTTATCTTAAATCAGTAAGAGCAGCTTTCTCTGTGTGCTGAATTGCTGTGAGCTACACAACTCGTTTATGTCCTTGGTACCATGAACCTCTGATCTAGCTTTGGCTTCAAGAGCTTAGATGAAAGAAGCCCTTTCTTACCTGCATTTAGCTGGCTGTGGATTCTCATCTCAGATGTACAGATTGTACCATTTTGCTGTTTTATTCCTGTGTTGTACTAGGCACTGGAGGAATTCATATGAAGTTGCTGCTGAAACGAACTGAATTTTCTTGTTCTGACATTAGGTTCTGGGGGAGGCATAGAAACTACATGTTTAATAAGATTCTCATGCACACTAAAATTTGAAAGTAAATGCTTTAGAGGATGGTAGAAAACATGTTTCTGTAAAGTCTTAGTCTTTCTGTTTAAACACATAATGTGATATTTTCTGAGCATCTGTCCAATTATTGAGCAAATGCTTCTATTACATTTACTATGTCTAGAGCTCTCTCCCAGAAGCTAGAGATAAAACACCCTCCTGAAGCCTCCAGTCTAGTTCAGGAGACAAAGTGAACACTTACACTGCAACCTAGTAAATTGTCGCTGTGTTTTGTTCTGATAGATCTAGTAAATTACTATGCCATGATACACTGATTTCCTAGTTAAATTTTCCATTAAAGCGGTAAGTATTATCTAAGGAATCTTTGTAGGGTTTCTCAACCTTGGCTGCCATTAATGTCACCTGGTGAATAAAGACAGTCTTGATGCTCAGGCTGCATAAAGACCAATTAAATCCGAGTGTCTGGATTGAGATCAGTTCTTTTCCCCAGGTTTTGGTTTCAATTTCAATCTTAGCAGGATGTTTCTCTCCTACGCCTTCCCAAGTATCTGTACTTTGGGTGCGAGGAGGGTGCGTATTTCCCAGAGACATCAATCATCAGTGGGGCAGAGTTTCCATTCAGATCTGATAGAAGTCCACATACTTGGCTCTCCGTCTGGGATTTGAGGTCCAACTCATTAATTAGCGTCCCCCACGTCCGCTATTGTATCTCACTGTAATTATAACAAGTTGGCATGGCTTGCGTTTGAGCAAACCTTTGAGTGATGTAGGCCTCCTTCTGACATTAAATTAGAAAAATAAATTTGCCGAGAGCAGAATGGAGGGGCTACCACAGAGCCCTCAACCAAATAGTCTATCTTTAGGAACATCACCTCCTATCTGTTTGTATAAAGCATTTCAGGAAGTATTGGGGCTGGGATGATGAGAGAGGTGTAAAGCAATTCTACCAGCCACCCACAGGTAAGATGTTAATTACACTGGGTGAGAGCCCAACACCAGTTGAAAACTAGATCCATGAACACTAATACGGGTGATTTTCCATTGAAAAAATATTTTTCCATCCTGGGGGTTATGCTGCTGACCCGAGACAGGGATTTAATAGTAGAGCCATTTAGCTTATCCTAGATTTCTTCTTTGCCTAGGACTTCTCAAAGACCAGGCTCAGCCTAGTGACAGAATCTCTGGCTCGGAAATGCAAGGCTCTAACGTTCTCCATTGTTTGTGTGTTTCTCCAGATGCCAGTCCACTTCGGCCTGGGTGGTCCAAGCTTGCGTTGCAGGCAGCTGCAGAGGTTCCAGCAGGCTGGAAGCCTCTGACGCAATCTTCCTTGTGAGGACTGATTGGCCAAGAGCTGGCAGCCAGCCACCGGTGGTTTTTTTTTTTTTCTCTTTGCAGTGTTTGCACTTTTATGTTTAAGCTGCTACCTTTACTGAGCTGAATGGAGGCAAAGTGTATGAGCTTTATTTTCAAAACTGAGAAAGGTTAGTGAGAAGAAAGTGGTATCTCAGTTCTCATATAGGTCTCCAGTAGAAGATGATGGAAGTTTCTTTTTTTTTTTGGTGAGCATTTATAGATTCAGGCACCTCGGAATTTTGTGATTTCCTTCTTTCTACTTTAAGCTTCTTCTTCTTCTTTTTTTTTTTTAAAGATTTTATTTATTTGACAGAGAGAAACACAGCGAGAGAGGGAACACAAGCAGGGGGAGTGGGAGAGGGAGAAGCAGGCTCCCCGCTGAGCAGGGAGCCCGATGCGGGGCTCGATCCCAGGACCCTGGGACCATGACCTGAGCCGAAGGCAGACGCTTAACAACTGAGCCACCCAGGCACCCCTACTTTAAGCTTCTTAAGGTTAAGGCATCATTGGTTAAAATAAAGAATGATACAAGGAGGCCATGTGCTACTTTTCTTTTGCGTTCTCCCACATTGCTAATAAAAGACTCAAACATAAATAGTACCTAATCTAAGGTGAGCCCCACCTTGATTTCAGAGACAAACCGAAGTTATTATATCAATGTTTTGCCTTTATGTGTTTCCAGTATCCATTGAGGATATCTGGGCTTGAACGAGGGAATGGAAGAAATTGCTTTGTCCTCACAACAGTCCTATGAGGCAGGCACGCTCTCTCTTCTGACTTTACAACAGAGGAACACTCAAGCTCAGAGACATTAAGCAGATTGGCCAAGGTTACAATATAGGGATGCCAGGAATTGAGCTCTGATCACTGAGACTCCGAAGTTCCTGCCTTACCATTGCCATCATTGGCCTCCCTGGCTGGGTCTGATTCTGCAAATTCACAAGGCCAGTGTTCAAGGGAGAAGCCACTTTAAATAGAAGGCCAGAACAATTCACAAGGCCAGTGTTCAAGGGAGAAGCCACTTTAAATAGAAGGCCAGAACTTACTGTCTGTCTCATTCACCACCACATTCCCAGAGTGGGGACTAGAGTCTGATATTTATATACTAGATGCTCAGTAAATATTTTCTAAACAAGTGAACACTCCTCTTTTAACCTGAAAGCTAACAGTGGTGTTCTTGAAACATGTAAGCTTTGATCTCAGTTATAGTGCTCTTTTGTTTTTTGGGTTTTTTTTTTTGTGTGTGTGTGTGTGGGGGGGGGTTGTTTTATTTTATTTTGTTTTGTGGGTTTGTTTTTTTGGGGGGTGTGGAGCTTAGAATCCTCTTCTATACTTTCTGAATTATGCTTAGAAGAAAATAAGAGACCCCGTTTTTTTGTTCTAACTGGTGTAGTGAATGTCAGCCACTTAAGCCTTTTCTGTTGCCCCGAGGAAACCAACTAGTGAACAAATACCTAGGGGGGACAATACAGTTCGTGTCTTACCTGATTTGGAAAGTCTTGTCTTGATATTCAGAGGCAAACCGGTGGAGTCCTGGCATCATGATATTCGGTGAGCATGTTTAAATGTAAGACCTATTTAAAGAGACACTAGAAGTGCCCATAGCCAGTGCATATGGTACCAGGTTTGTCAGGATGCAATGTTTGCCTTTTTTATTTTGTGGAGGTACAGTGTACCATAGGTATCAAGGGTTGAGAAATATGTGACGGCACTGGATACCTAAGTTATCTCAAACCATGTTGGCATAATAGTGCGTACTTGTGCCCAGGTAGATTTACGTACTGGAAGCTGGAAGGTAGGAGAGCAATTTAAATTATCAGTGTTTTTGAAGAAGTTAAATAATCAATCTCTTTGTAGAGTACTTTTCTTTAGACTATTCTCATAAAATATAAAAAGCTTGTTATGGTAAAGATACCTTTTGCAGTTCATTAGGACTACTTAATCTCTTTTTATAAACTATTTTTTGAAAGACTATTTAAGAGATTATATAGAAAGAGCACATTACTAGTAATACCAAACACAGATCTTTTAAAGATACCAGTCTTTGGTACAAAAAAAGGGCTTTATCTGTATTATCTCAGAGATGGGTATTCTTAATCTTTGGTATGAATACTGAAGCTCTGAGAGGTTGAAGGTAACACACCCAGCAAGTAGTAGAAATTGGCTTTTTGTCCAGGTTTGTCTGAGAGCTAAGTTCGTGGTAGGTCCTTATCTGCTGGTGACACTCTTTCCTGGTGGTACAGTGCAAGCTTTTTGATTACTGTGGTTTCTTTACTATTGTCCTTTCTAAAGTAAAATAATGCATCTGGTAGATATTCTCTAAATATTAGTTTGTGCAGTTACTAAATAAATTAATTGGTCTCTGCATACTGAAGGAGGCCATTTAGGTGAGGATGCCCTATTGTATTTTGGCAGAGGGCCACCAGATCCAGGAACCCAAATATCACTTTGTAAAAGCAGGATTAGATTGGGGGCCAATGAGGCAATGCAGGTCTTATATTTAGGTGGGAAAACTATGGTGACCAGAAGCATATAGGAGGATGTCCTAATTTATGACTAGAGATGTGACTTGAGAATGTTCTACAGAGAATATTTTCTTTCTCTCTTTGTGTTTGGTCCAATTTGGAAAGAAATTTCAGTATGAGATGTGGAATAACATGGTGAAGAAGAATGAGAAGTCCCTTCTGATACCAGATGTGTGGGGTTTTTTCCCCACACCAGGCAATTCTCTGAAAGCAGCTAGGTGTCCTACAAGTCTGTTCAATTCTTTTTTAAAGATTTTACTTATTTATTTGACAGAGAGAGAGAGGGAGAGAGAGAGTGAGTGTGCACGCACATGCAGGGGGAGTGGGAGAGGGAGAAGCAGGCTTTGCGCTGAGCAGGGAGCCGATGCGGGACTCGATCCCGGGACTCCAGGATCAGGACCTGAGCCGAAGGCAGTCGCTTAACCAACTGAGCCACCCAGGCGCCCCTGGTTTTACCAGGTTTTTTTTTTTTTTTTTTTAAAGATTTTATTTATTTATCTGAGAGAGAGAATGAGAGACAGAGAGCACATGAGAGGGAGGAGGGTCAGAGGGAGAAGCAGACCCCCTGCTGAGCAAGGAGCCCGATGCGGGACTCGATCCCGGGACTCCAGGATCATGACCTGAGCTGAAGGCAGTCGCCTAACCAACTGAGCCACCCAGGCTCCCGTCACCGGTTTTTCCAACAGTGTTGGCTCATTTTGTGTCCTGTGTGTCATGTTTTGGTAATTCTCGCAACATTTCGAGCTTTTTCATTATTATTATATTTGGTTATGGTTATCTGTGATCAGTGATTATAACTTGCAGAGAGCTCAGATGATTGTTTAGCATTTTTTAGCAATAAAGTATTTTTAAATTAAGGTGTGTAAAAACACATTGTTTAAAGACATAATGCCATTGTGCACTTAATAGACTATAGAGTAGTGTAAACATAACTTTCATATGCACTGAGAAACGAAAAAAAATTCATTTGACTTGCCTTATTGTGGTATTTGCTTTATTGTGGTGGTCTGGAACCAAACCTGCAAAATTGCTGTGGTATGCCTGTATATTGTTACAATTGTTCTGTTTTATTATTGGTTATTATTGTTAATCTCTTACTGTGTCTAATTTATAAATTCAGCTTTATCGGAGGTATGTTTGTGTAGGGAAAAAACATCGTGTGTATAGGGTTCAGTACTATCCACAGTTTCAGGTACCCACTGGGGGCCTTGGGACTTATCCCCTGAAGATAAGAGGGGACTATTGTAGTGGATCCCCAGGTCACCCACAACATCTGTCCTACCTAGCTGCAAATTGGAGGTTCCCATGACTCCCCTCCTTGAATTTGATTATTTGCTAGAACACTCGGAAACACCTTTCTTACCTATGTCAGTTTATTGTATAATAAAGGATACAGATGAACAGCCCGATGAAGAGATACATAGGGTGAGATCTAGAAGGGTCCTGAGCCCAGGAACTTCTGTCCCGGTGGAGACGGGGTGGGCCATCCTCTCAGTACATGGATGTGTTCACCAGTCCGGAAGCTCCTCAAACCCCATACTATGGGATTTTTATGGAGGCTTCACTGTGTAGGCATGATTGTTTATTAACTCCATTTCCAGCTCCTCTCCCTTATTTGAAGGTCTTTCTGGTGACTAACCCACATCCAGGAGCCATCATAGGGACCCAGCAAGAGTCACCTCATTAGGACAAAAAAATGCTACTGTCACTGAGGAAATCACAAGAGATTTAGGAGCTCTGCATCAGCACCTCTGTTTACAAGGGTTTTAAGAACTCTGTGTCAGGAAACAGAGGGTGGCAGAGTCCAATATATATTTCCCATTCCTTCACTTTGGGCCAGACTTTTTTTTTTTTTTAATGTCAGTAACAGAATGAAATTCAACCTTTCTTTTCCTATTCTCCATTGTCCACCCCGTGTCACATTCCAGTTGCCATGCTACTGAGCCCCCAGTTTATCTTATATGTATATTCATTTTCAGTGGTGTCAGGTATTTGTTCCTTTCTGACACCTACCTTGGTACACATCTTACTTTGTGATGACTCTAGGTCATGCATTACAAAAGGGCTTATTGAGTAGCTGCTTTAGTAACCTCATTGTTTCCTGTGTGTTTTATAACCTAGTTTAATACTGTATTAAGGATGCTTTATTTATTTTACTACGCCAAAATGTGTTCTTTACTCCATGCCTGAATATCCATTTTAGGGTTATTTATGCATTTGGAGGGCCATAAATTAAAAAATGTTCAATAGAATTTCCTTAATTTTGATTCTTTGAAAATTGAGTAACAGTAATTTTTCTGCAGTTTCCAGACTTGAAGAAGTATTTAAAACTGATAAGTTAATTTTTCTAACTGTGCTTTAGAATTTGGACTTTTTCTAGTTCCTATGTGGTTCTTTTCCTCCCCCTCCCCTTCATTTAAGTTAATGTAATTTATTTTATATGTGCTTTGATGACAGATAAATATATGTTAAAAGAGATTATTATTATATTATTACACCATGTATTTTATTGGTGTTTACTGTTATTAAGATTAATCACCAATATTCATAATAGAAGATATATTTTGCAAGTGCTTTTGCCTACAACATTATTATATCCATTTAACAGATTGGGAAATGACACTAAGTGAGAGATGACTGGTAAATAGCAGGGTAGCAATGTCAAGCTGGAACTTCTAACTCTAGAATATTTTTTTCCAGTATGCCACATTGTTTTCTTGAGAGTTAGACTCTATTTATGTATAGGTAAAATAGGTGAATCTTATGAACTATGAGATCAAGATCACTCGTTTACCTGAGACTCCCTGTTTAATGAAAATGTAACATTCATTTTTGGGCTCGCATTGCATATGATGCTAAGTAGACATATGGTTATCTTCTTTAAGAGTTATGACCTTGACTTTCTAATCCTTTTTGTTTTTTAAGGTTTTATTTATTTTGAGAGAGAGAGAGCGTGGACACGAGCGGGGGTGGGGGAGGGGCGGGTAGAGAGAGAGGGAGAAGCAGACTGCCCAAGGAGCAGGGAGCCCAATGCAGGGCTCCATCCCAGAACCCTGGGATCATGACCTGAGCCAAAGGCAGATACCCAACCGATTGAGCCACCCAGGTGCCCCTTACCTCTCTAGTCTTAAGATTAAACACTTCTTTTGGTTTTGATATAGTAAAGATCAGAGGAATTGTAGTCTGTGTCTTCCTGTGATCTTGAGCAATTTTCATAACTTTTCTGAACTTATTTTCCTCATTTGCTATATTACTACAGTGAGTGGCTGTGAGGATTTGATAAACATATAAAATGCGATGGAATATGCCATACATATCACATGTGGTATTATTATTGCATTCAGATTGTATATTACTTACAGGGTAGATTTGTAAGAGTTATGGGATGAACAATTTTTATGTTCATCACAGAGCAATTCATTGTATCACTCCAAGATCCAACATCACTCCAGAGCTTTTGGTCATTGGCTTAAAGGGATCAGAGGCCATTCAGTGAGCTATTCAATTAGTTGACTAATACCTTAAAAACTGTCAATCATATTTTAATTCAAATTAAATTCAAATGAGGAAACCAAGCTCAGAGAAGTAGTAGTAAATGATTTGAAGTCACAGAGCAAGTTAAATGAGAGAAAACAAACTTAGGTCTTCCGGTTCCAAATTGGTGGGCAACATCTTTAGTGGAAATCATGTGGTACTAAGTGTGTATCCCAGGTGAGAGATAACTCAATTAACATGTTTATTTTCAGGCATTTCACACTTATTCCCAGGGTGGGGACTCACAGGTGTCCCACATGTAAGATTGTTTGTTTAGAGACTAAAACAACTTTCCAGTTATCTTAACCTAGACATTCTGGTCCACTCTTAGCTGATGTAACTACTTACGATTACCTCCTCAGTGGCAGGGTTCCAAGTACTCCCTCCTCTCCAGGAAGAGAATCAATTCCTGATATGAAGGGCTTTCCTAAACCCAGACACCAACCATCTGAAGGCGTAAGCAATGTTAGTACCTTTCTCTTCATATTTAGGATAAAAAAATGGTTTCATGTAGAATTCATAAAATTAGCATGAAACAAATATTTGGATTCATCCATCAGCATCTGCCCATGCATTGAAACTGTTTACATGGGTGACTGAGGGATTTGACGCAAATAGCTTTAGGAATCACGATACGGAAACTCTCACGCATGATTAGCAGTCCTCAATGTTTTAGACAAATAAATAGAAAATAATGCTAACTTGCTTCTGTTTACTTTGAGTCCAAATTGATAAACTTCATGAGCAGGAAGGAATGATTCATTTAGCAGCTTTCAGGAGTTGGTAGTATTTCATTAAAAGTGTGTAGTACTTTTTCCTTGTTGCAGTATTTGTATTTTGGGGGGCCTCTTTTCAGCAATCTTGAAAGCTGGTTCTCAGTTACTGGCACACTTACCTCCTTTAATAATGGCAATGAATGTTCATTCACTATGTGTCTTTAACAGGATTGAATGCAAGAAGCCTACAGGGTAAAGGTAATAAACTTTTAAGATCATGATTATTATGAATGGCTTCAGTCTTTTAGATAGTTCTATAAAAGGTTTTTCTGTGACAGGTGAAATTCCAGTCAACTGAAAAGGTGATCTTTTAACTCAGGTACCGTGGGACATATCTTAAATGTTTTTTTTTTTTTTCTTCCATGAATCTTTGCAAAGCATGTAAGTCTGCATAGGGGAGAAACATTTCTATAGAAAACATGTTCAAGTGACAGGTTTTTATGGTCTAGACATTCCAGAATTTCATAAGATTTACAAGGCTCCAGTAAAATGTGGTAGAAAAACTCATAAAACTCCAGTGGCTTGAAATGAAACATTTCCACGAAGTGGAAATCAACCTGCTTTGATTAAAACACAGTTCAAAGGGAAGTAAACCAATGTGATGCAACAGATTTAGTTAAAATAGTGCTTTTTTTTGACATCCTCTGTCACTCTCCTCCATCGCCTTCTTCTCAGTAAAAATGGCATACAAAGAAGCCACTTATTTATTAGAATAATTAGAAGTTATTTATTTATTTATTATTGTGATCCTGAGACTGTTTGTTTTTATTTGGTATATTAGGAAAGAATATTGGTTCCCTGAAATAGTATTTTGTTATACACACACACACACACACACACACTTGGGCATACACATGCACACTTTAGACTTTCACTTGGGAGAGAGGCACTGTGCAAGTCTCATTCTAATTTAGGGAAGACTAATTATGTCCATTGTAAATGTAGTTTCAGTGTTGGATCATGGGCATGTTTTTAGTCAAGCTGAATCCTTTCCCATTAAATTTATTGTGTGCTGTGAGTTTGGAAACAGGTATAGGGGATGCAGTTAGTTTTGATTCTTCTTGGTCAGAGCCTTATAACATTTCTTCCGGGGGGATGGGTATGTGTGTGTGGATGGTGGCAGTGGTGGTGAGATGTACATCTTTTAGTCTTTATGTGTATTCCCTTAGTTGATTTTTTTACTTATTTTTATTTCAACAGAAAGGTTCATTATGGCTAAGGGCTGAACAGAGAGAGAGATGCCATCAGGAGATTTAGTAAGTTGAGAAGGAAGCTTGTTAGTACATTTAGGGTTGTCAGGCTCTTGGAATTTGTTGCACGCTAAAAAATTTCAAGAAATTACAGTGCACCAGAATGCCAATTATTTAAGGAGCAAGCTACAGTTTTCTAGTAAGTAGAGTCCTCTTGAACACTAGCCTATCAAATCAAAGCCATCATCTCCAGGTTGCTTATGAACACAGCATCAGAGCACAGAAATATGCATGGTCTACACTACGGTTCTTAAACTTTAGTGTGTCTTAGAATCACCTAGTGGGCCTGTAAAATGCGTATCGCTGGGTCTGACCCCCAGAGTTTCTGACTTGGTAGGTCAGGAGAAGAACCTGAGAATTTGCATTTCTAACAAATTCCCAGGTGATGCTGATGCTGTGGTCTGGAGGTCCACTTTAAGGACTACTGTTCTATAGTAGTAATATGTTGCTTAAGTCGTATTACAGCTTTGTGAATTATTTCACCTTTGTCATACAGTGTAATTTTCCAATGATGAGGATACTTGTGTCTACCGAATGTAATTATTTTTCACCCCAGACAATACTTGATAAACACAAACTGTTATTAACCAATACCCTTTCTACATCAGCCACAAGACATATCATTGAGATGTGCTACTTGCTAGGTACGTGACAGCATCACTGAGATGGTCGTAACTCTCTTTAATAATTATTAGATCCCAGTTATGCTCTTCTGAGCACATCCCTTGGGTGCTATGCTTTGGTTAGTAACTGGATTTCCTAGGGAGAGGTGTGAGAATCTGCATTTCTCATTTGCAAACAGTTCACAAACCATCTCCTTAAGATGAGGCTGGTTCTCTGATGGGCAGTGTCTTCTACTACAGGTTCTTGCACTTGCTTCAATTCCAGAGGGTGGCATTTTCCCTGACCTTATCCCCCAAATCAAGTGGGGTGCACTTTTTATAGCTTTTCATGTGCAGTTATGACAAGTAATGATATCTCACATTTATTTAGAGCTTATTATGTATCAGAAGTTACCCTAGGCACCACGCATGTATTAACTTACTTCATCTTCACTACAACCCTATGAAGAATGTACTTTTATTAGCTCTACATTAAATATGAGAAAAATGAAGCCGAAGAGAGGTGAAGTAGTTTGCTTAGGGTTGTGATAATACATGGGCCATCCAGGATTTGAACCCCAGAGTTAGATGTTCGTTTGACTGTTGGTTGCTGTTGGTCCCTTCAGTATGAGTGGTGGGGAGGGGAGCTTATCCCCAGTTATGTTTCTAGACACTAAGGCCTTCATTGCCACTATGCAGGTTGGTCCTATACAAAGGATCCAGGACAGGAGACTGAGAGCAGCTGAAATTGAGCTGTTCTAGTTCACCAAGCCATCTCTACACTGTGGGCTCTACCATCTGAAATGTGCCTCTGCAATGTCATACAAAGGCTCTATATAGATTAGTGCTGGTTAGGAGGGAACTCTTGCTCTGCTTTCTTAGGAGGGAAAAGTACAGGAAAAACATTTTAGGTCTCTTTCTGGCCTCCCTTTCTCTGTAGAAGCCATTTCAGTGCATCCTTGCTGGTGTCCAGCTATTCCTGTAATTGGTTGGTGATGATAAAGTTAAATTCAGGGTGTGTGTATGGGTGGTGAATTAGAAAGCCTAATTGTGGCCTCATGTCTGAGAAAAGTATCTTTGGTTAGGTTCGCTAGTAGAAGAGCCTGAGGCAGGGATTTGAGTAAATACGGTTTATTGAGAGTGTTCTTCAGGAAACCCTGTAAGGGAGCAGGGAAGCAGAATAAGGAAAGGGAAGGAGCTGAGCAAGGAAAGATGTGGCCTCAGGTCATGTTCACCTGCACCACAGGGGAAGGGCCCAGTGTATAGAGACCACAGCGAAGTTACTTCTCCTTGAGACAGGAGGGCTGGAATAGGGTGGAGGGAGGGAGTGATGGGCTTGTAACTTCTCAGATGAAGTGACCTCATCAGCTGAGGATAACTCTTGGGGGGTCATCTATGGGATATTTAGCAGTCAACACTCACAGCAGCTGAGGGTGTGTGCCCTGAGCCCTAAAAGGCATCCGGGTGTGGTACCAAGCTCTGCTTTCAAATTTAGTTTTAACAGAAATAAATATTTTTATCTTCCATTTAACCCCCATATCTACTCTTCATTGGTGAGAAGAGAGATGTGATTATCACTCTGAAACCCCAGCAGTAGGCAACCAAGCTTTACTCTGCGTTAATACCAGCTTGAGATGGTTTATTTATAGAATAATCACACATTTACTTAAGCTTTTCATTATAGCACTCTAGGACTGAGTTTGTCTAGAAGAAAGAAATGAAAATAATAATTTGTACGATTTGGTTATTTTTTTTTTCTTTCTAATAAATGAAGGGTATGACTCCCGGATGTATATTATAAAAAAGAAAACAAGAGAAGTCAAAGTAAACATATAAATGGTACTTTTGGCTAATGTTGAGATTGCTCCAGCCATGAAGCCTCCATGAAACCTTCGTAACATACTGGAGAATATCAGGCTTTGGAGAAGGACAGAACTAGGTTCAAATGGAGATTGTAACTCACTCAGTAAACTGTTCAGTTTAGGTAAATCACTTAATCTCCCTGAGCTTCATTCTCTTCATTTGTTAGATTGTCGGGAGACTCAAGCTGTATCTAAAGCTTCTCTAACAAGTGCCTGACACATAGTAGATGCACAAAACATTGAAACCATTCCTTCAGTAAAGATTTATTGCCTGTGCTATTTTAATAGATGCTGAACAACCCACTAGGCACTGAGGCTATCAGTGTGGATGTGACCCAGTTCTTTGCCCCCAAGAACTCTTAGTCTAGTGAGAGAAAGAGACACATGAGTAAATAATTACAGTGTTAAGTGGGACAAAAGAGGTGTAGCTTTGGGAGACCAGATGAGGAAATAATTACCTGGGGGCAAAGTCTCTGCAGGGGAGGAAAAAATGGAGTTGGATTTCACAAGATGGAAACAAGCTTTCTAAAGGGTAGAGGAAACTGCAAGGCAAGGATGCACAGAAAGGCTTGTAAACACTATGTAAAGTCATCAGCAAAGACATGTAGAATAAGGGCTGTCTGAAAACCCTGCTTTTGGCCAATCTGATGTTCATACCTGTTGCTACAAATCAATATCCACACTCCATTTTAGTCCTATAAACTTTTGAACTGAATGATTATGTATGATACCATTTTCCTATCCCCAAACATGATTTCTGTAGGTATCAATAAACCATCAGTAAATGATGAAAATTATAATGACACATTAGTTTGAGTATATTGGAAGCAGCAGAGGTGTGTCAAAAAATTGATTATGCATATTTTGTTTAATTTGCATTCACTAAGATACAGCTTAAATGTAGTGGAGGCCTAATATTTCCATGAATATGATATTGAATCTTTTTAAAGGGAAGAATTTTTTTGTATATTAAATAGTGATTCCTAATATATCTATGCAAGTCAATACTTTCAGTTTAGGGATAGTTTAATCTGAGAGGATTATGGCTTTAAGATCTTTTAATTACTAAGGAGGAACAAATATGTATTGAGCACTTAACCAAGTACTAGATACATTGTAGTATCATTCAAGCTTTTCAACATGCTTGGGAGATACAAGGAGCAGTCACTACTGTTTGCCTACCTATGCTCTACACTCATCCTTACTAAAAAAAACTCTACTTTGTTCAGACATATGGTGGTATAGACCCCTTTCCTAGCCATGGGTGATGAATGGTGATTCAACCACAGTATCATGTCCTACCAGTGATTGGTTTAGAGGTGAACATATGACCCAGCTCTGGCCAATGGGACCTAAGGAAACATGTGCTGGGAGCTTCTTGGTAAGATTTTCCTTTTGGTGAAAAGGCGAATATGTTGCACAAGAGAAAGTGCTTTTCAGCTCCTTCCAGCTTTGGGCATTTTCATGTGAGAATATAATTCTTGGAACCATTGTACCCATTTTGAGATCATGGTGGGGAACCAAGACAATTGCAGAGAAACCCATTTAGTTTCTGAATAGTTGAACTACAGAATCAATATCTGGAACTATCTCTGGACCACATGGTATATTAGAAAAATAAGCCACAGTTGTTTGAGCCAGTTGTAGTCAGGCATTCAGTTACTTGCATCCAAAAGCATCCTAATTATGTATTCCCATTTTATAGGTTAGGTCACTGAAGTGTAGGGGGTCCAAATCATTTATTCAAGGTCTTTCTCTTATGGAGCAGGGAGGCAAAACCAGGTCTGTTGGAATCCAAAGCCCAATCTCTGTGTCCTATAAAAAACAAGTTGAGGAAAGTATCTTTTTTCTTCCTCACATATTGGACATTATTTCATTCATTCTTCCTCCCTCCAGGAATTTTCAGAAACTGCCAAGTCAAGTACCAGGGTAACACAGAAGCTCAAAAACATGGATGTTCCATCAACCAGCTTTACTGTATATTAGTTAATGGTTACTATCTATTGACAGTTTGATATATGCTTTGTGCTTAGTACTTCACCTACATTATTTTATTCTCTCAATAACCTTGTGAGGTAAGTTGTTTTGAATGAGGAAAATGCATTTCTGAAAGGTTAAACATGTCCAAGCTCATAAGTGGCAGAGCCAGGATTCAAACCCACTTTTACTAGTGTTTTTGACCACTGTGCTATACTTTGAATATCCCTTGAATCCTATTCTACCATAAGCCATCTCTGAAAATCCTGAGAAGAAAATAAATAGTTTTCCCAGTTTCTTTTCTACTTTTACAAGGCAACCGCACTGCCAATAGAAGTTTCTGCAAGAATACATTTTTACTTTTGCCAAGACAAAAAAGGAATTAACTTAATATGGTGCCCAGCTGTTTGCCAATAAATTATAATATCTTAGGTTGGAAGAGGTTGTAGAAACCATCTTGTCCAGATTTTCCTTCCCAGATTGGCCTCCTCAAGCAGAGGTTATTCAACCTTTGTGTAGAAATTCCACTGGTCCTGCAGTGGCTTGCTTTGACATAGCTCCAGCTGTTAGAGAATTTTTCCTTTTTATTAATTTTCTTTCTTTTTTTTTGATAATATTTATTTTAGAGTTTCTAGGTCAATCGTCTGTACAAGTACAAGCTTTGACATCATAAAGATCTAACACGGAATATTGTTTATTTTTGCTTCATTCCAGTTTTGCTCATGATTAAAATGGGGAAGAGAATCTCTAAGAGTGTGGGGGTCAAGGTAGAGTTTAAAGGAGAGGCTCACATTTCCAAGGGAATCTGAGTAGGTTGGTTAATTGCTACTTTAAGGGTAAAACATTTGGAGCAGTGATGTCATAGGCTATTGGGCAGGAGGTAGCTTGCCTCACCTTGTCTCAGGTGCCCTTTTGTGCCTAAGGGCTGGGAGTTACATGGTAGGATGTCCTATTTTAAGAGTATGCCATAGTGTAGCTCCTTAGAGACTGTATGTGTGGCAGTTACCTTCAGAAGGGGGCTGCAGACATGGCAGTAACAGAGAGTAAAAGAATCTCATCTGGTATCCACACCGAGTTTGAAATGTAAGTGCTCAATAAATGTAAGTTCATTTGAATTTTTTCTTACTCCACTTGCAAACCTTTCAAGTTCTTATGGACAGCCATCACTCAATTCACTTCAGCAAATGCCCACTGAATGCTTACTCTGTTTGTCTCATTTTCCTAACTCTGCAACAACTACCCCAACATAGGGATTGCATCTTCCAGTTCTTTAGTCTTGTCCCATGGCCCTTAGATAATGATAGAGGACATGCCTTCAAAGTTTGAAAGTCACCCCAATTGATTCTAATATAACACCACACTGAAGTTTTTGTTCTATGATGAGGGAAGCAGAATTATGTCACCAAGTTATTTTTTGGTCCCCCCAGTTTTTAATAACCTTCATTGGATGGTGAAGGGTTGCAACTATTAAATTTAATAATAAATTTAATTGCACTGGGGGAGTTTGGAGGATCAGATCATTCAAACAGTGATTGACTGGCTCCCTGTCCTTCTACATCTCCTCTTGCCCCAGTTGAGACCAATGCCCTAGGCTAGCTTAGCCTCTAGTCTAGTTGTCCTCCAAGTTTAGTGTGCATACGAATCTCCTAGGGAACATTTTGCAGTCCTAGATGTCATCCCCAAGGATTCTGATTCATATGGAGGCTCAGAATTGACTTTTTAAAATGATAATCCTCACATAAGATCATCCTTTTGAGAAGTATGCAAGTAGGGAAAATTTAAGAACGCTTTGATTATCAACATGAAAGTAACCTTACTGTGGGCTCAGCGATGGCCACCTTCTTGGATTCGGACTCTGGGCTTTTATTTCTTCTTTGTGAGAAAATATTTGCCTTTTACCCCAATGTTGGGCCTTGCCTTAAAACCACTCCCTCCCCACATCTCTCAGAAACTGGGGCTTTGGTGCTCTCGGTTACAACTGGGTCCATGTTTTCTGTACTCATTTAAGATAGGAATTTCTGGACCCAGAATAAGGTAAGGCTCAGTAATTGATTAGGTGAAGGTGACAGAGGAAGAATATCTGATTTGGTGGGGCATCTCTGCTGTGACAAAGTTGAGCTAGAAACAAAGTAATTCAACTATTGGCACCATTCCTAAAGTTGTCATCCTTGAATTTTTCTTTATTACTCTATAACCTTTTGGGTTCCTAACTCCTTTTATCCTTATTTTTGGTTTCCTGACTCGGATTTTTGAATCTGTAAAATCCCAGTTCTGACTCCTTGGCCTGACCCTGCACCACTTCTAGATTATGATCTAAGTTTAATTATTCTATCATGTATTTCTACTGATAATGGATGTAACGATAATTAGGGTGATCATAATAATATTAATAAATAGCTATAGAGTGCATATTATACATTTTACATGTACTTTGTCATTTAATCCTTAGAGCAAACATAGAAAGTAGGTGCTTTCCTTTTTTTTATTATTTATTTATTGCATCTCAAATTAGCCACTAATAAGTATTATTATTTATTTATTGCATCTCAAATTAGCCACTAATAAGTAGGAAACTAGTATTTCTTTTTTAAAAATTTTATTATGTTAATCACCATACATCATTAGTTTTTGACGTAGTGTTCCATGATTCATTGTTTGCATATAACACCCAGTGCTCCATTCAGTATGTGTGCTATTCTTATCCCACCTTTTAAATAAAGAAACTAACACACAAATAGGTTAGAGTTATACGGGTGTTAAGTGGCAGAACCAGAATTGAGATGCAGGCTGGCTGACTCCTGGAGCTGTGATCTCATCAGGTGCATTTCATTGTTCAATTCCATCTCTACCATGCCCTCCACTGCTGACCAAGTGACAAAAAAAGTCTCTGAAAAAGCCTCCTTTTCTTTTAATGTATGATAACTTATGGAGATGGGGGAATAAAGTTCCCCCAAATTCCTCCCTGAAACTCTGGGAACATTTAATTTCAGCAGTATTTTCCTCTAAAAGAGCATTTTTGAAACTGTGACATTCCCTGTTATCTCTCCTAACTAATGAGATCATCCCAATGATTCTGGGGGGCTAGTTGCATTTATCAGTGGCGCCTTTGTTGCACAATTTCCATTTTCACTCTTGAAGATACAATAATAGATTTATGCCTGATGGACTGTGATGTGGTTTGCATCTAAGAGAAAAACAATTCTTTCCAAAAAAATACCATATCCCCAAATGATTTTATAATTGCAAACAGTGTTGACGAGCTCTTTGGCTTAAATAAGTTTATAACATATTTGCTGTGTTTCTGTGTAGATATGTTTTGATGTGCTTGCTAAGGAAAAATAATTAAAACCCCTCTGCCATTTCTAATTGAGAAGAAAGAAATGCAACCCATTAGTTGATGTCTACCATAATAAGATTTTTTTTCTTCCTCATTTCATTCCAGATTTGTTTCAAGGATTAACTTGTGTTAAATAGTTTCAGGTCTGAGCGTCAGCCATGTTTCTCATTATTGGAGATCAAAATGGCTTAATTCCCTTTGTGTGTTGGTGCCACTAAAACACAAGGGAATCTTAAAACTACAAACTTCTGATAGAAGCACCACATTTTCCTAGTCAATCTGCCCAGCAGAGCTTGTATTTTTTCTGCATTAAAGGCTGGAACAATGCTTTGTACTGACAAGTCTCAGGGTTTTGGTGTCATGCACAGGCTAGGCAAGATACTCTGTATCTTCAAGTATGTTGTTGCAAACTTTACTTTTTAATGTTCTTTAAATCAACTATTGTGTTTGATCTTTAAGCAGAATGTGGCCATCCACTTGATGGGATGGTAAGTACTATCATCCAGGTTAATCCAGGGGCCTTCGGATTTAAACAGATCTGACTTTAAATTTGATTCTACCACTGGTTATATAATGGGGCCAGTTTTGGAAACTTTCCTCATCTGTAAAATGGGCTAATGTTATACCTTCTCATTGGCTGTAGAAACTGTACGAGATACAAGGCATGTTAAGCAATTGATGAGCACAGGAAGACATGTTGTTCAGTGCTCAGTTAGTTCTATTGTATGTTACCCTGTTGTGTTGAAAGACAAAAGGTTGGTTTCAAAGGCTTCAAGATTCTTTCCAGCTCTAGCATTTCACTGTGACATTGCTAGATTTGGTATCTGGTTGATTCAGGCTAAGCAATTAGATGCTAAAGGAGAATTGTTGGGTCATAGGAAAAAAGGACAGTAAATAGCAAACCTCTTCTGTGTTTAAGATCTGAACCAGTTGAGACCAAAATGTCACTCTTACGACAACTGAAACTGAAAGTGAAGACGGGGGCCTGTGTCTATGGCTTCCTCACAGAGAACCCCTACAGGAGCCAGGGGTTCTACCCTTGCATCTGGCCCGGGGTACTGGCCTCATTCTAAAGGGGCAAAGGACACGTGTTTCCTCCCGACAGCTTGCTCTTAAGAGGACATGACAGAGCTCAACTCCATTGCCATCAAGGAGGAGGGAAGGGAGTGAGGGGCTAGAGTGGAGCCAGGGGCATCATGCCAGTGATCACCCTCCACCTGGAAGGAAACATCAAGAATGGGAATGAGTGCTCCCCTGACAGGACAGGACTGTCTACTTCAATGTCTATAGAGTTCAAGAAACAGGCAGCCCAGGTTTCACTCTGTGAAGACACAATTTGTGGAAATAGATTCAGATGTTTTAGAGACATTTTACTTTACTTGCAAGTTAAACTGGTTCATATCAGTGAGCTCAGTCTTTTCTTCTGAATCCACAGAGTCCTAGGAACTTAGTATCCATGTACAAAGGTAGGAATTGAGTAAAGGATCTTCCCTCAACTATGCTCTCCTCCATCTTTCCCCAACTACTTATACCATTTATGACCCCAACAGTGAATCTTAAAGGAACTGCTTCAAAGTCTTCATACTAAAGTAACTGATGGGATGGTATTAGCAGCCATACCACTGATAATGAAGTCAAGGATAAAGGTTCAATTCCAATAGGCTTTAGCTTTAAATAGAGGTAAATTGTTTTATTACAAGATTTGGCACCCTCGCCCTTGTCCAGCTGTTTAACAAATGTTTGTCCCTGGTCACCAATGGAACCAGACTAGAGGGTGTAGATAGCTGAGTGTGAGCCATAATTACTACTGTTAAAACAACTCAAAGCACATGTCCTACTGACGGGTGTGGAGATGGCAAGCAGTATTTGCACAATGCAGACAGTCTGAGGTATGTTTTCAAGTTGTGCTTTGCAGGAGGTCTTAGGCACACAAACATTTTCAAGAGTTTTAGAATCCTGATATATGCATGAGTAGAGGGGTCCCACGTGTACTAATTCCTCCTTTTCTATGCCATCACTTGGAGGGTCTTCTCAAGATCAGGAGCCTTTGCCTCTGTGCTGAGGCTCTCCTTTTACTACTTTTATTATAGCACTGATATCGTTGTTTTTTAATTTTTAATTTTAAATTTAAATTTTAATTTTTTTAACCTGTTTTGACTTTTTCACCAGGCTGAGAAGTCTGCAGGAGCAGGGTTGGATTTGTATGGCTCCACTTTAATTTGCTTTGTCCTTAACTGGAATTGATTTTTTAGAAGAGCTTTCTCTTAAATTGTTCTGGATTTCCGTTAAGCAGTACAGAATGCCGCTATATGCAAAGTCACTTTACATGAGAGCAAATGCGTATGAAATCAGCAAACTCTCCAACTGTGCCGTTCTTCCCTACTGGGAGAGCTTTCTTCATTTACATAGGAGAACATGAAGCCAGAAAAGAGGAAGATACAAACATGAAATCTCCAAGAGCCTTTTGGAAACGCAGCAGAAAAACACAACACTTAAGCGAGGGAAGCCAAGTGGTTTTCGAGTTTGCTGTGAAGCGGCAGCTTTAGGTGGAGAATGACCTTCTGGGGAACGTCCGGTGGCTCTGGCTGGAAGACGAGGGGCTGCCATTTTGCAGTCTGTGGATGCGAGAGAGGGGGAAAAGATCGTGTAATTGTAGCAAAGCATCTTGAAACTTTTTAGTTTCATTTGTTTCCAAACAGGAAGACAAAGTGCTGAAGAAGCCTTACAGAGAAGGGGAAGCCTCAGGCAGTTTTTGTCCTTTGGAGGCACAGCTGAATCGGTATCACCGCTTTTCCCAAGTGGTTTTCTTTGGATTTTTTTTACCTGGGGCCAACCATGTACAACAAAAGTAGAAGAGAGCTGCTTGACTGGAACCAAGTCGCAGTCAAAATGCTGAATTTGTAGCACTGGGTGTGTCCGACATGCTTATAAGTGGCCCTCCCTCCCCACCTTCCATCACACAACTTCTGGAGGTTCAGGATGCAGGCAAGCTTTCCTGCTGTGCTGTTTGTTGGAAGGTGTAAAATTTTGCCTTACAGAGTCTGAAATGAGATGCAAGTGGACCCAGTACCAGAGAACAAATTTCTATCCCCTTTCACCCAGCCACAGAAATCACAGATGTGCTTGAGTACCCTTTTCTCTGGAGGAGTCACCTCAGGGCTGTTTGCACATTAGAAACATCTAGGGAGCTTTAAAAAGTCCTGATGCCAAAGCCCCACTTCAATCCTATTAAATTAGATGCCCTAAAGGTGGGAACCATGTATCCAAAATTTTTTAAGAGCTCCCCAGGTGATGGTAATATGCAGCCGGGGTCCAGGAGACCTGACCCAGAGCTCTTGATCCCACAAACAGCCCTTCTCTTTCCTCTGGGTTGACTTTCCACCCAAATAGCTCCCTGATCTCCATCAGTGGAAGCTAAGACTGCCTTTCAGTTTAATTCAGTTCAATTACATACAATTGAGTTCAATAAATGTTTACTCAACTGCTTCTCTACCTTTGATTTCTGATTGTGTTTCCCATGAGTGGCGAGAACCAATGTTTCCCAAATAGGAGGGCAGAGATACTTGAATTTATCTCATTTTTTGAGAAGCATATATTTTTTTAAATTGTTAAATGCAGATAACAAATTTCTCAAATTATGCATTGAATTGGCACTTCAAACTTTTTCTGACAGTCAAAGCTCTGAACAGATATATGTTTGTATATATGTAAAACATCCATCTTTTAATGTGTTCATTTATTCAGTGCATGTTATTAAGCATTGATGAGCTGGGATAAATAAGACAGAGTACTTAGGTTTTGAAGAGTTACCAGGCTAGTGGGAGACATGAAATGTGAACAAGAAATTAAAGTACTGTGAGCTGCTAAAGCTAAAAGAGGCATGTATAAAAGGATGTTGCAGATGAATTCAGAAGAAGAAATTGTGCCTGGCAAGGCGGAAAGGCTTACAGAGGAAATATACATGAGTAGCCATTCTCCATGAAGGATTTCAGGCGATGGGAGGAGCATGTGTAGTGTTTGAAGGTTAGAATTAAATGTTTGGCTGAAATCAGGAAACACAGGAGGAGACAGGGAAGAAACTTGAAGGCTCTTAACTATCTTTAGAGCTTTATCTGTCGGACCAGTGTTTCTAAAGCACTCTTGACTCATGGCTGACTCAAATTCATGAATTAGCAGCTAACTCTTGGGTGTGCAAAGGTTGAGAGAACCTGCCAGGTGGGATAAGATAACAGCTGGCCTGCTTCTGGAAAGTGATGGAGAAGCCTGTGAGGAGGAGCTAAGAATTTAGGCTCTAAAATTGGATCAACCTGGGATTTCATACACTAACTGTTGGAACCTTGCACAAGTTCCTGAACCCAACTGTTAAAGTGAAGATACTCCATGCTTACCTCATAGGGTTTTTTTTTTTCTTAGTTTGTTTTGTTTTTAATGAAGGCTCATTGTACTAGGTACTTTATAAAGTGCTTAAAAAACTGCCTGAACTTGGGAAGTGTCAATAAAATGTAGCTCTCCCAGTTGAGATACTGAATTTTCTCCTTGCAGTTTCCTTTAATTTTTATTTGTGTATGTTTGTGTTTCTCATCGTACCTGGCGTTCTTCCCAGTACATACTCAAAGACCATCACACTGACTGATTATGAGAAGTGCATGATTTTGGACATACAATATAAAAAGATTTTTCAGAAGTAGTCAACTAAATCACCATCAAGAAACAATACAGTTCTAGAAAGTTCTCTGATAGGCTTATTGAGTCTCTTATCTATAGGTTAATTCTGAAGTCCTCTGTGTCTCTGCTTCCAAAAATTAAAACCACCAAAAAAATTACCAGGTGGAGTCCATCTGCAATATCTAATCTGATCTCTTCAGGCTTGCTCATTCTCTTTACATTTTAAGACTAGGTGAGGAGGGTGATATTTGAGAAAGATTGAAGAATGCATGGATTTTTTTTTTTTTTTATGGCTGAGAATAGGCATTCAGGCAGTGAGATTAATATATGTAATGGTATACAAATATATTTAGGAACAAAAAGTAGTGAAATAGTTTGCTTTGTTGGAACACAGGTTGCATGTATAGGAAACATAGAGAAATAAACCTCAAAATTTAGGCTGAAGCTACAAGGGTCCTCTTTATAGATTCTATCTGGAGAATGAAAACGTGGAAAATTTATGTACATCCTATAAAATAGCTGACATCTCTTTGAAACGTGGCTCCACATTTCTTTTAAAATAATTTTACCTCACCTTTTATTCTGTTATTTTTATTTCTCTTTGTGTTTATTTATTTTTTCTCTTGTGTCTTATTGAGGGTATTTGTGGCAAGGTCCCAATCTTGACTAAGGGTTCATCTGCTTCCGATGCCTGTTCTTGTACCACCTAAAGTCACAGTCTGTTCCTGGAAGAGTATACTCATTTGCACAATAACCAATTGTGATGTGAAAAAGGGAGGGTTATAACATCAATTTGGGTATGAGCGGCTGGCATGGGAGAAGTCTGACAAGGCACAGATCCTGTTTCTGTACATATGTCCTTAATAATAATGAAGGGATAGGGGGCAAATTATGCTAGAAGGGAGCAGAGTCATTTTTGAATAGCTAGTTTTCTGAGGGAGTACATATGATGTCAGCAATTAATTAAGGCCCTAAATTCTGTTTTTCTATAAAAATCCTATTTTAGTTGCGGTATCTTTGACGCATCTGCTGGCATAAGCAGGATATATGCCACAAATAAAAATTCAAAAATATCTCTTTCTTGTAGAACTTGGAAACATAAATTCTGAAATTGAAGGAAACCTACATAGCATCAGAAGGATCCCAGATCCTTTCTAAGATGGAGGGCAGTGAAGTCCATGCTAAATCCAGACACCCCTAAGTGGGGGCCGTGAGGAGTTTGATATGGGAGGGAAGACAACGCCAACAGGAATCAGGTCCAGGATTTATAACTGGACAGTTTCAAATCCATGTTGGATGAACCTTCAGTGGTAAGGGCATTTCTGGAAGAAATGATAAACAATTCCAAAAGTGAAGAATTTATCTCAACCCAGATAATGACAGTAAGAACTTCAAAGTTTCAAGATACTGGTAACAGAAGGTAGAAGGTTGATAGGATCAGGCATTGCAAAGTCCTGTTTTCCAACTTTTACCTAAAATGAGGACCAGTGGGTTATAATTAGGTCCCAGGTGGCTTCTTTCAAAATAATCTAAGGTACATCTAGAATGACAGATTATTTGAGCTGAGAGGGACTTGATTGCACATTGAGGCCAACCTTCTAATATTTTATGAGGAAATTGATGTCCAGTGATCTCTTAGCCAATTTCTATCAGAGCCAAGGGCAGAATTATGGTCTTGTAAGAGCTTTGTCCGGGTCATTTTAATGTCCAGCCCTCTCTTTATACATAAATCCCAAAAGCATCCTAAAGCTTAGCTTGGTGAGTCCCAAGGTAGGAGTAAGGAGGAGTGGGCATGTTACATGACCGCTGTGGAAAATCTGACATGTGAGTGTAAACTACCAGGAACAGCAAGTAGCCAAAAATCACAAAGAGAATCCAAATAGTGCTGTGGCCAATTCAGTCCAGTTTTTCTGGTCATTTTCAAGATCTGGGGGAAACAAAACAGGGATTTTTGTTTGGAAATGGAGAACAGAGTTGAGAATTTCCTCAAAAGCAGAGGAGGGAGGATCCTTCTAAGTTAAGGCAGTAGGAATGAAGGGAAGAGAGCTCAGATGTCCAGGAAGTGAGACAACCAAAAGAAAGACAGGGAAGCAGGCCCCAGGCTGGCCAGCTGCTATGGAAAGTCTGGTGATGGTGGTGGTGGTAAGAGAGGGTTTGAGACTCTCAGGAAGAATGAGAATAGACAGAGCCATCTGGGGGTGGCGTGGGTTGCAGAAGTAAGAGGCTGTCTCTGAGATTACTGACAAAGCATCTCAACTTCATCCTTCAGTCATACCCACTGGTGGGATAAGAACTTGCTAATGGGATATGAACCCAATGATTTCTTGTTGATTCCACAGGAAGGAAAAAAAAATCAAAGTGTTACAGGTCAAGGTTCTTTTTATGAAGTAACCCCCAAAATGCCCATAAAAGACTTCTGTTTAGTGAGGGAAACACATCAAGGAAATACAGAGCTGGAAGATCTTTTTCCTCACTATTAAAAGTGGCATTTAAAACATTTATCTCCTGATCTCCCCACTCCATTATAATAACACACAGTTAAAAATCATCTTCAGATATCTTCATTATCAAAAAATGTCTCAGAGAATATGCTGATGGACAGGATCTCTGCAGAAAATATTAAAAATGAAGAGCCAGACTATTACAAAGCTGTAATCATCAAGACAGTATGGTACTGGCACAAAAGCAGACACATAGATCAATGGAACAGAATAGAGAGCCCAGAAATGAACCCTCAACTCTATGGTCAACTAATATTCGACAAAGCAGGAAAGAATGTCCAATGGAAAAAAGACAGTCTCTTCAATAAATGGTGTTGGGAAAATTGGACAGCCACATGCAGAAGAATGAAACTGGACCATTTCCTTACACCACACACAAAAATAGACTCAAAATGGTTGAAAGACCTAAATGTGAGACAAGAGTCCTTCAAAATCCTAAAGGAGAACACAGGCAGCAACCTCTTCGACCTCAGCTGCAGCAACTTCCTAGAAACATCGCCAAAGGCAAGGGAAGCAAGGGCAAAAATGAACTATTGGGACTTCATCAAGATAAAAAGCTTTTGCACAGCAAAAGAAACAGTCAACAAAACCAAAAGACAACCGACAGAATGGGAGAGATATTTGCAAATGACATATCAGATAAAGGGCTAGTATCCAAAAATCTATAAAGTACTTATTAAACTCAACACTCAAAGAACAAATGATCTAATCAAGAAATGGGCAGAAGACATGAACAGACATTTTTCCAAAGAAGACCTCCAAATGGCCAACAGACACATGAAAAAGTGCTCAACATCACTCGGCATCAGGGAAATACAAATCAAAACCACTGTGAGATACCACCTCACACCAGTCAGAATGGCTAAAATTAACAAGTCAGGAAACGACAGATGTTGGCAGGGATGCGGAGAAAGGGGAACCCTCCTACACTGTTGGGAATGCAAGCTGGTGCAGCCACTCTGGAAAACAGTATGGAGGTTCCTCAAGAAGTTGAAAATAGAGCTACCATATGATCCAGCAATTGCACTACTGGGTATTTACCCCAAAGATACAAATGTAGGGATCCGAAGGGGTGCATGCACCCTGATGTTTATAGCAGCAATGTCCACAATAACCAAAGTATGGAAAGAGCCAAGATGTCCATTGACAGATGAATGGATGAAGAAGATGTGGTGTGTGTATATATATTTTATATATATATATATATATATATATATATATATATAGAATGATATATTATGCAGCCATCAAAAAGAATGAAATCTTGCCATTTGCAACGATGTGGATGGAACTGGAGGGTATTATGCTGAGCGAAATAAGTCAATCAGAGAAAGACATGTATCATATGACCTCACTGATATGAGGAATTCTTAATCTCAGGAAACAAGCTGAGGGTTGCTGGAGTGGTGGGGGTTGGGAGGGATGGGGTGGCTGGGTGATGGTCATTGGAGAGGGTATGTGCTATGGTGAGCTGTGAATTGTGTAAGACTGTTGAATCACAGACCTGTACCTCTGAAACAAATAATACGTTATATGTTAAAAAAAAAAAGAAGATAGTAGGAAGGGAAAAATGAAGGGGGGAGAATTGGAGGGGGAGATGAACCATGAGAGACTATGGACTCTGAGAAACAAACTGAGGGTTTTAGAAGGGAGGGGGTGGGGGGATGGGTTAGCCTGGTGATGGGTATTAAAGAGGGCAAGTGTTGCATGGAGCACTGGGTGTTATATGCAAACAATGAATCATGGAACACTACATCAAAAACTAATGATGTGATGTATGGTGATTAACATAACAAAATAAAAAAAAAGTTAAAAAAAAATGAAGAGCCAGATTTCTAGAATTGTGGCTTTTATGAAAACACTAAGTTCTAACCTCTGCATAGTTGCAGAAAGAGAGACTGAGAATTCTCAATGGTTAGTACCATTCGCAGTGATACGCGGCAGTAGCAAATGTAGTATGGGCCAACATGGAATGTAGATAAGTACGGGGTGTAGAAGGTGATCACTAGACACTATAGACCAAGGATGTATAGGGAAAGTTATGACCTGGGTTCAAAGAATTGCCTCTACTTCATGCTAAGGGTTCATTCAATACTTTAGTGAAGGCTAATTTTAAGATAAAGACGTACCTATACCGTACTGTTTCTCTGAAGTACTTGTTGGTATCATTAAACACACATACACACACACGTCACATAATTAGTTGGCTAATAAATAATAGTTTATTTCTTAAATAGGTTCATTTTCTTTCCCCCTCAGTGAACACTTTTGGTTGTTTACACAAAACCTTGAGTTATAAGAACCCCCATCAAAGTCCTGTTAGAAAGTTCCTTGTAACCGGTGTAACAGGTGGTTTGAACTAATCCTGGATGTTTAGTTGCAGATACAGATGCCCACTGTGGGCAGACAGGAAGCAGCCCTCTTACCAAGGATGTGCTAGAACAAGGTCAGGACATTTGAAAGAAAAAAAAAAAAAAAATCTTGCAATTACACTTTTCTGCCACTAGATGATATGCATGTATAAGCAAGATAAAAAAATCCTCCTACTTTCCTGTCTTCATTAGTGGCCGCAGTGATAATAGGTAAGTTAAGGCATCCAGAATTCAATTACAGATATTATTATGAAAGACAAAATACGAAAAAGAAAAACTGTCATTAGATTAGGATAATACATGTGAGAATAACAAATTTATTGAATGCTTATCCTTTAAGTCTGGGGCCATCAAACTATTGCTTGTGGGCCATACCCAGCTTACCAACTCTTTTGTAAATAAAGTTTTATTGAAATACAGCCACACTCATTGGTCTGTGCCTGATTTTGCTCAGCAATGACAGAGGTGAGTAGAGCCAGAGACTGTATGACCTACAAAGCTTAAAATATTTCTACCTGTTTTTTTAACAGAAAAGTTTTGTAATGTCTGGTCTAAGTACATATGGTTACACTAACTCATTTAATCCTTACAACTCTATGATTGTGGGTATGTATTATTGTTATTTGTTTTACAGATAAAGAAAACGATTAAGCACACAGTGAGTCCTGGCACAAATATTAAATGGCTATAGTAGGCACACATGACAAAGGCTGTAACTATTGATGTACCACGTCCTTGATGCTGTTGGGTTTGTGTACCAAGATGAATGACAGTTGGCTTCAAAGTTGTGGGGAACCTAGAAAGAAGAAATGAAAATTACTGCAAGGTCAGGCTGGACTCTGTGATCCATAGGTAGAAATGTAGCTGGGATAGAGTAGCTGCCCATGAGTACTTTTTCCAAAGTGACGCTTATTCAGAACATATTTTAAGAAACTATTTTGACACAATAATTCATAAGACTGAAGATGATTCATCAGATGAAAGAGTGTTTAAATTGTGATTGAAACATCAGTGATCAGGTGGAGAGACACAGAAAGAGAGTCAAAGGAAGGCTTCTTTTTAAATGTCCTAGTTTTCCACAATCAAAGGAAGTCTTTGCTCCTCTAGTGTTAGAACCTGCGTATACCTCAGCCCTCAGGATATCTGCTGGAGGTGATGGAAACTGGGGTGGGTGGGGATGGGGAGCAGGGTGGCATTCAGCTTTAGAGTTTCCTAGACTCCTAGTCACTTCAGGAATGTCTTTTCCAGTAATTTATAATGAGTAGTGATGTATGGGGATAGCCCTTAGTGGTTTATTCCACACTTGTAACTACTGGTCTTTTTCTTTTCTTTTTTCTTTTTTACTGAAAAGTTTGGGTAACTAGCTTCCTTAGAGTTCTAGATCATGAGGAGGAGAGGAGAGAATCAGGAACCAGGTCACTAGATAGTTAGTTTAATCCTTTGTCTCACATGAAGAGATGGGGCCATATTGCCTAGGTCTTTCAAGGGTTTTCCACATGGGCACTCCTGCTCTCCCCTTCCTTCACTCCCTATCCTTCACTCAAACAGGGAGACTTCTCCTGTTTGATTCTTCCACATCTTGATGTCCTCCTTCCTGAGGTTGCTCCCTTGTCCTTGCTAAAAAGAAAGCCCTGGTAGACTTCCTTCCACTCAAACTTTGTTGACTCTAAGAAAGGGGGAAGTGCTATGTTTGGTGTCTCCTTGGGGTGACATCAAGGTATGAGTGGTGGAGGGTCAGAGTGAAGGAGCAGGAAGGAGAAACTCTGGGACCTTGCAGAGGGATGTGGGGAAAGAGCCAGGCCTTCCATTTTACTGTTTTCTTATAAAGAATCTGAAATAAGCAAAGCTTCCTATGGTAAGAATTAATTTTCTTCCAAAGATCATCCTATCTGGGTTATGTGAGAAATTTATATTCTTTTTAACAAAATGGCTTAGGACACCCCAGCCCCTTTGTTTTTTTGGGTGAAATAAAAATCCCAGCTTCATGACACCAATGGAGCACTTGGCCCACATTTCACTATAGAATGAATGTCCCAAATCCAGCTTCCCTTTTCTGTAACACACAGGTATGTATATATGTATATTTGTATATATGTATTGTATTTATGCATCTATGGCTGAATTTTGTTTGGGACAGGGTATGTGGGATGGTGTCGAGCTGAAAAATTAGTATAGATAATCTGGGCTATCAGAATTTAGGAAGGGGGAAAGGCTGGGAGATCAGAGATGGTTTTATTAAAGGTAAGTGAGTTAGGTTTTGAGAGAATTTGGATATGCAAAGGAAAGGGCAGTTGAGACTATGAGATGGAGTGTCAGAAGTGTGAGCTTGACAGTGGGAACTTTGAGAGAAGATACTTCTGGTAAATGCTAAATTTAGGAGTTTAAGAATATTAGGTTAAAGTTCAAACTGGATCTCACAGTCCCAGAGAGAACCAGAAGACTTTTGACTAGAGAAGCATCATTGACCATAAATTCTTCAAGTGCAAGACCATCATGTTTATCTTTTCTTTTCTGTGCTTATCTAAGTGATCATTGATATATGTGGTCAGGGTCCAACCAATTTCAAGTGAATAAATGAACAGAAGTTATACTGTAGGAAAAGTAATCTGGGTTCTAGGTGTGGGATGAATTGGAGAGGAAGATAGAAAACAGAGAAAAAATAGGGTGAGTTCAAGGACACACACATTGTTTTCCTTTACCAAACACTCCTTATGAAATGATCAAATTTTAAGTCTCATTGCTAGCACCACAACTATAGTTGGAAATAGCTGAACATGAACCAGTCGTTGTAACCAGAGGTAGGAAATGTTTCATAAAAAGTCCGTTTGTTTCACTTTGACTACCTGGCCATGTCTTACTGTGCCCAGTTTAGGATATTCCACAAATGCAGCATGATGAAAAAAAATTATCAGGAAAGTAGATTTTGTGCTTGCCTCAATCACAATCTTTTTCTGTTTGGTGTGAGGAATAGCTTATTTAATAAATACTATTTCTCTTTATTCATAGCATCTTCAGATCTGAGACTTAAGGGATTTTTTAAATTTACTTTTTATTAAATAAAAGCCAAGTAACAAGAAAGGGTTAAATCTGAGTTATCAAAACAGGTTTTCTTCAACTCTTTATTCTTTATTCTGGCCTGGTACTTGGTATATGTGTTTAGCTAGAAGGACTCACTTTCAAAATCTCTGTGTTATTGGGTTGAGAAATAAGGGCTGAAGTCTATCCCTGGTTACGTCAAGTGGTGTCAAATTTGGCTTGCCATTCTTACTTCCTGTTGACTCCAAGAGAAAGGCTGCAGTTGGCGTCCCACGGTGAAAAACACGAAGCTCTGAGACCAGTCTGAATTACTAATCGCTACATGTCCTGTTCAGTCTAACCACTTTCCAAGCGATTAAATGAACCGCCAGGTCAGTGACTCAGCTTCCGAGGGGGTAGCCAGCAGTCCAAGCTGATCTGCACATCCTGGTTTTAATTCCCAAGGTTTCATCCAGAGCTGCCTCAGAAAGATGATTTCTCCTTGGAGCTTGTCTCTCCAGGGACAGAAAGATAGACACAGATGATGAAGTATATAGTCTACTGGAGAAGGGCCATCTCACGATGAGTCTTTTGAGGGAAAAAGTTGCAAGAATGTCATCTTTCATCAGCTGGTGTCACTGTTTGGAACCAGTCACAAGTAGTTGGGTGTGGCAGGGTGAAGTTGTCTGAAGTTTGAAAGGAGAAAATATATTGAGTAGGAAACATTAACTTTTTTTTTTTCTTTTTTGGCTTAACTGTCAGTTGATACAGTATTCCGTGTTTGTTTCAGTAAGTTCCAAAGGTTCTTAAAGATGTCACCATTTTATAGTATATCTGCTGGGTTTTCTAAGTGATTGGCTGAGCTTTGCTGCTTTTACTAAGCTTCATGTCCAGTTACCATAAAAAGCAGCACATAGTCAGTGGTGGAAATAGGGGTGGGAGTGTAGGGGCCACAAGGGAAAGCAATTCCAGGAACTCCCAGTCTCACATGCAAATTAGATTAAACTGCTCTGTGGCCAGGGCTCCCAGAGCAAATAATTCCCATTCCCACCTCTTAGCATTGTCTCTTGTGGGAATAAAGAAATCACTTTCAATTTATGTCAGCTACTGCCATGTTTAAAAAAAGTACATTATATGCCTATTATATGCCTGTTTGTCTACCTTGCTTAAGAAAACTCCTTACTAGATGACCTTTTTAAATACTTAAAAAAAAAAAAAAAGAATTTTGAGATCCTTAGAAGAAAATACTGTAAGCATATCAAAGTCTTATTTTGTCAGAAAGAAGTTGAGTCTTTTGAATGGCTGGTGCCACCATATCCTTCAGGCGGCTTTCATACTTGGCATAAAACTTTTAGTCATGTCTCATATTCCCTTTGTTTTGATTAGTTAGTACATGATAACTTGACAACACTCAAATGTGAAAGCTTGAGAAAGGGAGGGTGACAGGGAGGGAAGAAGCCCTCCAGCCATCAATTCTTTCTTTAAATTATTTTTTAACATGAATATTTCTTAAACACATTGACTGAAGGTGAACCCAAAGAATACATCCAAAACCACAACCTGGATTCTCTGAATGTGGCATGTCAGTGCTTTCTGGAAGCGACATGTGACCATGTGTACCGTCAGAGAGCAAACATGTAAATCACTTCTTTCCCAGGACACTTTGAGCACTGCTGCTTTATCTGCACAGATGTGCTGTGGGCCTTGCAGATAGCATCTGTTTGTTCTATTTATGGGGGGAAAAGGCATGTATTTGTGAGCTTAGCATGAGCACAACTTTCTTTGTGGATATTTTATTTCCTTATAATTAAAATTTTTGCATTTTGGAGCCAAGGAATTTGAGTCGTTGGCAGTTCTAGGTGCCTTCTGAATTCCTTCTTGTGTTCATTCCTCATTTGCTCCCCTGCCACCCCCAAATTTCACGGAGTTAAAATCAGAACTGGAGAGATGAAGTCACTAGTACAAGAGCATATAGCATTTATTATTAGTTTCATTCATCATTATTGATCTGTCTACTTATTTACTTATTTTATTGAGGGCCTATTATATTCTGGGCACTATGCAACATTCTAGAACCTGGTGGTAAACAAAAACGCCAGTTTCTGCCCCCCGTGTATTTTATAGTTTACTAGGGAAAGATACAACAATAAAAATAACCACACTGAAATATACATACAACTTCATCCATGACAAGTGCTACATGATGCCTTAAGAGCCTAAAATAGGCTAATGTGAGTTGGTCAGAGAGGTAACAGAAGGTTTCCTTGAGGAAATAATGCCTAAGCAGTGATCTGAAGGATGACTAAAGCCTAATGAGGTATATCAAGGAGGGAAGAGTCTTTCTGGCAGAGGGAAGGGCATGGGAGAAGACCCTGTGATGGATGTAAGCATGAGAGTGTGAGAAACTGAAAGAGAGTCAATGTGGCTGGAGTGAAGGGGAGGGGGAGCAGGAAAGAGATGGACTGAGCAGTTAGAACCAAACACTGCAGCACTTTGTAGCTCATTTTGAAGCTTTGTTTTAGGGGTAATGGGAAGTCCATATGGTAAACAATGGGAGGAGGCAAGAGTGGGTAGGGAAGACCACTGGGGACTACTGCAATATTCCAGGCAACAGACGATGGGTGCTTGGTCTAAAGTAGTGAGGGGCAGAAGAGAGGAAAAGGAGTAGATATATTCAAGAGGTACTTAGAATGTAAAAATGATATGGGGAGGAAGGGAGTAAGTGGGGACAATGATGACCCTAGATTGCTGAGTGGAGAAAAGAGATGAATGGTGGTGCCATTCACCAAGATGGAATGCTGGAAGGTGGGGTTAGAGGGGAAGATGATACGTTTATTTTAAGAAGTGTTGAAGTTAGATGGTAAGTTATAGGTTGACTATATGGGTCCGACCCTCAAAGGCAAGGTTTGGGCTGGAGAGAAAATATTTGTTAATGAATTGCTTATAGTTTTGATACTGATATAATCTATTCCTCTTCAGCATCTTTCCAGAAGAACACCTCTATAAGTAGGGGTAAGTTCATTGGTCTTGGACACCATGTTAAGTGAATTGTTAAACAACTTTTTTATATGGCAGGGATTTGAGGGACTTTGGGGAGGCAGGTTCAGATCTCATGTGGATGAATTAGGGATTTGTATAATTTGAAGGGTATCAAAAGTTACCTCAGTATGCAAATATCTGTATTCTTCCTCTTGATCTGCCAGAGGGCCTAAAATTACTGGCCATCATGTTGCTCTTTAACTGGTTCCCATTTTATTTGGGGTAGAATGATAAAATTTTAGTGTTTGAAGGTAATGTGAAAGTTGTAAACTCCAAAGTTCTCACTTAAAATGAGTCTGCTTTGCAAAATCTCTAGACAGATAGCCTCCGCTTGAAGATGTCTGTGATGGAGAATCCAGCATTTGACAAGGCAGTGTAGATTTTTAGTTCTCTTCCCCAAATTCTTCCTTTTATTGGATTTTCCTATCCAGGATGACATGGAACAGTTCTCTTTCCCCTTCTACACAGCAGACAATTGACTAGTATTAACCCATAAATCATCACTATTCTCAGCTAAACTGTCATAGAGATGAATGATTTAGATTCAGTTGTCATTGAAACCATTGAAGCCCCTGGACATACATCATCTCACTTAGAGATCACAATGACCCTTTGAGGTATGCATTATTATTCCACAAAGAGATGAGGAAACTGAATCTCCAAGTTAAATGACTTAGCCAGTTACATGTTACATGAGTAAAGGGCAGAGCCAGGATTTGAATCCAGGTATTCTGACTTCCACCTCTAGTCCAAGCTACCTTGAGTATCTCGGGGAAGTAGGCCTCTGAATTGACTTCTAAGAGGAACACTTTAGTAGGGAGCATTAAGCGATCAGCTGATGGCAACAAGGTAGAGCTTACCCACCTGGACCTTGTGGGCCAAATGATGCCTGGCACCTCGACTTGCTCAGCAAATATTATTTAAAAAGTAATTACAGATGTCCAAACTGGTTTTTATTTTGAACACCTGGAGGCAGGACATGAACTGTCTGGTTCTCTACTTTCTTCACCATACCCTTTACCCCTTGCATATCACCCACCTGCACAGCCTAAAGGTACTTATGCTTATAACTTTGTATCCCTTTAAGAACTGGATGGAACTCTAATCTTCAAGTTTTTTTCAGATTTCACTCCCTGTTAGATAAAAAAAACGACAACAAACACACACAAAACTTAAGCATGTATCCCAAATATTTTATCTTGTGTATTTTTAGATTCAATACAAATATTCATGTAGATTACTATATTTTAAAATATATCAAATATAAATTTAAAAGACCATAAAACTAGAAATGGAAGTCCTAATATTTTCTTTTCTCACCCCAATGAATCATCTTCATGGATCATCTCCTTATGCTCCCACTAAAATAGAGTAGGGGAACAGGGGCAGGAGAGGCTGGTTGGGGTGCAACACCTGGGAAATGAATGGAAACTTTTTAGATGTGCTGACGATGTGTTTTCCTCTCTGTGTTGCCCAGCTTCAGCTCAGTTCCAAGGCTCACACACTGCTAAGATCTCTCTGGAGGCTCATAGTGAGTGAAGGGCTCATTGCTTTGGTCTGCATTGTTTGTCCTTGGTTTTAATTGCCACTTGTGTCCCAAGCTATGTGGTAATAGGACTAATAGCTAACATTTGTTGACTGCTTACTATGTGCCACTGTGCTAACAGATTTATGCACATTACTTCATTATTCTTATTACAGCTCTGAAGTTTTGCTATCCTTGTTTTACAAATGGGAAAACTGAGGTGTGGAAAGCTGTGACTTACCCACGGGTGTAGGGCTAGTTAGTAGCACAACTGGAATTTGAACCCAAGTCTGTTCTCCACCAAATCACTCATTCTGGACTGCTATGTTCTCCTGCCAGAAGGATTAGTGCTTAGATTACTGATAGTGATCTGGGTGGATTTCCATCACTAGAAGTGACTCAAATGGGAAGAATCACCAGCTGCACAGACGGAAAGGTTGAGTTCACAGCAGGTGTGGATATATGAGAGGAAACAGCCAGGTTTATAGAACTACAAATGTGCTGATGCAGTTAAAAATGAAACTCTTCAACCAAATCTGGGTTCTTCTTTATTTCTAGATAATTTGGTCTCATTGTAACCCATAGCTCCAGGTAGCAAATATATGTTGAATACTTTTCTGGATGAGACTGTTGGAGGCTGTAGTTGTTGTGTTAGGGCATCTGAGTTCCATTACAGGCAGTCTGTGGTTCAACCTTATCTTCCAGTGCTTGAACATAAGACACAGAGATGTCAAGGGTTCTGGAGTTCTCTTTATTAACTGCCGGAGTGCTTCATCCTAGTGGAGTCAGATAGACCTGGGTTTGAATCCTGACTCTGCTATATATTAGCTATGAGAACTCTGGCAAGTTATCTAAGCTTTTCAAGTCTTAATTTCTTCTTATCTATCACCTATCTATCTATCTGTCTGTCTATCTATCTATCATCTATCTATTTAAAGACTTATTTATTTTAGAGAGCGAGAGGGAGAGAGTGCGCACTCGAGAGGGGGGAGGGGCAGAGGAAGAGAGAATCCTCAAGCAGACTTCCCACTGAGCATGGACTATGACATCGGGCTTGACCCCAGGACTCTGAGACAATGATCTGCGCCAAAACCAAAAGTTGAACACTTAATTGACTAAGCCACTCAGGCACCCCTTAATTTCTTCATCTTTAAAGTAGAGATAACCTGCTTCAAAGTGGGGTTGTTGGGATTAAATCCTCCACCATATGTAGAGTGCTTCACACAGTGCTTGGTGTGCTCAAAATTTGGCATCAGTTACTGTTCTCTGTGACCCTGCTTTCCCTAAGGGGAGGCACTGATTGATTATTTGTGGCATAAGCCCATGTCCTCTGCTGCACTTGTTATGTCCTATATGTCCTATTTGCAAACGGGGAGGAACCTTTTCCTAGATCTCCTCAGTATCTTGCGTCCACAGAAAAACAAATCTGTTTCCACAAAAGAAGAACAAGAGCTGGAGATATTGGAAGTTTATGGGCTAGAGAAGGCAGCTCCAAGAAGAAAAGAATCTGGCGATCAGCGACACCCTCCCGAGGGGGCCCAGATGCAGGCCAGATGCTGAAACTCGCAGAGACACGTTAGGCTCAATGAAAGGACTGTTATGCCATGACTTTCATCCATGTGGGCATGAAGAATATTGACTGATCTCACTCAGATTATTAAGAGTGACTTCAGGGCTCTGGAAACATGGGTGTAGGAGGCTGGGACTCAAGGGGTGGTCTTGACAATCCTCCCAGCTGAGCAAAAGAGTTTCTGTAGATGACAGCCTGCTCCAGTGATGGATGCCTACTTCACATGCCTTGCCCCGTGGCACCCCCAGAAGAGCGCTCAGCAAAAACCATTGGAGATACTTTAGTGGGAGTATCTTTCTTTCTAAAGAAGGGCTAAATGCAAGAGCTGAACCCTGGACACAGAAACTTGAAGTTGATTGTTGCTGTTTCCCTGCCTTCAGTTTTCCCCCTGTTCATTCCTAGTCAGCTCTTTCCACCACAGCTAGAGTGACATTTCCACCTTTGTCCCTACTAAGTTAATTTTCTATTGCTGCTATAACTAGTTACCACAGACCCAGCAGCTTACAACAACACAAATTTACTCACAGTTTTGTAGGTCAGAAGTCTGACATGGGTCTCAGTGGGCTCAAATCAAGGTGTTGGCAGGGCCGTGTTCCTTTCTGCAAGGTCTAGGGGAGAAACATTTCCCTTGCTCTTTCCAGCTTCTGGTGGCTGTCCATGTTCTGTAGCTCATAACCCCTTTTTCCATCTTCAGAGGAGCAATGTTGCATCTCTCAGATCATGCTTGCATAGTCTCGTCTCCCTCTTCCTGCAGCTGGGAAAGGGTCTCTGTTTCTAAGAACCCCATAGTTCTACCTATCACATCTACCAACCTGCTTTAAGCCCATCATTTCTCTACTGGACAGTGGCATCTGTTTCCTAAATGGTTTCTCTTTGTGCACCCTTGTTCTACCACCTTCACCTTTTGTTATTTCTCCATGCTTTCCCTCTGATATAACCACACTGGACTCCTTGCTTTTCTTTGAACACACCAAACACACTTCTGCTCAGGGCCCTTGCACTTGCTGTTTCTCTCTGTTTGGATTCCTCTTCATTCAGATATTTTCATATCTGCCTCCCTCAGGACTTTTCAAATGTCACCTCTTCAGAGGGGTCTTTTCCTGAACCACTTATACAAGTGAGCACCTTTTCCTTGCAGTTTCATTCGTCCATCCCTTTGTCTCATGTTCTTACATATTGACTCACGACAGAGGACATGTTTGTTTCTTGTCTCTTTCCCTTAAGTCTTTATTTCACTTCCATTTTGAAAGATAGTTTCGCTGATTATACAATTCTAGGTTGACGGTCCTCCCCCGCCCCCCGCCAGTATTATAAAGAAATAACTGCCCTGTCCTCTGGATTGCATTATTTCTGATGAGAAGTCTGTTGTTATTCTCAGTTGTCTTCCTCTTTATGTAACTTTATGCATTTATGATTTTCTCTTTGGTATTGGTTTTCAGAGATTTAGATATCATTTATATTGATGGAATTTTGTGTTTCTTTTGATGGAGGTCACTCAGGTTTTTTGATCTGCATGTTTATAATTTCATCCAATCAAACTATTATTTCTTCAGATAATTTTTGCTGTCTCCTCCTTCTGAGGCTTCAATTATGCATATATTAATTCACTTGACATTGTTTCACGATTCACCAATTCTCTCTTTATTCCTGTTCTGCCATGGTATCTTTTCTGTTTCATGTTGTGGAGTTCTGTTGCTCCATCTTGCATCTACTATTTCTGCTGTGTCTAATCTGCTGGTAATCCTACCAGGGTTATTTTTCATTTCAGATACTGTGTTTTAATTCCTACAAGTTGGATTTGTATCTTTTCATACTTTCCACATCAGCTCATCTTACTTAGACTTTTTTCTACTTTCTCACACATATGAAGTATATTTATTATGGCTGGTTAGTATCCTTGATTTTTACTAATTCTATCATTTGTGTCATTTCTGGGTCTGTTGCTATTGATTGACATTTCTCCTCATTATGAGCCATATTTTCCTGCCTCTTTGCATGCCTGGTAATTTTGATTCATTGTAGATACTGTGAAGTTTATATTGTTAGTTGTTAGCTTTTTTATTCCTTTAAATAATTTTGGGCTTTTTTTTTTTCCTAGGACACAGTTATACATCAATTATCGATTTTTCCCGCCCATCACCTTACCACTCAAGATCAAATGCCAGGAACAATGCCTAATTACTGAACTTGATTTTAAACTTTATTTTAGTTCCAAAAATAAGTTGGCAACTAAGTCTAAATGAGAGGTGAAAATATATCATGTAATGCATCCAACATATTAAAGAGTGATTAATGAATGATCTGCTATCAGAATCTTTTGGGAAGAACTGATGAATGAACTGAGGAGAACTGGGAACTTTACAAACTGTAGTTTTACAATTCAAGTATTGGCCTAAGTCTTATCTGAGGGATGTTAGTGGATTTATTGGTATAGAACAAGTCATTGGATTATCATTACTCAAAGCTGCCCTTGATTATGTTACACATGAACATTATCATCATTATAATGACTTTTAAATTTACTATCATATTAGTCACTAACTTTTTCTTTTTTCTTTTTTAAAGATTCTATTTATTTATTTATTTGAAAGAGAGAGCACAGAGGGAGAGGGAGGAGCAGACTCCCTGCCGAGCAGGGAGCCCCATGCGGGGCTGGATCCCAGGAGCCCGAGATCATGACCTGAGCTGAAGGCAGATGCTTAACCGACTGAGCCACCCAGGCGCCCCCTAACTTTTTTCTTACACAATGAACTCCTGATAGATTTTGATCAGATCCATAGCTGACAATTTAACAGTCTCTTTTATAAATCCAGAAATTGTATTTTCCCCTTTTCAGGTCTCTACAAAATGAAAGTATCTTCTGAGATGACAGTTGGAGTAATGCAATCTTCCCAGCTTGGATGCTGGCTTCATATTATTGTCCAGATTTGGCAACTTGCATTTTTCTCCATGTACCTAACAGAATCCAGTTCCCCAGTGATGCCTTGCTTTCTCTGATATTTTACAGGTTGGCTTTCTTTTGAGGGGGAGGAAAAGGTGTTAGTACATAATACACCTTTCTTGCCCTTCTAGATGGAAAGTTGGATCCAGTAGTAAGATAGATGTACATCATTGGATTGTGTCAGTTTTATTACTGATAAAGTAAGTTGGAGCATGTGACATTTATTTTTTGGCCAAGGGAGTTTGCTACTACTTCAACCCTGAATAGACAGACTTTACATCCATTGCCCCTTCTGTCTCTGACACAGCAGGAAAAATGCAGGTTTTCCCCAGATGGAATCCCCTTACGTTTGGTCAGGAAGGTACTTAGGAAGAGAAGAGGTAGGAAAGGACTCAGAAAAGCATACTAGTTCTGTCCCCAGGCTACTAATTACCATGGGTTACTTAACCTCCATAGCCTGTTTCCTTATCTGTGAAACAGGGACAATACTCCCTGCTCTTCTTACCTGATGGGTGTAAAATCAATAAAAAAATAATACATATGAATATGCTTTATGGAGAAGTAAGTTATTCCTAAATGTGTTTCCAGTGGCCAATTGTTTCTAAATGACAAAAATCTGCTTGGAGATTATAATAGTAATGCGAGTAATAACAGCCACCCTTTATGTATTCCTTTTCATCTCAGGCCACTGTGCCGGGGGCTTTAGTATTTTCTCAACACATATTCTCTTTAAATGCTTATTCTATTTTCTGTATCAGTTCTTCATAAAAATTATAACTCCAAGTTATTCTTATCCTCAGTTTACAACTTGAGAGAACTGCTTATTTTCCCCTCAAATAAATGTTAAGTTTTTCACTTTAACTCTGCAAAACTTTGAAAGGGTCTGTTGTTTTTGCTTCTTAGGAAAGGAAATCTTAACAACCCTAGACATCCTACACAAGAGAAAAGGGGGGCAGAATTTGCTTTAAATCTTCTCAACACAAAGGCATTCACCGAAAACAAGTGTCAGTAAAGGGTGCAGAAATTGGGTTCAGGGAGAAGCAGGCTGGAAGAAAGAAGTCATGTCCTGTGTGTCAACATATGCTCAGTAAAAGCGAAGAGAAGTCATTTCCCTCCCATCTAGCCCCTCTGATGTTTATATTTGCCCTCCCTCCCTCCTCTCCCCGGGGTTTGCCGGCACATGGTCCTGGTTCTAGGACATTCGGGAAGCGCTGAGCCTGGTGCCATACCCAGCTTCCGGCTGCTCTCCCTCTGTGTCTTCTCTGCTTGCTTTTGCCCTGCCCTGCTCTCTTTCCAGACTGGGGTCCCAGGTTACACTGCACAGAAGGGCAGGACGACCTCTTCCTTCTTCTCTGCTGTGCTTGGGGGAATTAAATACAGTAGATGCACTCCGTTCTGGCTTTGCCTCATTAAGAGGTCTCTATGGATTAATTCCCAAGAGATCGAATCTCGTTACTTTACTGTGGCAAAGTGAAATTAGTGTAAAGTAACAAGGAGCCAGATTAATGTGACCCCAGGAAATAATCCATAAAAAACTTATGAGGCCTTTAGCAGGCTGTAAATTGGATTTCAGACAGTGTGAGGGGAGGGGAAGAATCATGTTAAAAACAATCAGTTGGTAATGAATAGAGCTAATATTTTAGCACTTCAAAATAGAAGAAAACACCAAAAACACCAAAGTAAATAACTCTAAGAACCCAATGGCAATATTTTCTAACGTGTAAATAATTGAAATTGTGATTATAGTCCTAACTGAATTTTTCTTGCTTTATGGCTGCTGGGAAGTGTATTGTTCATTAAGCATCACAGAACTCTAAATCAAAAGAACAAAGGACATCTAAAACTAATGATGTAATGTATGGGGATTAACATAAGAATAAAATTTAAAAAAAAATAAAGAAAGAAAATAGTAAAAAAAAAAAAGAACAAAGGAGAAGAGGAAGGCAGAAGAAAGCGATGGAAAAGAAAAATATCTTGTCTGGGGTGACCAGTTGTTCAGCTTGGTCTGTAGGCAGGAGAGAAAACAAACAATTCATTAGTCCATTTCTGGGATAAGGAAACTGACTCTGAAAGAGGAGGAGGATGGTTTGGAGACTGATAGGATATCAATTTCTTTTTTACCTTTTTTTTTTTTTTTCTTAAGCAGTGACAGGAAGGGAGAAGTGATAGGCACTTGGCATTTGTACCCAGCAATCCTGTGTCATCATATGGTTAAGAAAGGATGCCATGGATATTTCACAGAAATAGAAAAACAGTCCTAAAATTCACATGGAACCACAAAAGACCCCAAATTGCTGAAGCAATCTTTAGCAAGAAGATCAAAGCCGGAGGCATCACACTTCCTGCTTTCAAACTATATTACAAAGCTATAGTAGTCAAAACAGTATGGTACTAACATAAAAACAGACATATCAATGAACAGAATAGAGAGCCCAGAAATAAACCCACATATATACTATCAGCTCATTTTCAACAAGGGCACCAAGAATATTCAATGAGAAAGGAACAGTTTCTTCAGTAAACAATGTTGGGAAAACTGAATATCTACATGCAAAATAATAAAATTTTACTCTTGTCTCACAGTACAAACAAAAATTAATTGAAAATGGATTAAAGACTTGGCTGTGAAACCTGAAACTGTAAAACTTTAGGAAAAAAACTCCTTGACATTAGTCTCAGAAATAACTCAGGCCCATCTGCTCAGCCCTACCTGTCTGGACAGTTTTTTTTTCAGGTTAAATGAGAATTTATACCTTCTCTAGGTTATTCATTTAATGCAATTTTAATATAATCCAAATTTTTGGTGGAACTTAAGAAAATGCCTCTGAAATTATCTGTAATAAATAATGAACAGGTAAGAATAGCTAAGGCAATTTTGAAAAATAAGAGTAATGAAGGTACTTATTCTGAAAGTTAATAAAAAATATTATAGATTTATTATTATTATTATTTATTTGAGGGAGAGAGAGAGTGAGCAGTCAGAGGGAGAAGGAGAGGGAGAAATAAGCTCCCCACTGAGGAGGGAGCCTGATGTGGGGCTTGATCTCAGGACCCTGAGATCATTACCCGAGCTGAGGGCAGATGCTTAACTGACTGAGCCACCCAGGTGCCCCAATAAAACATTATTAAACTGTAGTAAGTGAAGCAATATGGTATTTGGACACATAGACAGAAAAATAGATTATAATGTAGTGTTCAAATCCAAACTATAGAGTATATGAAAACTTAATATGTGGTAAAACAGATAACCTTAACGAGAGGGAGAGGAATTATTTAATTAATATATTATTTGGGAAAATTTGATTTATCATTTAGAAAAAAGTTAATTGAGAGTCTCATCACTTAGGTAGCAAAGTTTCTAGAAAACAGGTGTGTGTGTGAACATATAAATGTTCTGGATTGACTCATGTTCTCCAAAAAGATAAAATTTTGTTACAGCAGTCCTGTGAAACTAAAACTATATATTTACATGTATTTACGTATGCATATAATTATAATATTTTTAATGGATGCTTTGGACATTGAAGTACTAAAGCTAGCTAATATAATTTGACAGAGAAGCTTGAATGGCACCTTGCCTTAACAGGTTTTAAAACATTTTAGAAAGCAATGATAATTAAAGCAAAAAGACCAATAGGTCATTAGAACAGAATGGGGAATTTAATATGTAAACATTATGAGGAGAGTAAGAATAATGAACAACTTAGTTCTTCCCCATGTAGACCTGCTTAGGCTTCCTCAGAATGTGGTATCTGGGTTCTAAGAGTGAGCATCCTGAGAGCACAAGGTGGATGTGTGTGACATTTGTATGATCTAGTTTCAGAAGTCATGCAGTGTCATTCTGACATGCTCTATTGGTCAAGGTGGTCACAAAGACTTGCCTGGGCTCAAGGGAATGGGCCATAGACTCACCCCTTGCTGGGAGAATGGCAAAGTTCTAAGAAAGCACGTGCAATGGGGGATAGGAGTGCATGCTGCTACTCTCATAGGAAAATCGTCTGCCACAGTCTGGACTTGGGAAGTCCTTACCCTCTCCATAGACAAGCTGAATTGGCTATAATTGGCTTTGCTTCCTGAGTTTCTTGGATTGGTTCTCACGTTGGCACCTCTGTGACCTCTCACTTTATCCTTACTTTTATTTCCCTCTTATTATTTTGGGGCCAAATTCCTGGACACTGGTGATAATTTTATTTTGTGAGACATTTGGAAAAAAACCTGAACTTGATTTCCATCAGGGTTAAATTGATTGTGGAATCGTCCCAAACATACCAACACAATGATTCAAATGTAACACACAGAGAATACTAGGTTTTTGATAGTTTTAGGTGACACAAATTTGAAGAGTTGTCAAAGGAATTGTGAAACATAGCCACACATGCAGCCTTCTAGATGTTTCTGATTATGGAATGGCCACAAGAATTTTGAGTTCTCTCCACATTGTCTTGGGGGTTCAAGGCAGGCCCTACACTACAAAACCTAACTCACAGCCATGTTAAATCTCTGGACCAGAAATACTGTTATTGACAGTTCTATGACTGTAGCTTTGAGAAATTCCTTTTGTTCCTTGTCCCAGGACTCCCTTTTTGTTCCCCCCACCCCAATCCTACATTCAGCAAACTATAGCCTCGATGGGGGTGCTTAGATAATGTGGAAGAATAAAAGATAAGTCTGTTTTACAGAATCCGAAGAAACTCTACTGACTTCAAAACTCAACCCTGTATCATGGGAATCAGCTGGACCACGTAGTGTCTCAAGTTAAGTTCAAAGGAGCAAACTTGGACAAAACTTTATGTAAAGTAAAAATTCTCCCTGCTCCCATATCACAAGAGCAACCACATCCTGTAACAAGTAGCTGCTGTTATCGGAAATAAACTTGGAAAATTAACCTTTACCCCTAAATGGAGTTCTGATGGTTTCATACCAGTGATTTCATAGCCCAGGATACCCACGGGCTAATTAGCACTTGAAAGCAGTCATTTGGATGAAGGTCAGCAAATTACTGATATTAGAGATACTGCTCAGCACTCTTTATGTCTTAATATCAATAAATAATGTCAATCCAGACAATGTACAGATGGTATAGAATTTCAGCTCTATTTATCTATGCTCTAATCAAAAATAAATGAAAGTAAAGGTACTACAGTATTTTAGATAATGAGAGTACCACTATCCAAAGGGGGAAATGTGTGCATGTGGCAAGGTAGATGCTACCGTACTCTCAGGCCTATGATCAACATATATTTATTGAATAACAAAATGAAGGCAGGAAGAAGGAATTGGGATTATGTAACAAAGAAGAAGATAAAAAATATGCAGAATAATGGATGCCTTAGCACTGAGCCATTGCTACATTAAGCATTAAGATATTCATTATTATCGGGTACCTGGGTGGCGCCGTCGGTTAAGCATCTGACTCTTGGTTTCAGCTCAGGTTGTGATCTGAGGGTCGTGATCTCAAGGTTGTGAGATCGAGCCCTGCGTCGGGCTCTGTGCTTAGTGTGGAGTCTGCTTGAGATTCTGTTTCTCCCTCTGCCTCTCCCACTTGTGCTCACTCTCTCTCCCTCTTGCTCTCTAAGATAAATAAATAAATAAATCTTTTTAAAGAAGATATTATTGTGTTGTATTTTTCACTAGGGTTATGGTTTTTCTTACCAAGTCATTGACATTTTGAGGGAAGGGCCAGTTTGAATCCTTTACTTGAGTTCATTATGCTGGATTGATCAATGAGTTCTAAAAAGACTACAAATTCTGATGTGGTTTAACTTCAAATAATTCTTTTTTGGTTTAATAGCACCTGGACAGCATTTAAGATTTTGTTCCTTTTTGCATCTGATGCTTCAATGGCTGATTGCAGGTGGGCTTAGTAAACAAATTTTGGAAACAAGTGAAGGAGTTATTAAGATTGTATTTTCACTACCTTCTAAACAGAGAGTGAGGAAATGCAATTGCAAGAGTAATAAAAGTGATGAAAAGAGTCCTCATATAGTGCTTTCCCAAGGCATTTTGGACACTTTGAAGATATTAATTAATGCTTGTTAAATTCCTATGGGGTAGGAAGGGGGTAAGGATTATTAACTTGTTTTATAGGGGAAATGAAGCAAGAGAGCTTTAATAAACTCTGTCATATCAAGCAGCAATTATAGAAAAGGAGTGTCAAGCCCCTAACTCCTTTTTCTCGGGGCCTTGCTCACCAAAGCACAAGTAAGATTGCTCCCACATTACAGTCTTGAGTGAATTTCAGCAAGCCTCTTCCGTATCTCTCTTACCTTTACAACTCGTTCTTCAGATCAGGTGTTCTAAGCCCTTTTTACCCTGTTCAGACCTCAGCCCTTTACTTCCCTCCCTCTCAGCGGATGAAATCACCTCCTATTCACAGAGATCCTTGACGCCATATACGGTGAACTCTCAACCTCCCTTCTCTCTGACTCAAAATTTATTTCTGTCTTCATCCATTGTCTGCTCATTCCTCTTCCTGTTTCAGAATCCATTGCCTTGAAAAGTGGAGTCTGCCTATCCCTCTTCTGGATTCCACACGTGATAGCCTTCTGGCAGGGGCGGGGTGGGGGGGGCTCTCGGCCACCTGCCGCCAGCTCCCTCCTATCTTAATCTCTCCTTAGCTCTTTCCTGTTAAGCTAAAACCAGGCTCAAAACTCTCCTTCCCTAAAAATACTTTTCCTTGGCCCTGCTTTTCTTTCATACAACTTCCCTATCTCTCTCTCTTCCTGTGATTGCTCAATTTCTGAAAAGAGTGGCCTGTGGCCTGTGCTTACAGGCTCTTTGTAAAGACCATTTGCACTGCTCTTGGTTTCCTGAGAGGCAGCAGAAGTGTTGGAACCAGACGACCTGGGTTCAGTTCCAACGAGAGCAAGACCGGCCTTATCACCACTCTGCTGTGCAGTGGACAAAAGTGATTACTGCTTTAATACTGTCTTTTCAAGCACCGATTTACACCATTCTGCAGTTCACAGCAGCTCGGCTTGGGGAGACAGCTCATTTGCTTTTATTTTCAAATCTGACCTCGTGTCTGACATAAAGTCTTTCCTATGAAATTCAGTTGAGCTTGGATAGTGTTAAGTAGAATACCTTTCATTTTTAAAATTTAGATTTTTATTCTAATAAAATGAGGAAAACAAGAAGAACAATCACCACAAACTGAAAAATCTATCTACACATAATGGCTGGCTACCATTTATAGCTCTTTAGCCTCTTCTATTAAAAATCTCTGTACACACAGAATCAAATAATCAGTTAGATCTGTGGGGAAGTGATTTTTGCTAGACTTTAAGATAAGAAGAAAGCAATATTGCTTCACCAGTTACCTGAAAGTCTTATAAGCATTTCTTTTTTATACTTGGTTTAAAAATCACTGATTTGATAGATAAGTCTAAATATATCATGGAGATTGTTGTAGAAGAAGGAGTGTGTTCTGACTGAGGGAAGAGAGAAGTAAGAAAAAAGGGCCAATAACAGTTCATCGTAATAGTTCTTTGGGTAGATAAAACACATTATGTTAAAATGAAATTTGATGACATTTGTAATAAGAGACTGTCGATCTAAGATACAGAGAAACCCAAGAGAGCTTCAACTGCTTCCTCTAGCTGGTGACCACCAGATAGACATTCATTCATTCAACAAACGTTTCTGGAATACTTTCTAAACAAGACACTTGGAAGGCAGGCGTGAATAATACAGCTCTTGTTCTGAAGAAGCACACAATCTAGAGCATGAGACACATGGATAAACAAACAGTGTATATGTGATAAATGCAGTGATTCAGGTTTTCCTGCAGGTGTGATGAAATGGTACAGACTCAAGGAGCCAGGCAAGCATCTTAGTGGAGGTGCCGACCGAGCAGCACTCGAGAGGAGTCACCCAGCGTGGAGGAGTGGGAGTGGAAAGGCATTCAGGGAGAGATAGAGTGGGGAGATTTGGGGAGCCAAGAGTCAGAAGAGGGGAGGGTACAATATAGGGTGGGAAAAGTAGGTCAGGTTGGGATTAAAAATTAAATGATGTTGAAATAATACCAGTGGCAATAAAAATGGGGATGAAAAAATACAACTAAAGAACTAAGCACTGCAAATAAAATGTGCTGGCTGGGAATGGGAAATGTAAACCATGACTTACAAACCCCTGGGAAGAGGACTGTAAACCAGACTGTGTGTGGGTCTGAGTGACCTTGACCAAGCTCAGTAATTCCAAGTGCTCAAAACTCTTTAAACCATCTCTAAGGCTCCAGATCTCAGTCCTGATCTCAAATATGCCATGTTCTTGTACTTCAAGGGGAACCCACTTTCTACCTATGTTTATTTTTCTCTTTGTTCTTTATGACCTGCTGCAGGGCAGTGAGGATTAGAGGTGCCTACTGAAGTATAAGTTTAGTCTCTAGATATCCCTTCTAGTCACAAAGATGGTCTCTAGATATCCCTTCTAGTCAAAAGGATGGATGTGTAATGCTCTAGGCTGCGTTTGCTTTGTAGGTTGAAGTCTGGAGTGGCTGTATTTCTACCTTGTTCCTTGAATTTTTCCTACAGATGTCATAGCTAGTGTAAGTGATACCTGATGCTTTCATGATCTCAAGTAGCTCATCTTTGTGAACGAATTTTCACAATGAAGCTGGCAGTTTTATAAAGAAATAGGCAGTGTTTATAAAGAAACAAAACCACTTCTTTACCAATTTTACAGGGTGTGGAGTAACATCTCATACAATTCTTGGCAAATAACTCTAAACATGGCAGTGGAAATGAAAAGAAAAATACAGCTTTTGAGATTTTTTTTCTGTTGCGTATTTGGTCTGTTGAAAGATAAACATAAAAGCAAAACTGAGAGGAAGTATTTACTCAGTTCTTGTTATGTCCCATTTGTTTTCACATATGTGACTTTACATACGTAACATACCTAGTGAGGCAGGAAGTGTTACTATCCTCATTTTCTAGCGGAGGAAATGAAAAAGATTAATTAATTTGTAGAATAGCACAGAATTAGTACGAGTCGCAAGCCTAGGTCTTACCTGATTCTAAAGCTTCAACTTTCCTACTGCACCGAGTTATGAAAGTTTGGGAGCTGCATCTACTTACGGGACCCTATCCTGCTTCTTTGTCAATAAAAGAGTCATACTCTTCTTTGAATTAAAATATACACCCAGAAAAATACACATGTACCTTAAGGGTATAGTTTGATGGAGTTTTCACAGACTGAGCACATCCATAAACTAGCTCCCAGATCAAGACACAAAGGATCATCAGCATCCTCAAGTGTTCCTTATGTACCTGCCTAGTCATGAACCCCCACCTCCAGAATAACCACTCTCCTGACTCCTATCATACATTAATTTTGCCTCTTTCTGTTTATTATACCTAGATTCATATCATCTGTTTCTGCCTTCTTTCACCCAATATTATGTTTGTGAGATTCATTCATAATATTGCAAGTCATTGAAAAATTTCATTCTCATTGATATATAGTGTTCCAGTATATGAATAAACCACAATTATCCATTCTCTAGTTGCTGGGAAATTGAATACTTTCTGGTGTTTTTAGTAGACAGAATAATGGTTCCCCAAAGATGTCTACATCCTAATATCTGTGAATATGTTACCTTTCATGGCAAGAGGGAGTTTACAGGTGTGATTAAGTCAAAGATCTCGAGATGGGAAGATTTTCCTAGACTATCCAGGCAGGCCCAATGTAAATGAAAGAGTCCTTATAAGAGAGAGGCAAGAGAGTCAGAGAGGAGATGTGATCATGGCAGCAAAGGTTGGAGGGAAGTGTTTTCAAGATACAATTTAAGGATGGCAGCTGGCCTCTCAGAGCTGGAAAAGGCGAAGAAACAGATTTATACCTAGTTCCTCCAGAGGGAATGTAGCTATGCCGACACCTTAATTTTAGCCCATAGGACCCATGCGGACTTCTGCCCTATAGAACAGTAAGATAGCACATTGGTGTTGTTTAACCCATGAAGTTTGTGGTAATTTGTTACAGCAGCAATAGTAAACTAATACAGGGCTATTATAGGTAGAGCCACTGTGAACATTCTAGTACCTGTATTTTGGTGAACATACAAGCACATTGCTTTAGAATATACATCCCTTGGGGTGCCTGGGTGGCCCAGTCGTTAAACGTCTGCCTTCGGCTCAGGTCATGATCCCAGGGTCCTGGAATTCAGTCCCACATCCGGCTCCCTGCTCCGCGGGAAGCCTGCTTCTCCCTCTCCCACTCCCCCTGCTTGTGTTCCCTCTCTTGCTGTGTCTCTCTCTGTCAAATAAATAAATAAAATCTAAAAAAAAAAAAAAAAAAAAAAAAGAATATACATCCCTCCGGAGGAGATTGCTGAGTCATAGGATATGCATGTTTCAGTTTTAGTTGTTAATGTCAAATATGTTTCCAAAGTGGTTATACCTATGTATATTCTGCGCTAGAAGTGATGAGAGTTTTGATTACTTCGCATCTTTGCTGACATTTGAAGTTTGCTTTTCTCATTTAGAAATTCTGGTGTGTAGTAGTATCTCTCTGTGGTTTTAATTTGCTTTTCCCTGATGACTAATGAGGTTGAACACTCTTTCATATATTTATTGGCCATTTGAATTTTTTGAAGTGTTCGTTGTCTTCTGCCCATTTTTTTCTCCCTGCTAGGTTATCTGTCTGTCTTGATTATTTTGACTGTAGAATTCCATTCAGCAATGCTTTCCAGAAACTGTACTCTGCTTCAAAATGATCTTTCCCTGTTTGATCCCATTTTTCTAACTCTAATTCTTCAATTTCCCTCAAAGAAATACATCATAAGCTGATTCAGACCTAGTCAAGACTTATGGCTAAAAGTTTGCAATTACCTCTTTTAGAGCTTTGCAATTTTTTAAAAAGAGAATATTTGATCCAATTTCTTGACAGTGCCAGAATCTATGCAACATCTCCTTATCTAGGTCTGCAAGGTAAGGGCTAGCTCCACATTTAGACTTCTTGGGGCTTTCCACCAAAAACAAAATCTACCACACAGCCACTCTTCCCTGCAGCCAAATTTGACACATGTAATTAGAAAGTTCAATGGTTTATGGAGTTCGGGCGTGGTGGGAAGACACTAACATAATTGCAGTCCTTTAGTTTCTTCCTAATATTGGGGATTTGTGACTTCTCTTTTTCTTTCTTAGTCTCAGTAGAGATTTACCAGTCTTATTCATCTTTCAAATGGCCAGCTCTTGGTTTCATTTATTTTCTCTGTTGGTTTTCTGTTTTCAGTTCTATTGCTATGCTGTTGTTTTTATTAATTCCCTCATTCTTCTTTGCTTTCCATTGTCTTATGGTAGAATCTTGGATTATTTATTTGTGATCTTTATTCTTTTTCTAACAGTGATTTAATGCTATAAATTTCTCTCTAAGCACTGCCTTAAACACATCACACAGATTTTGTTATGTTGTATTTTCATTTTTACTCACTTCAAAACATTTTCTAATATTTTTCTAATTTTCCTTTAGTCTCCTTTTTTGACCTATGGTTTGCTTAGAAATGTAATTTTAATTTCCAAATGTGTAGAGACTTTCTTATTATAATTCTGTAATTAATTTCTAGTTTAATTCAGTTATGATCTGAGGACAAACTTTGTATGACCCCAAGTCATTTAAGTTTGTTAAGGTTTGTTTTTGACCCCAGGTATTTTCTATCTTGGTAAATGTTCCATGTGAACTTGGAAAAAATGTCCGTTTTTCAAGATATTTTTGGATAGATTATCTGCCGCCCTTGGGTGGAGTTCTTTATACAACTAGATGGAGCTGGTTGATGGTGTAGTTCAGTTGCTTGATGATTTTCTTCCTACTAGTTCTATTTACTAGAGAGAGAAGAGTGTTGAAGTCTCCGGGTGTAACTATGGACTTGTCTATTTCTCCTTTTAGTTCTGCCAGTTTTTGCTTCATGTATTTTGAAACTCTGTTGTTAGAAGTATGCACATTTAGAATTGTTATGTCTTTTTGGTGAATTAACACTTCTATCTGTATTTAATGTCTCTTTAGGTGCATGGTTTAACTTAATTTTTCCACTTGTATATGGAATCTGAGAAAAATACATCTAGGGTATTATGGATTCTTTTTTTTTTTTTTTTAAAGATTTTATTTATTTATTTGAGAGAGAGAGAGAGCATGAGAGAGGGGAGGTCAGAGGGAGAAGCAGACTCCCTGCCGAGCAGGGTATGGATTCTTGAATGTAGCCTTAGTCCTGATTATATTATGTTCTTTCTATAAGCTAATTTGTAAAGGTCTGGACTCTTTAATGTTAGTTGAATCAATATCACCTGTTTGGCTATATCTTAAACAGAAAAGTTAGAAGAGCTTGTCATTGAGAAACTTTTAGGCCAGTGAAGTCACAGGTATTTGCTAGGGCCAATTTTCTCTAAAACTATATGGTAGGAATTGTCTGTTTTTAAAAGGCTTAATTTTCATTTATGGATTCCAAGTGGATGAAGACTGCTTCCAGGATCCTTGTCCAAGCACTTCCTCTATTTTGGTTGTCCTTCATCTCTGCCTGTGAGAAAACAGACACAGTTTCTAGGAGAGAGGATATCTATCTGTGACATAGAGGGCCAAAAAGACGAGCAGAGAGAAAAAGGAGATTGTGGAAGCGAGGGAAACCATGGCCTAAGAAAGATTTTTTCCTTTCCCTAGCAACCTTAAGTTTTATTCGCTCAGTTCTACTGCACTTCTGATAGACTGATGATCTGATGGAGTGTGGCAAATACAAGTTTCTATCCTGTTCTCTCTAACTCACAGCTCAGCAGTGGAAACCACACAGTGCCATTTGTCCCTGAAACAACCACTCCTTTTTCCCCCGTCTGCACTGAAGCTGGCTATGATCATCCTGGAGAGCAATATGGAGATGCAGCAAGAGGTTAAGAAGATAGAAAGGAGAAAAGTCTCTGAAAACATTTCTCTTGCTTCTTACATCTGTCAAGTTAATTATGCTTCAACTAAAATAATAGATGGTCACCAAATTGAATACCACCCCAAAACCCATTCTCAGCATTAAACTACCATGGATTAACTGCTTAAATTTTAAGCCTTAGTTTATAGCATCAGCATATCCCTTGAATGAATTATGGACTTGTATTCACTCCAGAACAATCTGTTACCCTCCCACATAACAGAAAATGCCATTTATTGCAATTTGTGCAAACTATAAATCAAGACATTATTACTTAGAGGCAGATAAGCTGTGGCTATACTGCATACGCCTGCATTTGGTAATGGGTTGTGTGTGTGTGTGTGTGTGTGTGTGTGTGTGTTGAGACGGGGGGTGGAGGAATAGATACAGACGTAAAAATTCCCAGGAGAATTGATGGTGGCTGCTATCTCCCTATGTTGCAAAGTGGCATCTCTGTTCAAATGTTCCTTTGGGTCTGAAACAGGTACTGACCAGCCTCAAATAATCAACCTTTGAATGTGGTTTTAAATTGGAAGAATTGATTGTGCACACCCTAGAAGGTGGTAGAATCCTTTTGCAGAGATTCCAACCCTGGAGCCATTTGGGAGGTAAGGCAGACTTTTGGAAAACACTGATGCCTACACAAAACTCCCAAAGGCTATAATAAAAATTTGGGGTTGGCACCCAGATGCCAGAATTTTTAAAAAGCCATTCAGATAATTTTAATGTGTAGCCAGAGTTAATAACCTCTGCTCTATAGAATAGGAAGAGGAAGAAGACAGAAAATGTAAAGGGAGAGTAGGTATGGGCTATAATTTTCTCAAATCAAAATGGAAATGCATCTTGGGGGTTTCAGATAGAAGCAAATCCACGGGATACTGCTTACAGTATTTCTGTGAACACTCTGAGGAGTGCAAAAAGATAAAATTAAGTGTGTCTGACAAGAAGGAAGTGCTTAATAAATCCTTATTTCCTCCCTTAAAAATGCAGATAACTAATAGAGACCTACATGTGCAAATAAGCACGTACCAGCCTCGCATAAAGCTTTGTCGCCTTGCTTTGGTCCTTCATGCAGTGCTTCTCAACCCCTCTTTTGCCGTGGCACAATGAGAAGACCATGTTGGATCTGCACGCTGGAGTGAATAACCGAGGCTGCAGCCCAGCTGCCGCCAATCCTGAGGTGTCGATATCTGGTGGGAAACAGCCGTGACTTTTTGTTCCAGGAAGACTGGAGAGTTTCTAAGAGTTGCTGGGTATTTCTTGACAAAAGTGTACCCTTCAAGATTATTTTCATTTTACCTATAGCACCAATGAGAAACTGGAAGTCAATGAGATGGCTATTACCATCGTAAGGTAATAATAAGAGCTACACTTTGTCAAATGAATGCTATGTGCGAAAGTGATTCTCATCCATCAGCTCCTTCAGTTCTTCTGACCACCTTGTAAGGTAGGCACATATTTATTCCCATTTCCCAGATGAGGAACTTGAGATCCATGAGGTAAGTGATTTACAACCCACACTACTCCTAACCATCGTTCTGTGACACCTCGAGTATTCATCATTTCCATTCTGTTCACCCTCCGTCTCTCCGTCTCTATTCACTCCTCCTGGATTTGGCCATGGCAGAGCCTTGGAAGGAGTATTCTACCCCAGATTTTGGCTACCTGGAACCTTCCTCATTCGCATTTGTGATTCAGACCCTGCCTCTTCTTTGTGACGTTCCCCAACCACCATGTTGGAGGAGGTCTCCTCTGCTCAGTTGCACTCACTCACAGTTTCTGTTCCATGTGGTTAGTATGTTTGTGCGTGTGTGAATGCATGCATGTGTGTGTGCTTTATTTTCCCAAAGAGCCTACAACTCCTTTTTTTTTTTTTTAAAGATTTTATTTATTAACTTGAGAGAGGGAGAGAGAGTGAGAGAGGGAGCATGAGTGGGCAGGGGGAGGGGCAAACGGAGAGGGACAAGCAGAATCCCTACTGAGCAGGGAGCCTGATGCAGGGCTCGGTCCCAGGACCCTGGGATCATGACCTGAGCCGAAGGCAGACGCTTAACCGGCTGAGCCACCCAGGTGCCCCAAGAGCCTACAACTCTTGATAGCAGGTCTGTGTCTCATGCTTTTGTTTCTCCACAAACACCTTAATTAATTACCAGTATCTATTGAGCCCTACTATGATTTTTAGGAGTTTTTAACAATCTTTTTTTTTAGTCATATAGTTCCCAGATTATCTGTTTTCTCATTTGTAAAATGGCATGGTAGTGTTACCTTGCAGAATAATTATGAGAATAGTATTATCTTGCAGAATAAAATACTGGACCTGAAATGTGTCCTTAGGAAATGGTAGCTCTTTTATAACTATTATTATATATCATACTTGGTTGCCAGGAAGATTTTTAATGACATAACTTTTGTAGGGACAATGTCAGGATAGGTTCTGTTAAAGTGAGTTATCTCTGTGTACTTGTGTTTCATGTCATGGTTAGCGAGGAATATTGGCAGAAGGCAGGCAGCAAAGTAGGTGAGTGAGAGGCATCCAGTAGAGGCTGCATGGAGTCTTGTTAGTGAGGTCCATTTTGTCACAAAAGCCTATCCTGGGCATTCATTTGCATTGCACATAATAGCAAGAGCACTGAACAGGGAGTGAATAAATCCTGGCTCTGTTGAAAACTTAGCTGTGTGACTATGAACAGCCGCCAAGTCCAAGTATCAGACTAGGCCCAGCCAGTTCAGAAACCTCTGTCCTCTGAAGTCTATTTAACAATGTTCCCTCCTTTGTTCTCAAACACAGCAAAAAAGACTCCTTGAAACTGACTGGATCACTTCCCTCCATGGAACAACATCATGTAAAGGTTTATTAGAGAATGGACGAAATAAGCAGTATCTTCTCCTTTGTGCCCTCACTTCGCATTCTTCTCTCTTATCGCCTACAGCTGAAATGCATATTTAATTTATCATCAATATCCAAGCAGAGACACTTTTGAGAGTGAAAGGGGGTGCTACTGGCAATTAAACCAGAACAACAGGGATGAACTGGATTTTCCTGGACCAGTCAGGTTGTATGGCAACAATGCCTCTTGATGGCACTTTGTTCACCAGTCTAACTTCCCCACCAGATTGTGTTCTCTCTGGGGGCAGACCATGTCTCACTCATCTCTAGATCCCCAGCATCCTGTATAGGGTCAAGGACACAGTAGGTGCTCAGTAGGTGTTTGGTGTTTGAAGGAACTCATGAATTAACTAGTTGGGGAGAATTGGGTAACCTTGAGGAGCTCAGGTAAACTCTTGGTGCCTCTGGAAAATGAGAAGTAGACCAATGATTTCAAGGTCCTTCCAACTTCCCAGCCTATAACTCTTCCCACCTTGGGCAGTTTCTGCTTATACCCTTCCTCTTGAATGACCGAGATGTGCTCTGTGAGCACCAGAGGAAAGCCCCAGGCCTGAGATGGAGCTGGTGGTGAGATGGCTGTCAATTCTTGCCTTGCTCTGAGCCCAGCGAAAGATCTCTTCACATCTATGGGAGTCTGAATGGTAGAAAGGAGAAAGAAATTAAGAAAACCGTGCTTGTGCCTTTCTGATTTATTAGTTACAAAGAGAGAGGGAGAGAAAGAGAGACATGGAGAGGAGGCTCAACAGTGCTAAGGTCATAGAATAAATTGGTGACTGGTGACCAGGATAGGAAGAGCCTCAGACGTCTGTTTACTAGGGGAAATCTTTCAACCTGAGCTGGGGGAGCTGAGCCCTTGGGGTCCCTCAGCATAAGCACAGGGCGGTATTTTTGTAAGCGGCAGCCCTTTCAGGGAACCATGACAGCAGTCGTATTGCATCATGAACTAGATTAGCCACATTAGAAGTTTAGCTACAGTAGATTTCAGAGTTAAAACACAGGCTGTGGCAGTGGTATCAAAACCTATAATTTCTGATGCAAATGAACGGCATGAAAAGTGGCCCCTGGCTACTGGGATAGACAGAGGAGTATGTGAGTGAAATAACATGGCAGTTATGTCAAAATTGGAAGAATAACTGTATTCCAGAATAGTAAATTATTATCACGGCCTGACTGGTAGAGTAACCCATAAGGTAAGAGAATGTGTTTTTTGTACCTGGATAAAATTACATTGTCAATTTTGCTTAGTCCCTCTTTAAAAACTGAGCATTCATTTTTGAAAATATGTGTGGAACATACGGTGACATTTGGAAAAAAAGCATAATTTTCAAAGAATACTGATCCCATTAGTTCTTATATTACAGATGTCGATGAATTTAACTTTTATAGTGTTGCTAACACATGGAAGGCATAAAATGGACTTTCAGCTACCTAGAGTTTTCAACATCTCAGGGAAGTACCTGAGCTTTATAAAATGTTTTCGGGGGGGCATACTGTGGCATCGGGTTTCGTAAGAACAAGCCCACAGAATCAGAAATCTCTACCTTCAAGTGCTAGGGCCATTTCTTATTGGCTGAGTGACCTTACGCAACCTACATAATTGTACTGACCCTAACTTTTCTTATCTTTAGAATGAGGATAATACTTTCTTTATTAAGGCCTCATAAAGATTAGAAATGATAATATGGGGAAAGTTTTAGAATATATCTATCTTCATATATATAAACACTCTATAAAGAACAGCTGGTATCATTGTTATTATTATTTAATCTTCCCTATGATATGTAGCTTTTAAATTTCATACTTTTAGGGTCAATTCAGAGGTTAAAGCAAATATAGTGGGTTTAGTATTTTGTTCACATTTTTAACTTTTGTGTATGTTTGAATTGCCTGTGGTAATGGGTGGTGTGTGTATAGTGAGTTAACTAACCTTTCTAAAGGTAGCACTTTTTAAAGTTTTTAACAAATTAAACTGTAGAATCCTCTCAGTCTGAAGGAAAATATAGATATATTTAATCTTTATTAATAAATAAAATATCATTTTATATATAATATTCATTTTATATAACTTATATAATAATCATTTTATATATGATATAAATATAGAAATATATATTTATCATATCATATAATACCATATCATATCATATATAAAATATAATATAAAAATGTCATTTACTAAATATCAGATATTAAAATATAAAATATATAAATATCATTTATTAAAGTTTTATACTCACCGTTACCATGAATTAGATATATACACTCACACACACATACACATAAACACACACACACACAATAAGCAACTTAATGTATTTTGAGAATTGCCCATCTATCCCGGAGACCAACAACACAAGGTAGCAATAATTGGTTGAGAGCAAGCCTTTGGGGGTAGGCAAACCTGGGCTTGATTTGTAGCTTTCTTTTTTGCTAGCCATGTGACCTTAGACTCAACCTCTATGTGCCTCAGTTTCCCCATCTAGGAAATGAAAGTAATATCTACTATAGAATTGTTGTAGGGATTAAACAAGATAATGCATAAAATGCTTGCATGGTGTTTTTCACATGGTATAGTCTGCATAACTATTATCTGTTATTAAAAAAAGTTATGCAGGGTTTGAAACTATAATTTGATCAGAGGGCAGAAATATTTACAGGGTTATTCCATACAAAAAAATCATGTAAATATCCAAATAGTTCTTACAAGATGGTTAGCAGAATGGATCTAATTTCTGTGTAGACAATGGGATCTTTTTGGTCATTTTCATGACTGGATGGCATCATTCATTTGTTGTTTCACTGCATTTCTTAGCTCCCAAAAACTATTGCAGAAAGAAAAGCAAAATTGAACATTGTAACTGGCTAACTTAATACTATATTTAGAAGAAGTAAGACTCTTTTTTTTTTTTTTTTTAAAGAAAACATTATTTTGTCTACCAACAAGTAGGTATGGTCTTGCGTTAATGTAATAGGTAAACTTAGTTTGATTCAGTGCATTATGGTGTTCAAAGCATTTTTCACAACTGTTATTCCAGCAGGAAAGTATGGATATGATAAAGAAGTGGGACTGATGTTGACAAATATGAGGAAAGCTAGTAAAAAATGTTATGGTCTGAGTCAACATTTTTGTAGACCTATATATATCTATATGCCTATCTATATGTCTATATTTATCTATAATCTATCTGTCATCTGTCATCTATCTATCTATCATTTGTTATTTGAAGATTTGAAGATGATCTACTTTGCCATCTAATAATTTTGATTATAGGTCTCTTATTTCTTTTGTTAAAAAATCCTCAAATTCAACAATTTGCACTGGGTTTCCCCATGGTGAATATAATGCATTGCCATAATTCAAGTCATATTCAGTTAACCCTGTGGTCTCAGGGAGCCCATACACTTCAAATTTATTTCCAAGATCATGAAGCCATCTCCTATGGCAAGTGCAAAATGCCTTTGATGTGGTGGGTGCAACATTTATACAGACCGACACACTTAACTTACGCAGCACTTTGATTTCATATTTTGATTGAGAGGTAAGGTCTTTTATTTATTTATTTATTTATTTATTTTTTAAAGATTTTATTTATTTATTTGAGACAGAGAGAGCACATGAGAGGGGGGAGGGTCAGAGGCAGAAGCAGGCTCCCTGCCGAGCAGGGAGCCCGATGTGGGACTCGATCCCGGGACTCCAGGATCATGACCTGAGCCGAAGGCAGTCGCTTAACCAACTGAGCCACCCAGGCGCCCCGAGTGGTAAGGTCTTTTGAACCCAAGTACATTTAACATGAAGTCATAATAAACAATTAGGCAAATGGGCCTTGGTAGTTGGGGAGATAGCACCCTGGTTATAAAGTCTGTCCTAGAATACCTGACAAGGGAAAAGATAGACTTGTGTACTGTTCTCACCATCGTCTTGGGTTACATGCTAGAAGTAACTCAGAATCAGCTCTTGAAATGCACCCTATTCAACATTAAACTTCAGAGCTCCTAAATCTGCTTTTCTCTTGGTTTCCCCAACTCAGATAATGGCACCAACATCTACTCAGGTGACTGTGCCAGGGCTCTTGTATCATTCTTAATTAATTTCCTTCTCTTATCTTCATTTCTGTATCTAATTGATGACCAAGATTATTTAATCCTAAAGTTGCTCACATGTGTCTAGCACTGTTTTGTCCTAGTCTCTTGCTTGATAGTCAGTGTAGTCTCCTGATTTCCTTCCTGCATAGGCTTGGCCCACTCCACTCCTCCATTCCATAGCCATGATGAAATCTTTAAGCTACTTTCTTTCTTGCACCAGTTTCTGCCCAGGCTTTCTCATGTGAATTCCAATTCCTACCTCCTTGTCCACATCACCTGCTGACTGTAAACTCCTCAGAGCAGGGAATAATTCCAGTACCTAGCAGATTGGCACATATTCACTGTTCAAAGAATATCTGTTAAATCGATATATGATTTTAAATCTTCAGCTCCCTTTCCCTACAATTAAACACCAGACCTTGAGATAGGCTTGTCTCTTTATCTGAGTCTGTGTTGGGCATAGGAAAGGTTCTTTTATAGAAATGCCACTGGAAACCTGGATTATTGTGATTTAATGAAATATTATTAAGAGATATTGGAGCATGAAGTTCCATCTCTCATCCGCAGGTAGTGGAAATGGAGCAGAACTGATATACAGCTTCTTGTAGAGAATAAGCCAGTAAAAGAAATGCAGGAAAAGCAGGCACAGTGGAAAGAATGTTTTGGGCATGCATTGCTTTCTTCTTCCCAGTTTATAGATTTTTTCTGAATTGTGGTATTTAGTTGGGTGATAGGGGAATTCATTTGTCAGGTATACAAGTAATTTTCAAGTGCTGTCATTTAGGCAAGGCTGAATAGGCACCAGAGACTGCAAAGGGTTTCCTGCCCCAAAAGATTTTGGAAAAGTTGAGAAGATGAGATTTTAATAAAAGTATCAGTTATAAAAAGTCAAAACGGGAGTTATTTAGATGGTTATGACAATTGAGGTGAGAAGTGCTGAATAGTTGAGATGCTATTTGGCAACAGGGCAGAAGAATTATAAATTTCTTAGTCACTGCTCTTCTACTGCCCTCCATAAAATGAAAGTTCACACCAGAAGGAGTGTGAACTTGGAGTGACATGAATTTGTGACTCTGTCATGTCCTTGAACAAAGCTGTGGGACATTGAGAAAGCTGCTTAGTCACTCTGATCCTAAATTTTCTTACTTAAAAAAGTGGGGATAAGACATACTTTATTAGGTTATCATTACATAAGATCACATGTGAATTAACATGACTCATGCAAAATTGCCTAATATTATGACTATTTGTTTAAATGTCAGGGCTCAGAATACACAGGAATTGTTACATGCCTAAGGGTTAGAGGAAATATTTAGAGGAGACCCAAGTTTTTAAAGGAAGATTCAAGTATACAATAATTTTGTCCAGGATCTAGGAGGCACCATTATGTGCAAATAAGGTAAGCAGGACGGAGCCATCACTTTAGGGGACTGGGAGGTGTTTGTGCGGATAACCAGGCATATGGTGACCAGGGCAGGTGCCAAGTTGAGCACTATTTGGGCTGGCCAGGAAGAAAACCTGTTTATGCATTACTGTGGTAGGCAGAATTCTAAGATAAGCCCCCCATTAACCCATGCCCTTGTATCCCCTCCCCTTGAATGTGGATGTGACTTGCAAACATGGTAGGATATCTTTTTCATAATTATGTTGTGTTATATGGGAAAAGGGATTTTGCAGACATAATTAAGGTCAAATAATCAGTTGACTATGAGTTGATCAGAGGGGAAAATAGCCTGGGTGGGACTGACCAAACCAGGTGAGGCCCTAAAAGAGACAAAAAGCAGCATCAGAATCTCCAACTGTCCTTGAAGAAGTAGGTCATCACCTTTTGAGATGGGGCCACGTGACAAGGACCTGAGCGTGGCCTCTAGGAGTTAAGGGTGATCCCTGGCTGACAGCCAGCAAGAAAATAAAGACCTTGGTTATACAGTCATAAGGAAATGAATTTTACCACCAACCAGTGAGCTTGGAGGAGGATCCTGATTCACACATGAAATGATAGCTCTGGAAAACACCTTGATTTCAGCCTCATGAGACCCCTAGCACCTGGCTAACCTGTACCCAGACTCCTGACCCAAGAATATGTGAGATAATAAATTTGTGTTTTTACCAACTAATTTTGTTCTGCAACAACAGAAAATGAACATACTTACTCTTCCATGTCTACTTCAGGCAAAACTAGTTTCATCCTTTTGGTTCTTACAGCCTTCTGATCTCTCCTAAGTAAGAGCCCAGTCACCTTATTTCATAATGTTGGGTTATGGCTCTGTCTTTCCATAACCTCTTTATAAGGATGTGAGCTCTTTATAGGAGCTAGGTGTAGTAGAAAACATTTGGATTCCTTTAGAATCAAGGAGATGTATGTTCTATTCCCAGTTCCACCAGTTAATCACTGTATAATTTTGGCAGCCTATTGAACTCCAAACATCAGTTCTTATTTACAAAATGACAATAACACTACTAGACCAGTGGTTCACAAAGGGGAGCAATTTCACAACCCTCAGGGGACATTTGGTAATGCCTGAAGATATTTTGATTGTCCCAACTCAGGGTGGGGATGCTACTGGCATCTAGTACGTAGATACCAAGGATGCTGCCAAAATATAATGTGCAGGGCCCTCCCCCCCACACACACATTATAAGGAATTATCTGGTCCAAAGTGTCAATAGGGCTGAAGTTGAGAAATCCTTTAATAGACTAATAAAATTGTTAGGAAGAATGTGAAATGGTCTACATAGTGCTTTATATTCTGTGGGAGGGGTCATAATTCCCTTTTGAGAGGACTCTCTAAATTATTTGGAGTACTTTCTATAAACTATATATATGCTTCCACTTTCCTTACATGATCATGAATTTGACTTCTTGTCTCTTTCTCACTCCAAGTCACTGCACACATTAAGACATGTTACAAATGGGAGTTTCTTGTGCAAGAAATAGCATACAGCCAGGAAATGGTTTCCTTTCTGAGGCATATGATTTTGTCTTATCATTAGCACATATCTGCATGCCTCACCTGTATCAGAAATATTATCAGTACTTAACTAACTGCTTGAAAAATGAATGCCCTTTTTAAAAAAATAATATTTTGTAATTTATTACTTCTCTGGCATTTTGTTCCTATTATGTTGTATTTTGAAAATTAAACCTTACGGTAAAAATGGAAAGAGAATAAACTTGCAATTGGAAACTTAACTGTCTTACGTTAAGCTATTGATTTAACATTCCCAACCTCTCAAAAGGAGATGTAATAACATCTGTCCCATAAGATTGCAAGGATTAAAGGAAAGCTGCTAAACTGCTCCCATCTTTCAAGATCCAGCCCAAATTTCAGCGCCTTTGGGAAGGCTTTGGTAACTCCCATGGTGACCATTCTGTTCTGTAAAGGAACTTCCTCTCCGTGTCAACTATTGCACATATTTATAATACATTTATTTGTTTGTACTTCTGTTTCCTCTACTTGAGAGATGTGTGGTTCATTTTTTTAAATTTTGAGATAATTATATATCCAAATCTTATAGGAATAAAACAAAATTCCAAGTGTTCTTTACACAGTTCTCTCAAAGGTAATATCTCACAACATTGTAGTACCAAATTACAACCAGGATATTGACATCAGCAGCCAAGATAAGAACATTTCCATCACCACAAGGATCCCTCATGTTGCCCTTTTATAACAACACCTACATCCCTCCCACCCTACTTACTTCATCACTTCCCGGTGACCATAAATCTGTTCTTCATTTCTATAATGTTGTCATTTCAAGAATGATATATAAATGGGATCATAGAGAATATAACCTTTTGGCATTGGCTTTTTTCATTGAGTGTAATTCTCTGGAGATTCACCCAGGTTGCTATGCATATAAATACTTCACTGTTTTTTATTCCTAAGTGGTATTCCATAATATGAATGTACTAGAGCTTGCTTAACTATTTATCTATTGACAGGCATCTGGGTTGTTCTGTTTGGGGCTATTGTGAATGGAATTGACATAAACATTAGTGTGTAGAATTTTGAATGAACATAAATCTTCTCTGGGATAAGTGCTGGAGTGTGATTGCTGTCATATGGTAGTTGCATGTTTAGTATTTCAGAAACTGTCAAATTATTTTCCAGAGTGGATGTATCCTTTTACATTTTTTGCCAGCAACATATAAATGATTCAGTTTCTCCTCATCCTTCCCAGCATCTGGTGTTCTCACTATTTTTTATTTTAACCATTCTAATAAGTATGTAATGATAGTTCATTGTTGTTTTAATTATCACTTCCCTAATGTGCCATGATGTCAATGATGTCAAATGTCATTTCATGAGCTATTTGACATCTGTGTATTATCTTTAGTAAAATGTCTCTTCATGTCTTTTGCTCATTTTCTAATTGGATTGTTTATTTACTGTTGAGTTTCTTTTCTTTCTTTTTTTTTTTTTGCCCATGGATACTTAATTGTTCCAACACCAATTACTGAGAAGATTTTTCCTTAGTAAGTTGCTTTTATTCCTTTGTCAAAAATCACTTGGGCATATTTTATATGGATCTATTTCTGGGTTCTCTATTTTCTATATTAGGCTTTTTGTATGGGTCTATTTCTGGTTTCTATATTCTGTTCCACTGATATATATATATATCCCAGTGATAATATCAGAGGCTTGATTATTCTATCTAAATAATAGGTCTTGATATTGGGTAAATGGTTTCATCACACTATATTCTTATTTTTTTTTAATTTAACAATTCTGATTTCTTTGCTTTTCCGTATAAATTTTAGAATAATCTTGTCCATATCTGCAATATGCTGGGATATTGGGTGGAGTTGTATTAAATCTATATATCTTTTAGGGAGAATTACATCTTTACCGGGTTGTCTTCTAATGCATGAATATTGTTGTATCTCCATTTATTTAGATCTTCCTTGGTTTATTTCATTAGCATTTTATCATTTTTAGCATATAAGTCCTGTACATATGTTGTTAGATTTATGACTAAGAATTTATTTTTGAGTGATTATAAGTATTACTGTATTTTTATTTTCAGTTTTCATGTTTTTGTTGCTGGTACATAAAAATAAAATGAATGTTTTTATGTATATCTTGTATCTTGCTACCTTGCTGAAATTACTTATTAGCTTATATGAGGTTTTTTTGATAAATTTTTCGGGATTTTCTATGTAGATAATTATGCCATTTGCAAGTAGGGGCAGGCTTATTTTTTTCTCTTCTGATTACCATGCATTTCTTTTCTTGTCTTATATTGGTTAAAACTTACAGCAGTATATTGAATAAAAGCAGTGAGAACAGGCATTCTTAGCTTATTCTTTATCTTAGGGGAAGAACATTCAGAAAGTTACCATTAAGAATGATGTTAGCTGTAGGTTTTTTTGTAGATGCACGTTATCAGATTGAGGAATTTCCCCCAATCCTATTTTTCTGAGAATTTTTGTCATGATCCCATGTTGAATTTTATCAAATGCTTTTTCTGCATCAATTGATATGATCGTATAATTTTTCTGTTTTAGTCAACATATACATATATATATAGTGGATGGTATTGATTGATTTTCAAATATTGAAATAGTCATATCTTGGAATAAACTCTACTTGGTCACGGTGTATAATTCTTTTTATATATTGCTAAATTCTATTTGCTAATATTTTGTTAAGAATTTTTGCATCTGTTTTCATTAGGAATATTTTTATTATCTTTGGTTTTGTTATCAGGGTAATATTAGCTCCACAAAATGAATTGGGAAGTATTCTCTTCTACTTTCTAGAAGAGATTTCATTGAATTTTAAGACTTATTGAATGGCATATATTTCAGTGAAAGCTTCTGGAATTGATTTCTTTTTTGTAATCTTTAAATTATGAATTTAATTTCCTTAGTAGGTATAGAGCTATTCAAATTAATTCATATGGATGAGGTGTGGTCATTTGTATTTCTCAAGGAATTGGTTCACTTTATCTAAGTTGTCAAATATAGGTGTGTAGAATTTGTAGTATTTCCTTATTATCCTTTTGATATATGCAGATTTTGCAATTAGTCCCCTTTTTTCATACCTGAGATTGCTAATTTTTATTTTCTTTCTCTGTCATTACTCCCCAGGGGGATTGGAAGTCCAAACTCCCTACCTGGTTTCTACGGACACTTTGACAGAGATCTGATGGGGATGAAATTCTTGGCCCCCTATTCTGCCCTCTTTCATACCACCCTGGCAAGAGGGTGGTTGTGTGGGATGGGGTGCCTTGTTATAGCCAGATGAGGGTACTTGACCTTTGTTGCCATGGGTGGAGGTGGGACCACTTTTTTTCTTTTTTGGAGGTGTTCGGGTAGAATAGAATGGTTATTTGGTTTTTAAGATTTTATTTGTTTATTTGAGAGGGAGAGAGTGAGTGAGTGAGAGAGAACACGAGTTGGAGTGGGGAGAAGCAGACTCCCCACTGAGCAAGGAGCCTGAAATGGGGCTCGGTCCTGGGACTCCAGGATCATGACCTGAGCTGACAAAGGCAGATACTTAACTGACTGAGCCACCCAGGTGCCCCAGATAGAATGGTTATTGTCTAAAAGTTTTCTGTCTTACTAGAATGTTCCTTTGTCTAGAGGGAACAAGTTTTTCATGTTTTTCTTTCTTTCTGAACCTGTTGGTATTTCCACATTGAAATCTTCTTTAGCTCTAAGTGTGGGTTATATGAGGAAAAATAAAAGCCCAAGGAATTCACCACTGTGTCCTTCCTTGAGTTCTGAGTTCCCTGGCTGATCTACTTTATTCCTTCTGCCTTACAGAGTCTTTCATGTTTGTCTTATACATAATGCCCAGGGCTTTTTTTTTTTTAAGATTTATTTGTTTATTTGAGAGAGTGAGGGGAGGGGCAGAGGGAGAGAATCTTCAAGCAGACTCCCCACTGAGCACAGAACCTGACATGGGGCTTGATCTCACGACCTGTGAGATCATGACCTGAGCTGAAACTGAGTCCGATGCTTAACAGACTGAGCCACCCAGTTGCCCCATGCAATGTTTTTTTTTTTTTAACTCTCCTTAATGGGAAGAGTAGGGAAAACTATATCCATCTTCTTAGAAATAGAAGTTAAACAGTTTATTATTTTTATTTTAACCTGCAGCACCTATACTTGGGGTATTTAATGAAGGTTGAAAAAGAAAGTGATAGAGAAATTAATTTAAACTGTAAAGCAGAAAATAAATGTAACACATTATTCTTTTCCCATAATTTTTTTTTAATAATATGGAAACTAGGAAAACTTCTACTTGTTACTAATGATAGTGGCTTTAAGATTATTTTTGTTGTGTTTTCTCATTTGACTTTATTGGAGTCAATGCTTGTGAAGTGGAATAGTCACGGTGGGGTAGCACCAAAGGAAAGAAATTCCATTAGCATAGGTGAGCTAATACCACAAAGACCAATATTCACTTCAAGCTGCTCGGTAAACAGGAAGTACACAGAAAATATGCCTAAGTGAGCACTGTTTCTTTTGAATTAAGGCAAGCAGAGTATTGTTTTTGTATTAATGTAGGTACACTCCTTATTTCATCAGCACATCTGTCAGAGACTGGGTTATTGTGAGGAAAGGGTGTCACTGAGGGGTGAACAGTCGTGTGACCTAGGAGCTAATTTAACCTGTCAAAATGTCACGTAGCTGAGACATCTACTGAGAATTGCTACTCCTTTGAGAAAAGAAACAGAGCAAGTTTACTTTTGTGGAGTAATTAATACTTACCTGAATGGTTGTCTGTAAAGCATATTTTGGTAAGTTGAATTGAATTTTTCTGTTTGGTTCCATTATATATTTATATATAATATAAATCCTCAAAGATAAATCTTCAGCAAATATCATAGTCATGTGTCATAGTCTAAAACTTTTCTTGCAGAGAAGCCTTCTCTGACCATACATTGCATATCCCTCTCTTATAACATTCATCCCATAGGATCCAAAGAAATATCTGTTCTCCAGCCTTGTTTCTATTCCACATTAAATATGCCCTTTGAAAATCTGAGTATTCATTTTGATGAAACCAATTTTCTTTTTGTAGAGCTTTCTTGACGGGAGCATATCCTTGAATTGAAGTATTTGAAGTGCTGTAAAATGATTTTATGCTGTTAAATATTTTGGTTCAATATAGGTGACTATTTTTTTTTCTGGTTTTCTATTGTTCACAGCACCACTCAAGACATGTAGTTTCCCTTCAGTTCTTTCTTACCTTTTATTGTCCATGTCTTCTACCTTCTTCCTTTTTGGTGAATTAGTGGGCTTTTTTTCTAGAAAATCCACAGTCCTCTTCCCTTCGATGTACCCTGAATATCACCATTTACAAATGGGCCTTCACAGTAAGGAAGGTGTTGCAGGCTTATTGATTATCACCCTTCTTGAAGGTGCTGTCTTGGATCCTCTTCTTGGCTTCATTAAAACTGGCTAAATGGTCATGATTCAGAGTATTGGGCAGGCATAAATCATCAGCATGAAGTAAATGCAACCAGTTTCTGAAGATATTCCTTCAGCTCATTTGAATCAATACATTGTCTAACTGGCCAACTACTATTATTCTCCCTGCATAGAATTTTCTTCACATTTTGTTCGTCTAGCTTAAATGTCACCTCCATAGGGAAGTCACTGCCTAGGTTGGGTCACTTTTCTTATATGTGCTCATAGCATTTATTATTTCATTTATTCAATCAATAAATATCTATTGTGAGCCTATTATGTAGTAGGCTTTTTATATTCCAGCACCTTCATGTTCCTCTTTTTTTAAAAAAAAGATTATTTATTTGAGAGAGAGAGAGCAGAGGGAGGAGCAGAGGGAGAGGGAGAGAATCTCAAGCAGACTCCCCACTGAGTGCAGAGCCTGAGGCAGGGCTCGATCCCACCACCCTGAGATCATGACCTGAGCCAAAATCAAGTCGGACACTTAACCGACTGAGCCACCCAGGTGCCCCATTATGTCCCTCTTTTAATAATTATTCAAAATCTTATTCACTTAACATCTATTGAGTACCTACTACTTGGTGGGCTTTGTGCTATGCATATTTCCCTGCATTGTGGACAGTTTTGCTTTTAGTTGCTTCTTTGTATAGCTTGTGAAGTTCTTACCAGACTTTTAACTCCTAGAAGGCAGAAACAGTGTTTTACTTACTTAATCTGATGTTGTCTCTTCAATAGTGCCTGGTTCATAGTAGGTGCTCAAATTTTTTTGATGGATGAATGATTGGATGAAAACACAGGCAGCACTGCTTTTGGTAATAGAGAATGGTCTGTGTTATTACGTGTGAAAAGTTGTCTCTGCCTGTGGTGTCTGTGACACGTCAATTCCATCATAAGCAGTTCCAGCCAAATTGACTCTCCTCAGGCATAGAGATAATTTCCCTCAATCGGATTATGTGCCATTTACCATAATACTACTTGATGCCAAAGTATGCTCCCCTGATGAGCATGACATTTGCATGCACATAAGCAAGTTCATAGTCTTTAATTTGAAAGTGCAATCCCACTAAGAATGCATTTGTTTGTATTTATTTAGATTTACTTAAAAGCTTTTTTTTTTTGGATGGGCACATAGGGGTGATCTAGGATGGAAGCCTGAAAAAGCTGATGAAAGCTGGCTCTCCCTTGAAGAATGCATTTTGGGTGAAAAAAAAATGTGACCTTTAATAACCTTCAATCCTCTTTTTGTTCTTGTTCTAGGACATTCTATGAGTAGAAATTCCTAGACCTCTTCAGTTGTTTTTTTTTTTTCCCCCTGTATTGATTGTATAGACTGATCGTATATGCCTTTGGTGTTTGAGGCGAATGTTCTGGTAGAAGATTTAGGAAGGAAAAGAAAACAAGAAGAAATCAATCAATTGGTTTCTCATATCCAACAATGTTTCATGATGTCTCTCTTTAATGGATGAGTGTATATACCTTGCAGGTTTCTTATGTAGAGAGACTTGCTTGGCATAGGTAATAAAACAGGAAACCCAAAGCAAACACTGAGGGTAGGAAATGGTTAGTTTCTCACAGTCCCAAGCACCACCCAACTATTGCCTTCATTTCAAGGCAGTCAACAAAGAAGTCAGCCTCCCTCTTCTTCAGGATATCTATTTATTTTGCAATTAACCAGGAGGAAGGAATTTTTCTGAAAAAAAAATTTTTTTTTTTTGATTGAAGACTTCTAATTTAAATGGAAGCTATTGCTTTCAGGATTAAGAGCATTATAAAGAAATCTCATAAGTTTTCCTTATATAAAGTTTATAATGGTTTATACTTACACAAAAGATTAACTAATAGCCCTGTACATTTGTGCTTTTTCCTTTTTTATGCCAACTTCATCATCACACAGAAACACCTGAATTCAACCGCAATATTGGGGGTGAAAACAGACATATATTCACATATACCCATGGACTTTTGAGAATATTTTTCTTCTTTTATTACCATAAAAAGTTATTTATAACCGAACCAAGGAAAACCTCAAGTCACTGGTGTGGTGGGATTTATTATTACTATCCGAAGTCAAGTAGGTTGGAAGTGTTATATTTGGTTCCAAGGTTCATCCAAATCACAGTGGTTTGGAAATCACCTTAAACTTTACTTTTTTCTTTTTTTCCGCTTAAACCAGCATCTTATATTCACTTTCATCCATAGGCATTAAGGTAATTTCAGTAGAGCTTTTGGTTTATAATTTCAATGCTGGGAGATTGGCTTACATAACTCGGTATATAGTGCTCTCACAGTTTAATAACTGTCCCCACTCTGTTATTGACATGTGTATGTTTATATCCAGTGCTTGTCCTTCAGCAAATATGAAGAAAGTTGGTTAATCGCATTTACTATTAGAAGACAATAATTATAATATCTTGCTTTTGTATAGTACTCTAGTTTGCAGGGCACTTTCACATGATTAAATCATTTGATCCTTAAAACAGTCTTTTGAAGTCAGCAAGGAGGATATTATTATCTGCATATTAGAGAAGAAACAGTCTCAGAGGGGTTAAGTGGCTTGTCTGTCATGATTAGTAAGAGGAAGAAGCAGGATTGGAGAGCATGAGGTCATAGCCCACAGCTGTCCACTAACCACAGTAACCCCTCAACTCTGTTTTGGACCAGAACCCAAGGAATAAGGAGGTTTTCTCTTAATGGACTAAAACAAGGTTTTTTATTGCATAGCACCAAAGACAAAGTATGTACTCTTGAAACTCCTTCACAAATACTTGTATACTAATAAAACAGCAAGTTGCTATGAATGGGTATTTACAAGTTTAAAGGCGTACCTTTAGGGAGTATTAATGAGGAGAGTTTACTGTAGAAGGCAAGCTTGAAAATTATTGCTTGTGTTCACTGTTTGTTTGAGTTCTCTGAGAAGCAGACACCAAGACAGGATTAGACAGCAAGAGATTGATTGGAGAAAAGGCTGCAAGAGGTAAAGGGCAGGCAGAGAGCTGGAGAAGGTGGGAGGGCCTTCAGGGCATCATGCAGGTCTGACCTCTGGGAAAGAGAGAGGGAAGACAGATAGAAAGGTGGGCAGGAAGAGTCTCCGACTAGAGTCCAGTTGTAAGAAAGTTTGCATTCAGGATGATGGGAAGCCCTAGAACCAGAATCTTCTGTAGAAGGGTCTTCCATCTCACAGGACGGGGTCTGTGTTAGTGAACCTAAAGGCTTAGTCCCTGGCTGGGAGTAGCCTGTGGGAAGCATTGTCTCAGCATGAATGTGGTGGTGGATTCTGAGCAGAGCAGCTGGGATAGGTCAGTCAATTACATTCCCCACAGCAGGAGATCTGAGTGGCATGCTTTCCTGGCCACCACATATATGCCATGGTACAACATTGATTTTCCCACCTCCTCAAGAGTAAGGAGTAAATAAAAGCAACAGCAGATATTCTGAGCGAAACACTAGAATACCAGAAATAAAATTAAAAGCTTAGGTATCACATTAACAAACTGGCCCCTAATATAAAGGATGTGCTAGGATTCTGGAAGACTTAGATTTTTTTTTTCAAAGGTTTTATTTGCAATCCTTTTGATAACCAAACTTTGTGCTCTGTGATGGCTAGATTGGTAAACTATTATTATATTCCTAACACAAACAGAGTGCCTGGTCCATAGTAAATGCTTAGTAAATTACTGTTGAACAAATGGGTGACCAAGGTTAAAAAAAAAAAGGACATATTATTTCTGAATGTTTTTCATTTCTTCAGTATTTGAATGACTTGCAAGGGTCTTTCTTTATTAAACTTATTAACAACAGACTGTAAGTTCCTGGAGTCAGGAAGACACTTGGGACTCTAAAAAATCATAAAAGTAAACCTTTTCTGGTCTAATGACCTTGCATCTGAGGACTTGGGTAGCTGACCTGGCTGTGTACATTCCTTCTCTCTGCATACTAGTTTGCAGATGGGCTTGCTTTTTCTTAGCATTCTTGTTTGGGGAGTCAAGAGGCACTAGGGATGGGAAAGAGAAGAAGATGGAAACTCTGGGTACATAGGTGAGGCTATTCCACATTTGTAGAATCAGTAGAAATTCAGTACTTAAATAATTTGTTCCTGAGTTTCAGGTTATGTTAAGGTTTATTTGTGTGGCATTCCAGTGTGTGTTTCTGTCATTAAGGCCTCTAATTCCCCAGGCAATTTGGACACCTTAGATTTTTCCTTTCTCTCATATCCAACTAGTCAGGAAGTACTGCCAATTCTTCTGCCACATTACCTAGTAAGATCCTTCCTTCCATTTTAGGAAGCATTACTTAAGTGCCCTGAACTACTATGAGTATCCCTGCTGGGTTTGCTCACCTCCAAGAGCTCTCAGCCTTGTGAATTTAAGAAGTATCATGTGCACTTGGGCTTCAGTCTCAGATCTGCCTCTACCTGGCAGTGAACTGTAATGCAAGTCACTGACCTTCTTTCAGCCTCAGTCATCCCACTGGTGAATGGAAATAATAGGGACTACTCCAGGGGCTGAGGTGAGCTTAAAGTAAGATAATACAGGGAAAGCACCTTCTACCCCCATCTACACCATGGTGGTTTCTCCCTACCACCAGGGAGCCCAAGGAGCATCCCTGACACACTGGCTAATCTTCAGCAAAGATTATTTCACTCCAATCTTCAAGTAAACTGTCCAGACTGGCTGCTGTTTCTTCAAACCTCTCCAGTGGTGTGAGGTCAAAGAACCACAGAACAAATTTCAACTTTATCAGTCTGCCGTTTAGTGTCCTCTATAAGCTGCTCTTTCCCTAACTTGCTAATGGTACCCTCTATTATTTTCTTTAGGAAAATATCCTGTTCCAGCTGAGCTGGTTTACTCATTTTCCCTCTTACGCCACATATGGACACACCTCTGAACCTTAGTCACACCTTTGAAGGTACCTTTGAAGAACTGAAGTTCCCCTTTCTTCAAATATCCCAATTCACAACCCACAGTGATCCTAGTTCCATCACTTACCATGTGATCCAGGAGACTGACCTCTTTGGGCCTCTCTTTCCTTATCTACAAAATGATGCTGAAGAATACCTACCTCACAACATTGTGGAGAGGATTACGTGAGATAAGAAATGTAAAGCACACAGGGGAGTTCCTGGCGTACAGCAGGGCCTTGCTAAATCTTAACTACTGTTATTGGGCCTGACTTGCTTCTGAACTCCTCTGCATTTACGGTCTATGCAGTGGTGACCACCTCTGGCTCCAAACCCACACCCTGGTGGCTACTCAGTATGTACACGTGTATTTTCTCTATTTTCTTGGACTGAAAGGACAGCTTTTAACATGAGTCCTAAACAATGTTAAAATTGGGTCCCATATCTATTGGGGAATTAGTATAGCTTTCAAAACATCTTTGTCTTTTTTGGAAAATTTTCAGTCTTTCCAAATGATTTTTTTTAAGATTTTATTTTTAAGTAATTTCCACACCCAATGTGGGGCTCAAACTCACAACCCCGAGATCAAGAGTCACAGGCTCCACCAACAGAGCCAGCCAGGTACCCCACCCAAATGTATGAGGATAGAGATAGTGTTTTTTGTTAGTGCCAAACACAGAGCTTTTTTTGTTTAAAGTATACTTTACGTACAGTAAAATTCACCCTTTTTGGCATGTTGTTTTATGAGTTTTGGACAAATATATGGCATGTAATCACCATCACATCAAGAAACAGAATGCTTCCATCCCCTCTCCCCACCATTCTTCTGTGGTCCTTTATAGTCAACCCCTCCTCGAACACCCAACCTCTGGCCTCTAGTGATCACTGATCCATTCTTTTCCCCTTTACTTTTGCTTTTTCCAGAATGTTGTATAAACAGATTCATTTGGCATATAGCCATTTAAGTCTGGCTTCTTTCATGTAGCATAATGCATTTGGGATTTACCTATGTTTTATTATTATTATTATTATGTTATGTTAATCCCCATACATTACATCATTAGTTGTTGATGTAGTGTTCCATGATTCATTGTTTGTGTATAACACCCAGTGCTCCATGCAGAACATGCCCTCTTTAATACCCATCACCAGGCTAACCCATCCCCCCACCCCTCTCCCCTCTAGAACCCTCAGTTTGTTTTTCAGAGCCCATCGTCTCTCATGGTTCGTCTCCCCCTCCGGATTTACCTATGTTGTTGCATGTATCATTAGTTTGTTCCTTTTGATTGGTCAGTAGTATTCCATCGTGTGGATGTAGCATGGCTTGCTTATTCATTTTCCAGCTGAAGGACATTTTGGTTGGTCCTAGTATTTAGAAATTGTGAATAAAGTTCCTATAATATTTGTGTACAGATTTGCATACAATTGCAAGTTTTTATTTCACTCATGTAAATAACTAGGAATAGTATTTCTGGTTGATATGATAAATGTATGTTTAACTGTATGAGAAACTGCTACACCATTTTTCACAGTGGCTTTACCATTTTCCTTCTTAGCAGCAGGATATGAGAGTTTAGTTACTCCACATCCTCACTAGCACTTGGTATGAAGAGAGTACTTTCCACATAATAAGCACTGAATCTTTTTAAAGTAATTTTAATCAATGGCGCTTACACTAATTCCATTGCTCTTGCTCTGACCACTATCTCAACAACTTCTCTTATGAGTTAACTAACTTCTGAGTGTGACTCAATTTCTCTCTGGAAGCCAGAGCACCTTTTCGTTAAAAATAAAATATTGGGTTTGGCAGTTGAAGAGGCCACACAGGTTTTATGCTTCATTAAAATAAAACTCAAAAACCAAACACAATAAGCAGGGGGATGGGGATTAATAATTTAGGATCTTCAATTTCTACGGAGTAATGAAATCTTCTATATTAGTTCAGTTGAAATGGGACCCTGCTTTAGCTTACTCTCCCTCCAGCCATACATTTCTCTGGTTGCCTGATTAGACCATTCAGTGTTTTCTGTGAGTGTGTGTGTAGGTTTTCTTTTTTCTTCTTTTTTTTTTCTTTTCTGAAGCCAACTAACTGCAGTGAGGGGGAGGGTGGGCAGAGATAAGTAATGAGGCACTAACTAAGTGCTAACAAAGGGCTACAGCTAAGAAGAGAGAATGTAGAAATGTGATAATGAAGAACGTCTAATTAGGTTTCATGGGAAACAGAATTTTTAAGAAGCCCTACACTAAAAAGGACATTAAAAGCAGCAGAGCTTCAAATGTATAAGAGTTAATGCCAATCTTCTGGAGTGGGTTGAAAAGGCTAGTGAGGGAAAGCACTGGTGATTTACCTGTATTCATAGTCATGAGCTAAACAAACAATTTCATGGAAACCAGCAGCCACTTCATTGAGGAGAGGTGATAGCTTGGCCCAAGATGTGGATGGAAAATTAAAAACAAGGAAAAAACAAAGATGAAAGACAAAGAAAAACTACCTTTTCTGCCTTTACTGTAAACTCCGTGAGTAATCTTGAACAATTTTCACCAGGTTTTTGTCCTGCCAATCTTTCATCTGTGAAAAGAGCTGGGAAGTATTTACTGATTGCTTTGTTTTAAAAACAAAAGATGCTTAAAAAAAAGATTCTGTCTAAGACTACAACCATGGTAAATATGATTAGAATGGAAAAGGCCAAATGGTGTAGCAGGTAGAACTTCTAAATGGGGATTAGAACCTGGGTACTAGACCTAAGTTTGCTGCCAACCAGTGAGATCTTGGAAAACACTTACTAATCTTCCTGAATTTTATTTCCTTAGGAATAAGATCAAGGTATTTAAGTGGGCAATTTTTCAGATCCTTTCTAGCTTTAAAATCCTATTTTTCTAAAGAGTAAATAGAATATAAATGATCAAATGATCAATTTTGTTTTGGAAATATTCTATGGTTTTTGGCTATAGAGGTAGGAGGAAATCCTAATTTCCATGGTTTAAGATGATACGAATCCTCTTATAAGAACTGTCCCTTTAAATTTTTTGAAAATTCTGATGCATGTTTTGTGGGCATTTGGAGTTGTGAATCTTTGTAATTATTTCCTAAGAAATCTTAGGTCTCTATTGTCTGTAGGCAGATCAGCTAAGGAAAACCACAACACAACCATCTTGAGACTTAACTGGAATGTTATTCTAAAACTATTTTCCATTTTCATTACAACTGTCATATGAATAGATGTACATAATAGCAATTTTAGTTTCTCCTGTTCCTCATTGCCTCATATGTTCTGTGAATTACAGGGGTATGTGGTATTTCCCATATGCTCTGATTTAATTTACCACTCCTTCCAGTTGGGTTTTTACTATCCTGTGAAGGAGAAGGGTGTAAGAAGAAACTGAAACTCCTGATGTGGGAAAGGTCAAAATAGTACTGAATTTAGGGATAGAAAAGGAGTGTCAGAAGGCATCAATGACAGAATTGCATTAATTGCCGTTGCTCTCTGAGTCTTCTGTCTCCCTAGTTTAGATAACAGCTAAAGAGACCAGAATATGGGGAGCAGGATCTTAAGAGCAGCAGCTAAATCTCCTGCATTGAGCCTTCATGAATGGGACCTTGATAACTGGATGACGAGCCTCCCTTTTGTTAGGAGAAGTACCCTAATGTTAGCAATCAGGGTCTGTTACGTTGACATCACAGCCAGAGGTGTACTTAGATGGAGAGGAAGACAGAGAGCAATTCATCCCCATTTAAGGAGTGCTTAAGGCTTGAATGACCACATCGTGATCTATTCACTAAGTTGCAGACATTAAATAAATTTTTACTTACAACATATTAGATGCCATTTTGCTATAGGTAGACAGATGAAATCAATAGTTAATTAAGTGATATATTCTTTTACTGAACAACATTGACAAGACCAAATGAGTTAGATTATAAGAACATTATAAATTTATTTTTCACCTTGAGGCATTATTTTTTGGGTATAGTGATGGGCAAATTATTTTAAGAAAAGTATTGATTGGGATTATGGCAGGATGCAGTATTGGCCACAGGAGAGGCATTCATGAAATATTTCCTGGATAGAACCTTTCCTGATATTTTCCACTACTCTTCAAAAGATAAGGTATCTTGTACATTTTTATTTTTCTTAATCTACAACAATGTAGCGAAAGAATCCTGGTCTCCTTGCTGTTACTAACTACCTGGTTAGTGATTTGGATTAGTCATTTTAACTTACTCAGAACTTATTTTTATCATCTGCAACAGAGTAGACAAACTATGGCCTACAGTTAGATCCAGCCTGCCACCTGTTTCTGTAAATAAAGTTTTATTGGGACACAGCTACTCTTACCTGTTTACATACTGCTTATCATTGCTTTCGCCTGAAACGGTCAAATGGGACACTGTATGGCAGGCAAAGCCTAAAATATTTACTGTCTGGCTCTTTACAGAAAAAGCTTGCTAATCTCTGATCTACAATGTAAGAGAGATAAGTCACTAGCTTTCAAACTTTTTTTTTATTGGTGAGACTAATTTTTTAAACTAAATCTCATACAAAACTCCAACATACAAAAAAGACAAAAACAAAGTTTCTGTGTGGAAGAAGTAGTTGGGGTTGAAAGGATCCAACCAATTTGGATCTCCTTGTCTCCTAAGTTGTTGCCAAAGACCCCCAGGGCTCCAATGTGAAAACCCTTTGAAGACATCATCTCTAAGGTATTTTACAACTCTGGAATTATATATATAGTTTCTTATTTTTCAGCAAATGTGGAAAAGTAGAATTAAGTGATAGATTTACCTCTTGTTTCCAATCTTCCATTCTTAGGTTGTGGCAAGTCTTCATTTGTCTTTAAGCCAATTTCAATTGGTAGTACTGTGGTGATTCTACAACATGATGTATGCTGTGTGGCAAGCCTTTAAAGTCTTCATGTTTCTTGGAAAACTTTTGTATACCGATAAAAGAGAAACTAAAGCTACACTTTTAAAGCGGACCCCAAGGGTAGAATCTATCAAAGCATAATGTCTCAACTGTGACATGCAAGTTTTCCTTTCAGAGCATGGACCAATGGGTAAACTGTTTATTTTCATATACTTTAATCCAGCTTTTCTGATGATGGAGGCAGCAAAGGAATTGGATGTGGTCTAACAGCATAATAAAATCCAATTCAGTTAGTGTTTATGGAGTGCCCACAGGGTGTGGGCTATTGTGTTAGACAAGATAAAAACCTCTGTGATGTTCATTTTCTCTTTAGTGCATTTCTAAGGCCTGTTTTGCCTTCCCAAATAAGCTGGAAGCTTTCAGTTCACTGGAGAAAGTCCTCAGTGAAGGATAGGTTCTTGTCCCTTGACTTTTTAGTGTGTAAAGTTGCAGGTAGGATGAAGGTAAAGGAAAGTAGGTAGGACGTAGGATGAAGGTAGAGGAAAGGAATGAAGAGCTATAGTTAATCTAGTAAGTATCTTATGCTACACTTTTTCATAAAGAGTTCTCTTTTATTTTTCAAAACAATTTAGGGGACAGATCTTAAATTATATAAATGTGAAGACAGTAACATCCCAAAGTTGCACAACAAATAAGTAGCAGAACAGGGATTCTAAATCTGGATGCTGAGAAGTATAAAATTATAGTGTTCATTAGCTCTGATTCAAATACTTAAAATACCATATGTACTCATGTAAATATCCTTATGAATAAATATATCCACAACCGCATAAAAGCTGGAATTGTCATTCCAAATGCAGAGGACAGCATTACTTTGCATCATCAGTGGCCTATATGACTTGAGAAATTATCTTGGTATTCAGTCCAAAGAGATAATAGGGAGTTGTCTCAGGAAGAGATCAAGAATAAGACTATATCCTTCCAGGAGTCTACAAACATTTTCTGTAAAGAGCCAGACAGTAAGTATTTTAGGCTCTGTGGGCCACATGATCTCTGTTGTCACTACTTAACTCTGCCATTGTAGTACCAAAGTAGCTGCAGCCAAATGTAAACAAATGAAAATGGCTATGTTCCAATAAAACTTTATTTATGGACAGAATTTCATACAATATTTACATCATCCAATTATTTAGATTTTTAAAAACCATTTAAAAATGTGAAAACCATTATTAGCTCACAGACTGTACCAAAACAGGGGCAGGTTGGATTTGGACTGTGGGGCAGTTTGCCAATCTCTGCTTAAAACCAGGGGCTCACAAACACTAAAAATCAACTAAAAATCTTGCTGAAAATGGTTTCCCAAGCTTCATCTCCTAAGGTTCGGATTTGAGGCCTAGAATATGTCTTATTCAAAAACTCTATAGATTATTTTTTGGGAATGTCAGTCAAGTTTCCAAATGAAAATAGAAAGTATGCTAAAATTAGGATAATTTACGGAGTTTTATTTAGGTGAGAACCAATTAGAAAGACGTGGGTGGGGTATAGGAGAACTGTAAGGGAAATACAGGAACCCAGGGCTAGCAGCAGAAGCTCCATCAACTAGGCCTGAAAGGTAAGAGAGGGAAGGGTCACCAGGATCCAGAAGGAGAGAATCGGTGAAGTCCACCTAAATTCTGTGGTGTTGTGGGAGCCATCCGTCCAAGCAACTTTGTAGGGAGGGAGCTGGAAGAATAATGTGCCAACTTTACTTTTTTCCCTGTCTTGATTTCTTGGAAGGGGTCCCATTGATCAAACCCAGTCAGAAAATAGGGATCCCTGGAGCCCCATTCATGTGGTCCATGTTGGTCAGCCATTTAGCACAGAGTAGGCTGGAGAAGACTGGAGAGTAAATCTGAAGAGTCAAACAAAAGATACCTTGAAGAGTGGCACAGGCATTTTTAAGAACTTTGGTCTTGGTCTCTCCTCCTATTGCTTGGATGATACCCTTTTTTAAAGATTTTATTTATTTATTTATTTATTTATTTATTTATTTATTTATTTGGAGGGGAGGAACAGGGGGAGAGGGAGAGAGGATCTAAAGCCGACTCTGCGCTGGGTGCGGAGCCCAATGCAGGGCTCGATCCCACGACCCTGAGATCACGACCTGAGCTGAAGCCAAGAGTCCATGCTTAACCAGCAGAGCCACCCAGGTGCCCCTTGGATGATACTTTTAATCCTATCTCCATCTTATTGCCCACGGCTGAGAGCAGTAATGGCAGATAATAGCTGACTATACCAGTTCCCATGGCTGATTGCCAGGCATTTGGAGGTATAATTTTGTTACATGCTCTGATGGGTTCAGGGAAGATTTGTGGTGTCTTTTAGCTCCACAGAAGCCATAAAATTGACCCACACAAGAAGTTGGTTGAATGGTTTGCGTCAGAGACCGCCAGATCCAAATGTCAGCACAGGTCCCAGCCTCTGATTTCCCTTCTACTGATATGCTTGGGAGAAGAGATGTGAAACTTATAAAGCCTGAGCAGAGGGGACCAAAGAGGGAAAACAAGGAAGGCCTTGGGAGTCTCCTGAGCCTGAGGTTGAGACCTTACCTATCTTGTTGTACAGGACTGTAGCAAGTACCCATTGGTTAAAAGAACCATTTAGGGCACCTGGGTGGCTCAGTCGTTAAGTATCTGCCTTCGGCTCAGGTCATGATCCTGGAGTCCCTGGATCGAGTCCCGCATCGGGCTCCCTGCTCAGCAGTGAGTCTGCTTCTCCCTCTGACCCTCCCCCTTCTCATGTGCTCTCTCTCATTCTCTCTCTCTCAAATAAATAAATAAAATCTTAAAAAAAAAAATAAAAGAACCATTTATTGTTTTTGTTGTTGTTGTTTTTAGAGCCATTTATTGTTTAAGTAACAGGTAGTCGATATTGGAAAAAGTTAACTTAATGGTGAGGGAGGAGAAATACTAAATATTAACATATGCTGTAATATACTATAATATATATTGGTATATTGAAACCTCAGGTCTTACCAGAGGGGCTGGAGGATAAGCAAGACCAATGATTTGGAGCAGAGACACTTGATATATAATCATGATGACTGGGGAAAGTCTTCTGGATTTGGTTATTAAAAGGTCAGTAATGGCCATCAGTAGAACAGTTTCAATGGGCTCAAGGCTAAGAAGCAAGACTTATATGGTTTAAGGAGAGAGAGGAGGAAATGCAGGATCCTAGGCCCACAGTGTTGGAGGAGCTTTCTTTGGAATATACATGCCAACAGCCTGAGGAGCTCTCCTCTGACAAGGTGGCCAGGAAAGGAGAGGGCAGGTTAGTTTACAATTTAAAAAGGGCATGAATTTTTTAGAAAACTTTCAAATTTTTAGAATTTAAACTTAGTGGTTGCCATCCCTGGAGAATCTAATCCTGCAAAAAATAAGTTTCCATTGAAAAGTATTGCTCCGACTTAACCTCTCATTTTAAAAGAAAATGATTCTAGAGCTGAAAAGTATTTTGCATGCTAGGAGGGGCTGAGCATAAATATTATCAGAAGGTGCAAGGTAATTTTCTACTACTAGTTTCATGTTTGTTTGGTAAACTTGAAGAAAGAACTACACAAACTGAGTTTATTCATTTTATGGCAAAATCTTATTTCTTAATTCTTTCCTCCTCCCTATAGATGCCCATATATAGTAGGACTGTCCAGTCTATTTTAGACTAAGAAGAAGGAGAAATAAATATAAGCTAAAGGTTGAACACTAGATCTCTTGAGTTGATTTTGGTTGTTAAGGGTTGAGGAGCTCAAAGGCAAGAGCAAAAAGAACATTTCTTTGAGAAGGCGCCACTGTGGTCTAAGACATTTCACATACCCATTTGGCTTTTGCTATTTGCATAATAACCATCCATTTATTTTCCCATTTGTCTAAATTTACACATTCATATGGTTTACTTTATACATAAGAAGACATCACTCCCCCTTACCCCCCATCAGTATGAAGCAATGAAGAAAATCTGTTTGCCAAATGAAAAATTTAAGAGATTTTTCAAAAGGGGCATTAATGAATTGGTGGTAGCTCTGGAAAAAAGAATGGCAATAATTTTCAAATTAGTAAGTTTCTTCTTTGTTCTTCTCCAGAAGATTTTGAATGGATTGTCCTAACCTCAAGCCAGAAAGTCTACTTTTCTCTTTACTATCCTGATTATCTCTTAAGTCTGTGCTTCATTACATTTTCTGCTGTTCTATCCTTATATTTTCAAACAGAGCCACTTCCATGGGAAATTCAAGATAGAATTCCAGTATTTCAAAAGGAGTCCAAATACAAAGTTTGGAAAACCAGTTTTGCAAAGAGCTTTTCTCCTATTATCTTCTTCATTGACACTGAAGCAAGGCTTGAGAAATTATTAGGCATTTTCCACTTAGAGATTCCTAGATAATAAGATAAAATATATAGTTGGAATTGGCAGTGAACAGAAAAAATAAAGAAGTAACTATCTGATCAGTCACCAGAGTAGCTAATTACCCAAAAATAAGTTTCCATTTTCTTTGATGAATTCTCTCTAGCTCTGGCTATCTGATTAATTACAGTGTATAAATCGAAACTAGCTCCTCAGAGGTGAGAAGCCACTAGAAATGCTCTTATAAAATGTTCAGTGAATTCTATCTGTTCCTTAAATCATGGATTGCTACTTAATCACAGGTTACTTTTATTCAGCAGCATGAAGGGTATGACATAATAACCCCTGGAAACTGCTGAGACTGCTTATTTTAAAGTATACATATAGAATAAAATATGCTTCCTAAAGACATCATTAAAACTAAAGATCTTGACTCTGTTGCTTGATTTAGTTTTAAGAATACTCCCTACCTCAATCCCTAGCGTTCTGTTTGGTTACCATTTTGTTGTTGTTATTTTTCATGCCTATAATCTAGTGTTTTCACAAACTATTATGTCACTTTCTTCTAGTTTGTTCTGTAAGTTCCTATTAAAATATCAGACTTTTCTCAATATGACTATAATATTTGATCACCTCATGACTGTAATTGTCTCCCAAACCAAGGATTGGGGGAAGGAAGCAGAGGTGGGAGTTGTGAGAAAAAGGAATTAAAATAGTTCTTTTATCTCTTTAGTTCTTTCTTTCCCTTTCTTTCTTTCTTTCTTTCTTTCTTTCTTTCTTTCTTTCTTTCTTTCTTTCTTGTATACTTTACGAGTAGCAGATGAGACAGAAAAAGGATCAGGAAGTGTGGAAGGAACTGTGATGCACTTTTCATCTTCACAGAAAAGCATTTCAGTGAATAATTTCAAACACAACAAAAGACAAAACAAAAACCCTGGAATTGTGTTCTGATTTTCTATTTCTGTTTTTCTTACATTCTTCATTGTGCTCTCCCCTTCCACAAATGCTTTCCAAGACTTTGATCACTTTTAACACCTGAGGACGTGGAATGAAATGCCTGTAAGACAAGGCAGTAGCCCTGACTGAAGGACCAGCCAAATAGGACTGTAGAATTATGGAGCCCACCCTGGCCCTGAACTAGAGGGAGTGGCTAGTGATTTAGAAGGAATGTGTGCCTAGTGTTCCCAGATCTGTTTTTTCCAAGGAAGTCTAGAAATCTGGATTTTCATGTGAAATTTCTTGAATTTTGAATGTTGGAGATTAATTCAGTTAAAGGAGAATACTGCGCGGGCCAACGGCACACACATGCAGGCCAGATTGAGTCTTCAGGCCACACTTTGCAACCTCTGAAAAACATAGTATTATAGGCTTTGGATAGATCCCTGCTCTGGGGACTTCAGCACTACCAAGAAAGGAGAAACTGCTATTCATATGCTTTGATTTCAGTACAAGGAGAGAATGAAACTGACATAAACTCATAAGTACATAGTTTGCATGAAAGAGAGACCAAACTCTAGCTCATTGTCTTTGTGAGGAGAGAAGTGTGGAATTATAAATCTATTTGGTTTTTTCTCCCAGGAGCTACTTTTTGAAAACCTTCATTCACTCATAGAAATATTTTCTGATTTCATAGAAGCCTTTGATTCATACATTTTTTGTTTTATATCAAGGAGCTAGGCTCAGTTAAATATACTTTCATCTCTTTTTAGCGTATATATTTAAGTGAGGCATCAATCTTTAGATATGTGCTTGTCTTTCAGAATTGTACATGTATAAGTCTTGGCTAATGTGGTTATTAATGCAGCTAGACTTTTTTTTTTATTAACATATAATGTATTATTTGTTTCAGGGGTACAGGTCTGTGATTCATCAGTCTTACACAATACAGCGTGGAGGTAGACTTTTTGTTGCTATTTCCAACTTATACTTGCTTTGGTTGATAAGAAAGACAGGGCAGAGTGGTAAAGAGTACAGCTTTTGGATGCAAAAAAATTCAAGAACCAGTGAGGGCAGCTTTGGAGTAAGAAAGACTTGAGTTTGAGGTCCCCCCCTTTTTAAATTTTTATTTTTTATTTTTTATTTTTTTAAAGATTTTTATTTATTTATTTGACAGAGAGAGAGATAGAGAGAGCAGGAACACAAGCAGGAGGAGTGGGAGTGGGAGAAGCAGGCTTCCTGCTGAGCAGGGAGCCCAACGTACGACTCGATCCAAGAACTCTGGGATCATGACTGAGCCGAAGGCAGATGCTTAACAACTGAGCCACCCAGGTGCCCACCACCCCCCTTTTTTTAAACAACATGTTCTTGATTAAAGTACCTAACATCTTTAAGCTTCAGTACTACTATTCACAGTGTTAGCAGTATGCTTTGTGTGCTTTGAAGATACTGGATGGACAGAGATTTGGTGAGCTGGTTGGAATGAAGGCTTTGTTTCAGGAGCAACTGACAACGTGGGATAGTAGACAGAGCCAGATAATGGAAGCTCTTGAATACCTATGAGAAGTTTGGAGTCTAAGGCCCAAGTTTGGAGTCTAACTTTGTAGACTAGAGTGAAGAATAAGAACATTTGAACAGGGGACAACCTAAAAAAAGAGTGCTTTAAGCACAATGATGAAGCAGCAGTGTGTGGCCTGGCTCAGGCTTGGGTAGTATCATAGTAATCCATAAGAGAGGTAATATCAATCTGAATTTGATCATGGTTGTAGAAACAAAAAAGGAGAAATAAGATATCATTTAAACGATATCACTAGATGTGACTTTCACATGAATAGACTCAATCTGAAATTCTTATGTTTTGGGGAAAGCTACACAGCAAATCTCAAAATTTTAGGATAATTTAGGATTATTTTAAAGGTAATTTAAGGTTGTTAAGAGAGAAAAGAATGCTGAGGACTGAGAACTTAGTAATGTCTAACAATTAGGGATTGAGAGGGGAAAATATATTAGAGGAAATGAGGAAGGACTAGAATACTCTAGTAAGTTCTTTTTTTGTTTAAACATTTCAAGGTATGGGGTGCCTGGGTGGCTCAGTCTGTTAAGTGTCTGCCTTTGGCTCAGATCATGATCCCAGGGTCCTGGGATCTAGCCCCATGCCAGGCTCCCTGCTCAGTGGGGAGCCTGCTTCTCTCTCCCCCTCTGCTGCTCCCCCTGCTTGTGCTCTCTCTCTCTCTCTCTGTGTCAAGTAAACAAATAAAATCTTAAAAAACAATAAATATTTCAGGGCACCTGGGTGGCTCAGTCATTTAGCATCTGCCTTCGGCTCAGATCATGATCCCAGGGTCCTGGGATGGAGCCCCACATTGGCTTCCTGCTCGGCGGGAAGCCTGCTTCTCCCTCTCCCACTCTCCCAGCTGGTGTTCCCTCTCTTGCTGTGTCTCTCTCTGTCAAATAAATAAATAAAATCTTAAAAAAAAATAATTAAACATTTCAAGGTATTTTTATACCCCTTATATCTTTAATGCTATTGATATGTTAATTCATATCCCGTGTATCTCCTAGGAATGCAACAGACTTCCTCTCTTCATAGTTCCCATTTTTATATGTCACCTTAGGTTTTGTCTCTTCTAAGAGGCTTTCATTACTTGTTTTCACTATTCTGTGCCTGCCTCTGAGTTGATGTGGGATTATGTAGAAGAACAAGTTCGAGAACATCATGATCTGGTGTAAAATATGATAGTGCATTTCCTGGTCCATTTTGTGTGTATCTATATCAGCAAGGACTCAGAGCCTTATTTCATTTTCTTCTTAATGAGTTGTATGATTTTCATTTTGTAAAAAATAAGACTGTCAGCATGTGCAGGGCTGGGGCCTCCTTCTATTGTTGCTTCTGTCCAATAAAATCTTATATTATACCTTATGATTTTGTCTCATGAAATATGAAATTGAACTATGAGTAGGTTTCTGCTAAATTTTGTTCAGTACTTTTTATTTATTTTCCAAGCCCACCGTACTTAGTAGAAACTAAAACAAGGGGTGATGTCAAAATTTGTAAAGGATTGATTCATGCTTTCTGGTCATTTAAATTTTTATTTAACACAAATTAATTGATTAACTTATTTATTCCCTCATTTACCCTGGTCTGTGGCCATTTTGTTTATTTATTTATTTTTAAATAAAAATTTTAAGATTTATTTATTTTTAGAGAGAGTGCATGTGCATGGGGGGAGGGGCAGAGGAACAGAATCTTCAAGCAGACCCTGTGCACTGAGTGTGGGGCTCGATTTTATGACCCTGAGATCATGACCTGAGTCTAAACCAAGAGTTGGATACTTAACCGACTGAGCCACCCAAGTGCCCCTCTGGCCATTTTAAATATGGCTAGATTAGGCCATGCCTTCCTCTGGCTTTCTTCCACATTAGTTTTCCATCATTCAATCAGTAGTTTGGGAGATAAGTCTTTACAACATTGCTTTTCCTTCTCTAGCTTCTTTGCTCTGCTCTGCTTTCATGTTTCTCCCACAGTTGCTTCATTTTCACATGCATTTTTATTATTGGTGTTGTTCTATTTTGATTTCTTTCGTAGTGTCCTGAGGCTTGCTTTCTTTTCCTTCTCCCCTTTGATATGATTGCATTTAACCTCCTAGAGGGCTGAGGCTGTTTCTTTGTGGCCCCACAGCCCAAATTAGCATGGTGCTTCTCATATAACAGCTGGACAATAGACACATTCAACACACAGATATTAAGGATCTTTCTGAGTTTGAGTCACCATGTTAGATGCTGGGATGTGAATTCAAATAAGTCCAGTAGAGAGACGGGCAAGTAAACCAACAATTGGGTAAGAGATGGCAAGAGCTCTTTTAGAGGCCAGCAGCGGTTGGGATTAGGGAAGCCTTCCCAGAACGGGGAGGCACTTGTTGAGTTTTGAAGGATAGGTAGGTGTGATGAGAAGTGATAAAACCTGATCTTAGGTTGTGTGAGCAGATGAAGAGATGAGGGGATAAGGGTAGGAGAAGATAGATTCTATAGATAGAGTCCAACTAACTGAATGTGGGGAGATCGACAAGGAAGGGTCAAGGATGCCCTCTAAATTTCCACCTTAGATTACTGGGTAGAAAGTGGTATCTGTTCAGTAATGTAAGGATTAATGGAAAAGGAATAAGCTTAGAAGGAAAGGGGATAATGAAATGTCAGGAACAGTCATTGCTTGTTTACTCTTTTAAAGTCATTTTACTTCCCACTGGCAGAATATTTAACTAGAAGGGACTCAGTCTTGGACCCTTATGAAAACACTTGGCCATCCATCTGCATATTCCTTTCCTTTTGCATCTTACACATTGGGGGAAGGAGGGCAGTCTTGAGAGGAGGAGCATGAGGGACCCAGATCTTCTTTAAGGAAGGGCTTGTTGCCTCAATCCTCAGTCACCTGGAATGATTAAGCCTGACAGAGATGTAAAAATCCAGGCATTTTGTGCCATGGGAGATGTTCTGATGGCAAAATACTTGCTTGAGAACTCTCTGCTAGGTTGACTAAGGCTTTATGGGATCTACCACACAATTTGATTTCCTCCTCTGCTCCATCCTCTTTCTTCTCCTTCCCCCCAAGTGTGATCTCTAATAAAAATCTTGTACCCTAAACTTCTTCTTAGTGTCTGCTTTTAGAGAAACCAACCTATAACTCAGACACTGCCATGCAGATTTGTCAGACCTCTTAACATCCCTGAGATTGCCCAAACTCTCTTTCCTCTTGGAGTTCTAGAAGGAAGGGGTCAGGGAATGTACCCTAGAATATAGTGGAGTAAGCGGCTGCAGTTATATCCTCATTGTTATTGGCCTTTATGATTGGGTGAGGTTACCTTAGCTTGGGAAGAAATGAATCTGAGAAAACAAGTGAGCAGTTAATTTTATGATTGGATTAAATATACTTCCAATCTCCAAAAGGGGCTTAGTTTAAAACCAACATATTGCAGCAGTTGTCCTAAATGGGAGCCTCCTTCATATAAAGAATATGAAAGAAACCGTGGGAAAGTTTGAAGCAAGTTTAGTTGCTGTGAACCGGAACACTTTAATCTCGTATTAAATGAATGCAGTGTGATAATAATATAATGATACCTTGCATTTAGATTGCATATTTATTTTCCTCAAGACATTCCTAAAGCACTTTAATGCAATGCTTTTTTCCCCCCTTACTGCTGACTTTCCTCAAGTGGGGGAAGGAAGAATAGAGATAATTGAATCTTTAATAGCTAATGCCCCATTTTTTAATTCAACTGCTTTCCCAATGCACCTGTGTTAGAGCTATGAAATAGTACTAGAAATGATTTTACTTCCTGTCCCTTTGACAGTCTAGGGGAGGTTGTCAGAATAAGAAATGAGATGGTTTGTGTGAATAGAGAAATGAGGGCTGTGGGGATAAGGAATCGGGCTACTGAATAATCTACAGACAGAATAATTTACCCCTTGATCATCAAAAATTGATACTTATTCATAAGCTCTTATCATAATCATTCAAAAGCTATAATTACTGATATATTGTATCTTAGTGTTGCGCTTAGCAGGTATTCTGCTAAACATTTTATATATACTATTTATTCCTCGCACTATTCTTGGGTGGTATTTTTTCTCTTATTTCATAGAATTGAAAACTCAGGCTCTGAGTAGTTCAATAAGAGGTCCAAGGTCACAGCTGGTAAGGGACAGTGCTGGGATTTAAAACCAGGAGATAATTTCACTCCAAAGATGGAACTTCTAGTTATATTGCTTACTGCCTCCATATTGTGGAACTCCCTTATCTGCAACTGTTGTCCTGACTCTACAGTTAGAACAATGGTGTGTGTGTGTGGTGGGATAGGGTTTGTGGGAGAGTCTACTGAAATAGCCTTTAAGAGAACAGCTTGCTGAATATGCTTAAAACAAAACAGCTTCACCAATAAAGCCCCAGGCTCCTATCAAATATTCCATCTTCCCAAAACCGGCCCCCCCTTCATGGAAATCTTTGGCTTTTCCAGTACAACTCAGGGAAGAGGATTTGACATCTTCAAGGATGACATCAAAAAACTAAGGAATAACAAACAATAAACATTGCACAACTATGCTAATTCATGCCCCAAAGGGAAGACAACAGGAAAAACCTAGAGTTTGCCAAATGGAAAAACAGCTAAGCTGGTAGAGACAGAAATGTTAATTCAGACTTCAAGATGATAAAAGACTTGTTATAAACAATGGGGATTGGAAAAAAATGTTGTACTCAGCCAAATCCCTCAGATATATGTAAGCAACTAACTCCCACAGAGATAGATGGATGCGTCAGTTTCTTCATTTTAATGAAGACTGTTAGACTTCGCATGTTCACAGGGCTCTCTATGTTCAGGTCCTTTTCTGGTTGGTACTGATGAAGCAATAAAAACAGTCAAATGCTTACACTGCAATCAGGGGAAGAAGTAGGCTCAAAATGGAAAGCGCATGGCTCAGTTTGCTCTGGTTCCTTACATCCTCCCTTATTCTGGGGGATGGGGGTGGTAGGGAAGCATACGTAGAGTAGCTGACCCTGTTTTTGAATTCATGATAGGCCATTATTATTATGTTTGTTCAATATTGTTATCTTAGGAGCAATCTTCTCTAAATTGCTACCTTCTACATCTGATATTATTTAGAACAATGTACAATTAGCTGCATTTTTGCATGAGGAACTTTTCTTCAAAGCAAACATGATAAAATTTGGTAGTATGGTATCCCTACAAACAATGCTTGATTGAGGCTGCTTAATTTAGTAATTTATTTATCAGCTAAATGATCCCAGTCGTCTTTGCACATGTCAACATCCATTTGTTTTGTGCATATATTGGGGTCAAAATCAGCCTCTCATTCATAGGAATATTTATCTATACCCACAGATGCGTCTGAGTCTGCATTTGATATCGCCTCATGCTAATCCATAAGGAAAATTTTCCTCTCTAATTAAATTGCTTTTATATTCTTACTGGGAGATATGTTAATTTGTATTGTTCAGATGTAATTACTTTTGTTTATTTTTGTCTCTCCAACCAGATTTTGAGTTCTTAAGGGTAGAGAACAAGGTTTCTATTTCTTTTATAACCTTGTCCCTTTCCCCTATCCCAGTTACCAATAAATGCTTTTTAAATCTTGCACCCTGAAGAAATAGATGTGAAATAAATACTTGTTAAATGACGTTGTAGATTTGAGTATTCAGACAGACAAGGAAATAGCCTTTGAGAGAGAGCCTCGTTTCAAGTATATGGCGTTTAAAAAACCAATAAAAATGAAAAAGGAGTTTTGAACCTTTGAAGGACATTGATTGCCAAGCAAGTTCCCTCTGGCAATTCCCCAGGATTGATGACCTCCTTCTTCTCTCAGAGGTGTGGTCATCTGATAAAACAAACTTGGCAGCTCGTGTGGAGGTGGGACCTACACTGGGGAGTCCATAAAATAGGTGTTCTCCTGTGACTTTCTCCTCAAAGCATCTCATGGTTTCGCTTCTGATATTTCATTTGTGCATATTTCCCATTGCTTCCTTCATTGACTTTGTACCACCATCTTTCCCACTATCATGTTACCATATTACTTTAAATCTGTTTAAAGGGTGACATTTTTGTAGAATGTGCCTTAGGGAGAAAGTACTTTTCTCCGGCCCCTTCTTAGTCTCCCTAAGGTTTGTCTTCCCCTGGAATTCTGAAAAGTGCACTTTAAAGATGATGTTGTATAGTTTAGAATGCATAGGCCACACATCCCCCACTCCTTGTCAGAGTAACCCATGACATCTCCCCACCCCCTTCTTGTTCTTAAGTGATTTCTGGGCTGGTCCATTGGAAACTAGTAGAGAAAAAAAAAAAAAATCATGGGTACAGCCAGCCTTTGCTGATTGATTATTTCATACTTGTGAAACAATTTTCTGTACCAATTATGTCTTTGCAGATGACAGAAGCCATTTAGTCTAATGACCATAATAATTAATTTTCATTATGTAGCAGATTGGTTAATGATGCTGAAGCCTAGATTTCATTATGGAACTAAAACACAAAACTTGCCCACACTCCCAGAACATAACTTTCAAGTTTGTTAAATCAGGGAGTAAATGCAATCATTAGTTTTCTTATAGGGTCAACTGAGGCAAATTTAGGATGAAAGTGGAAAGGGCTATAGCAGAGTTTTTTTTCTTTTGTTTCTGCATTGTGAAATCAGCTGTGATTCTCAAAAAGGAGTCCCTGATCAGCAGCATCAGCTTCACCACAGAACTTGTTAGAAATGCAAATTCATGGATTTTACCCTAGACTGTTGAACCTGGAAACCCTGGGTGTGGAGCCCAGCCATCTGCATTTTCAAAAGCCTTCCAGGTGGTTCTGAAGCAGGCTAAAGTTTGAGAAACATGGGTGTTGAGAACAAAGGAAAGATGGTAAAGCAGGTTTCCTTGTCATTTTTAGTGTTCCTCACTTAAGGTGTTAGGGGCTATAAAAACCTCAACTGGAAAATCTGAAAGCAATATTTGACATATTTTTTAGTTTTACTTTATTGCCTACCATTTGGAAAGTTAGACAAATAAGCTGGAATTCAGACCAAGATTTTTAAGTTAGGGTCAAGGAACTCTTCTAACCACTAAAACATCCAGGGCTGGAACTCACTAGATCTATGATCCCAGTGAAATTGTAGGTGATTTTAAATGTATTTATTCACTTTTGAAACAATTATTTGCAGAGCTGCACTTTGAATCAAAATCTGTTCTGGGTGCTGGGGTTTCAGTAATGATTAGAAAGCCAAAATCTTTGCTAATATTCTAGAGCGGAGAGGCAAGCTGTAAACAAATAAACAAGCCTATAATCCCATGTGGCAGGACATGCTGTGAAATAAGTAAGAGCTGATGAAGAGATAGAGGATGACTAGGACATGAGGGACTGCTATTTGAGATAATTGATCAGTGAAGTTCTCCAAGATGAGCAGACATTTCAACAGTGTAGGAGAAAGGCAAGCAGATGATACCTGAGGAGAGCATTTTAGAGTAAACAGAAAATGGTATGCAATTGGTATGTTTAGAATCCAGGTTTCAAAGAAAGTATGAAATTTGGCTCAGGTCATAAAGCTAATAATGAAACCTAAATATACTTGGCTGATTCCCCTATGCTGTACTCCCTCTCACTACATCTCTCCAGAGAGTAATTACCTGAAAAAACCTGTGTGTGTGCATATATGTTTGATGGTAAGGCCCGTAGTTTCTGTTTGATGGCTTGAAAGCGTGTTCTACCCCAGGCTGGGACTTTTGTTTGAATTGACCAGCTGCAATTGTTCTTTTGGTCATATGATTGACTTAGTCACTTCACATGAAAGTCATGGTGACATAATTTTTAAACTGCCATTGGTTGACCATTTGCTATGTTTTAAGCACTGAGCTAAGTGAATTACCCAGATTTCATTCTTTTAAAACCCATTTTTGGTTTTGGTGTTGTTTGGAGCATACTCGTATGTGAGTTCCACAAGGGCAGCAATTTTATCTCTCTTTTCACTGAATTTTCCTGGAGCACTGTGTGTTCACAGTAGGTACACAATAAATATTTGTTCAATGAAGGAATGAGGGAATTGTAAGTCATACGTCTAGCAGGTGGCAAAACTGAGACTTGAATCCAATCTGTATAATTCCAAAGCTTTAACTACTGTGCTTCACTGTGAGCTCACCTGGAATGGAATGAGGGGGAAGAGATGGAATTATGACTGTTGAACATAAGAAAAGCAGTGTGGAAGAAGCAACTCATCTGAAGCTATTAATCAAGCAAAAGTAGCGGGTCTCCTCTCCGTGACTGAACTTGTCCTAGGCTTTCTTGAGGCTAAACAGAAGGCTGTAACAATGCCAATTCTCTGCCCTCTAAAAGAGCAGACGGGCAAGACTAACTCTCATGGAATAATTAGTCAGCAATACAATAAATTAAGTGGGATGGCATCTCATTTCATACTGTCCTCTCTAGAGCTTGTCATCCTTAGAATCACACACATGAAACTTGTAAATTACAGCACTATGTTAGAAACTGAAATTATATCAATATGAGAATGACCCTCATGCTAGTTTTAATTGGTTTCAGTTAATCCAAATTGCCAACATTTCTAATTTGCTGAAGCATACTGTTCAAATGCAGTGTAATGCTTTGAATGGGTGGGGAGGTCTCCTCTCCTTTCCTCCTCTCTCTCCACCCTCCCTACCCCTTTCCTCCCCAACCCTGTCTTCCCTCCTCCTTTCCTTTCTCTTTGCTTTCTTTCCCTTTCCTCCCCTCCCCTCCCTTTCCCTTTCCTTCTCTCTCCCTTTCCCTCACCCTCCTTTCTTAAATTTATTTTTCCATTTCCAAGTTTGTGATTGTAACCTTATAACTTCTATGTGGATTGTGAAAACATAATTATACCCACTTTGCACATGAGAAAACTAAGTCATTGCAGACATTATGTAAATTTGTGCATTTGTGTTGAAAATGGAAAAAAACCCCACATTTCACAACTTTAAGTACCTTGTGCTTTTTGATATGTTCACAGGTCCCAAAGCAAAATTTCAGGTTCAACATGGGCACTGGTTTACAGTATATAGTGAATAATAATACATTTATTAAAGATAAATGAGAATGGAGGCTAGCTTAAAAGTCCTTTCTGACTTAATGCTTTAACTTAGGTACTTCACATCGCTTTTCATCTGTATTATGGGAATAATAATGGCTCCTCATATGTGAGGGATTTAAAATCCTTTTATAAAGATAGGATTATATTTTAAAAACCTGTTTTTATGGGATTAGTTGGGCTTGGGGTCTATCAAACATCAAGACGGCCTGTCGGCCTGTTGTTGGGTATCATTTCTCACCTATGCTTGAGTATGAGTTATTAGGTTGGTTCGTTTTTTTTTGCCAGTAGGTGGTACTAGCAATTTGTATAGTGTTCGTGAACCTGTCCTCATAGGGGAAAAAGGGCATGCTTGGGTTTTTTGAGGGGATAAACTCTTCAGATGCTGTGGTCAATGAGGAACCTTTAGCTGGAAGCATTTCCTTGGGCTCAATGGTCTACCTACCAGGAATACACTCTCTAAATGGTTAAAATGTAATTAAAGAGTTTGGGTTTTACAAAAGAAGAAATAAAAAATAAACAGGAAGGAGTTCACGTCATTTTTTTTTCCCCCAGAGCAAATGACTTCCAATCATATGATAGCCAGTCCCAACTCATTTTCTGGGGAACATGCTATTAGATCAGACGATAACTTTTTACAAAAGATGTTCTAATAATGAAGCTGGGTTCGAAAGAAGTGCAGCAAAACAAGTTCATTGCTACTCATATCATAAAGGTTGTCATTGTCCTGATTCTAAAAAGGCTATAGTATTTTACCCACAGGTAGTTCTTATTGGAAATAATGTCCCTGTATAGTTTTGTTTTGTTTTTGATAAACCCTGTTAAATAGCCAAGATCCCTGAAGTGGACCATTTGAGGTTCAGAGTAGTTACTTTCCAAACGTGTTTTAATACGAAGCAGCTGAGTTGTCAGAGAAGCTTGTTAATTTATAGGAAGGTGGTTGCACCACTAACTCCAATTAAAATGAATGGTAACATTAATGTGAAGGGGAGCTGGTGTAATCACCATCTCTTATTTTCCTCAACTGCCACCCTCCACAAAACAAAATAAGAAATGAAACATGACCACAGACAATCACACTGTTGCCTAGTTTGTATGCCGGCTTGGGCAAAGTGGTGGAATTCTGAGCTGAGGACTGTAATTCCCGACTCTTGCAGTCCAAGGGGCTGAGATGGAAGGGAGCCTTTGGCCATGAAGACTATCCCTCAAGTCTAGTTCAATGACGGGGCATAAAACCCCAAGTGGGATAGGAATGTACAGAGCTGCTGGAGTTTTCACTAGCTACTCCTTAAACCCAGCTGTATTATGCCATTTTCTTTTCCATGCGTTAATAGAGTTAAGGATTATTTGATCAGTGCTTGTAAAATTTTCGGTTTTGGTCCAGACTAGGATAATACTCCTCTTTTGGGTTTTCTCCTGCCGGTGGGTGGGCAGGCATAGGGTATCCTTATTTGCCTATCTGGCAGCACTATTGTGAGTTATATTTATTGACTGGAAACTTGGCAAGACTAAGATTTTTTTTTCTCAGTAACAAGACACGACCCTCAATTTTTACTTACAGGATTCCACGGCAACCAGGTGGAAGCTACATCATTAGCTTCCTGAATAATGAATATATTTTAAACCATGACTTAAAGCTGTTCATTTATAGTATATTAACCCAAAGAGAAGTTTTAATGTAAGCCCAGCTTTGTGTAGTAGAATTAACCAAATCAAAATGAAGCTTCTATTTTTTTTTTCTTTTTTGGTCAACTTTATTGAAACGTATTCAACTTTCCAAGAACTAAAAATTAGCTTCCTGTCTTGACTATTTGGAATTATTTACTGTCATCTGTTTCAGACGTTAAAGGATGTGATTTAATATCAGCAATAAGGCCCCTTTTCCTCATTTGGCAGGTGTTAATTATTTAAACACTACTCATTTTAATTTGTTTCCAATCACTCTTTTGAGTGATTTGCTTTACAGGTTTCATTATGTGCATTTCTTGAAAAAAAAAAAAAATCAAAAAGAAGACAAGTTGAAGTGCTGGAACCGCACCACGTCATCTATCTATTGATAGGTGGGGGCAAGGCAAGGCTGTATTTCATGTATTATGATCTTCATGATCTCTGCTGATGGAATATAATATACAATACATCATTTTTATCTTCTTTATAATAAAAAGTTGCTCTAGGCACAAAGCCTCAGATTCCTGCATGCTAATGAACCTGACTGACTGGAGAAAGCCTTTGCATTTCCTGATCTGTCAATTAGGAATGAGCCAGACAACTAGAGTAATTGAAAATACAGGACGGACATTTCTCCCAGTGAAACCACTCCTTTCCTGAATTTTGGGTATCATCCTTTTTGTCAGTTCTTGCTGCCTTTTTCCCTCCAGCTAAACTGGCTTCTGCTTCATGATGACTCTTGTTTATAAAAAGCCCTGGGCTTGTGTTTCCCCTAAGTTAGCTGCTTGTCAGAGCTTCCTCTGCTCAGATGGTACGGCCTTGTGTGTGCTCATATGGAAAATCAGCTTCGCACTGGGCAGAAATGCTGGTGTCACTTAAGTCAGGCAGTAGTCTAAATGCTTGATAGAAAACTTTTTCAGAAGACTAACATCTAAATTTGAAAAGCAGAGGGGTACAGAGAAAGAGAAAAAGCTTTCACAGTCCCTCTGGGAAAGGAGAAACTGACAACCCCAGGTTTTTTTCAGTAGTACACAGCAAAGTAATTTCATCTCAGTGTGAAATGGAAAAGGTGGGTGTTTGTTTAGATTGAGGCCATTCGGTAATGATTTTAACACTCATTGGACTCTCTTAGCCAAAGTATTCCAGGGACAAAGTCTGTAATGAACACTTATCCTCCCAATTAAAGTTTCAGTCCCAATGAAAATGTTACCTGATATTCTCCTTCTCCTATTTTAAGTTTTTCAGTCTTTGCTCTGTTTTTGCCTTCATGATTGGTGGCCTCGCTCATCCTTTTTCCAGTGAAATTATTCTCCCTGTGGCAGCCAGCAACAAAGCCAAACAGGCTGATCTTCCAGCTTGAGAATTAGGTTCATCAGACTCACTGGCACTTTAGATTTGAAGGTTAGATGAACTGATGGAATTTTTGGATGAAATGGCTTCATTTCCTTGACTCAGTGGAAGAGGGAGCCGATAACTCTTTATAAATAAAAGGTTAATAAACAAAAGCCTTAACTATTTCAAACATGACTCAGTTATCTAAGTTAGCTGTTACTCAGTTTGCTCTTTTCCAAATCTCAGAGGCCACTTTCAGTTTGGGGATAGAGGGATGCCTGTGGTTGAAGTGGTGGCAAAGGTATGTAATGTGAAATGCACTTTGAATGAAGAGCACAATAGCCTTGCTTGTCATTCTTCTTCATGTGTCAACAGAGTCTGCGAAGACAACATGTGTGGCTTCACTGGAAATCATCACAAGATTGGGTGGAGGGCTCATGTAGATGAAAAAAAGAATGAGAACTAAGGCCTTTGAAAACATTTCAGTGTTTCTTCTTCGGCTCATTCATTTGTTTAACAAATGTTAACTGAATGTATATTCTGTATTACAGGGGGAAACACAGTGTTACACTGAGACAGCTCACAATCCAGTGGATTGGACAAACCTGTGAACAAAGAATATTAATCAGTGTGTCACATGAACCATATATGCCATGCCCTAGACAAGTGAGAACAGAGAGAAGCTAATGTTCTGGGGAGTTTAGGAAGGCTTCCCAGAGGAAGTAGTATTTGAGTTGGGTTTTGAAATAATGAGTAGGTGTTCATCAGGTAGAAATGGTGATGGGTTGGGGAAGCAGGTGGTAGAAGGCATTCGAGGCAGAGAGGAGGAAGGGAGTGTGGGATAGTGCTGGTGCAAATGTCAGAGACCTCTCAGGGTTTGGAGACATGTCAGGATGGGCTCAGATTGTGCAGGGCCACGCTAAGAAGTTTAGTTATCTTTTTCCAAAACCAGTGGTCCTCCAAAAGACTTGAAGCAGGGGAGGGTCAATGTTACAGTTGAGTTGTAGGTGATCATTCTGATGACTGAGAGGGAACATATTCAGCAAGGGAGGGGGAATGAAGGAGGAACACCACCAAGGAGAACTGAAACAAACCAGGTGAGCAGGTAGGATTGAGCTAAGCTAAGGCATTGGCACTGTGTGTTAGGTATAAACTGGGAAGGGTCTGAATTTCCTCCTACTTGTGCACTAACAAGTTAGTCTGTCACACTTGAACATACAAATACTGACAGAAACCTAAGACTTGGGGTTAGAGATAGATGCTTTATTACCCACAGCAAAAACAGCAGCTAGAGGAGCAACCTGCATCAGTCCCTGTGCCCTAATCCCCACAGGGTGAGTCCATAAGTGTTGAGTGTTACCTGTGTGTGTAAATGGGGTGTTCCCCAGGAGAGGACCCTAAATTTTAGTACACTCCGATCTTTCATAGGGTCATTAGCGTATCTTCCCATCTTCCCTCCAGAGAGAGAGATTATTTATTACCTGGAATGTAAGCCAATCTCCTCCACGTGAGAGGGGCAAGGCACCTCTAGGTTTATAACCCTGGGATGTAAAGAAATGTCTCTGGAAAGATGCATCTCTAAATCTTTCCAGAATCTCAAGCTTCCTAAGCTGTCTGCTATTTAACATGTTCTTTGCTCAGGAAGCCCACTGTGTGAACATGGGAAATCCATGGAGGATTGTTTCCCTGTGCAGAAATGGAAAGGAAGGGCTAAATAAATAAAATCCATGAAGGAGAATTGTCAAAGAACAATACAAAACAAAACCCGGGAGACTGATTAAATGCGGCAGAAGTTGGGGAGGGAGGCTGAAGGAGGCCTCAGGTTGCACAAATAATAGGGAAGGAAAATACAAACAGAAGGCAAAGAGAGCCAGAGTTCCACATCTCATGTGGACTCAGATTTTTTTTTCTTTTTTCTTTTCTTTCTTCTTTCTTTCTTTCTTTCTTTTTCTTTCTTCCTTCCTTCCTTCCTTTCTTTCTTTCTTTCTTCCTTTCTTTTTTCTTTCTTTTCTTTCTCTTTCTTTCTCTTTTCTTTCTTTCTCTCTTCCTTCCTTCCTTCCTTCCTTCCTTCCTTCCTTCCTTCCTTCCTTTCTTTCTTTCTTTCTTTCTTTCTTTCTTTCTTTCTTTCTTTCTTTTAAAGATTTTTTATTTATTTATTTGAGAGAGAGAGAATGAGAGAGAGAGCACATGAGAGGGGGGAGGGTCAGAGGGAGAAGCAGACTCCCTGCTGAGCAGGGAGCCCGATGCGGGACTCGATCCAGGGACTCCGGGATCATGACCTGAGCCAAAGGCAGTCGCTTAACCAACTGAGCCACCCAGGCACCCTCTTTCTTTCTTTCTTTCTTTCTTTCTTTCTTTCTTTCTTTCTTTCTTTCTTTCTTTCTTTCTTTCTTTCTTTTCTTTCTTTCTTTTCTTTCTTTTCTTTCTTTCCTCTTTCTTCTTTCTTTTCCTGGAGGATGGCTGCGGTATCCTACTAGACAAAAAGAACTAAGAGCTATGTATTACTTAACCCTCATTTTGGGAAATGGGCTTCAAGGGGAACTTGAACTTGCTTAGAGTAGAGCTCCTAAAACACCTTCCATCTCCTAAATTGTCACCAAGCAATTACTCCTACAGAGCCGACCGTTGACAGGCTCTGGACATGAGAGAAGTAAAATGGCATAGAGGGGGACGTGCCCAGCTCTTTCAAATCTTCTTATGAACGGCTGCAGTGGCAGAGACTGGGAATCCTGGAACGCGTTTTTCATTTTTATGGACTGGGAACAGCAAGGTGTGGTGCAAAGAGCATTAGACCAGGAGTTAGGAGGTTAAGGTGACAGTGTAGCTGCATCGTTGACTAGTCACCAAAGCCTGAGAGATTGCTAGGCTCTCTGAGCCCTCTGTTCATCTTTTAAATGGGGAGAAAGCTGCTGCTCTGCAGTGCTCAGATTATCAAGCAAAGAATATGTCATCAATTGTGATGATCTTGCAGGTGTAATTCTTGCATGCCTTTGTATTTGAATCTGAATTCTATAAACAGTCAATGAAAGTGCTTACTACATATTAGGTATTTGAAGTAAAGGATGTTGATGCTAGGTTTTTCTCTTCTTCTCTCTCTCTTTATAAAACCATTGTCTTTCCCTTATCCAAAGCTTGTGGGATGGGTAACCATGTGTAGCTTTTTGTGTGTGTATGTGCCATGTTTGATTATGTATCCAGACTTCTACAAAGCTTGTACCTAAATCAATATAAGGAAAGTAGAAAATTGTATTGCAAATAGATAAGTATCTTGTCATCCCTGCACTGAGTTTAAAACATGAGAGCTTTTTTGGGGAAAATTAGTGTGTGGGTTTTTTTTCTTTTTCTTTTTCTGATTGAGGTTTATTTTTAGTGGAGGCTTTCTTTTTCTTTGGCATCTATGGTATTTAAAATACAATTTTATTACCCATGGTATCAAATAACTGTATATTATCCAACATGCAAAAAGTACCCTGTCTGGATTGTTATTAAAATGTCAATTATGATTGCATCACTTTAGGGCTGGATATTTAATCTGAGAAAATAAACTAAGCATGTACCCTCCTCCTGCATTTCAGGGCTTGGGTTCTAACTTATTTTCTGGTGTATAACTACTGGCTGCTAAAAACACGAGACTCTACTTGATTCTAATGTAATATATCAAACCCTTGTTACAACTTGTCTTCAAAAGTTCACATGCTTTTCCTCTTTAGTCAGTTTAAAACATTACAAGCTACCCTTTATCTTTAATTATTGCTCTTTTATATACTAATTGCGTAGGCCAGCACTGGGCGAGTTTAGAATTTCCGTACTGCTTGACCTTCTGCATCCATGCATTTTATTTCAGACTTAAGCACCTAGTAAGGTGGGACACTGAGGAAAGCCCAGTTTGGCTTCCCAGGTAGAAGAGATGATATGTAAGATCGCTCCATTCTGATGTCTGGCGAGTCCAAGAAGAATGAGGAGAAGGTCAATAAGAGGAGAAAGAATACTTTTCAGAGAAGTATGGAGACATATAATGTTAGTGTTGCAAGAGATCTAAGTGATCCTTTAATCCAGAGTGACAAAGAAGTCAATTAACTGGACTGAAAACTGCTTGTTTATTGGGACAAATTTGGGCAAGAATGCTATTCCAAGTTGAATCTTGTACCATCTTTGCTCCCCAGGTTGTGCTCCTCCTACCTGAAGTTTGAGAAAGAGCTCTGAAGAGGGAGAGCCAACGGGCAGGAGAAATGTCGACTTAGGGAAGAGGTGTTAATAGAATTTAGCTCAGATTTCATTTCAAGGAAAAGAGATCAGTCGGTGTTATGAGCTACTAAATGTGACTAGATTGCTTAAGAACTAGTGAAGATTTACAAACTCCTTGGGTTATTTCCTCTGAAATGCAGTAGATTTTTATACAGTTCTTCCAATTTAAAGCACCTTGGGTTGAATAACAAATTGGTGATTTTGAACTGTTCTGTGTCACACCTGTTAAGAGTTAATAAATTACAGCTCTTTTCTTTGCAAAACATTTTCCAAATAATTCAGATACTGCCGTACCTTGGACATTACAAATTCTTTGCACTTGGGACTTAAAACAGCAACTTGACTAGTTGCTAGAGTTGGGAGAATAATCACCCCAGTTCAAAACACCTGGAATCCTCATCAGTTCTTGGGAAACACTGCCACCATTGTCCTTTGGGTGATGTGAGCTAATTGTAGCATTACTGCGCAATACCCCTTTATTTGGGACTAATAAAATCATAACCTCATTGGAAAGTATGGTGCTTACCCATTGGACTTTTGCATATGCTCAGTAATGTCTGCATTAAAAAAGAAGAGAAATAGAAACCCTCTTCCAAGGCTAAGAAAACCTATCTATTTCTACTTAAGGGCTATAGCTAGAGTATTTCTTGAGCAAGATTATGCAGTGTGTGTGTGTGTGTGTGTGTGTGTGTGTGTGTGTATGGATGGGTGGATGGGGATGAGTGGGCATGTAGTTCTGTAAAGATAAATAAAGCTTGGAGGGCCTGGAACCTGGAGTGTGGTGGTGCGGATGTGCATGGGGGAGTGTATTTGGTTGCAGTGAGGACAGCTTGTCTCCATCTCGTTTCAACATAATAAGCAGGAGACAGCAAAGCTGAGTTTCCCCAAATGGCTAATGCTATAGCCTATCTTTTTCAGTGTCACTGGATTGATCGATCATTAAGATGTCTCATGTTTTTAAAAAGAGACAGCCTACTGACAAGCAGAATGGGTATTAAAAAAAAAATCTTAATAGAGGAAGAAGCCAGCCAGACTGAAAGAAAACTGTTCAAAGTATTGTTTTGGAAAACATTACTACCTTGTGCTAATCTTTTAATTCTGATAAGTAGCAATGATTTCATTGGTGGGCAAATCTTATTTCCTTGATAAAGCCTCCCCTGACCCCTTGATGGGATCTCTTTTGCCTCTGATGTCCAGTGGCATCTATTGTCCGTATCACTCATTTGCCAGTTTTGATCTGATGTTTTACTCATTTAAATCCTTTGCTGCGGTTTGACTTTGTCTTTGCTGGTAGAGAAGCTCAAGATTTAGTTGGCGATAAGACCATTTTCTTACGTGTCTTGTTTTTTCTCAGTGTAGCGTGGCGAACATAGGGTGGGTGCTAAAAAATATGTCTGTTGACTTGATTTGCTATAGAATAACTTCGGTAGAGTGAGAAGCAATTTTGTTCCTTTCTGAAGCAGTAAACAGCCGTGAGTTTGTTATTGTAAGGTTGCCTAAGGCCAGGTTTTCAGACACAAAGTGAGTGTGAGCTATCTATCAAGGAAACAGAATTATTTAGCACAATAAACATTTTGGTGTACATTTGGCCTAGAGGAAATTTTTTGTCTATCTGTATGGCCCAAATTCTTCAAATAACGACTTTTTCCTTGTTCCCTGTGTTTATGTTCCTGGTTATCAGGGAAATCTAAGTCTAATCTAAAAAAAGGCGGGGGGGAGGTAGAAATGCACTCTAAATGTAGACTAATGGTGAGTAAAATGCCAGGATAATTTTGAGAGTGTTTCTTAGAAAAATATCAATAAACATTTCAACTTGAGTTTAGGGTTCCAGGACTTAGATCTTAGGATGAAGGCTCACACTCAGCTCTGTAAATGATTGAGATTACAGGTTGCTACAAGCATCAGCGTCCTGTGTACAGTAATGTTTCTGCTTACAAGGTTTACTACAGTGAGGCAAGTGCCATCCGGTGTGTCTCATGACCCTGGGAAGTTTCAGGAATTCTTAATCAGTTGATTTCATGTTTTTAGGCTAATTCCACTTCCTATTCTGAAGACTGAAAGAAAAACATCAGTGCTTAAAAAAACAGTTTAGGATTCTTGCTTTTATCTTAGAGAATGTGATTATTAATGGCTATTTTAGAAGTGTTTTTAAATTTGGAGGCATTTTCCCCCCTCCTTATTCATGATTCCCGAAGCTGCAACCAGTAAGCCTTCTCCCCTTTCTTCTACTCTTCCCTCTTGCTCTTTCAGACCCTCAGGCAAGCCTTTCATCCTCCTTCTGTATGCCACAAAATTGGGGAGTTAGTTCGAGGCCTGCAGCTTTTTGAGTGTGTCAAAGGAAGGGATCCAGCCTTCTTTAATGTAGCCGCACCCATCGGTCAATCCATCTCACTCCTTTCTGTAACCATCAGCCATCCCCCCAAAGTCCCTTGGCACCCTTTTCCTTGAAACCAAGGCCCAAGGAGATCAGACAGCCTCTCTTGCCTTGCCAAGCATCACTCAGCCTCAGCTGAAGTAATGTTTACATATATGATCATTCCATGCCATTTAAAATATGTAATGGATACTGTGAAAACAATAGGCATATTCAAGCTTCAGTGCTGTGCACAAATGAGAGAAATATTCCAATACTCATATCAGAGCCTAATAGGTATAATTTTGCTCGTGATAGAGTAATGCGCAGCAGCTTTCCCCAGACTGCTGGGTAAAACAAAGAAGTGGTTGTCAACCTTTTCAGAATCAGATGTTAATGATATTTCGTGTCTTTGTTGAGTCTGTGGAAAGCAGCTACTGCACCTAGAAGGGAAATGACTTCCATACCAACCGCCCTCAGCCAAAGTCCTTCGGACTGGGGAAGCTGGACCGAGGCCATATTTACATTTCGGAGAGAGGTGCGAAAGAAGATTTCAAGACAGAATGGGCTGAGCTGCTTCCCATTTGCCTTACCCTATGTTCAATCTTATCTGTGCTAGGAGGGATCTTCTTATTTCCAACATATAGAAGGGGGAAATGTAATGTAAACAAAGGGCCGGCGTGTTTCGGCAAAGGAGGGAAGTGTTTTCTGCATTTCGTGTGTTTTTGGAAACCTCTGAAATCCCAAAGTCCTACATCTTCCAAGGTTAGGAGGAGCGTTTATTCAAGCATCTCCGGTGCTCAGCAGCTTGCAGAGCGGGGACTTTGCTGCATCTCTTGTAGCAAGCGGCTCACTATTCGGCTTTCTTCTCAAGTGGGTTGTAAAGAACTGCAGCCATCAAATAGTTTGCTTTCCCCGTCTTCCTAAGCCCTCCTTTTACACATTACATTACGTCTTCACTTCAACCAAAGTCTATTTTCATTTAAGAAAAGGTCTTAGTTCTGCTTCAAGCCCACCCCAAAAGTGGGGCCTCTCGGTATTATGTTGTTGAAGCTGCTGGGAATTAGGCCACTTTTTGACCAGATACACACAATTTTCATCCTAAATCTTTAGACACTGTACAACTAATGACTCACATTCTGACACAGATCTAAGGGTAGGATTCACACCATTCTTAGGAAAACACAAACCCTTCTAGGATTAGAAAAAGTAGAAGCTGTACCACAACCATAGTTTAAAACTATGCTTGGATTGAATCCTACTTTCAGAATGATTGTAATATGTCTTTTTTTTTTTTTTTTTTTTTTTTTTTTTTAAAAGTTCATGCTTTTTTTTTTTTTTAAAGATTTTATTTATTTATTTGACAGAGAGAGACACAGCGAGAGAGGGAACACAAGCAGGGGGAGTGGGAGAGGGAGAAGCAGGCTTCCCGCGGAGCAGGGAGCCCGATGTGGGACTCGATCCCAGGACCCTGGGATCATGACCTGAGCCGAAGGCAGTCGCTCAACCGACTGAGCCACCCAGGCGCCCTGTAATATGTCTTTAAATAAAGACCTTCCCACAGTTGTCCAAATTAAAATCAGGGGATAGTTCCTCTGTCGTGTGTGCCCACTTATGAAGACTGTGCAGCTAATCTCTGTAACTGTGAAAATTTTATCATGTAAATTAAATTGTAAGCAACATGTCTGCCAACATGGAACCTCTTGTGTTTATATATGTATTCGTGTCAGAGTTCCATGTAAGTTCTGAAATACTTTATAGACATAATTGTGATCGTACAATGTGTTGATTAAGACATTTTCTAGATTTGATGAATTACAGGGACTTTGGTACAACAAATTCAATCATTTCAGTTATTTTGAAGTCTGTTTCTGATTGCCATAGCTTAGTGTTTTGCTGCTCAAAGTATTGTTTGTGGACCAGATTGGCAGCACTTGAAACTTGGACATATGTGGAATCTTGGGCTCCAAATAAGATATACTGAATCAAGTGCTGGTCTACCAACTGTACTTGAACAGCAACGACCTAGGGGATCCTAAATTAGGTGTTCAGGTCATTTTGAAGTTTAGAGAACTTTGGAAGTATGTATACATTTTTTGTGGTCAGGAGGGACTTATTTTATATCTCACTGAATAATGTAGCAACATCCTCTAAGTTACGTGGCTTCCCAAAGAACCTGCTCTATTTTTGAGGACTATGCTTTTGGCAGAATCTGACTCATTAGTTTATTAATTTATGAATTCTATCCAAGTCTTGGATAGAATATGCAAACAGTTTGTGCATTTACAATCAGGTATCTCAGTGGTTTAGATGAAATACTTAAATAGCATTGGAAATCTAAAATAATAAAAAACAATAATAACAGCGATAGGTAATATACAACACTTAGTAGGTGCTAAGCACTCTTCTGAGCACTTCACATAGATGAACTCATTGCATCTTCCTGACAATCCTTTGAGATGTCTTATTATTATGGCTGCTTTACAGATGAGGAAACTGAGGCATAGAGCGATAGTGAGTTGTCCAAGTTCACATAGCTACAAAGTGGAGCAGCTGGGATTGTTTTGACTGCCTTTTACAAATACTAGATGGTGATTAAGCAAAGAATTCCAGCTTGGATGGTTTTTTTAGAGCCCAGTACATCCTCATGTTTTACATATGAGGGAAATGAGGGTCAGAAAAGTCATGGGGCTTTCATAACATTACAGATAAATTTGTGGCAATTGGCATATCTTAGCCCCCTTGTAGTTCACACATTTGGACTTCATTATCTCCCTGAGAAATAGGCAGATACTCAGATGTCATACCAATGATGGCCCCATTTTGCCTTGTTACTTCAAGGAAAGAGGTTGGCATAAGTACAGATGAGAGTGCCCATAAATTGGTTGCTGCTTAGGTGCCAGAATTATGCTGTCTCTTTTTTATACCTCTACTAGACCCTGTCCAGATGTGTACTATTGCACTAATTACTCTGATCTGAGTTATTTGTTGACATATCTGCTCCACGGCAAGGCTTGAGAGCTAAGGCCATGTTTTATTCTTCTTTATGAACCTAATATTGCCATGGACTATGATGCACAGTAAGCACTTAGTAAGTCATTGTCATGTGGACAAATGACTACTCCTTACCACTGCTTCAGGTATGCTAAGCAAATGGGTTCGAGACTCAGGTGGCTCAGGCAGGAGAGGAAGGAACTAAGCCCAAGATGAACACAGAGAGGCAGGGACTATAGTTTCATGGGCCATTGGTGGTGTTGGTAGTGATTTGTGCTTGTAAGAGCACAGTTCGGTGTTTTGGCTTGACTGTTTCTTTCCTGTATCTCTTCATCTACATATTTTCTGGTTTTGGATGTAAATTCTCAAAGGCAGTGACTCCCATTCTTTACTCCCTTTGTACAGTGCCTGACTTTATACTGCATACAGAGAAGAACTGGGGAATGCTTGTGGGGATAATAATGAAATTATTAATCTGTACCATGGAGAATTTATATTATCCTTTTTTTTTTTTTTTTTTTGGAAAATGTTCTCCGTGAAGAATTTTATTTATTTAACTAGATAGATGAATCTGCTGGTCAAAGTCATGGGGAATAGTTAAAACATAGACGTTTCAATTTTTACTAACGCCTGGTTTTAAAACAAAGTCACACTTTTAATGATCAAATGAGCCCTTACTAGTCCAAAGAGTCCATTATCAGAGTGTTTCCCAGGTATTTTGGGGAGTCCCCAAAGAGGTGGCACATATATCTCTGTAAACCAGTCTTTCAGCTGTACATATCACTTGGCTCCCTCTTTTTTTTCCTGCTCTGACTTGTACTTATCCACAACTGCTGTCTGCCAAGCCCTTGCATGAAGTGTCATGGAGTTGCTACTGCAACATGTATAAGGAAAAATCAAGAAAAGTCATTTGAAAAAGAATGAAAGAGTTTTGCCCTATCAGATTTATTTTTTAAAAATTCAACTATTTGGAGATGATTCACATGTATTTAAAAGAAATAATTCAGGAGGTCTTGTGTAATCTTTACCTAGTTTCCCCCAATGGTAACTTCTTGCAAAGCTATAGTACATTATCACAACCAAGATACTGATATTGATTCAATCAAGATACAGAACATTTCTATCACCGCAAAGATCTCTTTGTGTTGTTGCTCTTTTATAGTGACATCCACACCCCCAGCTCCCACCACCTCCTGAACTCCTGGCAACCATTAATCTGTTGTCTAGTTCTATAATCTTTTTTTTCAAATCATGAATGACATATAAATGGAATTGTACAGTCTGTAACCTTTTGAGATTGGCCTGTTTCTCTCAGCACACTTCTCAGGAGATACACGCAAGTTGTTGTGTGTGTCAGTACTTTGTTCCTTTTTTATTGCTGTGTAGTATTCCGTGATATGGATATACTGCAGTTTGTTTATTCACCCATTGAAGAATATCTGGTTTGTTTCTAATTTTGGACTATTACAAATAAAGCTGCTATGAAATTTATGTACAGGTTTTTGTGTAGACATAAGTTTCATTTCTCTGGGATAAATGCTAAGGAGTGTAGTTCCTGGGTCATATTATAGTTACATGCTTTATTTTTTAAGAAATTGTGTTCTGTAGTAGATATTTCACTGCATATAGGATTCTGGGATGACAGTTCTTTTAATTCAGCAGTTGAAAAACTTTTGGTGACTTCCTTTTTGTTTCCACGATTCCTGATGAAAAATGTACTGTTATTAGATTCCCTCCACCACTCATGATATTGGTAAGATATTTCTCTCTCAACATTTATAGTTTATTCTTTGTGTTTAGTTTCCATAAATTTGACTACAATGTGTCTTGATGTGAATTGGGATTTGTTGGGATTTGTCCTGTTAAGATTCACTTAGCTTCTTGAATCTGTAGATTTATGTCTTTTGCCAAATTTGGGGAGATTTTAGCCATTATTTATTTGAGTACATTTTGTTTTAGCCCCACCCTTTTTCTCTTTTTCTTCTGGGACTCTGATGACATGAATGTTACATCTTTGGTTATAGTACCACAGTTACTTGAAACTGTTAATTTTTTTCATTCTATTTTCTATTTTTTTTTCAGATTGGGTAATTTCTGTCATTCTATTTTCCAACTCAGTGATTATTTTCTCTCTCCTCTATCCTGCCCTTGAGTTTATCTATTCAGTTTTTTACTTTGGTTCTTATATTTTTTAATTCTTTATTTTATTTTTTAATTTTTTTAAGAGGGAGAGAGAGAGTGGTGGGGAGGGGCAGAAGAAGAGGGGAAGAGCAAATCTGAAACAGGCTCTACACCCAGTGGGGAACCCAATGTGCTGCTCAATCTCCCAACCCTGTGATCATGACCTGAGCCAAAATTTAAGAGTCAGACACTTAACTGACTGAGCCACCCTGGCACCCCAGCTATTCAGTTCTTAAACTTCTATTTGGTTCTTATTAAATCAACTACTTCCTTACTTAGATTTTCTATTTGAAACAAGTGTATTCATACCTGTGCACTGAAGCATTTTTATGATGGCTGCTTTAGAATCTTTCTCAGATAATTCTAACACCCATGTCATCTCAGTGTTGGCATCTATTGATTGTCTTTTTTTATTCCATTTGAGATATTCCTGATTATTGATATGATGTGTGATCTTAGGCTGAAACCTGGACATTTTGGGTATCATGTTATATGAGACTGAATCTTATTTATACCTTCTATATTAACTGGCTCATTTTGACGCTGCTCCAGCAGGGGAAGGGAAAGGAAGTGCTACCTCTTTCCTGGTATGCGAGGGTAGAAGTCGAGTTCCCCACTGACCTTCATTGACACTTGAGCAGGAATGGGGAGTCCTAGATATTACTGAAAGGGATCTAAACTTCTAGCTCTACGCTAGACTTCCATTAACTCCCTGTCTGGCAGAGGTAAGAGTGATTCATTTTTGCTTGCTGCGTGGTTTCCACTCATACCTTTGGGGGTGCCAGTGGCCTCATTACCACTGGGTGGTGGTGAAATTTCTGATTCTGCTGTTCCTCCCCTGACACCATTCCAGTAGGGAAGAGGTGGGGTGCCTCCTTACTCTCAGTTTGGGGTGGAAGTCTAGAATCTCTGCTAGGCCTTGCTGACTTGGGTTGGGAATGTGGCCATAGTTTTTCTTTTGTCTGTGGTATTTGGGAAAAGGAGAGAGATTATCATCTAAAAGTTTTATGTTGTTTTCTAGGCTGTCCCTTCCAGGTCCTTTGGCTAGATAGAGCAGGCTTTGTTGGGCCTTTTCTTTTCTCTGAACTTGTTGGTGTTTCTGGGTTGTCAGTATGTTCCAAATCTAGAATACATGAAGTGAAAAGAAAGCTTAGGGAGCTCTCATCACTATGTTATTCCAAAGCCCTTAGCCACTCTGCTTTCCTTTTTCTTTAACTGTTTTCTTTTATTATCTTTATATATATAATGTTCTGTGATTGTTATTTGCATTACTGGGAAGGTTAGAAAAAATTTGCCTACTCCATCTTTTTGGAAGCAGAAGATTTGCTCTATCAGATATTAACAATTATTAAAAAGATATAGAAAATTTAGCAAATTTTTCATTCAACCCAGTGATTTTTGGTGAATAGGCTTTTGGCCAGTTGATGTTTGGTGAGTTGCTCTAGAACTACTATATCTACAGATAGCAACAACTACTAGGGAAAACTGGGTGGAAGAATTTGTAGGCAGAATGGAGCTGTGCTCTGATATCCTCTGGACAATTCTTGAGTGGCCATAGAAAACTGTAAAGGAGCAGTAAGAATACGTACTATTTTTTTATAGCAATTTCCTATTGCAAAATACCTCTTAAAAGATCTGGTATGTATAAATGATTCATATTAATACACCAGGTATGTCTTTGTGAGGGATAACTATAGTTTATTAGTTTAAAAATTTTAAGAGTAACTAAGTAAGACAAAACACAGGTTCTTAGATGGGTCCTTGGGAACAAGAGAGTTCACATAACTAACACTGAGTTACTAAGCAAACTGAATTGCTGAGACTTCCTTTCAAGAGTAACTAAACAGTTTGTGGTGTTGACCTTTCATTTTCAAGGACTGCTGCTGTTTCATGTTCTGTCTATAGTAATGATTCAAAATCTTAGATTTTTATTGTAACATCAGACAACTCATCCTTCCTCAAATAATGTCACACCATAGGTTGGAAAGCAGTAACCCATCAAAAGCATTCAGTGCACTGATATGGGTATTTCATACCATGGAATGTTAAACAATTTTTAGAAAATCTTTAACTCAGTAGACTTTCTGTAATAAGGGTTTTTGTCTTATTCTGAAAAAAATTTTGAGTGATCTAGTAGTGGCTGACTTCATTGGCCAAATGTAGTTCTGAACTGAGATTTGGTTAATTCTAAAAAGTCTTATTTATGTTATCTCTCCATTCTTAAATGAATGAATTAGTCTGAATACTTTTCACAGAATACCTTTGAGGAAGGTGTATTCCTATAGCTACAGTAATATAAAGAAAGAATGTGCTGTAAGATGTCCTGAATTATATCCAAAGATTTTTTTTCATTTAAAATAAATATATTACCTATGTTTCAAGGCTTATAGTGCAAGAACTAGAACCTGGAATCAATTTATTATCTACTTAATGGATGTCATAATAATTATTTTAATATTGTCTTATCTTTCTTAGTGTACTTTATATTTCAGCTATATAAGCTATATTTTGTTAAGTAAGAACATAAGCTATGTTTCATTAAATGGGATTATAGATTAGATTCATATCCTAAAAACATTAGTTTTTGTTGGCCACTATATGGTAAACACTGTGCTAAGTGATTGTCAAAACTTACCTCACATCATCTCCTCAAACAACCTGATTTTCACATTGGGCAGAAGGAGACTCATGAAAACTAAGTGATTTGTCCAAAGTCCATACACAGAAAACCAAGAGTTGGTGTCCACTCAGATCTGTCTACTTGGAAACCCATAAACTTCCTTTAACACCTTGTTTTTTATATTTCTTTTAATTTACCCCTCCACTTCAGTTTACTTTGTTTATAAATTTTCCATTATGGGTGCTACATGCCAGTTATTCTTCTCCAGCTTTTTTGAGTCAAGACGGTTTTTCTTAGGAAGCAAATTGTGTAGTAGAAGTTGAGGATATTTTCTGACAGATCTTACATTCCTTTCTTTTTTCTACCATTGTCTTCCCTAAACCTCCCTATACATTTAATTCCTTAAAATCCTGTGAGTTTGAACACTTCTGTTCTCTGTCATCACTGCAGTGTCTCAGAAAAGAATCTCATTCCATACGTTTTCAGGCACTCAAGGAACCAAAACATGAAAACCTGGAATTTGTCATTACCCATTTGGCCTCTGGTCCATCAAATCCAGTAGCTTGCCTCCAGGAGAGATCAGTCCTTGACTCCTCAAAAGAATCTCTTCTCTCTATTATGTATTTGGTTAATTGGAAAATGCTGTTTTTTAGGTAAAAGATCCTGCATCATTTGGATAGCAACCAAGTCAGCCATATGGGAGGGAAAATAATCTAGTGAGTTGCAAAATAAGAAATCATGGTCCATGTGTTCCTTCTGATGGCTTTCTTTGGGATATGAGGTACTATCTCTTTGCGTTTCAGTTTATAGCTCTTTAAATGGGGATATCCTTGGCTCTATTACTAAGATTTGAGAATATAATGAATATGCATATAATAACTAAATCCCTTTACCAAGAGAAGGAACTCTTTTGGAGAGTTCCCTTTCCTGACCACCAAGGAATGTTATCGACTGATCTGACACTCTTCACAAAGTTAATGATTTCACCTTTTCTCATTTCATGCACTAGTCCATTTGTGAAAATGTGTTGAGTACTTTAAAATCTTGGATGATGGCTTTGCTGTAGAAATAAATTGGCCAACAGAAGCCAATGACATTGTTTCCTGTATTTGCTCTTCTATTCTTACTCCTTATCTAAGACCAATGACTTACTGGAAAATAAAACACACTACTAATAAATATGGCAGAGATAATGACAGGATCAGAATGGAGATATCAGCTACATTGAGAGTAAGAATTCTGTTTATCTAGGCATTGCTGTAGCAAGTCTTTTTCTAGAGAACAGAACACCAGAAAAGAGATATATATTCTTTACTTAACAGCGAGGCCAGTGACAGAGGAGAAGGTCTGGAAGAGCCTCTGGTATCAGACTGGATGACCAAGTGAACGATTTGGTAGGTATTATATATTGTCAAGAGATCTTCTCCTTCCCAAGGACTAAAAAGAAAACAGCCCCAGTCTTTCACAAGAAGTGGAGCAATGCTTAGCTGAGATTGCAAATAGTGTACTCACTAAATTGAAGATCCTTACATGTATAAACAAATCAGGAGATTAATGAGTTCAAAAAAAGTGTTTATTTCTTTTTGGAAACTACCGGAATCTTAAATTGTAGTTGTCATTCAAATACTGAATTGTGTAGGTGCTTCAAAGTGGTGATGTCAATGAATTCATTCAAATTGTTTTCCTAGAATGAGTCAACTTTAAGAAATGTCAGAGATTTCATAACCACCAAAGCGGCCTTTGTAAATCCATCTTGTTACTTATGTGAGGGTCAAATTCTTCTAAATACAGTGTGAAATTCACTCCCCTGGAGAATAGGATAAATCTTTCTAGAATGATTTAAGTAGGATCATGTCCAGATGCAAGGGAATTAATAGATTTTTTTTTTTTTTTAGCTTCTTAGGGGATTTGTATTTCTGTGACACTCAGAGGAAAAAACATCACAGATGATGAGTGGACACAGAACACTTCGGTTTTGTGACCATCTTTTTTTTTTTTTTTGTCTCCACATATCTTCAGAGAATCTCTATTACTGTACATAGGAGTTTGACCAGAAAATATACAAAGTTGAAAATTTCCTCTGGAGAAATTGCCACAAAAACAGTATAGCTGAACCCCTGGTTACAAAGTATGGCTTTTTATACCTCATTGGTAAAACACCCATTAAGGTCTATGTGTACTCATTTCAGGATACGATTTCATAGCAGTTCTGGAGCTAATTATTACTTAGAAGTCTATCCTTGTTGGGGTGCCTGGGTGGCTCAGTGGGTTAAGCGTCTGCCTTCGGCTCAGGTCATGATTCCAGAATCCTGGGATAGAGCCCTGCATCGGGCTCTCTGCTCTTCAGGGAGCCTGCTTCTCCCTCTGCTTCTGTTGCTCCCCCTCCTTGTGCTCTCTCTCTCTGTCAAATAAATAAATAAAATCTTAAAAAAATAAGTCTATCCCTGTTTATAATTTATAGATTTACTCTTTTGTCAGGGTTCAAAATCTTGTCACAAAAGACCAGTTAGTAAAAAAAAGTTTGACTAAATCTCTTGGTCCTGGAATAGCAGTAAGAAGTATAATGTTAGCCACAAAAATCTATGGAAAAAGCTGAAAAGAAATGATTTTGTAGTCTCTCTCACACAAAGCAGGGGTTGTACATTTTTTGGATCCTCTTTTTCTCGTGCTGAAATAGCCTTTGACTTACAGTCATAATTTTGTCAATTATTTGTACCTTTCATAATTCAAACAAACCGTTACCCTTTGTTGAGCCAGTAAACATCATCAACATACTCTTAAAAATCTGTCAACATTATAGGCAAAATTGAACTTTGACTTTTCTCCTGAAACATCTGTGACACAATTCAAGGAAATTCATCAAGTTAGTTAGTGTACATGATAAATTTGCATAGCATCTCAGTTACTTTTAAGGAAACCTCCCCAATATTCTTCTGTGATGCCACTAAGCCCCTCTTTCCAGGAGGGATAAGATATACACGGAGACACAGGAAATAGGTTTTTGTATATTGATTCAGATGCTACTGTGAGGTTACAAATACAACATGAAGGCCATTGAGGGTTGGTCCCTCCTGATCCTGACCATTTTGTTAGCATGTGAGCAACCATTGGAGGAGTTAATGAATAGCCACAATTTTAAAGATCACGTTTATGTGATTTAATCACCTTTAAATACTCAAAGAAAAATGAAGAGATCTGGTCCTTCTCTTGAGGTGCTTCATATAATAAAACGTCATGACAGACTTAGAGGTATTGGATTTTATAGTATCTTTATACTAAACATAGTTATTTCTAACTGATAAAGCTTTAGTCAGGTAATTTAAATGTGAAATGGTGACCTAATAGAGCTTTGTGCATGATAATAGTCACGTAGAAGAGAACACTTGAATAACAAGGTCCCTGCTCTATGGATAGATGATAAGCAAGTTGATATCTTTACATTTTTAAAAATTTTAATAAAGTAGCAAAACTTTATTTGGGTTCATCTTTTTTCTTTGACATTAGTACTTTACTCAATTAGGGTAAACATTCCAAACATGTTTGTAATATGAAGAATTTAGCATGGAAGAAGTTTGAATGCATCAGAGTGATAAATTTACCTCAAACAACTATGAAGTAAAATATTAATATATTAAACTAGCGTTAGAAATCAGTTCATTATAAAAAAAAAGAAACTGGGGGTGCCTGGGTGGCTCAGTTGGTTGAGAGTCTGCCTTCAGCTCAGGTCATGGTCCCAGGGTCCTGGGATAAAGCCGCATGTGGGACTGCCTGCTCAGTGGGGAGTCTGCTTCCAACTCTCCCTCTGCCCCACCCCCTGCTTGTGCTCTCTCTCTCATATAAATAAATAAATAATAAATAAATAAAATAAAAAATAAATAAAAGTTTAAAAAAAGAAACTCATTCTATGCTCATAGGTATATAATAAAACTGCTATCCTCCATAATGGTAGCAAGATGGTACAACTTTTGGAAGGAAATTTGAAAATATGTGATTCCAATGAACTAATTCTGCTGGAATATTATCTTAAGAACATAGCCCAAAATATGGGAGGAAAAGCTGTATTCACTAATATATGCATAGCAGCATTATTTATAATAGTAAGCAATTGGAAATAAATGAAATGTCCAACAATAAGGTAGTTTATATTATAGCATGTTACATGGCTATTAAAATCATACTTATGGGGTCTATTTATCAGCATGAAAAATGCTTATGTCATAATGTTAAGTGAAGAAATTATAGAAAACTATATATATACTATTATTATAAATATTTATATGTTTATTATATGTGAGTTTGTTTAAAAAAGATTTGAAGCTAAGTAAAACTAAGTAAATAAAAATTAATGCACAAGAAAACAAGCCTGAAGGAAATACACATAATTATATATTTGGGGGTTATTGTTCAATTTTTTCATCTTTTGTAATGTGTTTTAATTATTTTTATAATAAAAATTATAATTCAAAAGTAAATCCTACTGCATACAAAACTTCACTCCTGACCCCACAGAGAGAAATTTAGATACAGGAAATTATGGAATTACAAGAAGAAGAAAATCAAAGGAGGTCAAGTTGAAAGTTAATGACAAAGTGGTAGATAAAGAAATATGTAAGCATGAGGGGAACATTCCTGTGGGATGCCAGGCAAATATGAACAGATACCTAGATGGCTTTGGAATTCATGTAGACAAGTGAAATTTGGTAATCAGTTACATAGGGAAATTGTTAAAAAAAAAAAAAAAAGACAGCTAAATAGATGGTGGAAGCATGGTATAAAAAAGAATTCAGCAACATGGCAAATGGAGAGATGAGGGGGGACAACACATTATCTGAGACACACCCAGCTTCTTGAAGAGTTCTCCCAGCCTCATATGTGAATTTTGCTGAGCGCTGAGTAGCAAGGCAGGTTATCAACATTAAGGACTTGAGTCAGAGCCAGAAGTTATCCCAAAGACACTTGGCTGAGCAGGAGCCTATTCAAAGAATTGAAGATAGAAGGCTATTTAAACAAGTTGTAAAATATTGAGCTGAAGTGGTTGGCCAATTGTGAATGGAACATTCATATTCCACTATTATGACTTTGAAAGAGGAGTGGTATCCAAAAACTAGCAAGCTATCTTTGAGTTGAACTTGGCAGTAAACAAAACAAATGGTTGCAGTAAACATGTGCTTTTTGAGACTTCATATAATGGTTACTTACTCTGGAGTTTCAAACTTTCATCTATCTACCAAATGTGTCTGATGTAAGTAATAAATAACACAAATGTATTTATGTATGCATACAGAGGGAAGTGTTTGTTGAAGCAAAAGGGTTAATTGATTTAAGAATAAATGTTGTATGGTGAAGGGTAATCATTTGGTCAAATGACAGACTCCCTGCCCTGATGGTTTGAATGTTTTATCGTATTATACTAGCTTTTCATGTCTTTGTACTGACATGCTCAAAAGTAGTCTACACTTGACTCTGTTTTCTCACCTCACATTTGCCATTTACTGCTCTCTAATTCCTTGGAATTTGGATTCCATTTTCACCACTTCATTAGTGTTTTTTTTAAAGGTTTTTTAAAATTTATTCATTTGAGAGAGATACAGAGACAGAGACAGAGAGAGCACAAGCAGGGGGAGAGGCAGAGGGAGAGGGAGAAGCAGACTCCCCGCTGAGCTGGGACCCCGACATGGTGCTCCATCCCAGGACCTGGAGATCATGACCTGAGCCGAAGGCAGACGCTTAACCATCTGAGCCACCCAGGGGTCCCACTTCATTAGTGTTTTAAAAATCATTCATTACTTACAAATAGCTATTGGCTTTTCCTTTTTTCCTCTGCGTACTTCTATATGCACAAGTATTGTGTGACCATTTACTCTGTGCCAGATATTGCACTAAGAGTATCATTAGATGCTACTTTGAATTCTTTTCCAGTCCAGGTTGGAGCAAGGGGTCCTCCCAAGTTGGGCTGGGGTAGTTACCTTGGTTCTCTTCTCCCTTGAAATCAATTTCAAGTATAGTACTATAATGTAAAAAAGAAAACAGAGGAGCTTGCTTTCACAAAGAAAATCATGTCAGTTAAGTAGAGTTTCTCTTTACTATAAAACCACATTTGGAAATTACATGAGGAAGGAGAATCTTTACAAAGGAGATGCTTTTGACTGTTAGCAGCATTTGCCTCTTTGTTTCTTTCCCAGCTCAGTGTTAAGTGAACATCGAACAAAGGAATATTTTTGGCCTTAGTTATCTAGTTATCTGTCCCACTGGTAATATTGACCAAGCAATTATCTTTGTGTTGTGTAGACATGAGTAAAAAGGGCCACAAAGAGCCCTTGCTATTCTATTGATAGAGGGAAATTTATTACAGGAATGTGAATATCATAAATATGGAAGGTTTGAAAATTATAACAAAAAAATATTTCTTTGTATCTACCTCAGTGAGTCCAAAGTTTGAATTGGAAGAGAGAAGAGGCAGGGGAGATGAAATGACATTCCACCCAAAGGCGCATTCCAGGAGGATGTTTTAACTCAGCCTCTCATCTGCTGCCCTCCCTTGTCTCCGTGTTTTTGCATTCTGTCTCTGTCTGCCTTTTCTTTCCCCTCCTCCCTTTTCCCTGTCTTTACAAACTCCTGTTGAAGTCGGGGCATAGCTAGGGTGCTGTGACAATGGTGGAAAGAGAGAAGAGAGGCACTGTTTCTATTCAAACTCTTTATATCTCTTCTCATTCTTTCAGCAAGAATCGCACATTAGCTGTGGAGAACACACACACACACACACACACACACGCATTCTGTGCCAGAGCAGATCTCCTGAAAACTGCTGCCAAGTGGCCGCCGCCCAAGAGACTGCAGAATTTCTGGCACTAGGCTGAATCAATGGCTGAAGCCAAGTGATTGTTGCTGAACTTACCTGTGTTGAAAGGTCAGCCTTGCGGTGTTAAGGCTGGGCACAGTCACTGAAGGTGAATTGGATTGTGAATGGAGGCCCTGAGGCGTGTTCTGCACTTTGCGACTGGTCTGGCAGCCTCCTCCACCTCCTGAGTCTGCCACAGGCATGGGAAACATCTGGGCAGTGACAAAGGCAGGTAAGGCAGCTTCGCCAAGGTACAGTATCACCTACCTTTGTTTTGCCCAGAAAACTGTACAGTAATGGCCACATTCTTATCAAGTGACTCTCCAGTACACCGTGTCACAATGAAAAGCTCTAAATCTTTGCATGAGACATTTACCTCAACTTCAGCTCTAAAATCATGTGTGATTTGAGTGGATCTGACAATTGATTTGTAACTTAAATAGAAATGTTACCAATTCAAGAACATACTAATGAGTCAGAGCACAGCTTAGAAATTGTTTTATGTACATATTTGTGTGTGCGTGCGCGTGCACGCATTCCTCTGTGTAATGGTGGGTTCATGGATTTAAAAACCATGCGTTATCAAAAAAATATGCTCTAGTGTAAGAACCAAAGTTATTTAAACATTGACTGTTTCTGTTCCTCTATTTTTTAAATGAAAAATAGGTAAAAGAAAAAATGCTATCTAATTTGCACAAGGGTCAGAGGGATGGATGAAATAACACCTTCTTCATGAATGAAATGTAAGTCATCAGATGGGAACTCCTTCAACTTCCTGTGACTGCCTCCATGCCCAAGGAGCCACCCTTTCCTCCTTCCTACTCGCTGCTATGAAAGACGGGTCTATCCGCGTCATCCTACCAACTAAGCCTTCTATCCGCGTCATGCTACCATCTAAGCCTAACCCCTCCACCTTCCTTGTCATGTACCCTTTTACCTCTTTAGGAACTGTATTCTGTTGCATGTCTCCACTTTTGGTAGCTTCAACCTACTTCTTCCCTTCAGTATTTAAATGTGATCTGGTCTTTCTCAACTTTTAGAAAAACCTTCCTCAATTCCACAGTACCTTTCAAAACCCCTGGATCTTTCACAGCCAGACTCATTTGAGTGTAAACTGTACCTGTCATCTTTATATTGCTTCCCATTCTCTCCTCAGCACACTGAAGTCTGGTATCCACCATCACCACCTGACTTTTTAATTTAATTAAAAAAGTTTTTTTTGGACTTTTAAATTTTTATTCTTTGCTTATCTGATCAGTCAGCACCACTGGATCCTACTATTTCTCCATTAGAGGTGTTTCTTCTCTTGGTTTCACACTCCACTTGGTGATTTCTGCCTCTCTCAAGAAGCTCTTCCTTCTTGGTCTTTGTTGCATGTAGACAGGTTAATTCAGGCTGATTCTCAAAGATCTAATGTAAATAGTTTACTTTTGTTTTCATAATAGAAGGTTAATATAGTATTAGTTAATATCTGTGGGATGCAAGTAACTTTTGATCATCACTTTTAAAGTCATTATATTATTGCCATTACTTTATAGTGGTATCACCTATAATTTCATCTTGAAGGTATTATAGCACCATCGGTATTTGTGTTATTATTAGCTTACATTTAGTCAGCACCTGCTATGTGCTAGGTGTTTCACACTTGTAATGGTCTCAACTCTATTCTGGTCAAAAATGTAATATATAAATAATAATTACTTATTCTAGTCCAGAACAAGTCTGCAGAGTGAAGTATTCTTATGTTCCAATTAGCAAAGATTAGCAAAAATAGGATTCACATCAGGTCTACCTAATACCTGAAGTGCATGTTCTTTCCATTGTGCATACTTAACATTCTTTGCTATAACCCAATGTCCTTGTTCAGAACACCATGTCGTAAGGTTGTCTACATAGTTAAATGATGGCTTCTTGTGTGGTCCCTTCTATTCTAAATCATGACTTTAAAATTTAGAGATGAAATCAACGTTGAAGCCCCTCAGACCCCAACATTTTTGGAATGAGCAGAAATATTTCTCAGATTTCTTTTATAAAATTTTCTTTTCCCCTGTATTGGTTTTTGGTTGTTGACTTTGGCAAGGCTTGGTACACTATCAGGTACATTTCAAAAAATTACTCTAGAAAGCACACACTCTGATTGTCCACGTGAGGGCTTGGCACAGGAATGAGATAAAGAGGACTGATGTGAGGACCTCTAAGAGAATGGATAGAACTAATTGGCTGTAGGGCAACTAATTGGCCAGTAAGGGGGAGTGGTTTTGCTCCCTTCCTCCCAGGGAATATTTGACAATGTCTGGAGACATTTTTGTTTGTTACAATTTGGGGAGTGGGCACTGTTTCTGGCAACTAGTAGAGAGAGGCTGGGGATACTGCCAAAAATTATAAAATGCACAGAACAATTCTAATCTTGTTCTCTAGGATAAAGAATTTTCAAGCTCTAAGTGTCAACAGTGCAGAGGTCCAAGAAACCCTGTTGTAGAAGAGGGAAAAAGGAAGAGAAAAGGAGACCGTAATTTTGAGTCTCTGTGACAACAGCGACATGGAGATTTCATCCAGAACAATTAGGAGCTCAGAAGTTTTGCTGCATTATTGGATAAGGGGATGAATCATTTCAACCAGCTTGAGCTTGAGGTTAATGTGAAAGATACAGCTGGTAGAACCAGGCGACAGAAACGTTGTTAAACTAAAGCAAGAGGGAGAGGAAATGTGGATATAGAAGTAATTCACCTTGGGGTGATAGTTGAGACCATAGAAGTGGTTGAAATGTTCAAGGACATGTGGGAAAAGAAGAATAAAGGCATTTTACTGGTGCTTTAAAAACATACATCCTTCATATAAATAGTGTATTTTTAAGTGATATACAGTAAAAATTATTCCTGCTATGCCCATCTGTTCCAACATGAGGAATCAAAATTTGAATACCAACCTTTCTTAAATAAAGGTTTCTGGACAGATTTAATTTCACTAGTGTTAACAGTTTGTTTCTTCTACCTTAATACCACACTTTTTGAAGCAGAGGTTATTAAATTTAATATTTATTTTTGCTTAGGGTTTTCATGTTAAGATGATAACTTGTCAATGGCAAAAGGGGTTGAAGATATTTTGCTGTAACTCAAGATCAGAAAAAAGGATGTGCACAAAGAGAGGTGTAGCCTAGCTTTGTTGTTTGTTTTTTTTTCCTTTTTTTTCAGTTTGTCTGCTTTCTGGCTTGGTTTCAAAGCATTTAATAGTTTCAGCTTATACTTGCTAAACGTGGAAACATTGAAACACCACACCCTGTGTTACATATAATGAATAGTGTCTTTTGCACAAACATATTTTTATCAAAGCACCTAGAGACAACCTGCCACACCTATCATGTTATTACTCACCCATACTCACTGGCTGCCCAGTCTGACTTTGGGTAAGTTGTGGGATAGGGAGCTCCTAAGTTAAGCCACCTGTAGCTGAATTATTTTAATGACCCAGGCTGAAAATCATTCCACCGCATCTCTTCCTCCCTCCAAAGCAAGACCCATAATCATATTAAGAACTTCTTATTTATGGATACTTGTAACTTCATTTATCTGATCCTAGAAAACTCCGAGGTTGTTTAGAAATGTTGCTACTGAAGAATAAAATGTTGGCAGATAGGACATCCACTGGTTCTGCGGAAGGATGAGTTGGCAACAACTGGGCCTTCCAAGGCCTTCAGGCACAGTGAGATTTGGAGCTTCCTAGGTTGGAGGAACCAGTTTGGTTCCTCTTAACTCTCATATAAAAATTTCTTGACTTTATTGCTTATGTCTTGTGAAGATTCATGGCTTAATCTGCTCTGTCTTTTGAATAATATTTATAGCTTTGTTAGCCATGGCCTTTAAAAAAAATCTTAACCTTATTATTCAAATAGATGTCTCATCATGCTGAATAACCCATGACCCACACATGCTAAGAATAAACTGGATGGTGCCATGAAATCTTCCACCCACGTAACTGGAAATGCATGGAATGCAAAACTGGGTCTCAACTGCAACGCTCTCTGCAGAAGTGGCTTTTCGTGTCAGTAGAGGAAACCATCTACTCATAATTCTTTAGAGGGGTCTGGAAATTCTGTGTGGAAATCTCTCCCTCAGGCCTGCTATCGTATCTGAAATTCTCACCATTACATTCAATTCTTGGTCTAAGACATCATTTCAGTAAAAGCACCTTTAAAATGCATAGAAATATCCTGTAATGGTAGAAACATTGACTCAATTGAAGCCTATTTTTAATTTAGCACAACTAGGTTTTTTTTTTTTTTTCCTTTTTTCTAACTTAACCCCTCTTTCTTAGAAAGCAGAGTTCTGACAAACTAGAAGTTAGGAGAATATTCCGATCAAGGTAAGAAATCAGCAATATTCAGGCACAGTGGGCATTACTAATGGGCCCCTTTGTAGTGTTGGTAGGTGGACAAGGCTGAAAAAGATGAGGCAGGAGGCAGGATCCATTGAGGCAAGCATGCTTCATGAGGAAGCAGAGCATGCCCTTTGGGATGTAGCCATTAGAAACCTATCCTTGAGACACAAAGATGGGTCATTTCTAATAACAGCAACACAAATAATAAATCAGTAACAGTAACTTTGAGTATTCTTTATTGGGTTCCAAGACTTTAGCTATACCTTTCACATGCATTATCTTAATACTTACAATGACTACAGATGAATAAACAGACCCAGAAAGGGTAACACCTACCCAGGTATGAAGTTAATAAGTGGGAATAGTTGGCATTCTAAATGAGGTTGTTCTGATTCCAGATTCATGATATTAGCCATCATTCACATTGCCTCTTTGTGATCTTCCCCTTTGTTCTCTCTCCCTCTTGTCATCCCTTCAAACTTATGCTATAGCTATATGCTATTTTCCCCACCTAGAATGTCTTAACCTTCTTTTCTGCCTGCTGGAATATTTTTTTTAAATTTTTTGAGAACTAGGTGAAACGGTGAAATATCACCTACTTTAAAAATTTTTCTTTGGGGCGCCTGGGTGGCTCAGTCAGTTAAGCGTCTGCCTTCAGCTCAGGTCATGATCCCAGGGTCCTGGGATCAAGCTCCGTGTCGGGCTCTCTGCTCAGCAGGGAGCCTGCTTCTCCCTCTCCTCCCCGCACATGCTCTCTTTCTCTGGCTGTCTCTGTCTCTCTCTCTCAAATAAATAAAAATCTTTAAAAAAAAAATTTTTTTTTCTTTAATGTATGATCAGTTTCATTCATATTACAAGTAACTAGGGAGATATATAGCTCTATTTCCTGCCAGACTGTAAGGCACTCGAGACAAGAATTCTTTTTTTATTATAATGTTTGTAGAACAAAATCTAACTTTGCCTATTGAACACAATAGACAATTATAAGACATCTGTAGAGTAAGTAAATTTGGTCATAGGTAGCCTGTAAAATTGAAGAATAAGCAATTTTCATCCTAAAGTTACCAACGAAAGATTAAATTATGTTTACTAGACTTGGTTTTAGAAGGCAGGAAGTAGGGCGCCTGGGTGACTCAGATGGTTAAGCGTCTGCCTTCGACTCAGGTCATGATCTCAGGGTCCTGGGATCGAGTCCCGCATCGGGCTTCCTGCTCCTTGGGAGCCTGCTTCTCCCTCTGCCTCTCTCTCTCTGTCTCTCATGAATAAATAAATAAAATCTTTAAAAAAAAAAAAAGAATTGAAAAGTGGTTAAAAAAAAAAAGAAGGCAGGAAGTAACATAGTACTTTCAAGAATATTTTCATTTTTGGGTGCCTGGGTGGCTCAGTGCCAGGGCGGTTAAGTGTCTGACTTTGGCTTAGGTCATGATTTCGGAGTCCTGGGATTGAGCCCCTTGTGGGGCTCCCTGCTCAGCGGGGAGTCTGCTTGTCCCTCTCCCTTTGCCCCTCCCCCTGCTCGTGCTCTCTCTTTCTTTCTCAAATGAATAAATAAAATCTTTAAAAAAATATTTTCATTTTTTAATTAACTAAAATTTTCATTAGTTGTCCAAACAGTTTTTATCAAAGTCACTAATTTGCTTGTGACTGGATAATTGAATTTTATTGTACGTCCAAGTGACGTAGGTTGGAAAAAAAATGATACATATATATATCTGTTTATACCTTTGAGTACCTATAATTGTAAAACTTCTGCCAAAGGGGAATATACCACAATGCACGCACTGTAAGAATGAGGAAAACAAAATGCTTGCCAATTTATTATTCAATGCATTTATGAATAAATGATATAAATGGATGTGAGGAGATATAAATATGTATGCTACAGATAGAAAAACACCTTATAAATATCTTTAAAAGAGACATATAAAGGTGCTGTAAGTGTGGGAAACCCATCACATATGGCCCTAGAGACGTAACGCGAAACATCAGAGAAATACGTGGTTGCTTTTTGTGATTCTGGGAAACCAGAGATGTGTATTTCTCCATTTCTAAATTTTTTTGTGTATGCCTTGATGATAACAGGCTCTTTAAAAAATCAAAACAAGATGGATATGTCCCTTCACCTATTTATATTTTTCAAATAAGAAATTATATTTGTTTTAAATTTCTCAAAATTAAATATAAATTGGAAATGTAAATACTTCTGAAATGGAGAAAAAATTTTTTTTGCACCAACATAAACTTTTTTTTTTATTATTATGTTATGTTAATCACCATATATTACATCATTAGTTTTTGATGTAGTATTCCATGATTCATTGTTTGTGTATAACACCCAGTGCTCCATGCAGAACGTGCCCTCTTTTATACCCATCACCAGGCTAACCCATCCTCCCACCCCCCCCCAGAACCCTCAGTTTGTTTTCCAGAGTCCATCATCTCTCATGGTTCGTCTCCCCCTCCAATTTCCCCCCCTTCATTCTTCCCCTCCTGCTATCTTCTTCTTCTTCTTTTTTTTTTTTGGAGGTTTTATCTTGTCCCTGCAGTTTCCTCTTCTTTTCTTCATCCAGCCTGTGGGATGTATTTTAGTAACTTTGTTAAACCAAACCAAACTGGATGTGTGTGTATGTGTGTGTATGTATGTGAGTGTATCTCTCCTTACCCTTTGTTGCTTAAGAACCAAAAGTAGTTGACAGCTCCCCCTGAAGCTTAGGATATGAATATCGACATGGTACATTTATATAGAATATCCTCTGGGTCTAGACTGCACATCATGCATCCAGTCATTCATTCACTCCATGCACAATAATTGAGAACCAACAACTTTTCAGGCTGGGGTATGGATAAGAATGTGTCATAGACTCAGTCTTGGGGAGGAATAGGCATAATTATAAACCAAAAATGTGACACACGAATATTTTAAAGGATGTTCTGTTTGAAGATCTGGTGCCATTTTAACCTTAGACTCTAGATGAAGAATCCATCGAGAATCATACCATGGGGGCGCTTCCTGTCCTGACTGACATCTGTGTCATCTAAAGAGCTTTTTATTTCTGACCTAGATATTGGACTAGCAGAGAGCACCAGAGAGGGTAAGAAACTGAATCTATTTCTCAGGGTATCTAAAGATAAAGCATTTGAAAGTCCTAGTTATGCACCATTCTATGCACAGAGAGGAGAAAAAGTTACTTTGTCCCTATTACTGTGTTTATCTGCTCTAATTTATAGGGCATTACTGCTTAATGATTATGCAGACAGCCTTGAAGCTAGGCTTTTCATGTTTATCAGTTAGCTCCATCATTTACTATCTGTGTTACTTCAGGCAAGGTATTTAACTAGTGCCCATTTCCTTGACTGTAAATGCAAAATAACAACACCTGCTAATAATATTGTTGTGTAGATTTAGTTAAGTAATGCATGCAAAGCTGTTAGGATAGCACCTGACATATACGCAGTGCTATTGTTCTATTACCAAGTTTTTGTGACACTTGTTTTTGCTGGACCTGAGAAGGCATCAGACTCCTTCTCAATATAATACTCCAGACAACCACTATCACTACATTGGAGTTGCACATGAGATGAAATTAATTTGTTATCACTATCCTATAGAGATATAAAGATCTTTCTACTATTATAAGAAAAGCTCTGAAAACCAGCTTTAAGCAGTCTTACAGGACATTGCTCTTACTAATCTGCCAACTGGTCCTTTTATAGAAGGCATCTCATAACTCAAGGGTACTATCCCTCCCAGAGGTATTTGCATTTTAACAGACTTACTAAAAATATACATGGTTTCACAATCCTGAGGTATAGTTTTCCAATGGTGAATTTCCAGGTATCGTGATTGGTAGTGAGGGAGATTGAATGTCCCACAATGAATTGAGATACTCAGGGGGCCTGAAGCTGACCCAGTTTAGTTGCATCCTCTGGCTATCTGCAGGAGAATATCTTCTCTGTGGAAAAGTTTCCCCAATTTTCAATGAAGAACTAATGGACTCCTACAAATAAGACTACAAATGAGCTCCTAATCAAAAGTCCTTACATATTTGAGGAAGCAGCCACTTTGACTTAAACTTCTAGGACCAACAGATAATAGATTTAGAACCTTGAGATACTTGCATTTTTTGAGGTACTGAGTATACATATAGAATATCACATAAATGTTAACATGTAGCAACTCTCTATGTAATAAGACATAAAGGATTATGAAAGTTTACCAATCAACAGAAATGTATTAGGAAAGAACAAGGAAAAATGGAAAAGGAAAAACTCCAAATATGCAAAGCACTGTGACATAATGATAAAATAAAAGTCAAATATTATGGGTAGCATATTAGAACCAAGGCTAGAATGAAAAGTTCTGACAGAGAATGGAAGAGGGGTAGTATTTAAAGAGTGATAGATGGATGTGAATTTTCTAGACCTGATGAAAAACCATGTGAATTCACAGATTTTGGAAGAGTAATGTAGCCTAAGCAGGATAAACAAAAAGAAATTCATGCATTGTTGTGAAATTGCAGAACATCAAAGACGAAAAAGACCTTAAAAGCAACCAGAGAGAAAGACAAACTGAAACAGTTAAGTGGAGTGATAGTGTCCTTCTCAGTAGTAATAGTGAAAGCAAAAGGTGATGGAATAATATCCTCAAAGAATTGAAAGGAGGTAACTTAAGAACTATTCATCTAACTGTATACTTAGCAAAACTATCATTCAAGAATGAGGGTGAAATAAATACATTTTCAGAAAAACAAAAGCTGAAGACTAAATTTATTACAGAAACCCACTAAAACCACCATTTGAAGGAAGTTTTAAAGCAGTGTTTCCCACACTTTCCAGTCTTTGGGACCCTTTTACTCTCTTGAAAATTTTTGAGAGCCTCGAAGAGCTTTTGTATATATGGGTTGTATCTATCAAAAAGTCTTAGGCACCTGAGAAATGTATTCATTACGGCACAAAATCATGTTTTCAGAGCTATAGGCATTTCTGGGTAATGACATTGTACAGAAATATGGGAACAGACCACAGAGGAAAAGGATTTGAAGTTGTCTTGGAATTTAGATCAACCAAGAGGTGCCAGAAGGGTGTTTCAGTGGACATTTGAGCAACAGGAAAAAGATAGAATATTCATGGCACTTAAAGGAGACCATAATGAAACTGACTTGACCTGTAAGTAAAACTTATTTGGGGGAAGTTTGAGTCAGGCAGCACTGAAGTGTGGAAGTCTTTAAATATAATGATGCCATAAGCCTCAAAATTCAGAGAGAGAGAGAAACCAGAACTTGTGTGAAATCCAGTGCTGTAAAAATCATGAATCATTTAAATGAATAATCATCAGACAATGAAAAGCGGTTTAATACTGTATAAACCACATTTGAAAGATGATAAGCCTGTCATGTATAATATATGAGAGTTATTATAGGTGTTTTCAAACTTCATGTCAGTTGTGTCCTGTGAGCCCCATGGCCTTCATCTTTAGGCAGATAACAGGATGGTTATAACAATCTCCTGCCTATGTGGTCTTCTGCAGTGTTTTTTCCCTCTTCTTTTTTATCAATTCTCTTTATATTCATCTGGTCACCAAATTTTCATGTGTGTCTTTGAGTTGTTTTATGTTGCTGAAAAACGCCTGATGTTGCTGTATCCAGGAAATAAATCCAGTGTGGTGAGGGAACACACACTCTCAAGACCTGGAATAACAAGACCTTTTTTGGCTCCTCTATTGATTACACATGACCTGAATCAGCTCTTTATTCTTCAATCTTTGCATCTCTGACCTGGGGAGAGCAGCTGCATTACTGTTAGATAATGTTGAAAAACACGGACTCTTTCTGATAAAGGAGGATTGTTAGAAATCATTGACTAAAATCTTAAAACTTTTCATTGCTATTTTAATTTAAGCAACACTGTGCCATACGTTGTGTTTTAATTACTAGCTAGGTTTCTAAATGTAGACTGTAATTTGATAAAATATCTGTAATGTAGGCAAGCTACTATAGCTAAATACCCTTGCCATTTGCTTATGCATACTGTATGTATACATGTGCACCATATGCACACATATGCTAACTTGCTGTATGGCTGGAAGACTTGGACCTGTATTTGTAGCAGTTCCATTCGTGGAGGTTCAGAACAGTGTTTATAGGAATAGGAAAGAGAAAAACAGGAATGGCTTTGACAAGAATCAAAATCTGCAAACTTTCCTCCTCAGCCATCCTCATCACACTCATCCTGCTCCCGACTTTGATAGTAATAATAATTAATACGGATATGGTGCTTTACAGTTTATGAAACACTCTTGCATAATTTTCACCTAACTGTGGGAACAAAGCCAGCGTAACACCAGCATGTGAGTAATGGCGGGGATGTGTGGGTTGAGCCTGTGAGCGAGGCAGCACCCACATTGCAGGGCAAGTATTTGGTGATAAGGAGTTTGGCCTTTATTATATATGCAATGGGAAGCCACTGAAAGGTTTTAAGCAAGAGAGTAACATGAGTTAATTTACATTTTAGAAAGTCTCCCAGGCTGCCACATGGAAATGAATTGTCGGAGGATAAGGGTGAAAGCGTAGAGACCAGTTAGGAAGCTACTGAGGTAGTGGTGACCTGGGGTGTGTTCACCTTGAAGCTAACAAAGCTTTATCTTCAGGACCCCCTGCTAACAGAAGCCACTTCTTAGGCTGGGGTAGAGACTGAGTAACATATTCATGACATTCTGTGTCTTTGTGATATCAGTAATACTATGACATTTAAACTATTAACTGTTAAGACAGCTGTTTCTTTCCACTCTGACCTTCCATCCACCATATTCAGTTGGGTGGGATGATACTAGAGTGGCTGTAGGCATTTTTAGGATCTTGTCAAGGGGAAGTTGAGCTGGGCATATGTCGTTTTAACTACTGTTTGGAAAGGTGTTTTGGAATGGTTCCATTAAACAGATGAAGCATGCTTCTTTGATAATCTTTACATTTATTGGAGAACCAAAGAAATACAGATTAAACACTAATGACAAGAAACAGAAGTGAGAAGGATTAACAATAAAATCACTAGAAATTATTCTGACATCCAGAAGTGAACTGTATAACCCCCAAATTTTCAAATTTCATTAATTCATTAAGAGAAAGAGACAAATTTTGAGAAGAAATTGATAGTTCACTGATTGTTTGATAACCCAATTAATGAAGAAGAGTGAATCATGTGAACATATTGGGAAGAGACTTAAATTTCTTGCTGTTTTGACAAGAGGAAGAGAACATAATAACTAATACTATGCCATTCTCAATGAGAACATCAACAAACTGCTTAGTGAGTTTTGCTGATCCAGAGAGTATTTAAGATTAGTCACTACATGTGTAGAAAGCTTGAAATGTTATGGAATCTTAGAGCTCATCTACAAAAGAAACTAGAAAACGGTCTTTCCAAATTTGACAAGAGTCTGAAACATTTACATAGTACTACAATAACGTGTGTTGATGCTGAAATAAAAATGTTAAGCTATCAGCAACTATCTTCAACTTGCTGGAGAAAAAATTGGATTATCTGTTGTCTTTACCAAAAACTATTTTACAAAACTGTTGTCATATGAAGAGGTGATCAAAGAGTATACAGCCAATTACATAGGAAAAATTATAGAGATGTGTGAACAGGCTAATTAATAAAAATAGTGGGGCACCTGGGTGGCTCAGTAGGTTAAGTGTCTGCCTTCAGGTTAGGTCATGATCCCAGGTCCTGGGATCAAGCCCCATGTCAGGCTCCCTGCTCAGCGGGGAGTCTGCTTCTCCCTTTCCCTCCCTCAGCTCATGCTCCCTCTCTCTCACTCCCTCTCTCTCTCAAATAAATAAATAAAAATCGAAAACAAAAAAATTTAAAAAATTAATAAAAACAGTATATCATTTTTCCAGGTTTTTATAGACTTTGTAGTATTTTTCAGCTTAAAAAGTGTGTATGTGTATATGATCTTTTTTCCTCATTCAAAAAAATATATTCTTCCTCTTCTTTTTTTAACCTAATTTTGTATGCATAGCTTGTCTGACCTTTCCTTAAAATATGGCCTCTCTAATTGAACAAGCTTCAGGTTCCACCAAACCTGGATCTGCCCTTCAACTTGGATTGTCGCTGAGTAGATGGAGACAAGTGGACATACTTAGGGTGTACTATGGAGGTAAAAAAAATTCCTATATGATTGTCTTTTTGAAGGACTATAGCCCATTTCTGGGGGCAGGGGGTTGAATGAGTTAAAACTGAGAAAAAACATAATTCCTCCAGAGTCCTACAACTCAGAACTGGCTAACTAGGATTGAATCTAGATATGTTAGGTTCAGAAGCCTTTGTCATCATATTTGAAGCTTCAGTTTTCTTAAGGTGGTTTTGAGGGTTCAATTAGACGATGCCGACAAAATGCTTCATGTGGTGTCCAGAGCATTACTGAGTGTGCTTGTAAAGTGTTGCTCTTAGTAAGATGGTAAGAGGTTTATTCTTTAGGTGCACATGTTTTTTTGTTGTTCTTTTAAATTGGGTGGTATTTATTTTGCTGTCTGCTTGCCAATCTCTCTGAGGGAGTCAGGCCACTCTGCTGTAGGTTTCCATTTGTTTCCAGGGGATAATGGAATTTCTCTTCTTTGCTCTCTACTTGTCATGTGTCCTCCAGCCAGCGCCCATTGCTGAGGAGTGGTGGCTCACAAACAACAGAGCCCTTTGGCAGACCAGCCTATGGAGCGTCAGTAGCAGATCTGTGGGGAGAAACCTGCACATGGTTTCAGTAGGGATGGTGGTGGTACTCTCACAGTTTAAAGAGGTGGGTGAATGAAGTCACACATTTCCTAATGATGCAAGAACAGGGGAAGCTTTTAGTACTCCAATGCAGTTCTTTTTTTTTTCTTTTTTTTTTTAAAGATTTTATTTATTTATTTGACAGAGAGAGACACAGCGAGAGAGGGAACACAAGCAGGGGGAGTGGGAGAGGGAGAAGCAGGCTTCCCGTGGAGCAGGGAGCCGACGTGGGGCTCGATTCCAAGACCCTGGGACCACGACCCGAGCGGAAGGCAGACGCTTAACGACTGAGCCACCCAGGCGCCCCTCCAGTGTAGTTCTAAAATAATCAGATCTAGCTAGTTTATTTAGTCAGATTTTAAGATGAGGAATGAGATGGGATGAGTCTAATTTTTACAGGTTCCACATAGCAGGAACATTCTCTAAGTGATTTGTTATTGAAACTTGTTTCAGTGATTGACAACTCTTAATGTCTCTTTGGACTTCTCAATTACTTCTGTAGACCTTATTTTGTCACTGTTAACTAGGAAGAATAACAGTTATCTCTTTGAGAGCCAAAATTTCATTAATGTTTTTATGTTCTTAGAGTTATCATAATGAGTTCCTGCTTTATTATCCAACATGCTGATAATCCTCTCTTTTTTAATTCTAAGTTTTAATTCTAAGATGAGAGAATTGAAGGCTTTCAGATACACAGATACATGTTTAAACGCATGTACAAGTTGTTTTGCTGGGAGAAAATGAGAGCTCCAAAAATGGGGTGTTTCTGTAATGTTCCTTTCCATCTTTATGTAGCAAAACTACTTTTGTTCTCAGGGCGCCTGGGTGGCTCAGTTGGTTAAGCGACTGCCTTTGGCTCAGGTCATGATCCTGGAGTCCCGGGATCGAGTCCCGCATTGGGCTCCCTGCTCGGCAGGGAGTCTGCTTCTCCTCTGACCCTCCCCCCTCTCATGTGCTCTCTCTCTCTCAAATAAATAAATAAATAAAGTCTTAAAAAACAAAAAAATACTACTTTTGTTCTCTCAGGCCACTACACCCTTAATTGGTCATCATAAATCCTGTGGGCTCCCAGCAGTTTGCCAGAAGAGATAGCAGTTCGTTTTGTTTGTTCTTTCATTTGCTGGTATTTTGCTTATTGGACTTCTAAATTTGGATAGTGCCTGATAGAGATTTCAGTTTTAATTTGAATTCTGCGCTTTAACTATGTGTTTTCTACCTGCTCTTTAATGAGGGTGGCACCCTCTAATAAGGTCTGGGACAACTTCTTTTACTTTTCTTTAGCAGATCCACATTCCACTGCCAAAGCTTCAGAACACTCTGGGAAATAATGCAAACCAACTGTGACTTCTTCTTTCTTTCTGGGTCTCCGCAGTGTGGCACTTGAAATTATGTAAGAGCTGGGTCAGTGAGAGAGAGAGAGAGGAAGTCTGACAGAAAAGAGAGGTGGTTCAAAATTAAAGAAAGATTCAGTTAGGATTGAGATTTTAGGGCAAAATCCCATTTACTGAGTTTCTCTTCTCTATTCAAGTTTGCTTAAAATACATGATGAGATCAAACAACATGATTTGTATAGCATTAAACGTTAAACGTTTCTCATTCAAACTTTACGGTAGGTAAGCAAGATATCTTAGGAATTGTATGGTAAGCTTTTGTCTTCAGGCTGAAGGACCATTCCTTTTACGAACTAACTTTTTTATGAGCCTTTTAGTTTTTGTAACAAAAAGAATAATTCCTACTCTGAATTTCTAATGGGATTACGTTTTCCCTTCTCCCCAGGCCCCTCTCCAAGAAAGTATACACACACTTAGGTACATAAATATGATCTACACATGCCATTACAAATATGCTTATATTTACATTAACAAAATATTTGACTTTTTTTCTTTGGCATGATGTTAATGTTTTATAGTTACAATGGAATGAAAGCCCCAACAAGGTCAGGAAGTGATGTCACTTTTCTTTCTTTATACAGAATGTATAGGCCTTCTGGTAGCTCTGCCTGCAGTCTCCATTCCGACCTGTGAAGATGTTAGGAAAATCAGAGGTCTAGAGCCCAGCGGCATATGTCTTCCCTTTGACTGTGATAGTCTTGGTCCAGCGTAATCACTTTAGGTCGATATGGAAGTGACAGTCGGGTTTCCTAGAGCCAACTGCTCAAACTTTGCATCACTTACTCTGTGGAAAACAGTGTAAGTTTTCTTTCTCACTGCTTTTCATCTGATAAAATGCCCAGTGCTAGATCAATAGTTTAATCTCTTAACCCCAATAGGAAGAGGAAGGGATGGCCTGATTATTGCATAATTCATCACTTACTATGCTTTTGGCAGTCTCCCTCCACTCCCTCTTAGCAATCTTCTTAAGACCAGCTCCTCCTAAACTATACTATCCAAACATTTTGAGTCTGACCTACTTATTGAAGAACATGCCCAGAAATTTGATATTGTAATTACTCCTAGAATGAGCAAACTTGCTCATTCTTTACTTCCTTATAGTAGCTATTCAGTGTAGAAGCAGTGAGTGGCCCTTGATTAAGCATTAAGGGGTTTTTGTTGTTATTGCTTAAATGAACAAATAAATATTTCATTGGGACATCATTGGTATCTTGATTTGGTTTCAAAGTGAACACAGCTACATGCCTCAAGTGACTGCTTTTAAACAATTAAGTCCTGTCTCCACCTTAACATTTTGTTCATTAGTCACTGTTGAACCTTTGTCCTTACTTGTCAGTATCTGAGAAAACATACACTTTAGCTCACAATGTCTACTCATTCTCCCCATCACTGTGATAAGAGTTTCCTCACTCATGGCCAACCTGTCAGAATGGAAACTCTGTATCACGGGTGGGATTGAGAAATCTCACTCAAGCTTCATCCATGTGACTCCAGTCAAGATGAAAATGGAGAGTCGTGATCTGGATGGTTATAGATGATGGGATTTTTTCAAATATCTGGATATTTACATCTTTTAGATTAGATTTTAGATTAGATTTAAGACCCCAAGTTCTTAAATTCTTGGTCCAGTAAAAAAAATTGAGGGGCCTCCCTAGGACTGCCCATTTTACTTTTGTCGGGTTAAAAAAAGTAACAAGCTCTACTTATTTTTGCCATCATTTCATAGGAAGACCATATAAATACCAAAAAAACAAAACATCATAATCTCAGATTAAAAGAGTTCTTTTAAGTGAATCCACTGTTTTGTTGAAACCATACTGCCTATTGTTCTCATTTCACACCAGACCTGTGAGAACTCTGTATTGAGGCTAAACATGGCGCCTCCTGTGGGGACATAGCTCAGTGTTTGTTTGGATGCCAGATATTTCGACAATATAGACCACAGATGCCTGTCAGTGTAGGAGTTTTACTTATGTGTTTTTCCTTCTTATCAGTATGTTGAGGCAGTTCCTTTATATCTCAAGAGTTCTGCCTAATGGGTAAGGCTTCCTATAGATGGCTTTTAACTTCACAATGTTTCTCTGGGAAGATAACTCAGCTATGCTTGTAGGCTTAGTGAAGATTACTCATTCTGAAACAGGATCAGCTTTACCCTTATGTGGAATAGGCAGTGGCTTATATGGCATGATTTGTGAGGTGCTGAAAAAGCTTGAAAGTAATTCTTCCACTCAGTTGCCACACAGCTTGAGATTAAAACATGAACATTTATTCCTTTGGGCACCTGAGGGTCCCTCTGTCTCCTCTTCTTTATTTACACTCTGCCCTTCCAGTCATCTCCAATCACCCCTAAAGGCTTTAAATACCTTATAAAATGTACCTGTGACTTTGTTTTTATTCAGGTATGGTGAGGCCAACAGATCAGGAGACAGTTGTCACTGAAAGATGGTTTGTTACTCATAGTTCCCAAGAGGAAGGACATGCCACGTTTCACAGGGCACAAGGGGCGGGGGGGGGAGGTGGTTAGGAGGAGGAAGCATCAGGGTCTGCCAGGAAGCAGAGTAGCAAGGGGAAAGCATGCATGGGATAGTTCATTGTGGTTTTCATAGGAAGGAATGGGCTAGGCGGTGTCAGCAGGCTGAGCAGGTTTAGGATTGAATAGTGTAAATAATTGAAGTGGGATTTGGGCTATAGGGATGGTCCCTAGTTGTCTGGTATCTGGCTGTGGGTTGGTTAGGGCAGGGGAAAACTGCTCTGATAGCGAGAGCCTGACAAAGGAGGTAGTTGGGGTTTGAGCTCTGGATTAGTTGGTTTGCATATGAAAGGCATGCTGTCCGGGAGACCTTTGTAATCTGTAGGAATTACCTAGCCCTGGGCGGGGGCAGTCTTTCTCTGGTCAGTGAGGCTTCAGATAGCACAGCATCAAGAATACAGAAAATAAGGAAACATAGATAATACACCAATCCCCAAATTGGTATCTGCTTCCCAGACCTCCCTTTCATGCATATTCATCTATCCAGCTGCTACTTGGCATCATCACTTAGATGCCTCAGGGCATTTCAGAATTAACCTGCCTATAAAATGAAGTACCAATTTACCCCCAAACCTGGCCCTCCCCCTTTTACCATCTCAGTAAATACTACCTTCAAAAATAAAGCTAGAAACCTGGGCAGCACCTTTCTTTTCCTTACTTCCCATGCTTAGTCCATCATCTGCTCCTTTCAGTTCTTTCTCCAGAATATATCTTACATTTATACACCTCTCCTTATAGCCACTGCTACCATGTAAGTCTAAATCAATGCTTCTTATCTGATCTTCCAATTTCCAGTCTTCTCTATGTGGGGAAGACCCAATAGACAACAAACCAACAATTATTTAACAACCAAAAAAAAAAAAAAGCAAATGAATATAAATGCTATAAAATTATAACTATTCTTCTCTTCTCCCATTTTCTCAATCCCCCATCTTCACTGCCCTGCAGCACAGAATATAATCTATTATCCTGTCACGTGCTAGAGTAAACCTTTAAAAATATTAAGCAGAGCGTATCACTGACTTACTTAAAAGTCTTTTATAAGATTTCTAACATGCTCAGAATCCAGTCCACTTTCTTACTGTGGGCTAGAATTCCAGCATGATATGACTACAGTCTAGCGTTTTGGCTTCATGCCTTGCCATCTTCACCTTCACTCACTGTGTTTTGTAGCCTTTTTGAGTTTCAGGAATATTTTAAACTCTTTCCTGCTGCAGGAACTTGGCAGTTGCTGGTAAACTCTATGTGAAAGCTTTTTTCTAGACTCTGTGTGCCTCTGGCTTATTCTTGTCCCTTAGGTATCAGCTTAAAATCATTGCTTTTCTTTTTTTTTTTTTTAAGATTTTACTGATTTATTTGAGAGAGAGCAAGAGCAAGAGAGATCACAGATGGAGAGGGAGAAGCAGACTCCCTGCTGAGCAGAGAGCCCAACTGGGGCTCAATCCCAGGACCCCGAGATCATGACCTGAGCGAAAGGCAGACACTTAACCAACTGAGCCACCCAGGCGCCCCAGCTTAAAATCATTTCTTTAAAGAGCAGTTCTGTGATCACCCTCTCTAACCACAACCCTCCCTCCCCTCTCCATATCATGTATAACATCAAGTTCTTTATTTTATATTATTATATTGATGTTTGGTTATCTAGTCTTTGTTGCTTACGGGGTCGTCCCTGCATGAATGTAAGCTCCAGGGGGTCCTGCCGCCACCCACCTCATCACCATTGTAGCTCCTTGCATACAATTCATAGATGAATGAATTATTTAGACAATACCTTTTCTCATGATTTGTTCAGCTTTATTGAGATATAATTGACATATATAACACTGTAAGTTTAAGGTATACAACGTGATGATTTGATAGAGATACATATTGTGAAATGATTACCGCAGTAAGGTTAGTTCACACATCCATCACCTCACATAATACTATATTTCGTGTGTTTGCGGGTGTGTGTGTGTGGTGAGAACATTTAAGATTTACTCTCTTAGCAACTTCCAAGCCTGCAATACAGTACTGTTAACTATAGTCACCATGCTATATATTACCTCCCCAGAACTCTTTCATTTTATCTCTGGAAGTTTAAACCCTGTGACCAACCTCTCCCCATCTCCCCTACCTCCCAACCCCTGGCAACCACCATTCTACTCTTTCTATGAGTTCATGATTCTTCTTTTAAACTTTAGGGCACAACTCCTAAGACATGAAAGCCTAGTGAAAGTTAGCTTATCAGTTTGTTTTCCTCCTGGTTGGGATAAACTCAGGGAGAAGGGAGCCGAGAAAAGGGTAATGACTAGATTTATATAAAAGGTATGCAGAGAATTTGGTGTCAAAATGGAGGATTTGTGGGTTTTAAGTTTTAATTTGTTTTGTTTCTTTTAAACTATCATTTCTTAAGAACTTACTGAGTGCCCATCAGTGCCAACTATTTTTTAAAATTAAAAATTATCTTATTTACTCATCACAATAACCCTAAAAAGTATTATTATTCTGTATTCAGTATTATTATTCTGATGCTACAGATAAGGTTTATGAGAGGGATTTGTAAGATAATTTTTATTTGGTTTTCAGTTTTGTATTATTTAATAACATTCCATCAAAATAGGACAGAGAGTCTGTGGGCTCTGGAGCCACGTAGGACTGGGTTTTCGATCCATGGCACCATTACCATCTATGTGACCTTGAATATATTTCCTAACCTCCTTAAAAATTGTATTCTTTAGGGGCGCTGGGTGGCTCAGTCAGTTAAGTGTCTGACTCTTGATTTTTTTGCTCCGGTCATGATCTCAGGATCCTGGGATCAAGTCCCGCATTGAGCTCTGTGCTCAGTGGGGAGTCTGCTTGAGATTCTCTGTCTTCCTCTCCCTCTGCTCCTTCCCCCATGCTTTCTCTCTCAAATAAATAAATCTTTAAAAAAATATTTTCTTTATATGAATAATGGGAAAAACATTAGTGCCTACCCAAGTTGTGATGATCATTAATTTAGATTAGATGATGGCAGAAATTATTGTGACACAGTGCCTGGCAAGTAGAAAATGCTCTGAAAAGAGTAGCTATTATTATCATTCCCAATTTTGTAGCATTTAGGGGCACTGCACATAAAGGAAGTGTGGTGTCCTTGGTTTAAGGGAACAAGATGTCCCAGTTTAAGAATGTTATAAAACTATAGCAGAAATTCTATACTTAAATGTCTTTGAAGAAGCTTGTGATACATGTAATGACTAAATTTGTATTAGAATGAAATAAATGAAAAAGCTGATAACATATCACATAAAATGTATACAAAGTATGGCTCAAAATTTAATTTCTGAGTTTATAATGAATACATTCGTCACAGCTAATGGATCCACCTCATTTGCAATCACATTGAAAGAAAAGGATTCTTCTCGATTTCTCTTTCGTCTCTGAACTTGTGATAGTGTCATTTTGGTATCAGAGTCGACAAAAGCTTTGAGTTATGCTCTCTCCTCTCTCCATTCTTCCCCACCTCCTGCCACTGTCCAGGTCATACAGAATTGCTCTTAATAATCTACGAGCAATTTCCTAAGTCTTTGTCCAAACTTGTTTTACGGGAACTCAAGTGATATGGCTGCTTCCTCTCCTTTGGAAGCCAGCTCCATGGCCCAGTAGCTTGCTCAGTCAGCAAAGATTATCCGACACTGTGCCTTCGTTTTCTCTTTCATGATACCATCCTATTACTCTTAGCTAACACCCTTTGCATTATCCAGAGTAATTCGCTTCTTCCCTTGATGTTTGCAGCCTTCAGGTATTAGGGGACTGTTATCATGACCCCCCCTTTAATTGTCACTTAGTCAGGTTTTACATATTCAGTTCTTTTCATCTTTCCCCATAAGTCCATCCCCCCAGGCCTATAATCATTTTGTTACCTTCTTTGAGCCCTTTCCAGTTTGTCTGCCTCTCTCTGGAAATGAGGCTCCCAGAATTGACTGCATCATAACACATACATTCCGCACAGAGCTTTGTGGAATCACAGAGCTGCTTAGTTGGAGAAATGATACCACGTTGAGCCAACCTCAAAATGACATGGTGTTGCATTCTACTTTACATTTGCTTGTGTACATGACTGATCTACTTGCCTAGAGAGAAGGAACTATGCACAGTGTACTTTTTTTAGAGTGGATAAGGACTGTCCACCTTAGCGGCACATTGGAATCACTTGATGATCTATAAAAAATGCTAATACCTGGCTCCCATCCCCAGGCATTCTGAGTTAATTAGTATGGGATGTGAGCTATCCATCAGAAGCTTTTAAAACTCCCCAGGTGATTCTAATGTGCAGCAAAGTTTGAGAACCACTACCTTAAACAACAGGTGCTTAGTAAACATTTGACAGGTGAATGAATAAATCAACACTGTATTACTTATCTTTTCTTCAACTGATTTCTCAAAGTATCTCCCGAGGTAATTGTCTTCCAGCTTTCTGCCACCTCTATTTATCTGTGTTTTATAGAGATACTTCAAACTTTTCCACTCATTGATTGATTGATTTTTTTTTTTTTTTGGCCAGAATTTCCAGACGCTTTAGAGGAATTGTATCACATGCTTGGCCTGTCAGTTTTCTTTTTCTTTTTTTTTTTTAAATTTAATTTTATTTAAATTCAATTAATTAACGTAGAGTAGACCTGTCAGTTTTTTGACAGGCTTCTTAGTTTAATGATGCCCTCATGTTTAAGTATCTCATTCTACATCCTTCCATGTGCTTGGGAATTAAATAAATCAGAATTTCCCTTCCCCTTTTGTTTCCATTCATGCATTTTTACAGCACTTGTCAACCCAACGAAGACCAACTTTATTTAAATGACGACAAGCTTTTACAATGATTTTTCCTGGCAAATTTTGATTCAAGAGCAGCATTTCTATTCAGATGAAATTATGTAATTCATAGTAGAGAAAATTTCAAGATATTGTTTAGCATATTCATATATACCATGTCAATTCAGTAGTAGATTTTTAAAGATGTTTTTTAGTAGATTTTAAGAGTAGTTTTAAGTTTATGAAAAAATGAACAGAGTACAGAATTCCTGTAGATGTGTGTGTGTGTGTATATGTGTGTGTGTGTTTCATCTGGGACTGAGGCTCAAGTATCAGAGAGAAATGTCTTTTGAATCTTTATTTTGAATCTAATGTTTTAAAGAGTGAATGTTACATAGGGAATTATTAAACTTTACAATAATATGAAACTGCATTGTGCTGGGCTTATTTAATTATAATGATAAAAAGTGGAGTTTATCTTGCATGGTTTGGAGTTTATTCTTATTTACATGGACCTTCAAATATTTTCATGTTTAGCACAATCTAAAGAGACACAGTCAAAATATAGCTCTCACAACAAGACCACATCAAACCCACATTCTCATCTTGAGAGGCCTTCCTTCTAGTGATGGCCAAGACACTGATGGACAAGTGTCTAGAATGTGAGGCAGAGAAAGTATCACCAAAGGGGCAGTTTGTTGGAGTAGACTCTTGACCTTCAGAGAGGATACATTGTCTTTAACCTGTAGAAATTCTTTACTTGAGGCTTGCATAAGATTGAAAAGCCCACAGGTAGTTCTAATTCATGATTTCTTGGTCTTCCACATCCTGCTTTTACCAAACACTGAGAGTCTGAAAATCGAAGAAAACAGTATACTTATCAATTGTCTCAGCCAGTTATGTTTGAGGTTGGAGGAAGGTCCAGGCTTTAATTAACCCCAGTAATGAACAGAAAAGAGAGAAGCAGGTCCAAAGAGATTCTTACTCAGTTGCCCATGATATCAGATAAATTATTTTCAGAGGTTAAGTCTCCAAGTCAATTGTCCAATGACCTTCACTTTATTAAAGGGAAATAATATAGTATGTGAGAACGACGTCTTTATTAAAACCTGTGAAGCCATATTCAGTAATATCCTTGTGACTAAAATTCAATTTTTCTAACATTTCTTTTAGTCTCTCAGCTGCATTTTTAACATGATCCTTAGCTGATTCTTACGTACACTGGAATAAAGTTTATTTGGAGAGTACAGAGTAGGATGGGTCAGACAGTATTGAGCACTGTATGCTGTCCTTATTTTGCTTTGCTAATCATATACTGAAACAGAAAACATAAGCTAGAACTATAGAAATTTGGTTGGTGAGTTCTCCTATGCTGTTAACTCATCTTTAAATAATTGCACACAGAAACTTCCCAAATTCTTAGTTTAATATTTTATCTCTTGAACTAGCATGGATCCCAGACAATGAAAAAGCAATATGAATTTAAAGGAAAGTAATCTGAATATAATCAGTTCCCTAATGGGAAAGTGGAGTGAGATTATGGTCAGGTGGACATTGTAGTAAAAGTTGCTTTAGTAATTGTAGTTTACTGTATATACTTAAGCTAACAGCCCAGTTCTGTCATTTTAGTTCAGTTCTTCTTATTTTATCTTGCCCACTCTCTTTTTTTAAAGGTCTGGTTAAAAAGTGTTTCAAGTATTGTTAAGAAGAGATATTGCAGTCAATTGGACCTAACTGATTTTTTTTTTTTCCTCCAAAGTTTCAATTCCTAGAGTGGTCAGAACAAGAAAGTTGCGGTCCTGTAGAACTTGTCTGAACAAGATCTATTCCTGCCTGACTGTGTCATACATTACACTAAAAATACAAAGAAAGTAGAGAAAATTATAGAGGGTTATTTATTCTCATTGAAGAGACAAAAAAGTTCTAAAGCAACTCAAATGTATCAATTATAAGAGGCAATATATTCATTTCAAACATCCTGCATTGATTAAAATAGTTCTGAAATTTCAAGTTTTGATTTTTTTCTTTTTCCTTTTTTTTTTTTTTTTGCTAAGACCAAGTTATATTCTTTGGAACAACCTCTGGATTGAAAATTTTCATAATTTGAGAGTGGCTTTGATTTTAGGGAATAACCTGATGATACGGTCATCTGTTTGGGCACTTTTTTTTTTTTTTAACTGATCAAAAGCTAAGTAGCAACCACAATATAATGAAATTGATTTTCCTCTGTGATTCATAAATGGGCTCCAAGGTGATTCCAAAAGCAAAATTACAGTAATATTTTGAGCAAAAATACTATACTACAATTGACAAGGTATTTGTTGTGGTATAGATGAAATCATTTTGGGCTTGGGGTTGTTAAAAAACAAAATTTCAACTGAGTAAATTTAAAGATCAAATTGGCTTTGTCCAGTGACTCATGAATTGGGCTGCATCCCATCTAGCAAATAGGAAGGAGTTCCAAGGAGTTGTGAAAAATGGAGGGCTTCTATGGGCAGAAGTGGGAAGAGATAAGGAAGGAGCAGATTACCTTATTTTCCTTTGGGGGGATGGAAGGGTTTGTGTGGCAGATTACCTCATTGGTGCTGATCAGAAAATTCCAAAATGACTGGTTAAGATTACATTCCTGGAGAAGATTGAAACTGCAATTAGGTTAGGGATTAAGCCTTGGTTTGATGATGTGGATTTAGCCAAGTGACTCCATTTTGTATTTGTTGTTTCTTTTTAACTGAATGTAAGAACCTGTTTCAAGTCATAGCTCTGCAACTATTGTTTATGAAACCTTAAGCAACTTACTTGCTTGAAGTTTCATTTTTTTCATCTTTAAAATGAAGATCACATCAATCTATCACACAGGATTATAGTAAGAAATTAAGTAGTATGTGAAAAAATGCTTTGTAAATATGTTGTTATGGGTAAACATATCTATTTCTGTGCTGTTTTGAAGAATTCCATTTGTATGAACAAGTTCAGTTTTTCTTTTTAAAAAAATTCATATTTTGGTGGTCTTATTAGTAATTATATTTATTTAAATAAATACTATTCTTTAAAACATATTTCCAAAAATTTGCATTTGTCAGGACATTGGTCTCTCCTGGAAGATGTTGAAAAAACAACGAAATTATATTTTAAAATATAGAATCCTCACTCTTCCACTTTTTTTTCTACAAGTAAGTTCAAATCATTGCCATTTCAATACTCTAGACTTTGAGGAGCCACTGCTTATAATATAGGAATTGTAAAGTTATTTAAATGAAAAATATGAATATGTTTGATGAAAATACTGGCCATATTTATCCCTTTATTCTAAATTTCAAAAAAAATTAGTAAGATAAATTTTAATGACCTTAACTTTTACGGAGTATCATTTATTTTTGGAAAATGCCCTCCATGTGTGATAATGGAAAAGTGACATTATTAGTGATTGTAACCCATAGAAAGTCTTTAAAACTTTTCAATTTTCTTTTCCAATACATTTTTTTTTAATAAGTGGGGTAAAGTGGAATTGACTGATTAATACGGCTTTTTGCTTCTTCTTTCTTTCTCCATCACATTAAAGTTTTCAAGTTCAATAAATGGGAAGAGGGAAGCCAAAAAAGAGATTTGTTTTCTCCCCAAGTAAAAGGCTTAGCCCTGAATCATTTCAGCTGCCTCTTTATGATATCAAAAAGATTTTGACAGTGTTAAATGTGATTTTGAAAGCCTTAGTTTATTCTCTTAATTTTTCCATATTTCATTTTGACATTAAATGGTCAAACTTTTGGGTGAGAGGTCAAGTGACGGGGTTAATCTCTTAACCCCCATCAATAAGGGTTTTTCTAGAAAGACCCTTTTGCAATATGGCAACAAGCTGTATACACTTGATTAAGGTAATGACAAAAAATAGAGTTAGAGTGGGGGCAGAGAATCAGGCCATACGTAAGGATAGTGTCATATAGATAACAACATATTTCAAATTCTCACGAACACTCACCTTCTGAAGATTAATTCTTTATTAAAATTTTTTTCAGCCTTGGCCATAAAGCCTCTCATTTTCCAGAATTTGTTTTCCTGGTAATACACTCTCCTATACTTATTTCACAAGAACTAAAGTAGAGACTCTATGTGGAATCTGTGATTGTATTCCAAGTCAGCATAAAGTGTATCCAAAATATTATTATCTTTAAAGGAAGGAAATAAACATTTTGTACCAAACATTTAAAGAGATATATATTTTTTCTATACAATCAAAAACCAGGAATGAGAAAATAAAATATTCTTGTTTAAGAAATCACTTCAAAAATAAGAAAATTGGCCAAAGAAGGCCTGCTATAAAAACCTTAAGGCTTAAATTCTAAAATACATTTTTAGTTTTTCTCCAGATAGAAGTTTGCTATATATGTTATATTCCCATTAATTTGTTTTCCTTTTTAAGATTTTTTTTTTTAAAGAGAAAGCATCATATTATCTTTTTTTTTTTCCCTGATGCCTAGCACAGTTCCTTGATCCAAACAGACATACAATAAATGCTTGTTTTTTATTTAACACGCCTAGATGGTATGCTTTGAAAAGGCACCAGGGAAATTTCCTGCCCCCCAAACTCAACCAAACATTTTATCAAACAGCATTTTCTCTCAACTCTGGGGTAGAAATTATTCCTTAGGGCTTTGTCAGACTACATTTTAGCTATCAGTTAAGAATTGTCTTGATAATAGCAGCAAATGAATATTCATTGAGTACTTAGTGTTTGCCACTTCTATGCTAAGCTCCTCACACATATCATCTTCTTAATCCTCATTAACCCTTTGAAATATAAAGCACAATTGATACTCCCATTATTCAGAAGATAAAGGGAAGATCTGAATATCCTGTCCAAAGTTACTCAGTTAGGTAGTTGCAGAGCCTGGTGTTGTCTCTGCAAACTTTGTTCCAGTTGAGCTCTAACAGACATAGGGTGTAAGTGAGAGCCCAGCTTGCTGATAGAGATAACAAGTGCCAAAGATACTAATCTTCACAGATTTGTTTAAGCTACCCCAAACCGCCCCCCACCGTATCCCATCCACATGATGAGAATTATTGGTGGAGATAATGACATCCTTGCCTCGAATTTCCTGTCCTCCCTCTGGAAGCCTCACCCTGCAGCTTCTCTCCTTCAGTGCTTTGCCCTGGACTTCTGCTCCAGGATCTTTGCTCAGCTGGTTTCATGAAAGCAGCTCCACGCGATAGCAGAGGGCCCTGCGATTGATGCTCTCCTGTGTAGTTACAGAACTCTAGAACACTTGTATATATCAGACTGGGGCGACTTTGATCTTTGTGTAGGTCTAGTGACTGGACTCTCCCACTCACTCCCTTCTCTTTTGTGGGTCTCCCTGCCATTTTAAAACTGCTTTTACCTTAGCTCTCTCCCCTTTTCTCTGTAGACATTTCTTCTCCCTGTTTTTACTCACATTTAAGAATGCCGCTAGCTACTGCTCTGAATGTGTTCCCCCTATCATGGACATGTAGCTTCTCTTTCTCCCCCTATTCTGATGGGCACTTTAATCCAGTAGCAATGTTCAGGCATGGAACAGTTTAGATGATACCCAACAGGGTGGTGGTAGCACACAGAGTGCGGTGTTCACCTGCATCCTAAGGCTAAATTACCTGCAGTATAGTAACTGCTTTGTTTATGGAACAGTAGATACGATCTCTGCTTTCCTGGCAGTCTCTTTCTGCCAGTGCTTTCCCCAGTATCTCAGAAGTACAAATTCCCACTAGACTGAACCCTTGGAAGGGAACCCAGATTTTCAAACCTGATTTTTAAATGATTCTGTTTGACTGCTTGCATGGCACAGTTAAAACACAGACCTTTCAGGAAAATAAACTTCATGAATATTTACTTCCCTTTTGCTGATTTAAATGCCTCATTGAGCTGCTATGCACTTCACTTTTAGAAAAACAAATGGAAATTGGCTGATGCATTTTATCAAGTTAGATAAGTTCTTTTTCGTTTTCGTTTTCTTTTTCTTTTACTTCTTCTTCTTTTTTTTTTTTTTGGTTTAACTTCTTATCCTATGTCTCTAGCTCTCTTTATTTCTTTTTCACTCTGGCATTCTTCCTGGAATCAGAGGCAAATTTGAAATGGTTCTAAATTTAGGTTTTCATACTCAGCAATGCCAGATACTGTATTTTTGCATATATGAGGTAGAACAAAAGTCTCTAAAAGTCACCTGGGCAGTTAGCTCTATCCCATATAAAATCTGAGCATCAGGTCCACATCAGTAACATCTGTAACTGTCACATTGCCATGGAGGTCCCTCATGCCCCCAATTCCTCTAACATTTTTACCTGGAAGGAATAGGTTAAAAAGAATACCACAAACAGGTCTGAAGGAATCAAGACATGGTTGGAAAATGGGCACATTGAAAATTCTCTTTTTACATTGATAGCAGGAGGGCAGGTTGGGGGACTTAAGAGTTTACTGTGTGGTTGGAAGCCTCAGGATCTTTCTAGTACAGGTTTCCCTGAGTTACTGCCTGGTAGGAACGCTTTTGCTTACTGCACAGGGTGACAACCCTGTGTCCTTCACTTTGCCTTACAACTTGCCATTCAGTCACCCCTGGGGCAGATACCCAAGTGCTAAGGGATTGATCTTGGCAAAGATTCCCAAATCAGGTTCTAGGGAACACCTGTGACCTATAAGATGGGACTAGCAATGCCTCTAACACTTGGGTCTTGCAGTTTTTACTCTTGTCCATCTACGGTCAATCTTCCCATAGGCCTGGGTGGTTCCACTTATAACTTCAATCAAATCATGTCACTGCCCAGATTTGAATATAATGTTGTTTCCCATATCCACAAAGACCTTCACGCTCTGGTTCCTGGCTTTCTCTGTGACCCATTTCCCCCACTCTTCCGTATGTTCCCTCAGTTGCAGCCTCTTGGGCCTTCTTGCCAACTCAGACCTGCAAGCACGCTCTCAGCACAGGGCTTTTGAAACGGCCATCAGCTTGGCCTGGAAACACAACTTTCTCTCATTTCACTCAGGTCTTTGCTCAAATGGCATCTGCTCAGAAAGGTTTTCCCTGGCCACTGTGTCTAAAATAAGACTCACCTGTCACTCTTTGTTCTCTTACCCCAGTGGCTTTCAGACTCATTTGCCTATTACCCACGGTAAGAAATACATTTTGCACCATGACCCCAGATGATATATACAGATGACTGCAACAAAAATTCATAAAACAATACCTATATTTACTGTGGGAGATGCACTCCAGTATAATCGAACCCATTCCATTCTACTCCGTTTCATCTCATTCCATTCTAATTATTTCATTAAACATCATTCTGGCTACATCCCCTCAAGTTGATTTTACCACCGAATGGTTACAGCCTATTTCCGTGTTATAAATACTGCCTTACTCTGCTTTAGTTTTTCATAGCAGTTATATTTTATATACTGTTTGCCATCTATCTTTTTTTCCTAGAGTGTAAGCTCTGTGAAGGACCCACAAAAAATGCAGACTTTGGTAGTTTTTTTTTTTTTTTTTAAGATTTATTTATTTATTTGAGAGAGCGAGAATGAGAGAGAGTACATGAGAGGGGGGAGAAGCAGGCTCCTCGCTGAGCAGGGAGCCCGATGCGGGACTCGATCCCGGGACTCCAGGATCATGACCTGAGCTGAAGGCAGTTGCTTAACCAACTGAGCCACCCAGGCGCCCAACTTTGGTAGGTTTTATCACTGTTGTATCCACAGTGCTGAGGCACATATAATAGGCCCTCAATAACTATTTGTTGAATGACTGAATGTGTTACATTACAGAAAAAAGGTTTTGTTTTCAAATAATTTGGGGAAAATTCTGTATATTCTGTATCCCTCTTGAAGACTCATAATACCCATTAGAATATATTCAAAATTTCAAGATGTTCTCTAGTAAAGAAACTGTGGTTTTGCTAAACCCAGGATCCAGAAATTTAATGGACTCCCTCAGAGCTCTTCTTTATTATATATCTTTAATGCATCATGGGATATCAGTGATACTCAAATCACAGTACAGAAAAAAAAATCTAAGCAAAGACACCAGTAATGGGTTTGAGCACAGGCGATAGATAGTGGGGTCCTGGAGTCATCACTTTCTCCCCCAAATGGAGGCATTAATAATTCAGTTAGTGGATGGTGGGTAGGCTCAAGGATCCTGAGGGAAGGGCTAAGTGGTTTGAGCTGTAGGAATGAGGCCCTTGGGTGAATTGGAATAGCGGTGGCAGTATTCCAGTCTGGAGGAAATGTTCAGATAATTTTACAACTGGGATGGTTGTTCTTGTCACTATCCCTGAATATGAAACCTGAGCAAAGAATTACTCTGCTTTATTTCTCTAACCTTTTAGTTATAGATCCATAGTTGGGGGTAATGATCCTCAGCGAGATGGCCAACGGATCAGGGGAGGGAGCAGAAGACCAATGTCACTTCTTTATTCTTTTGGTCTAGAGGATACCAGCAGAAAGAATCTCCTTGTGAAGCAGAAGGACGAGGCAAGGAGTCATGAAAGGCTGATTTGGCTGCTGTTTTTCATAGCATGTGTCTTTTAAGAGGGGATTTTTAGGGGTGCCTGGGTGGCTCAGTCAGTTGGGCATCTGTCTTCAGCTCAGGTCAAGATCCTAGGGTCCTGGGATTGAGCCCCACGTTGGGCTCTCTGCTCAGCAGGAGCCTGCTTCTTCCTCTGCTTGTACTCTCTGTCTCTGTCAAATCAATAAATAAAATGTTAAAAAAAAAGGGGGGGATATTTACATGAGCTGAATCTTTGGGTGTTAAGAAATTAGGCCCTAAATTACTGTTAAATGCTATTATTATTTCTTTTCTTTTTTTTTTTCATTTTAAAACCTGGGAGACTCTCTCACTTATGTAAGAGGCACCTACATTCGGTACTTTAATTCTGGAAACAGCATCTCAACTTTTATGATTGTGAATTCTTACGCATTCTTAATCAATCCTTGATTCTACTTCCTTCCTTTCCCTCCTCAAAGTTGTAAATCAATTAGCAGAGTTGTTTGTCCACTGTGACTCTTTTCCCAGTTCTGTGGGCCATGAGGTAGTGCTGCATTTCTTTCTGTCACTTGAGCCTGATGGGACACCTATTTTATTTGCTGTGTTACTATGAAAGCATGATCTCCCAGCTTCTGCTCCTACTTGAGAGGGAGATTTGGGCAGCCATAACACTGTAGATATCATTTTAAGTCAGAAAAATGTTTCAACGCCCCTGCTCCACAGTTAATCAGTTATTAAGAAAGATGATTACTGTGAATGTTCGAAAGTAATGACTTAGTGTCTTTATTCACTTCATCTAATGTGAGATGAAAGGCACAGAGAGTGACAACTATAGGCAGAACGTTCCTTCAAAGATGACACAATCTTAAAAATGTGGGGTGCACATTGTCTTTATGGATGGGAATGTTGGCCCTATGGTGACCCTAGTGAAGGGACGTGGCTGAGGATGTCTAAAGAAACGCTGGAAGATTAATGCCTCAAACAAACCTAAGGAAAAAGGAACAATACTCAAGAGCAGTTGCGAACACTTGGATCCTTTCTCAGTGGAACAATGTTGTGTGAGTCTCTAATGGAAAGTGCCTCAAAGGCGTCCAGGAACCAGCAGGAATTCCTGCTATCATAAAGCCCAAAGATTAACACCATGCATGGCATCAGTAAGACAAAGAGCCAGAGTGAAAATGCAATTCTGACACTGTGCTGCATCCTCTGGTGACTATCTCTGTGGTTTTCTCTTTGCTGACAGAGCCCATTAGTTCAAAAGCACAGAGTTCTGTGGACAAAGACCCTTGCTTTTCCAGTACCTCTTGAAACTAGCCTTTGATATGGTACAAATCTGAGCTCACTCTCATTTTGCCACTTGTTGGCTGTGCAGCTTTGAAAGAGTTACTTAACCTCTCTGTGCTATTGTTCCTACATTCATAAAATTAAAATAATGATTTCTATGTATCAAGGTTGCTGTGGTCACTAAATCACAAAACAGCAAGTCCTCAAGCTTAACATTCTGTGTTCAAATCCCACTTCAGCTGCTTGTCAATGTGTTATGATGTTGGCTGTCAGTCTCCAACACCCTGCCCATATCTACATCATGGGGTTGTTGTGAGGATAAAATGTAAATACTTCATGGATAGTTCTTAGCCCTGTAACTTTTCCAGAATTAAAGGTCCACCATAAATATCAACCATTGTTAACACAAACAATATTAAGGTGCTTAGGTTCATAGTAGGTGTGGCATAAATCTTAGTTCTCCTGTCTCTAAAATATTCCTGTTCAGGGCTTTATTTATTTAGTTATTGCCTGCTAATGAAAACTTTACTGACTAGGGGTGTTCTTATGGATGTTAATTTTGCAATCTTCCCCTTGAAATTTTGTGAACCTTATTCTGTGGGAGACTCATAGGTCAGAGTCATTTTGGGATAAGGGACCCTTTGTCTCAGATATTCTTGCATGAAAGAGAGGATGGGCCATGACTGATTTTGCCAGCAGTTAAAGATAATTGTCACAAACATTTGGGAGGTGTGACAGGAAGGAGCACAGACTGTGGGATCAGATGAGAGGGGTTGAATCCCAGTCCAAACACCCCTTTCCAGCTGTATCGGCCTTAGGCTAGTTTTTTGTTTTTTTGTTTTTTGTTTTTTTTTTAAAACTATCTGGGGCTTCCTGGAGAATATAATGAAGATAATGCCTCTATGAAAGGCTGATTAAATGAGATCACTGATGTGAAAAGTGCCTGTGTTTTGCAAACTATAAAGCCCCATACAAAGAGATTTGAAGACATAAAAATCAAGGAATTATTTCTATTACTTTAAGTTCCCAGAATAGAATGATTTGGGAAATAAAAGAGGAAATTGATGGCATTGTTTTAATGCGTTGTGGTAGCACAGCAAATGTTTTGCTTGTTTAAAAGTTTTCCCCCAGAAAATAAGGGTTAAGGATCAGAAGAAATTAGGACTCAAATTTGGTTATGTCTAAAACTGCTTCTTTATTTAAAATGTATATTATAATATATTGCATTTTAAAGACAGATCATGGGCAGGTATCTGGAATTTAGTGCAATTCCAACATTCCAATTAGGTCATAATATAAAACTTGAGGTACACAGAGCTAGACGGTGAAGAAGGACATTTGGCATGGATTATTCCCTGTTCTATGATTATATAATGATTATGGAAAAACATAGCTAGATACACCTCTCTGCTTAACATTTCATTTCTTAGGTTGAAGGTATATAGAATTTGTTAATACATGGGCTTTGGGAGAGAGGTAGACATTTTGATACTTGCCAGATATTTTCAGGATTCCATCTCCTGTATACACTGTAAGATAGCAATTCCTGTTTCCTTTGCGTTTGCCCATGTGACTCCTTCTGACCAGTGAGATGTGAGCAGAAGGGACATCTGTTCCTTCTGGGCTACAGCATTTGAATTGCTGCTTTGAGACCCTCAGACCTCCATTTTCTTTCATGTAAAGTGACTGGGGATGTTAAGAGATTTTGCTTGCTCTGTAAACTGGGACCCTGAATGATCAAGAAAAGCAGAGCCTCCCTGCTGAGGTGCGATGCACATCTAGCGTAAGGGGAAAGACAGCTCTGTAATTTTAAGCTACTGGGAATTGGGAAGTCATAACCTTGCCTAGCCTGACACAGAGACAGACAAATCCATGTTTTGGGTTTTGATCTTACTTCTGACACATACTGGGTGACTTTGGACACATTACTTAACCTTTCTAAGCCTCCATTTCCTTATCTGTATTATCATCTCATTGGGAGATTATACTAATGCTAAATTCATAGGGTTGTTTTGATAATTAAATAGAGCAATGTAGATAAAGTACTTAGGATAGAACCTGGCATATGGCAGGCATTAAGATATGTATTTATTATTATTACTGTTTTATTAGAATCCTAGATCTTAGCGTTTGAATGCAATTTAGATACCATCTCCTCAAACACACTATTTTTCATCACTGACAGAGGATGACAGGGTCATTGACTTCTAAAGCAAGGTTCTTAATATGTGTTACATGACTGCCACTGAAATTGCATGATAAACTTGTGCAAATAGGGTTCCTGGCTTCCATCAGATTCTCAGTGGAGTTCACCTCCACTGAGATGAACTGTTGAACATTGCTTCTAGAAGGTCTCAGCTGATTCTAAAGTTTTGTAATTCTGAATGCCTTGCTTAAGTCAAGATTTGTCCATGTGATCCTTCTGGTATCCCTAATTAGAAAAGGAAAAAATAAGTGAATTTGGCCTGACCTATTGCACATTGCGCATTCCCTTTCCTAATGGCCCTGAGTGTAATTTTTCTGGGTAAGGAGGCGTCTCTCCCCTAGAGAGCAACTGTATGATTACTGCTAGGCATTGCCTCATAGGCATCTTCCAGCATGGACTTTCGTGAGGCAGTCAAGATTACAGCATGCTGGGAGAACTGGTATCTGGTGATAAACAGGAAGCAGAAACTGACCCTTCTAAAAGAGGTAGATCATTATGAGACATGTTCTAGTGGGGGCTGCATAATTGTGGTTCAGTTCTGGACTGGTGTATAATCCAAGATGGGAAAACTAGGAAGACTAACTAATGGTCCACCCACTTCAGGGAGTTGGGGCTGGAAGGAAAGAAGGTGCAGTAACTAGATAAGGTTTGTGATAGGTGCCCCCCCCCCCCCGAATGACAAGAGGCAAACAGACTGAAGACTTAGCCCTATTGGTTTTAGAGGGCAATAGAATGGTCTTCAAGTCGTTGGATGAAGATTATGTATATTTGGAGATAGCTAGTGCTGGAGCAGGTTTGGAGACCATCTTGTGTAAGCGTTCTCTTAATTAGGCTTGTCACGTTCTTATTCCAAAAATATTTACAAAACATGAATTAGATGCCAAGCAATATGCTAGTTGCTCTGGATCCAAAGGAGTGAACAAAGATTACCCTATGTTATCAAGGAACTCAGGTGCTAGTTGGGGAATAGAAACAAATTTACAGGGCAGATGATGGGATTGAACAGTTCTGTTTTCTGACTGGCATCAGATAACATTATCTGATTTGCTCCCAGATAGCAGTGTTCCCTATTCCCTTATTCTCAATGCTCCATGATAGCTGGTATCATACTTTCCGAAGCATGTTTTTACAAGCGTGGAACTTCCTTTATTCTTCCCAGTCTGAGCCACTCTTTTGGGCCTGTGCTTGTTTACAGGCTCCTGCTCCCATGGCTCCCATCTTAAAAAAAAAAAAAAATCATAAACTTATTAAATAAAACTAGAAAAAACATGGTTTTCTTTAGATGTCTCCACCTTCATTCACTTCTACTTGAAAACATAAATGATTATGTTGCCAGGATTTTCTCTTTTTTTTTAAGAGCCTCTCATTTATCCCCCTTGGGCCTTCTTTCCTTTGAGAAAGTGAACCCAGGAAATTATACTCAAGTTTTCTCTGGGCATTTTAAAAATCAACTCTCCTTAAAGCTAAGGCCCACACTGTTTGCCATTCGCATTTAAACACTCAATCAGAGTACTGTCATTCCTCCTTGTTCTTACAGGGTGCCTTATTGTTTTCCTGAGTCTTATCATTTTTTATGGCATCTTAGGTAGGCCATTCTACAAAGGAAGAACTTGAGATCTAAGATACTGTCTTGCTTTATTTCACTGGCAACAGTGTCATGTATTACAAGGAGATCAAAATATATAGCTCCAGGGACCTGCCCCAATTTCTGGTTATCTGTGTTTATAAATATCTACTTCTCTTTGACACTATGGAGCATAGTGTTTTTGAGAATGCATTCATAGGAGTCCAGCAGTGACTATGCAAAAGGAAAAATGAAGGACCTATTCAATATGCGTCAGTGGCACCAACTTTGGTGATAGAAGTAAGGCAGGCAAACTGGTGCCCGTAGCAAGAACTTTTATTGCTCAAGTAAACAGTCACATCCAAATAATTAGTAACACATTTTCATAATCACTTCCCAAATGGCCAAGGTATTTGGTTTTCTAATACAGGATTCTGAAGGCTTGGATATATGTGCTCTGCGGCATATATTTGCATATATTTCCTCTCTTCCTACCTTGTCTTTGAACTTCTGTACACAGAAGTTGGATCCATTTACTCTTTTTGTTTCTGTTTTTGCTGTTTGACTTATAGCCTCCTCTCATCTTTTCACCAACTTTGACATGACTCCTCTCTCATTCTGGGATTTTAATTATCTTTGTCTTGCAGTTTTTGCTTGTTAGACCTCCATCATTGTGCAACTATGTGTCTCTTCAACAGAAGCCCTCAGATTTCTACAAAGAAGGAAGTCACATCAGGTTCAGTGAAGAACCACTGGAACCTTGTGGAGCTTGAGGTTTGAAGGGACCTCAAACCTTTTGGGGATTGTGTGTGTGTGTGTGTGTGTGTGTGACTTGCTGAAAGGTTTCTATTTCTAAGGGGAGAAAGCATTTCTTCACAAAAGCTCAAAAGACTGGGACATCAAATAACTCTTACAAAACGTTTTGATGAGTTAAGTGTAAATGAATCAGAAACATATGGATTGAATTTCCCTTAAAATACACATGGGTTTAAAAATTAAGGGGAAAAGTGCTTGGCAAAATTCTCTTTGGGTTTGGCCAAGTCTGATTCCTTTGAAAACTAGTTCAAGACTTGATGCCAATCTTGAAATGCTTCTGGGTCCACACATCTCTGGTTCAAAGTGCTCTCTTCTTCAGAATCCTCTATTTTCCACTTTGTTCACTGTTGTCAGGACTGTGTCACCTCAGTAGTCCTAATCAGAATGACATCTAAGAATAGCAAGTTCATATAGAAATCTTCTCCCATGTAGGAACTGCTAATGAACAGATCTTTGCAGAGTACATTGAATGGGCACATTATGATTCATTTATTTCCAATTTATTGAATATCTGTTACATACTAGGCACCTAGATAACAAAGATGAATCAAGTGTGATCTCCCTAGTCAGAAGACCCATAATCTGCAAGCAAACCACACATTCATTATGATGAGGCGATGAGATGAATGTTGTATGGGCTGGAGTCCTGCTGGGCCACAGAATTCATTCCAGATGGTTCATCTAGCTCTCTTTCCTTCTTATTGGCATTTTGATGGTTGCTTTCTAGTTCACATGCTTCTGAATTTAGTGAAGAGTCTGTTTACAGAGACACAGATAGGGTTAAGGAAAAATGAAAGCAAAACACTATAGGAACAGAGGGTAGCCATTGTCCCTGTAGGGCTGAAAGAACAAAGGGAAACTGAAGTCAGCAGAACCCAGGGGGAGTTGGAATCATGAAGAGTGGCCACCATTTGGGAACTGTGACCATGGCTGGTTGCAGCTACTGCCAGAGACACAGCATTAGAGCTGAAAGGGACAGGGAAAAACTGTAAAAGAAGCTGGGATACAGTCAGTGGTACAGTGACTGGGATGCAGTCAGTGGGCAGAGAAAAGCAGAGAATCAGCCAGAAGGGATGATGGGGTGCAAACAGAAACTAAACTGTTGTTCATCTAAGGAGAAATAATTTCTGCCTCTGTGACTGAAGATGACAGTGTAGATAGAGCTTGAGGCATCTTTTTTTTTTTTTAAAGATTTTATTTATTTATTTGAGACAGAGAGAATGAGAGAGAGAGAGCACATGAGAGGGGGGAGGGTGAGAGGGAGAAGCAGGCTCCCCGCCGAGCAGGGAGCCCAATGCGGGACTCGATCCAGGGACTCCAGGACCATGACCTGAGCCGAAGGCAGTCGCTTAACCAACTGAGCCACCCAGGCGCCCGAGCTTGAGGCATCTTTGAAGACTAGGGTAGGATTTCAATAAGGGAATTTGGAGATGTGGGAGTAGAAGCATTTGTATGTATAAGGTATGACATGAAGAGAGTGCAAAGCACAAAGCATGTTAGCAAATGGTAACTGGTTCATATTTATAAAAGGGCTGGTTTATATAGGACATTTGAATAATATGTTAAGGAGGTTGTATTAGATTTCTCCAGATTTATGGGAATGAGTTGGTTCATATGATTATGGAGGTTGAGAAGACCCATGATCTGCTATCTGTAAGCTGGAGCTCCCAGCAAGCTGATGGTGTCGTTCCAGTCTGAGCCCGAAGGGCTGAGACCCAAAGGGTATAAGTTCCAGTCTAAGGGTGGGAGAAGACTGTTGTCCCAGCTCAATAGTCAGGCAGATAGAAAGAGAAAGAATGCTCTTTTCCTTTGCTTTTTGGTCTATTCATGCCTTTAGTGGATTGGGTGATGCCCAACTACATTGGGAGAGCAATTTGCTTTACTCAGTCTATAGTTTAAAATGCTAATCTTTTCTGGAAACATTCTGACAGATATACCTAGAAGTAATGTTTAGCCATATATATGGGCAACCTGTGGCCTAGTCAAGTTGACACATAAAATAAACCATCACAGAGGTTGAGCTTTATTCACTAGACAAAATAAAGCCACTGAGCAGGGGTGTAATAAAATCAAAGTAGTGTGTTAGGAAAGTTAGTCAAGTGATTTTGTATAAAATGGATCAGAAATGGGAGTTTGGGAATCAGGTAACCAGAAGACACTTAGAAGGCTTGATTTCTATAGCTTGATGTCTTATTTATCTTGCACAATAGTTATTGATTTCCTGATGATAGATGACAGTTGTGTACCCTCCAATGCAGTTATATCTCTGTTTTTAGTTAAATCACAATTAGTGATTGTGTCATCATGATTTGTAAATATTGTTGACTGCTGAGCCAAATAGTGTATCAGGATTTCATCTTTTTCTTATAAAGCATTTGTTTTTCTTGGAGTTTCTAATTGGATCAATTTTTTTAGTTGCATAATTTGCTAGCCACAAGTTTTAATTATTTTCAAATGTTCATCATATCAATTTTCTATCAAATTTCCTTTTTTACTAGAGTCTTCTCTTCTAGACTCCCTAGTTGTCCTTCTCCAGTCTGGACTACTTCTGTTCTATGCCTTTATCCTGAGAATTTGGTTCTGACTCTTCTGCAATAGATTCTTGCTCTTTCTTGGAGTCATACTTCCCTCTTCCCCTTTATTTCATTGCTAGAGTACATTCCTTAATAGGCTTACTGAAAAAGAGAACATGTTTGAATAATTTTCTGTTTACTTGCATTTATTCATTCTAATCTACAATTGGCTGATGGCTTGGTTGGCTTAGAATGCTTGGTTCATAATTTCCATTTCTCTCTGAATTTCCATTTCTCTAACCTGTGGAATTGGGGTTTGAGATAATTTTCTTTTTGATATTTAAGATCCATGAGATGCATAAAAAGAGGCACTAGCAGTATCTAAGAAAACACTTGCCTATGTCAAAGTACCACCCTGCGCCCCTCAACACACACACACACACACACACACACACACACACACACACACTGGGCTATTACTTCTTTACAATATTTGTAAAAACTGGAAAATATTTCAGAAATATAAAGTACAATATATAATACAGGAGACACCTATGCACCCCTTACCCAATTTTAAATGATATTACCATTTTACCATTTTCTGTTCAGAATTTTCATAAGAGATAAAAATATTTTAGATATTCGTAAACTTCTCCCTGCCTCATTAATGTCTCCCATTTCCTTTCCAGAAACTACTGTCCTCCGATGCTCGTGTCACATTTCCTTACATGTTTTAGTACTTTGCAATAAATGATTAAAGACATAAATAATATATCTGTCTTTTTTTGAGTTCATATAAAATTATTTATATAAAAATTTATATGAATACCATCATATTGTGAAATCTTCTGTCACTTGATTTTTTTCATTTAACTTTGTTTTTGAATTTTATCCATAGTAATATATAGAAATAGTTCATTCATCTTAATAGTTGTAAAACATTCTATAGAAACAATAAATCAGAGTTTACATATCCATTTCTCTCAGAGGACCATTGGGTAGGTTATACATTTTTGTGATTACATGCAATACTTTAATGAATCTTCTTGCATGTGTCTTCAGGAGCACAGATGTGGGGATTTCTCTAGTACAAATTATTCTCACACAGTAGTGTGCATTAGAACTAGCTAAGGTGGCTGTGACAACAGAGATGTTTGAGCCCTACCCCCAGAGTTCCTGATTCAACAGGTATAGATGAGCCCAAGAATTTGAATTTGTAACAAACTTTCAGAACCACTGCTCTAGAGTTGATCTACAGGTGAAATTTTAGGCCATTTCGTATCTATATATTTTCCACTTTGCTAGAGATTTCCAAACTGCTGGGGATTTCTAAACATATAGTGTTTGCATCAATATATACCTCCACTATCAATGTATGCATCCTTATTTCTCACTGTCTTGACAAAACTTGGTGTTATAAGTCTTTAAAATTATTGTCAATACAAATGATATTTGTTTCATTTTGTTTTTCTGATTAATAGTGAGATTGAACCAATTTCGTATGTTTAATGTCCATTGCTTTCTCTTTTCTATGAATTCTATATCCTTTGCCCCCCCGCCCCCCCAGTTAGGTCAACTGATTTGTTTGTTTATTTCTTTTATTTATTGCTTTGTAGAAGTTCTTTATATATTCTGGCTCATAATCCTTTATCTGATAACGGGCTGCAAATCTCTTCCCTTCATCTCCTATTCTGTGATATCTCTCATTTCATTTATCGTATTTTTGATGGAGAAAGGTTTGAAATGTCAATGGAGTCAATGTCAGTATTTCCTTTTGTGATTTGTACTTTTATAACATTTTGGTTAAGAAATCTTTCCTGGGGCGCCTAGGTGGCTCAGATGGTTAAGCATCTGCCTTTGGCTCAGATCATGATCCGAGAGTCCCACATCGGGCTCCCTGCTCAGCGGAGAGCCTGCTTCTCCCTCTCCCTCTGCCTGCCGCTCTGCCTACTTGTGCTCTCTCTATCTCTCTGTCAAATAAAGAAATAAAATCTTAAAAAAAAAAAAAGAAATCTTTCCCTACCCTCGTGTTATAAAGATATATATTTATAAGCTTAAAACTTATACTTTCATTTTTCACCTTTAGTTTTTAATTTATTTGGAATTAATTATATGTATTGAATAAGGTAGGAAGTTAAATTTTTCCCACAAGGGGAATCAATCACTTTCTCTGTCATAACCAAATTTCTATTCATTTTATAAAAATTGATAGCAAACAGTTAATGTGACATCTACCCCTTCCCATGGTCCAACTTGATTCAGGAATAGAAATGAGAATAAATAGATCTTTAAAGATTTTTTTTCATGTATCTTTTTAAATTAACATATAATGTATTATTTGTTTCAGGGGTATAGGTCTGTGAAATATTTTTATTTATTTATTTATTTGACAGAGAGAGACACAGCAAGAGAGGGAACACAAGCAGGGGGAGTGGGAGAGGGAGAAGCAGGCTCCCAGCTGAGCAGGGAGCCCAACGTGGGGCTCGATCCCATGGGATCATGACCTGAGCCGAAGGCAGATGCTTAAGGACTGAGCCACCCAGGCGCCCCTAAAGAGATCTTTAGGTAGACACAATTTTTCTCTTTATAGTTGGCAAACTAGGGCTCTTGGGTCCAATCCACCCTGCCACCTGTTTTTGCAAATAAAGTTTTATTGGAACACAGCCAGACTCATTTGTCTGCATATTATCTATGGCTGCTTTCCTGCTACCAGTGGCAGAGTTGAGTAGTTGAGATAAAGACCATATGGCCCGCAAAGCTGAAAGTATTTACTGTCTGGCCCTTTCTAGAAAATGTTTGCCACCCCCTCCTCCAAATTATCATTCCTTCAATTACTAACTTGATATTTACTCTAGGCATATTTTTAAATCCCACCCCTCACTTTTATAGCACCTGCGAGTATAAGCCAAAGTTGTAATGGGCACAATGGTCAAGGTGAGGCACTTGGCCAAGATGATTCATTAATGTCCTTATTCAGGAAGAGAATGTAATCTCACTCTGTACACTCTTCCTACCCAGGAATTTCATCACCCAAAGAAAAAACAACCTAAGAACACAAAGATATCCTGCATTCTGAATTAGGGAGATTTTCTGTTTGTCTCAGCAACATACTTCTTCCTTTTTGCTCTGTTCAGAAGGTGGTTCAACCTCTTGCCATCCACCCCTCTCTTAGTCATCCAGTCTTGGCATTGCTTCCTGGACTCTCAGTGAGCAGGCCTTAGGAATCCTGAGATGGCATCTTTCTCCTCATCTGGACCCAAGTCCTGGTCAGCCCTATAATTTTCGCAACTTTGTTTCCGTGTAAACCCAGTACTGAGTTCCTCTCAGCTCCCTGATGTGAAGTCATCTTTGTTAAATTTTTTTTCTTAAGGACTGGTTAACTGAACTGTCACAATTCCCAACTGGTAATATGTTCCAGTGGAAAAAGCACAGAATTTAGAGCCAGAAGTCCTGTTTTTGAATTCCTAACCTTGATACTTACCAGATGAATGACCTTGGACAGGTTGCTTAAACTCTGAGACTCAGTTTTCTCATCTGCAAAACAAAGATGCTAATAATACTCATCATCTCTACCTATCAACGTTAGAAACAAATGAGCTATGTGAAAATAGTTTATAAATTACAAAGTAATACACACATGCTCATCATTATCACCAGTTCTCAAAGGTTCCCTCAATGGTTTTTCCTAATTATCAAAGGCTTTTCACTTGTGTTCAGGAACCAATCCGTTAATTCTCCATTGTAGCCTCCTTGCCAAAGGGCCTCATCATTGCATTAGCATCTGTCTTTTCTGGGAATGTGCTGCCCCTCCAGGCACAGCCACTCTCTACAGATCACTGTTCTAGAACCTGAATGTCTCAAAGCGGAGCTGTGTATTTTGACAGTTTGAGGGTGGGCTCAGGGAGAGGATGTTCCTTTTGCTTTTCTGTAATTACATGTTATCTCATGGCCCTGGCCCCTAAAGCAATCCTGATTATGCTCAGAGTCTCACATACTCTTCAATGAACACTTTCTTTAATTTCTTGCCCAGTTCTTTTCTCTGAGCTCAAAGCCAGAGTGTAGAACAAAAGTGAGAAAGGGGATGCAAATGCTCCTAAATAAATACTGCCCATTATCTTTGTCTCTCCCATCTCTCCTCTTAGGATCCAGATCTGTGCCCTGAATTCCTTCTTTCATGAGGCTTTCTTTCTCCACCCCTTTACTTTACCTTATTCCTCCCACCATCTAGGAGGAGGACTTGGCCATTTGTCCCATTTTAGGACACCAATAGGGTCACTCTTTATTAAAAAATATCATCGTTTGTGAGGTCCTTTATTCTTGTTTTTTCTTTCCTTAAGATACTCTTTCAAGCATGTGTATTATTTTTTCTTCCATCTCCAGTATCATGGAGACAGCCTAAGAATGGTCAGATTGCAAGATTTGGATTGAGTTGGGGTGGTAGAGACCCTCATTAGCTGTTAGGGCAAGCTATCCATCTCATCCCAGCCATACTAGAACTCTGCACTGGACATTGGACTAAACTTAAAATTAGATTAAAAAGAAAAAATGAAACTTTTTTGGTCTTTGCTATTGCTTCCTCTGTGGATATTTCCTCCAGAGCTCTCAAAGAGGAGGTGTAACTCAGATGTCTTTAGGCCATTAATAATTCACACAGTTTACATCTATGAACTCACAAATTCCCAACAGTGGTCACTGGTCCACTGTTTTCTGAAAATGGCTAACCTCCGCATCCTGGGTTAAGCTCAATTGGAACACTGTGTTATAAACTGTAATCTAAATTTTCTTCAATTTTGAACTAACTGCTTTTTACAGAAAGGAAAAATGAGGATTTCAAAAAAAATGACCATGATATGTTTGCCAGATAAAACATAATTTGCTTTATTTTTCCCCTTTGCACCATTAAGAGATTTATTGTCTCCTATTTATTTTCAGCACTTTTCTTCATTTCTGGGAAGTCTGACCTGCCTAAATCATTATTGCATCTGAACAGAATTTTGCAGACAGATTTCCAGTAATGGGCTCAAATAATGGGCTCTATTTGGCATTTCAATGGCCCTTTAATGGCACAGAGAAGGGCAGTGCCTCTTACATGTTTCCTGGGAAGCAAACATGAGTGGCCCCAGGGGCCTAGTGGCATAATCTGAAGCAGACCACCACAAATTTAAAAATTCTTTATAGTCGTATATTATGGAAAATTTGCATTTCCCATCACAATATATTTGTGTTTCCTTATATATAAAAATGTCTAAATGCTTTAATTGATATTTCAGGCAGATGTACCATTTTTATCCTGCCATACTTCTGCTGATTATTGTTTACTGTTATTGAGTAGATGTACCCCCAGTCTGAGATCTGGAGGCAAGGAAACTGGATTTGAATCTTGATCCTGCCACTTCTAGACATCTAAACCTGGGCAAGGCACTTATCCTTTTGGAGTATAGATCCTTATCTGTAAAGCAGGCTGTTGTGATGTTTGAATCTGCAATTGGGGATTCCTTTCTGTTGAGTAATTGTCCAATGTTGAGAGGGAAGGGCTGATTAGAACCAATGGGGAGGTATGAATCCTAGACCATTTTGATGATGATTAAGTGCAGGCATTTTCATGAAATTTAACAGCTCTCATTTTGTAATAAAAGTTTCACTTAGTCGTATTAGTTCCTTGGGGATGTTTATAGTGTTTCTCCTCATAGGCATGCTGATGTCAGGAACAATCCTCATGGGAAATTTTACACAGCTGCCAGCTTCAGGCTCCCAGACTCACCTCTAGGGGACCTAAATTCAACAAATGCTTATCAGGGAACTTTTCTGTATTCATCACTTGCCAGGTACTCTGGGTCAGATCAACAAATTGTGAGCTACAGTCTACACTCTCCAGGATTGGAAGTCTTTCTTTTTAGAGGAAATCCAAAAAGCAGCTATAAGAATTTATCAGTAATAATATAAAAATATGTACAAGTATAATATATAAGATGAGTACACATTTGTCAAGGCCCCACTTAGCATGTTTCCTCTAATTTTCAAAACAACCTTGAAAGATAGAAATCATTATTTCTGTTTTACTGATCTGGAAATCAAGCCTCTAGTTCAAAACCATATAACATGTACCAAAAAGAAGTAGATCTAACAGTGTCATATGTCAGCCACCTGAGTTACTCTGTGTAAATGGACTTTTCCCACACTGATTCTTGAATTGGAATATTTTGGGTCAAGTGGAGGTAAGAGTGATAACCTCTCAGTTTCCAGAAGCAAAGCTGATATAAGATTTATTCAGTACTTACTGCATTGATCAAAGAGGCTCCCTGCTGTAAAAAAAAAAATAACCTTAAATTTCAATACCAGGCTTATATTCTTCCTGGCATCCCCTCCCCATTTATATAGCATAATGCCTGATACACAGTCAGCTAGACAGAAGCATTAGTGCTCACTAGTATGTAGTGCTACTTCATTTTCTTCATTTTCCTTTGCAGTTAGATCAATCATGTGACTATTCAGGCCAGTGGAAAGACTCAGATGGTTTAGAATCTGAAGTGTCTTTTCCATTCTTTCTTCTTCCTGTGTGTCAGCCTGATGATGCCAGAATGACCCTGGCACCACAAGATGGCAGAGCCACAAGATGGAAGACACCTGGGTCTCTGAGTCACTGCTTTGAGGAAAGCTTCCAGGAAAGCCCTCCCAGTATGGGCATCCACACTGGATTTTGTAGAAGCAAAAAATATCCTTTTATTGTGTTAAGCCACTAAGATTTTGAATTGTTTGTTATAGTAGCGAAACTGTATGACCAATACAGAAGGTACTGAATGACTGAATACTTGGTATGTGAGAGACATTCATGTTTTTCACGTTAAACTCACTTGGGAATTTTTTTTTTTTTTTTTTTTTTTTTTTAATCCTGAGTGCCCAGGTTACAGACCAATTTAATCAAAGTATCTATGGGGTGGAATTCAGGCACTGATTTTTTTTTTTTTTTTTTTTTTACTTTTTTGGTGATTCCATTGTACAGCCAAATTTGAAAATCAATGTGTTGTATTAGTGCTACTCTAAAAAGAGTGGTCTGTGGATCTTGTTCGAAAGGCAAATTCTTATATCTCCAGATTTGTGGAATCTGATTTCCTTGGAGTTTGTGTTTTAGCAAGCTTTCTGGGGGGATTCCTGGAAATATTAAAGCTTGAAAAACACTGTGTTAGAACACCCTGCTCTAGTGATTCTCAAAGTATCGTTCTCTGACTATAATCAGAGTTATTTGGAAATGTTTTCTAAAGGTAAATTTCAGGGACCAGTCCCAGGCCTACTAAATCAGAATCTTATGATGGAAGTGCCTGGATATCTACATCCCTACAGAATTTTCTAGATAATTCTTGGCTCACCAGAATTCATACTTATCAGTTACTGACACCACTGCCCTTCCTTAGAACCACCTACTTTCTTTCCCACAGTTCCTCTTCATTGACCACCCAGTCTTTCAGAGTTCTGCCCATAGGATATAGGATGGGAAAGATGATAATTTTCTATTTTTAACCTTATATGTAGTTTCCGCTTGTAGTTGCTTTAAATAGAGAACTCCTCCAGAGCTTTCAACTATTTGTTTACAGATCATTAATTATTAAATGTGGATACTCTGGAGCAGAGAGCTTTTCAACTTAAATGATAAGAAATGATGCTGGCTGAAGAAAGCCAAACCTGAAAATTAGGATTCCCTAAAATAAGTCAACGTATGGTTCAGTTGATAGAGCTCTGATATCTACTGATCTTTTCAGGAATCCTATCTACTGTGTGAGGAAAGCTGCCTGTGGTAGATGATAAATGGAGAGAAGTCAAAAGGGACAAGGAAAGGAATATGCAGAAGCAAGAGGATGACTGGAAAAAGACGTAAGTCATATGAGTGCATTGGGCAAAGCCTGGTTGGGGAGGAGTCTTTAGTTCTGGCTGACATCGTCACAAGTTTATGAAGAGAGAGATTGCATTATAGACCTTTCTGATTAAAGAGAATCAATATCTCATTGTTTCCCAATTTCCTTTCTCTTTCTCTTGCTCTCTCAATACTTGGAGTTAAGTCTTCCGCTGGGTTTTGGAAGGGCATGATTTACATGGCTGCTAGTAGAAGCTGACTGTAAAAGCTACAGACATCACAGCCTTTGTACCTGCTGGTTTTTGCCCCTATTTCATATTGCCCTTATTCCCTGAGCTGGAGAGCTAGAAGTGCAAGATGGGGATTGGAAGGTCTCTGGCCTGGCCCTAAGGAAGCTTGCTTTAAGTTTAAAGGAAATACAGTTGACCTTTGAACAACATGGGCTTGAACTGTATGGGGCCACTTCCATGTGGATTTTTTTGCGATAAATACAATACCATACCATCAATGTATTTTTTATTCTGTATGATTTTCTTTTTTTTTTTTTAAATGTCTTTACATTTTTTTTTTAAAAGATTTTATTTATTTGAGAGAGAGAATGAGAGAGAGGGACAGCATGAGAGGGAGGGGGGTCAGAGGGAGAAGCAGACTCCCCGCTGAGCAGGGAGCCCGATGTGGGACTCGATCCCGGGACTCCAGGATCATGACCTGAGCCGAAGGCAGTTGCTTAACCAACTGAGCCACCCAGGCGCCCTGTATGATTTTCTTAACATTCTTTTCTCTAGTATGTAATACCTATAACATACAAAATATGTGCTGATTGACTATTCATGTTATGGATAAGATTTCAGATCAACAGTAGGCTATTAGTAGTTAAGTTTTTGGTGAGTCAAAAGTTATGTGTGGACTTCCAACTGTGGGAAAGGGGGTTGGTGCCCCTAATCCCCATGTTGTTCAAGGGTCAACAGAATATGTGCAGGTGCTCCAGGAGGAAGGGCTCTGTGCTTTGCAGGTAGGCAGGAGGTAGCCCTCCTGGGCTAAGGAGGGAGATGGGTGGATCCATTCCTCATTTCTCTGTAAACTGCAGGGCACAGAGGCAGCTCACTACTTCCATTAGAACTCTCCCGTTCCACTCTTTTCTAAGTGGGAATGAGAGGTGTGAGGAGTGAGAAATCCTGTATATTAGGAACAATCTGGGTATATCCAGACAAAACTGCATGTAGTAGAAGACCATAGTTTACCCTAAACCATAGTTTACATGTTTGGTGGGACAGAGCCCTGGGTCTCAGTCTCACCTGCAGATACCCTAATCTGCCATACAGAAGCACACTGCACCATGAGTAGGGTAACAGTGAGCTAAAGTCCTGACACACACTTGGCCACAGGGCTCTACGTCCTAGGAGGTGACCACAAATCTCAGAAAGTGGCTGAAACACAACAGTTTATAATACTCAGGTGGTTATTTAAAGTCACCATGTTAGAATTTAGAATTTCTAGTCCCTAGGAGGAGAGGCATGAAGAAGGTAGCATGGTCACTGGACGCTTGGAATTTGGAGGCAGGTGGACCTAAATTCATACCCTCACTCTATCTAGGGGCAAATTATTTGATTTGTTTGAGCCTCTATTTCCTGCTTCCTGAAATGGTTTATAATACACACATGTGTATGTAATTTGTAAGGTGATTGTGAAGAGTAAATGAGACAATATCTTTAAAAGACTTAGCAGAGTCCCTGCTGCAAGTTGAATAGACAGTAATCTATATTCTTCTTCATGATAGTTGTAGTTCTTGGATAGGTAAAAATGGAAGGCAGTGGTATAGAGAAAATATGTCTGGGATACTCTGGTGGTTATAGGAACAACGACCAAGGCAGAGGCCGAATTTCCCATAACTGATAGACCTACAACACACAAAAGAGACCGAAATTCAGTTACCCTACATAGGCACCCAACCAGGGGAAGGTGTCAGCTAGGGTAATTTGTTGGTGGTCTGTGGCAGTGTGTTTGGGGACACTGTCACATCCTTTTTCAGTGAAGCACTGAGTGCCAGTAGATCCATCATGAAAAGTGCATAGGGTTTGGTCTTAGGTTTGAAGCCAATTTCTATACTCTACCAGCTGTGTGATAGGTTCAAGTTGCTTAACTTGTAAAAAAAAAAAAAAGGGGGTGGTGGTGCTGGGGGAGATGAAGAGCCTTATCTTTCAGAGCTAGAACAAAGATTAGAGACAGGAGCCTAGCAAGTGCCTGGTAAATGGTTGAAACTCAGAAAGTGCCAAGTGGCAGTTGTCATTGAGCACAGGTGGCCCTGAGCCTACACAAGGCACTCAGTTGCTCAAACCTGAGGGAGAGAAGAGATACAGAAGCCTGAGAGGCAAGGAAGGCTGGCTTTACTACTTAGGAGTAACTACAAATTAGGCGTTGTTTTTGCACTTTCCAATGCTTTCCAGGGTTCTCAGTACATGTGGTAAAAATTGTCGATTACTATATAACTCTTCCTTGAATATGCAAACAGCTTGGATTCCACAGGATGGTAAAGGCTACTTGCACTTCTGATCGTGCTTCCCTGTGCTTTCCACTGTGTACGTAGCTTCAAAGGCTATTCTTCATCTGCACTGCCTCCCAAGTTCAGTTCCCAGTATATCCTATTAAGGGCACTACTAAAGAGCACTTTTCTTTTCTTTCTTTTTTTTTTTTCCCCCCAGCTGACACAGGGGCTTAACAGATTAATTCATTAGTCCTTAATATCTTCTCCTTCTAAGGCCTGGTTCAAGTCAGTGCTCTTTGATTAGCACTATCTTTTCCAGTACTGTGCTGAGCTGTTTTGCATCTCAGTTCTGCCGACATCTGTTCCAGGGAGGGAGGTGAAAAGATTAAAGGAAAAAAAAAGAAAAGACTTGTAAAGTTTGCAAGATCACATCATCTATGATAAACCTCTTCAAACGTGCCATGTTTTCTGACTGGGCAAATAGAAATGATCAATTTCCCACACAAGCAATTTATTTAAGAAGGGAAATACATATATGCATGCATATAAATACCACTGCTGGTGGGTGCTAAAGAATATGGTTTATTTCAGCAATAGGTTCTTAAAACTTAGTAGTTTTACAGAATTATTGGTGCAATAAACCCCATGGGTTTGTTACAGCATTAACTGCCCACTGTTTACTTCAAGCTGTTAATCAATACACCAGCCATTAGTTGCTGGCAACTTACAGTATTTTGAGGATTATTACTAATGTTTTTAGTTACAATTTCTTTCTTGCTTTTTTTTTCTTATTTTTTTCTTATTTTTTGGCTGTATTTAGCAGAGAGGTGGGAGTCTGTAGCTGATCAGATGTGCTCTCACATGCAGAGTGCCACTGGGATTTAATGGGCGAGAGAAGATTTACCTAGAGAAAATATTTCTTTAAATCAACCAGCCAGAAAAATAATATCCTTCTTAATATTGAAGAAGGAAAAATGAAATGTGAGTGTCTCATATGGTAGCTCTGCTTCATACATATGTTTTCTTCCTGGGTGCCTAGTTTGTAAATGCCACTGAGAATGGTAAATGGATGATGATAAAACCAGCCTTCCACGAATCTCTGATTCTCCATAGTTCAATTTGAAGGCATGCCATTTCTGGGAAGTATTCCCCAAAGATGTGATCCTCTGAACCATGGAAGTTTTTCTTGTTTTAATGTTTGCGTTTTTTTTTATATGTGAATATTTGGCTCTGTTTCTTTCCATGCACTTTGGCATGGTCTCCATTAGAATAACATATAGTTGATGCTTAGCTTGGGGTCATGATGACTATCAAACTGCAAATGAACAGGGCAAGAAAAAAGGCTTTGCATCTGCTGCTTGCCAGAGAAGAGCGCCCGATCCCGGAATTCACGGCTTAGGGCAGCGAGTGTGAGGGCTGTTTCTAGTTGTGGGGAAATTTCTCCTTGAAGAAACCTTTGGTTTGTACACATGTGCTAGATCCGTGCAGTGGTGTTCTCTCTCTAAATCTAGTGGGTGATGAAGTACTGTTCTAGTTGCAGTGTATTCCTTGCCTCCTCTGCCTCTTTCTTTCAAAGCTAAAGTCACGATCGCTTAGTTGAGGAAGTGCCACAGGACAATTCATTTCTTGCCATACTGGAGACTGAAGTGCTACCTCTTTGAATCATAGTAACATTAAGCAGTTGGTTTGGAAATGGCCCACTTGATATTTCTTGGTATTGATGGCCTCCACTTCAAGTGGTATTTAGGGAGCTACTGTAGTGAAAAAAACCACACAACTCTATCATGCATTTGTGGACCCCCAAATTGAAACTAAAGATGGCCAAAATGATTGTTTTTATTGTTTCCTAAGTTGACCTGTCTTTCTTCTTCATTGTTAGGTTCAGTGGCCCCAGAATAGCTATACTTAAGTTCTTTTAGAATACAAATTTTCGTCTTAGTTGACCATTTAACTAAAAACATTAAATAAATATTAATAATAAAGTAATGATGAATAAGTCTTAAAAGGCAAAACTACATTGCTGCTAGAACATTTTTCTACCCCTGGCTTTCCAATTTAGAGTTAATTTTGCCAATAGGAGATAAGATTAATAATAAAGGATGGATGTCAGGCACTTAAGGAACCTACAAAAACATGAAAAATAATGCTTATGAAAGTACAGGATATCCACAGCTGGGAGGGCAAAAGAATGGTAGAAGGAAGCGAAAATCAGTGTCTAATATCTTCAGTTTAGAGACTTAATACATTCGGAAGCCAATGCTTCAATGTTCTTCCCAAGGGATGTGGACCCAATGTCAGAGGCCTAAAGGAAATGGCAGATTGTCAAGGAGGTGGTCAAGAGTTCTCAGAGCCAAGTTTCTCTGTGTTGCCAGAGTTTGTTTCTTCAAGAGATCACCGCCCCACTACACTTTTTGCAACTTTTGGCGTGCTATGTCTCAGTTTCTCCATCTGTAAAGAGGACATGGTTGACATCACATGGAATCTTTGGGGGTGCTCAGTATGTTAACTAGATGGCTACAATCTATTATATGATCTTAGTTTCACGAATTAATTAGAAGCTGCCTAGTGTTCACGTCATTCAATCCTAAAGACCAAGGCTAAGTTTCAGCCCCTCCATCCATCACCTTACCCTATGATCATCCTTGAGCTCTTCTTTCCTTTCTGCATGTGTTTCCTTACAATGGTGGCATAATCCTTAACTGTCTCTTGGAGTACCATAGATGGTATGTCCATGTAGCATCTCCTTTATCTTTTTCTGTTTTTGTTAACTAGTTAATCTAGACTCTATATTTAATTGCACTTATATTTTGGACTCTGATGATCTGAGATAAACTTAGGTACATCCTCTTCAAATCAACCAGAGATACGATTAAAGTTGGCTGAGATCTTCAGCCTTTCAAGAGTTCTAAATGCATTCGAATAACTCTGCCAAAAAACGTGTTGTTATCTATTCTGAGTATGTGAGGTTTACTTTCTCATGCAAATTTCAATAATAAGCAGACATACAAAGTAGGTGTGCACACTGGAAGAGTATTTTCATTTAAAAGTCTATTTTGATCATTACCCATAATAGTTAATAGTAAGGACAACTTAAGGGAAGGTTTGGAAAAAATTTTTTAATCTTTCCTTAACCATAGATACCACTGACTGATACGTTTGGTTGTGCTGCAGCCTGCTTTATTGTTTAGATTCTTCTATTTTCACCTTTATTTATTTTTAATATCTAATCTTCTCTGCCTACTTGTTCAGTTTCAATCAAGGATTTTCTTTTTCTTGAAATAGTCTCCCAAACAGGAAAAGTCCTTTGACTTGATGAGCAAGAAATTATAACAGTGCACTGAAATTAAATGTCCACTCTCAAATTTGAGTTTAATTAAATTTTCTTACTTACTTGTAGGTTGACTCTGTTTTGGGTCCCACATGGAATTCTTATCAGTAAGATTATTTTTCCTTTTCTCCAGGGCCTGTGTTTTCACCTGTCTTGTGTGTGTGAAAGTGCTGTTGTTTCCTCTGCATCCATAGTATTTTATTTTCTTTGCTTGTGTTCCCCTTCAGCACCCTTCACTTTATCCCTCATAGTACATAAATCAACTTTTTACTCTATTTTCTATCAAGACCCTGCTAATGATTTTTATTTCTACTCCTACCTGTGGCATGTATAATTTGACTGCTTGACATTTTTCCTTCTATCTCAAGTGGATTATACATATAAACGAAAGTCTGGATTTGAGTTTTCTTTTTTCATTAGAATACACATAAGCTTTATAAAAATTCTAGTATGTTTTAAATGTGCTTTCCAGCACTGTTAGAAATGAGCTTCTTTCAGCCTGTTCAGATTAAATTAATTTTTCACTGACTCCTTGTTTCAGACTGACTTTGCTTTTAATAAAAGCATCAAGTGAAACTAGAAATACAAACCAACTATACTCTGTAAGGGAAACAACAGAATCATTAAAAAAAACAGTCATCAAGATGTCAGTTAGATATGTTTGGGGAGATTGGGAGCAAGTAGTGATAGTTTCCCTTATCCTGTAAAAAAGCTCAACCCCCCCCCAAAAATCTTCTAACATGAAAAAATATTTTGAAAATGAATTTTAACAGGAAGTTACTGGAAATTGAGCATTCAAAACTAATTGAAAGGGACATGGGTGGCTCAGTTGGTTAAGCATCCGACTCTTGATTTTGACTCAGGTCATGATCTCAAGGTTGTGAGATCAAGCCCTGTGTCAGGCTCTGTGCTCAGTGTGGAGCCTGCTAATGATTCTCTCCTCTTTCTCTCCCTCTGCCCCTCACCTGGCTCTCTCTCTCTCTCAAAACAAAACAAAACAAAACAAATTGAAAAGCTCAACAGTAGATTAGTTAGGTCTTTCCTTCCAAATATATAAATTCTGTTTTGGAATAATTTGTTTGCTGCTGTTGGATTTTGAATCTGTTGAGTGTGGACAAAGCGAAGCCCTGCTGTAGAGATTCAGTTGTCCGTGTTTTTAATGCCAATAACATGAAACCGTAAGACTATCCGTAGAATCAGGGAAACATAAAGAACAGATGACCAAGTTATAAATGGTACACTATAAATATAGTCTTATATTCTCCTGAATGCTTTGAGGAATATTCTTTCAATTTTATAAACTGGCCCATTATAACTTGTTTTAGGATCCTCATAAGATTGAGAACAATGGTGAACTAAAATCAACATTTAATCAGAGCAAGCAGATATTCATCTCAATTAGGCTGCTTATCCAAATGGGACTCATTCCAAGTCTTTCAAAACAATTCGTGATAGAAGTTACGAGTATCTCAGGATAAACTAATCTCCAGACCGACTCCTTTATAGTCTCCTACATTTCAGAAAATGCCACCTCGGCTCCTTACTTGTTCCTGCCAAAATTCTTGATGTTAATCCAGGACTCCACTCTTCCTCTTGCACCCCATATTCAGTCTATTCCCAAATCCTTTTTTTCTCTATCACAAACTATATTTGGCATCTTTATATTTCACAACTTTCCTCACTACTTGGGAATTTTAGTCCACGCCATCATCATTGTTTCCTTGGATATTTGTGATTGCTTCTTTACTGCTATGCCAACTTCTACACTTGCCCCCTTATTCTCAAACCAGAAATCAGAACAGTGTGGCTAAAAATAATTCAGGTTATGTCTTTCTTCAGCTCAGATCATTGAAAGTGTTTCCCATCTTACTTAGAGTAAAAGTCAAAGTGGCCCTCACTGGCTCCTCCACCACTGCCTCTTTGATCTGTTTCCTGTGAATCTCTTTCCTCATTCCCTCCATTCCATTCACTCTGGCCTTCTTGTTATTCCTTCAAGACCCATGCCACTGCTGTTCTGTTGGTAATACACTGCCATGGTTGAAAAAATAAAAACTCTGTTCTTTAGGTTTCAAATTGAGAAATGGCTCCCAATTCTGTCAGTTAGCTGTAACAGTGTAACAAACTACCCCAAAACTCATTGGCTGAAGATATCAAGCATTTATTACTATGGTTCACAGCTCTGTGGGTCAGCTGGGTATCAACTAATTCAGGCTAATCTAGGCTGGGGTACAATTTATCTGCAGGTTGGGTGTAGTCTCTGCTTTAGACTGGGCTTATCTGGGTCAATTCTAGCCCTGGCTAGTCCTTCTCACACTGATGGCAAACATGTAAGAAGGCAAGTAGGGGTATTTTTGTAAGACTATGTAAGTATTTGCTGTTAGCTCTTGTTATCTTCTTAGGATAATGTTCTTTGGATTATTAGTAGATCTCATTTGGAAGAATGGCTCATTGGGAAAAATTAGCAAAATGGCAGCAAGCTGGGGCCTAAGTGAATGGTGGCCACTGATGCTTTTTCTTGTTGAATGACCAAAACACTTTAAGAGGTTCTTTTCTCATCTGTGCTGCACTGTACTACCATTGGATATTTTTAAACCTTGAGCAAAAATTTTTATACAGAACAGCTTAGTGCTGTGATAATGCAAAAGTTTTAAGGAATGAAAGAAAAGTTGATCTACAAAATGTGTGATATAGTGCAGAAAAGAGGATGGCAAAGAAAGGACTCAAAACAGAAAGGGGAGATTAGTTAGATAGGGAGCAAAGTTTGAAATGAAAGGTTAGAGAAATGTAAGCTGTCAGCTTTGTTTTTATACCTCCCTGGAATTCTCAGAAATTTTAGAGATTACATTGGCCCTCTTGTCGTATGAGTGGTGGGAGCCCTAGTCATGTTTTTGGGTGTCAAAGGAAGAGCTAATCCCAGAAGCTGCAGGGATTGGGGACTTCATATACAGCTTCAAAACATTGCCTCTTTTCAGAGATGAGATTGGAAAATTCCATGACTCTCCTAGGATCATATTTTTTACTGATAACTTACTGTTCTTGTCTAATTTGGGGGAAGGTTTCTATTCAAATAAAACCTTTTTCTTAATATAACTATCCATACCTTTTCCTTTTTTGGTCTCTGGTTTTATTGCTTGTATGATACTCATTTTTTGGCCTACGTATCTTGAATTTAATGATGCATTTAATGAAGGGCCCAGTAATTCCTAGTGCTATCAGTTTATTTATATTCATTTATAGTTGCTGCAGCTGTCCATTTAAGGTTGCTCTTCAGGACATGCCACTGAATTCTCTGGGTTCTGAACATACTCCTTCCTGTCCCAAATGGAGAGCAGCAACTTTAGCTCCTCATGGTAACTAGGGCCAATCACCTTGCCTACGTGGTAGCTCTTTATTTATCAGCTTGTCTACCTACATGATGAGCCCGAAATGACCAGAGGGTACTCATAGCATCAGGTTAAGTGAAACCCCTGCTTTGTTCTCTGTTGAAAGGATTTCCCCCTGGGAATTTGGACTTCTAATGAATAGAATCTATAGAACCAGTAGAGCCCACAGAATCCAATATAACCATTCTGCAAATGAAGCCCCAGCAGTGATGGTGAGCAGAAACAATCCCACTTCCATTCTTTGGTTCTCATGCCCATGCTTTATTGCTTCTAGAATGCACCACCATGTATGGCCTGATTGGTTCATATACCGCATCCTGCAGGATAGTTTCCCAAACTCACAGGTTGGGTGGCTCTTGAGCTGAACTTTTTACAGGTTGTTTATCTTACTATTAAGTTGCCTTCTTGCTGGATATTGTGCTAAACTGTAAACATGACCTGGGCCCCTTGCTCTTATGTTATAAGAAAACCTGAGTTGGCAAACCAAGTATCCCATAAGCGCTCAAGTGGTCATGTTGCCAGAGGCACTTTGCAGTGTAGGTAAACTTACAAACAGAATACATATAAGTTCTAATAAGTATGATTGCTGTCCCTTCTAGAGTGGAATGAGTCTGATATAATCAACATTCTACCAACTGTCTAGCTAATCTCCTTAAGGGATGCTGCCATAATGAATGTGCAGCTGTTGATCTGTTGAACATTTATCAACAGCAGTACCTAAGTTTGTTTTGGTACAGATTGTTGGGTCCAGATATAGTCTCCATTCTTGCCTCCAGGAATATTCTGTTCATGGACTGGTTGCATTAATATTTGAGCAGAAGCAGAGAGAGGTCCTCTGACTTCCACAGGTGTTCTGGTTATTGAGTGTTCCTTTATAGTGGGCATTCTATAGTGGTCATTGTCAGAAGACAAAAATATCCTCATTCTTTGTGCCTTTTAATATAGGTTCATTCACATGCTTCTTCCCCAAATTTCCTTTCCTCACAAATGATCAACTCTTATTCTTTCCAGGTACCTTACAGATTAGCTAAGTGATTTGTCATCGCCCCAAATCCTTACATATCTGAACATGTTAAGCCACTGTTACTGTCATAGAAGGGGACTACTTGCAACTCTGCTAACTGAAAGGATTTCTCGTCATTACTTTCTTCCAGGGCCACCCTAAAGGTTGTTGTAGTGCATTGACAGTCTGATTTAGTTCAGCATAAATACATTGTGATCCAGGCCTGAGTTTTTGTTCTTCCTGTGTTAGGTAGTTTTAGGGAATCACCCATGAAGCTATGGGTTTAAGTTAAGGGACAGGTTTCACTGCAAAGCCTGTAGGTGACATGGGAGTCTAGGCTATCTGGTTATGTAACTTACTTATGCTTTCTGGATCTGCTCATATCCTATTCCATCATACAATGGACTGCTGCTGTGCCCACCTGAACTTAAGACTCATTAGATCTGATGATACCCAGTTCATGATAGCAACTCCAGTTAACACTGTCACATAGTAGTTAAAGGTCAGGTACTTAGTCCCCACTAGGGTCTAGAAAGATTCCAGGAGCTGCTTTTAAAATGGCAAGCAGTTCCCTACTGCTGACGGCATGGCCTTGTGGCAGAACCCTTGGCATCTGTATGACACTTGCTTTGGGGCTTGTCAGAGATTCTGTACAGCATCCCACTCTACTATATATACCTCTAGCCCATCAGTTTTCTGGGTCAAATGTCTTCAGTGGCAAGATAGTTTCCTTGATAACTTGGACCCATTGTACAGACCTCTCTTGCTCTTGGTCATGCTCAGCCCTGAAAGCTTTTTGAGTCACCTGATAAATATCTTTTTTCTTGGTTTTTCATATCATAATAGCTCCACTCCAGAGGTCAGGGAACCATCCTGAGGATTCTGCCAGGTGCTAAGGATATTCATTCCAATTTTGTACCCAGGGACCAGGCAGATAAATTTAGTTTCAAGGACTCATTCCATTCTGAGGCTGATGCTACCATGTAAGCCAGTGTTTTTACCTTCTACACCTCTTCATTGGTGAACATCTTATAGTATTGATCCTACAGCATGCTACAGTTTACTATCAAAGAGGCCCTATTGCTATCTGACCGGGGAGTGAAGTCTCATTTCTTCCTTTGATACCCAATTTCTGAATTCTATTCTGATGTCTAATTTTCCTCATAACAATGATTTTAGCCTAAATTATCCAAAAAGCATAGCCAGAGAAAAGGTTTGTATGCAACTGTTTTTTTGGGGGAAAGGATCCCTCAGAATGGAGTTGGTGAATGGGTTGATTGATGTGGGGAAGGAAGGAAGGAAGGGAGGGAGGAAGGAAGGAAAGAAAACCAATCTAAGACTGTCCTACCAAGCTGATCACCCCTGTGTATACTTGGGTATTGGTCTCATGAGCGATCTTCTGATAAGCAGTGGAACACACTGAAGCATCATTTATCAGAAAGGCTGATAGGTTTTGGAAGTGATTCCTGTTTTGGAGAGAAAATTTTGTGAGCAATATGGAGAGATATGGATTGAATAGCAGTACCTAGGTGGGCTTTATCTGAAAGACAGATTGATGTCAGTCCTGAAGAAGGTAATCGGTGTTAGGTTTTAACACTCTGTAGTATCAAAAATTTCCTAAATTATATAGTTGAAAATATAATATGTATATTTATCCAAATTGGTTGATAAATTGGATGAATAACTGAATCCAGATTTGGGATCAGGAAAGTCCCACTTCTCCAAATTTCTTGTTGTTTATATCTCTCTGCCTATTCTTACTTTTTAGAGCAATACTGTCCAATAGAAATACAATGCAACCTACGTAAGTAATTTCACATTTTCTAGCAGTTACGTTAAAAAGATTAGAAACTTAATTAAAAATTAATTATAATAATATGCTTTAATCGAAATATATCCAAAATATGATATCAACATAGAACCAATATAAAAATTATGAATGAGACATTTAACATTCTTTTGTTACTAAATCTTCAAAATTTATACTTAGAACAACACATTTCAACTTGTACAGGATAAATTTCAAGTGCTCAATCATCACATGTGGTTAGTGGATAATGTGTTGAACAGCATAATCTAGAACATTCTTTATCTGTGCTTAGCCTGGTTAATTTCTACTCAAAACACACATTAAATATCACCTCTTTTGAGGAGTCTTCATAGTCTTGTCTTTTTATTTTTCTCCCTTACAGATTTCCATAATAACAGCAACAACAATGGCAAAGGTTTGTGCATCCCTTAAGTATGTTATCAATGTACTATGTATTTACACCAACCACAGCACTTATCCTGTTTTATAATTTTTTATTAAATTATTCATCATTGTCACCTGACTCTGAGCTCCTGAAGGACAAAAACACTGTCTATCATCTCTATAGCCCAGAATCTCAATAATTTTTAAAAATTAAACAATTAACTGGAGTTAATATAGCAAGGTGAAGTTAATATATTTAAATACAATGAGATTAGGTTCCTAAAACCAACCCCCTAAATACAGGATGGGAGGAGTGTGATATAGAAGCAGTCCACTTGAATAAGATTTAAGGGCCTTAGATTTAATGATTAGTTTAATAGGGGCAAATGTTAGTATTTTACTGCCCAAAACATGGATGCGCATTAAGTTTGTATTAACAAATATAATGGGTAAAGGGAAAGACAGGAGCTAGACTTTCTTTTAACTGCTCAGATCACATTTAGAGCAATAATTTTGGTGATACCATTCTGGGAGGAGTATAAACAAACTAGAGTGGAGAAGCAGAAGACATAAAATCATGTCACATGAGTGGTGGATTCAGGAATTGGAGATGTAAGGTAAGAGGTAAGACTGCCCAAGTAAGATGACATTCCCTAAAAATACTCGAAGGATGATATAGAGAGGATGGATTAGACTCATGAGCTTTGAGGAAGTATCAGTTTTCAACCTTACATAAGTGAATAACTTAGAGTCTAAACCTATTCTAACATCGAAGGCATACTTTAAAATGTTTGAATGACTGAACAAATGAAGTGAAGTGAGAATCGACCGTCTTGGCAGGTAGGAGATACCTCTTTCGGCAAGGTTTTCAAGTACAAGCTGGATAGCAGCTAGGAAACGTTGTAATGGGGGTAGATGGTAAGAATAGATGTACTCTATGCTTCCTTCCAAGCCATGAATTCTTTTCAATAATCCTATTCACTTTAAAGAAAAATAGCATTGCTTTTACTCAAGTCAGTGTTGACATTGTACATAGCTAGTTATATATCAGTCATAAGAAATTATCCAATCAAAACAATAATGTCATTTTCCCTTGAGTAATTCTCACCAGGTTCCTGCTTTTGGAAGACTCAGTTGGTTAAAGAAAGTTCATAATCAGTATTTTCAGAATACATTTCAGGACATGAAGCAAATCTCACACCAACAATGCATTATTACTCATTTATTTTTAGCAATTAGTCATGGAACGACACAGGTGCCCAGAATTTCCTGGGCACATAAACATGAAACCTCTGCCTCTGAGAGCTTCCAGTCTAGATCTCAAACGCAAAACAGGAAACCTGAGCTTTACCACAAGAAGATGAATGAGCATCATTGATACCTTCATGTGTGACTTCTTCCAGACAGTAATGCTTTATTTATTCTGAAAGCTTCAACTAAAAAACAGCTCAGGGCATATTTTAGTTCTCTAGAAAATAGAATAATCAGTATCACTACAGTCGCATTCAATACCTGGAATTTGCTTTGAGAATTATGAATGATCCTTTTGCTTTCATCTTCATTATAATTAATCAAGAACTTTGTTCTGAGTGCTTTCTGTGTTCCAGGCACAGGGGATATGCAGATGATTAAGACATGGTTCTTTCCCTAAATAGAGCTCATATCTAGGGAAAGCAAGCTACGCTTACACAAAAAGTTGATTAGACACCAGCCACCATGCTAGTGGAAAGAATATGAGCTTTGGTTTCAGACAGAGCTCAGCTTGAAACCTAGCTCCACCAAGGCTATTTGACCTTGGTCTGTTTTCCTAGATTTTGAGCCTTTGTTCCATTGGTGATATAATACTACCTAACCAGCATGTTTGTTGTAAGAATTGAGTGCTTTCTGGTAGAGAAAACAAAATACAGAAATTCAACTATTGTTTTAGGTGCTAAATGGGTAGACTAGATCAGGGGTTGGCAAACTTTTTCTATACAGGGCCAGATAGTAAATATTTTAAGCATTGCAGGCTATATGGCCTATCAGAATTATTCAAGTTTGCTGTTGTAGCATGAAAAAAAAATCTATAGGCAATATGTAAAGTAATGACCATGTCTAAGTTCTAATAAAATTTTATTTATGAAAACCGGAGTATAGGTCTATAAATTTACTGACCCTGGATTAGATAGTAAGTGCTGTAAGAGAAGAGATCATGATTATCAAAGAGCTGGGAGAGTGTCTTCTAATAGGAGAGGGAATGTTTAATTTTGTTTGTTTTGATTTTACTTTTTATCCAAGTTAAACATGCATAAACTATAAAAAGTCAACTTATTCTGCAAGATTTACTATGAAAAAACTTCAGCTCCTCTATTCCCCTGTCTGAAAGCCAATCATTTTCATCTCCTTCAGTTGATTCTCTTAGTATTAACTTAAAAATCTCTAAATAACATGGATATATATTGCTCCTAATTGATTTTTAAATTCAGGTGCTACCAAAGGACTTCCTGTTGCAGATGATAGAGGTTCCATGTTTTCCTCCCACCCAATCGCCACACATAACAACCTACCATGCCTCCCAGCATAGTTACATTGTAATTTTGTTTACATCAATATTTACTATTTACATGATTATGGCTATGTGTGTGATTCACATCTGAATTATACAGTAAACTATGGTTACTTAACCATTGTTGTATAACATTTTGTTTTCCCTGGATTGAAGGATTTCCTTTTGTTATCCTTTTCTTAATTTCCTTTACATTGTACTTATCTCTGATTCATCCTCAACGTCTTTAGCAATTGTCTGATTATCTCCATAAGTTGTTCACATGCATCAGATGTTCCATCGATTTTATCTCCCTAAGGAAGTATCACCCAGAGCAGTAGTTCTCAAGCTTGCACAGTCATCAGAATTACTTGGAGGACTCATTACAATACAGATTCCTTGGCCCCAACCTCAAAGATTCATATATCCTGAGGTAGCACTGGAGAACTTTCATTTGGAACTAGTTCCCAGGTGGTGCTGATGTCCATCACCATACCACACTTTGATTAGCATTGGAGAGTACTAGCCAAGAGCCTTCTGCTTTGCTAGTCAGGCCTGGATGCCTTCTACCTCATGTGTGGCCACCAATCCTGACACTGCCATTCACCATCATCTTGGGGATTTTAAGCACTTCTCTCCTGTGTTGCTATGGAAAAATCCAAAGCCAATCTGAATCCTAATCCCATGTATGTCACCTTCAGATAACAGTGCCTAACATTGTCAGATCAACTTACCATATGTTAGCGTATGATTTTGCCTTCCCTCTTTGTGGGCTAATTTTAGGAAACAGCAGTGTCTTAATCATCTTCATAGCTCACATGCCTAGAACATAGGGAGCACTCAAAACAAAGTGCTTGGCTGATGATTTTCTCCTCAGATTTTTATAAGAATTTCTCTTTGTTCTCAGTATTCTGAGGAAGCGGGTTGTTAACAAGTAGCTCCATCTACAGAAAACAGATTTACTGAATTTTTGCATCTTCCTTATGACACATAAAGGCTTCCTTATTTACCCATGTGCATTTTTCTCTTTGAAACTTCCTTCTCTGTGTGTTAATTGTTGAGGATATAGGGAGTCGATATGTATTTATTGATTGCTTTGATTGATCTGCATTCTTTTGAGAGACCTGGCACCATCCTTCTATAGGAGATTCCTATTAGACGATTGTTTTCTCCAAAGAGATGGGTTCAAGTTTATTTGAAATTGATATAGGAAATCAAATCTCAGCCTTATTAATTATAGCACTCTAAATGCCACAGTTTCCCATGATAAAACATGGTTGTCTGCTGGGAACCATACAGTGAAGCGATTTGCATGTAGGGCAAAAATAAAATAAAATAAAAATGTTATTAAATAATTCTTTTTTTACTATAATGTAGTTAATGGCAAGATCCACAGGTACTACATGGATTACTATGAGTCTCATAGTGGAGTTCTGTCTTATATCCATTCACATCAATCTCAAAATTCTTTGTCACATCCAAATCCATAATAATAATACAAAAAACACCAGCAGATTAATTGTATACAACATCAACGTTAAGATTCCATCCAGGTTACTATATTTGCTTTCCTTTTCATGTGCAGCTTATGGAGCATGTCAAACCCACTTTGCATATAGGATGATAACATCATACATACCTGGGAGTAGGGAGTAGACCTGTGCATGGGAGGTAACTAGGGCAAGGCAAATGATAAACATGGTGATAGAACTGATTACCTTCCTCAAATGGGAGATAAATCTATGGGTGCAAATGTCATATATTGAATAGATGAACAATCATTCCATCATCCATCACTGCCAATTCCCTCCATTTTATCTGGATTGTATCACAGTGCAGTACATCTTAGGAGTTATATAGCAGTTTCTTAAAGATGAAATTCTATGTTGCAACAGGCCAAATGTGTTTGCTGTAGGCCCATCTGTCTCAGTAGTTCTCATTCACACAATCGCTGTTTTTTCATATTAAAGGCTATTTATTGCATATAAATACCCAAAGCACAAATAACAGGCAGGAATGTTTTAGACAAAACCATGACATATATCAAAGCATTAAAAGAGAAGCAAATAAAGGGGCAAAACTCGAATGTCAGTAACGAGTCCTTCTGCATCACTTACCCAATTATTTGGTGGATGGCAATTCTTTCTTAAAGCAAGGGTTAGTATGATGGAATGGAGATAAATCTGAATATGCTATTCTTTCCAATGGGGCAAGCTACTTTCCTTTAGAAAATGTGAAATCCAAACCTATCCAAATTTCATCTGGATAGGAACTGAAAACACAGAATCATAGAACACCAGGATTGGAAAGGACCTCCCAATTCATTGACTATAAATCTCTCTCTTTTTTGAGATTTTATTTATTTATTTGGCGGGGGGGAGAAAGAGAGAGAGCACGCACAATTGGGAGAGGGGCAGCAGGAGAGGGAGAAGCAGACCTCCTGAGCAGAGAGCCGGACCCCAAGATCATGACTTGAGCCAAAGCGGAGGCTTAACAGACTGACCCACCCAGGTGCCCCAATTGACTATAAATCTCTTATTGATGTTTGAGATCTCTTTAAACATTGAGACTTAAAATTTTCCCAGCATTTGGCTGAGAATTTCTTGTGGTGGAGGGACCTTCTCGGGACTATGCTATACTGTTTACGCTCTGTTTGGAACATTTGATCATTCACACATTTATGTTGTTTAAACCATTTGATCAGTCATGCCATTCATATTTATTAAGTGCTTACTGTTGTTCCAGGGATTGTTCTAGGAACTGGGACCCATATGGTTCTTGTACTCTTCAGTATTCTTTTATTTACAAGTACAAAACTCAGTCCAGCCAGCCCAAATGCATTATTTAAGCAAAGGGAAGATAAATAAAATCTCATATTAGTGAAAAATCCAAGAATAGACCTGATTTTTGATGTGACTGGATTCAGGAGCTCAAATGACTTCATGAGGAGATATTTTTTCTTCATTTCTCTTCTCTTTTCCTCTCTGTTGACCCCACTCACAGGCAGGCTCTCCACCTTGTGATGGTAAAATTGCTGACACGAGTCCAGGAGCCTATGTTCTCAGTCTTTTCTGTAACTTCTCTCCAGTTTGCCATCTGAAACCAGAGGAAGGATAATGCTGCCTTTATGTGATAAACACCAACTATGTCATCTCCCCTTAAGACTTGTTCTTCAAAGTGATTTCTCCATTCTTTCCACTTGGAGATTTTGTAGCCCTTTATGTGTAGTACTTACTAAGAGTTTCTTGAATGGACAAATGAATGAATGAATGAACAGAAATCTTTATATCACTCGGTGAATACTTAGCTGAGGAGCATGCCAGTATAGAGAAAGCAAAAATCAGCAATGGAGGGACAGGCAGAAAAATGATTGCATAATTGGAGGACCTGTATCAAGCTGTGCCTCCTGAAACAAGTTCAGTGTTTGGGATTTTTACATATATAAGCCCATATACATTCCTTCTTATGCTTGAACCAGTGTGAGTAGGGTTACTGTCACATGTAACCAAAAGATCCTGCTTAATACATTTGATTACTTTGGATGTGGTCTCCACCCAGTTAGTGTTCAGGAATACAACAATAATTAACACATCTTTATTCTGTTAATTGAGAGACTATAGGTCTTAATGGAATTGGGCACTTCTTGAAGCCCAGAGTGTGGTCAGCTAGACTAAATAGAACAGTGGGAAGAGCCTGGTCGTCAGAGCTGGAGCAAGGGGATTTGAATCTCGGTTCCATCTCTTATTTTAGTATGACCTTGGGCAAATAATTTACTATCTCCAGACTTGCTTTTGAGAAAAAAACATGGCTTTATGCATCATATTAATAATCTGAGTTCCCTGTGAATAATCTGTGAATGTGATGAGATCGTATTATAGCATATTAATAGCACTGCCCTCTTGCATTCATTCACTTATCAAGAAGTTTCACTACCCAGAAAGAAGCCCTGAAGAACAGCTGGAAGTCCTCTTGGGGCCCAGTGCATGACATTACAGAGAAGTCCCTTTGTGGATTGTGAGACACCCTAAATGGACCAAAGATAAGAAGTGACCAGTGGTGGGATAAGCAAGAACCATATATTATCTTTTGTATTACTACCTGTTGAAGGAAAGCTCAATCAATACAGGTTAGGCTGAGATACTTTACAGAAGTGTTAGTACATCAGATAATTTAATCTTTATTATACCTCCCTTTCCTGAACAACAATAATTAGCTGGCCTTTACTGAGTACTTACCATGTGTCAAGCACTGTAAATTAGCCTTTTATGTCAATTAATTAATTCATCCTCATGTCAATCTACATGGTATTATTATATACTATTAACCAAATTTCATAGATGAAGCCTCAGAAAGGTTAAGTATCTTGTCCAAGTTCATATAGCGAGTAAGTGGCAGAGCTGGAATATAATCCAGGCACCTGATCCCAGAGTTTGTACTCGTAACTTTACCGTATCCCCTTCCTGGGATTGACAGGTGGGGTTTGTTTTGGCTGGATTTGATAGCAAGGTATTGTGGATATTAACACACACCATTTCCTTTCAAAGACTGAAGCTTTGTTTTGGGTCAAGATGGTCTGGTCAGACTCCTTTAGGACACATCCTTTTTCAGGAGAATCCTGGGGAGCACATGCAAAGAGGTTTTTAGGGAAGATGAGTATTGTGGTCAGTCCTACCTGTTGATTACACATGATCTGGCATGTCTAAATCTCATCTCAGGATCCAGCTGGAGCCCTTGCTAAGTGATTTATTCAAAGTAGAGAAGACGCATGTATCAGTATCTACATTGTGCCCGGTTAAGCCTCTTGTCAAACCTGTGAATAAAAAGAATAAAGGAAGTATCTTCTTATTAATTGGGTTTATAAAAGTGTCACCCATTCACTTGTAATGCCAGTAATTTCTGGTTGTGATTGCCGTTTTTCTAAGTGTGAACATAGGCCAAACCTTTCTGACTAATGCTAGGATTAACCAGTTCATCTTGGTCTTTATTCGAATGGAAATGTATAATGTGTAGATATTTCCTAGTGCATAGAAACACAGCTAAAAGATGAGGGAGGCTTTGCTTCCTCCCTCGGCATGCCATTCCACATCTATTTAAGTCATACTACCCTACAAAGTCTTACCATATCAACAAAGTCTGCTCTAACTCTTCTAGCTTCTGGGCATTTCTGTCTCTCACCTTAAAATGACTATAGCCCTTGTAGGCTAAGCCAGGGTTTCTTAAGCTCTGTAGTAGTGTTGATATCTGGGCTGGATGATTCTTTGTTAAGGGGGCTGTTCTGTCTTTGAAGGATGTTCAGCTGCACCTCTGGCTTTTATCCACTAGATGCCAGTAGCACACCCCTTGCCCCTCCTCCCCCCCCCCCCCCATTGTGACAATCAAAATGTTCTGGGATAGCAAAATGGCTGCCAGTTGAGACCACTGGTCTATGCCAAACAATTTAATTTAAAATGTTTTCCCATGTAATTCTCTAGTTGCCTTTTTGTTCATATTTCCTCAATAAGATGGCAGATCTCTGAGGCAGAAATCATGCATAATAATATGCCTTCTGTTCTTCCAAAGGTGAAGACAAAGATAAAAGGAAAGTCAACTAGTTATTTGTTGAGTGCCAGCATTGTGGCTGAACTTTTCCAGGTACTTTGCATATGCCGTTTCATCAATTCATTCTACAAATATTTATTGTCTACTTCTTATATAATACTTGAGAGGCAACATTCCAATCCTGGCTCATCTGTTTAGTGTGACTGTGGGTAATTTACTTAATCATCTCTCAGTGCTTCAGTTTCCTTGCCTATAAAATGGGACAATAATATTACCCATCCCGTGGGTTGTGAGGATTACATGGGTTGAAATGTGTAAAACATTTAGAACGGGATCTGGCACGTATAAATGTCTGCTATTAGTTATTACTATTACTACGTGTCAAGTCTGGTTCTTGGTGCTGAGGAATCAGCAATGGACAAGAGGTCTTGTTCTCCTGGAGCTTATATTCTAATGTGGTCTCAGATAAGCCTCATTAAAGGGATAAGCAATATAACTGCCTTGGGGAAAGTGCTGTTCAGTGAGAAGAAGTAATTTGCCCAAGGTCACATAACTGTTAGGTCTGAGGGCCAAGCTATGAATTCAGCTCTCTCTGGCAACAAAGCCATACTGAATACTTAATAGGTTCTCAGCATACTTGTTGATGTCTAGACAGAAAAGGAAATTATTTTCTCTTTCTTTTTGTTCTTTCCTACTTTTGTTTTTCTCTTTCTTTTCTAAAGACTAGTAAAACCTCTGTTTCAAGTTTTATAAATACATTTGCTTCCCTTTTTATATTTGGGTATTTATTTTACTTGTGAGTCCTGTGCTATCTCTGCTGATGAACCAATCCTAAGTTTTAGATACAGGAACTTTCATTGAAAATGAAATGTCCACAGTGATTCATCTTTGCAGCAAATGGGTAATGTGTACTTTGGGGTTTAAAAATAGAGATGAGTCAAGAAAATCATATGTTTCCTGTTTTAAAAAAAAACTTTTCAAAGATTTGGGTGCCCCTCCACCCCTTACCATCGTATTAAACACGATGACCATAATTGGGGTACACATCCAAAGAGAACCTAAAATAACTCATTCCTTTCCAGTTTTAACATTTAGAAATACTATTTATCAAAATAATAATTTCAGCTATTTCTAGCTACATTTCATGTTAGCTCAGGGACTCCAGTGTGTCAACATACACCATGCAGAACCTATCACCACATGGAATGTAATGGGGGATTGGCTGATCCTGTCACACTCTTCCTCTCTCTCTCCCTGGACGGTAACTGAGGCATGAGGGTCCTGGACAAGGGCTGCCTTCTTGCTAAATGACTCCTGTGTTATGGTTTTCTCAGGACTCTGCCTGTGTGTGTTTACGTGTGCCACTTCATAGTGGGTGTGGCAGATGAACGGCAGGCAGGCTGGTCAGGCTGCAGTCTGGAAACTTGCAGGAAAAACCCTGTCTTTTGCACCTCCTAAATTAGTGCTTCAGCGGTTCGGCCATCCTGTCTGCTGTTACAAACTCCATGTCCTTGGCTCATGCTGACGGCAGTGACATGCTGATTTTCAGGTTGATTGGCAGTACTTTCCCCCTTTTGATGAAATCTCATCAAAGTTCATCCTGAAAGGACACACTGGGTAAAAACTTTGCTTTTTTTTTTTTTTTTAATGGCTTAAAATACCAATTGCTTTTTTATTGATAGTAGTCCTTTGCTGTGACTTCTCTAAAGGATTATATGGGAGAGGGAACAAAAGTATCAGGAGAAATACTTCATGTCAGGGAATAATCCATGCACAGATTTTTAAAAAATAATATATATACAGACACATACATACACGCCAAAAATGTACATAATTAAATTAAATGTATATAAATAAATGGTTATAAAGACACTTGAAAATTAAAGGCTCCATTCTTAAACAATGAGTTAAGTCCAGAATTATATTTATATTATAAATTATATTAAATTATATTTATATTATATTAAATTATATATATTTTACATTTATATATATTATACATTTATATAATGTATATATATGTAATATATACATTACATTTATATATATTATATTATATTAAATTATATTTATATTACATTTATAATGCTGGCCTATGAGGGTAATGGCAACAGTGAGGGTTATGGCAATATGGAAAAACCCTGGTTTGGGGGTCTTTGTTTTTTTTTGTTTTTTCTTTCCAAGAGTTCTTCAAATATCTGGTTAAATTCCACAGAAATTGCCCTCAGGTGAAGGGAAAAGAGATGAAATTTTTAGAGAATTCCTTGAACTAAAAAATATGCTATGTATTTGCAATTGGATTCTCGTTTGAAAGAAGACTCCGTGCCCAGGCACCTTACTTGTCTACTTTGTGAACAAAAACCATATCAAAACAAGTAGAGAAGGAAGGGGGTAAAGAAGGACGAATGGATGAAAGTTGGCATGACTGAATGAATGGCCCTAAAGACAGACCAAACTGTAGGGGCTTCCCTAGGGCCATCAGTCTCCTCTCAGGACTGACGTTCACTCACACTAGGGACTTTGACATGTCCTCTTGATTCTGTGTGTTTCCCTGTCTCCTTCTCTCCTCATGCTCACTGCCAGGTTTTGCAAGTCATACCTCCAAGTTGAGGTTCCCAGATCAGCTCTCCCTTCCATCCCAGGCTCGATACCTGGCATTTTCAAGCTGCAGGATGGCCGCTACCACACCATACTGTGGTGCAGTCATGCATTTATTCTCATCCCATGATAAAAGTTCTTGAAGGTGGTCTCTCAGCTGCCAAAACTGTCTAGAGAAGAGACAGGCAGTTTTCTCTACTCTGCTCCACCTCACATGGAGAAAACATCATCATGTCTCTGTCTTTACCCCGCTAAGTCTCTATATGTATTTGGTACATTTAATATGTTTACTATCAGTTAACAACATGAATGATCCTGGATTCCCTACTTCACACACATCACACTTAAATACACCAAGAAAACACCAAATTTTCAATTGTGAGCAGTCAGTTCTGTGAGAAATACACTAATATTTAAGGATGTAGATACTTCAAAAGGCTGATTTAGAGATGATACAACCTTGCTTTGCTTCAGGAGAAAGTGAACACTCCTGGAGAAGGTTCTAGAGATCAGCAGTGAGCAAGACACTCATAGCAGTTAATGTTTTCACCAGCAACAAGCATCTTGCACTGACCCTGAATCTGCTGTTTATTTCCTATCACTGTGTCCTTCTCTCTTATCTTCACTTGCCCCTTAGTGATTCAGTAGATCTGATCGGTTTCCTCTGAGACGTTCTCCTCATAGTCATGGTCTTTCCCTTCTCTGACCCACCACTAAATTTTGGGCTTCTTCTGTGGTAATCATGATGCTCTTCTCTGGGTTTTTTGTGTACTTGACACATTTGCTTGATTTAAGGACTGGGTTTCACTTGCCTCTCACAGAATCACATTGCCTAGCACAGCACTGAGAATATTCATGGCTGCTCAATAAATGTTTATGGAACGAATGCAATGAGTGACTTGACATTATTTTTTAAAGGCAATAGATCAGGATCAAGGTAAAGAACACAAATATTGACACTCAGAAGATTTGGATTCAAGTTTATGCTCTGCCTTGTACCACCTCTGTGAATTAGGGCAGGGGAAGTTCATTTAAATCTTTTTGCAGAAAAACTGAGGATAATGATGCTTACCTGTGACCTCCCTAGGATTATTATAAATCATAAGAGTTGATGCAGGTATTTGAGTTTTTGAATTGTACTTTATGAAGAGATTTTGGTTAATACTTGAGTATTAACCTACTTAATAGGTCTCCTTGCATTCCAATTTTCTCTTTTTCCTTATTACTCTAAGGCTAACAAGACTTTTGTCTTTGGTATAAGAAAATACTGTGGGTCTCCCAACCAACAAGTGCATGGTGGATCTGTGAATAGATGGATCAATGCTTGTCTTCCCCCTCTGGCTCACAACTGCCCTGTGGCCACTGAGAGAAGAGTGTCGGAGTAGAAGTTAAGTCTGTGGGTGCATGCAGTGACTCTGTGAAGGAATATTTAAGAAACTGATATGTGTAAATAGGGCTAGAACTTGCAATGTTGGGCTTCAGATGTACTACATTTTTGCACAAATGGATTAACCAGTCATTTAGTTCCATAATTCTACTGGGACCTCAATATGGGTTTATCAATCTTTAAACCTATGGAATAATCCCTTTTTGCTATTGCTAAAGTACTGATGGTGTTTTCTGGTTTGGGAAAGGCCAGGTACAGCTTTTCCACAGGAAATTTTGAGAAGTAAGAGGAATAATTGAATAAGTGCTAAAAATAATTGTTAAATGAATGAACTCGCAATTAGCCACAGCATCAGGGCCCTCTCTTCATCCCTGGGAAGAATATTCTCTGGCATCTTTTTTCAAGGGTAATACTGGGAATCTCTAAGTTGAAATGGGAAAGGGGAGAACTCAGAGGTAGACATCTTTACAAAATACACATACCCAGGATTTTTCAGTGTAGAGTAGGTCTTATCACTACTGTTATATTTTATGATATTTGCAGCAGTGATTTTTTTTTTAAATCGAGTTTTAAAAATAGAAATCCAAATACAGAGGACAGAGAAAAACTCTCCATTGCATCAGTATGAGCGTTTTTATATTTTTTTTCTTTTGGCATCCTGATCTCTTTGAAAATGCTCTCTTCTCTACTTATGGGGAAAAAATACACCTACTAACAGCCTGGAGGAATTATGCAATGTGCTTTTGCACAACTCTCCATGGCCTCAGGTAACAATGTAAACGAACCTTATTAGACAATATTTTTTTCACTGTGCATGTGAGAAAATTATTTTTAAATGAGTTTTTTTTTTTCTTTTGGATTAAGTAAAACTGCTCTCCTTGAATGAAGAGGAGCCACATGAGAAGGAATTAGGGCATGTTACAATTCAGCTGTTTGAGTCAGATGTAAAAAGAAAAAAAAAAATTGGCATTTCTGAGGTGGAAAAAGCTGGGTCTTCCTTCTCAGGAATCGCAAAAATAACTGCTGAAAACCCTCACACTTTCCAAGAGAAACTTCTTTAAAAGTTATGTGTAACTAAAAATAGGGGGATTATAATGGAAATCAGTGTGTATGCGTGAGAGTCCTGGAGCAGCAGAAGAGGCCTGGACTGGATGCTCAGAGTCTGATTTTCAGTCTGTCCGCCCGATTTAAATCTGTTGGTTGGAAGAGCGCTTAATGCTGGGGTTACCTGTGTTCTTCGCCTGTAAGTTGGAGATCTCAAAGATGTTTCAGGGAAATGACCTTTAGGTTTATCATTGGGTTTTGAAGAAAAACCCACTACCTACACAAAGGAACAGTGGTAATTGTTTTAAAGGCCTGTCAAAAGCTTGGCTTCTGACCATAATAGCATGGAACAACGTAATGCATTCCTGGAGTGGTGGAGACATCAACTCTGAGAGCATTTGTTTCAAGACCCGAGATCTTAATTGTGATCGAATCTTGAGAAAGACCTTAACCCAACATGACTGGTTTTCTCATGGGAATAGAAATACTTACTCTGCCACAACAAAGAATGTATGAACAAACAATCTTCTAAAATACAGTGGTGCCAGGGGCTGGGGGAGTGTGGAGAGTAACAGTTTAATGGGGAGAGGGTTTCCTTTTGGGGTGATTAAAAACCTTTTGGAACTAGATAGAGGTGTGGTTGCACAATATTGTGAATGCACTAAATACCACTTTGAAATGGTTAATTTTATGTTATGTGAATTTCACCTCAATAAAAGAAAAATACATTTGTAATTCGAGATAGAAGGTGCTCACTCACTCAGTGCAAGCATTATTGCACCATTGCTGGCAGATATGTGGAAGGGTTTTTTAATGATTTTAGATGGAATAGCTGCTATTTATAATTCCTTTTTTTTTTTTTCCAAAAAGAAGGCACTAACAGCCTTCATTGAAAAAGATACATGGCTGAAATAGAAGTGACATCTACACATTTAGAAGAGGAGTCATTATTTTGAAAAACCGAGGTTTTTTTTTTTAAGATTTTTTTTTTAATTTTTTATTTATTTGAGAGAGAGAGAATGAGAGAGAGAGAGAGCATGAGGGGGGGAGGGTCAGAGGGAGAAGCAGACTCCTCGCTGAGCAAGGAGCCCGATGCGGGACTCGATCCTGGGACTCCAGGATCATGACCTGAGCTGAAGGCAGTCGCTTAACCAACTGAGCCACCCAGGCGCCCTCGTTTTTTTTTTTTTTTTAAATAAACTAATATGATAATTATTTTTGGACTGATTTTCATTTGCAGAAATGGGACTTAGCAAAAAGAGGGCACAAATGGGTGAGTTACAGCATTATTGCATGGAGATTGAAACTTGACCTTCGTTGTACCGATGACACACAGTCCTTCTGAGGCATCTCCACTCATCCACATTTCAAAAAGCACTCCGTTGAAAGGAATGTGGACTCAGGAAGAATTTAGCATGACTGAAAATTGATAAAAGAGAGCTCAAATCGGCTTGCCCTGCATGCCAGGACATAATCACCTTGCCCTAAAATGCCCCTTTCCTGGGGCAACACACAAGCCTTTTTCATTTTCCAGTTCCCCTCCTTTCTCAAGCCCACCCCGTGCCCTTAAGTAAAATTGCTAATCTCCCTCTTGAACCTCTTCCTTATTTCTTGCTTCCACTGTCCTTCCATGCTTTGGTGAAAGCATTCCAGACACGAAATGTCAGACCAGGTCAGGACCAGCGAAGGACCCAATTTCTGCAAGTACATCACTTGTTTCTAATCTAATGATGAGGCTCACACCCAGAACACTCTCAGTTGTGTTTCTGTCCAGGTGGAGCTCCAGACTCCTGGGTGCCAGATGATTAAGCCCTGCTTCTAGCAGGGGTTGGAAGCAGCTGCTCCCATATCAAACCTCTTTTTCTCTCAGCCAGTTGCGGCAGAGTCTACACCCAGCTGTGATTCGAGGTGCTCGCTGGCAGCTCTCATCTGCACCGACAAGCTTTCATCTCGAGTCTCTATAAACTTTTCTTAATATCTGCTTGTTAAACCTGACAGAATGGCATTAGAACAAAGCTAACCTGGCTGCTGAAATGCTGGCAGCATCATGTATCAGGCCTTTTTGCTTCTTCCTTTGATAAAGTTTTGCCCGGCTATTATTGCGGAGGCCTTGTTGGATGGTTCTGAGGCCTCGGAGCAGAAAGGCATCCATCTGCTACAGAAAGCTCAAAGGGTGATGTGGTCCTGGGGCGTACCTGGAGTTGAGTCATGTATTTCTTACCCCAAATTATTCCCAGTGAATACCAAATCAAAACTCCTCATCTCAGCTTATGTAAGTACTTTTAAAACCTTTTGAAATAAAACTTTTAAACTTGGCTGGTCTACTTAAAAATCCCAGAAGCAAGGCAGTTCTAGGCAGTTTCATAAAATAATCTCGAGGACAGTTGCTTTCTAGAGGTCTCAGAGTAAGTTAGTATTGGCGTGATGTATGAGAAGTTAGATTTTCTTATAAAGAAAAAAACAACCTTGTTTGTGGTATGATATGAAGTCTCTGTCCCTCCCTGAAACCCTGCTGGTGCTTAAACTGACACGATCAAAGATTAGAGTGCTGTCTGGACAGCTGGGAGAGCAAGGTTTGCAAATTCACATTGCTATGAAGAGCCCCCCCTGTCTTCAGACTGGTCAAGAACTCTTTCTAAGAATAGGGCATGCCCACTGCAGCTGAGTCCAGCTCTGAGGCTTTCTCTTTGGGAAGGGTTTTCCACCTGAGGTCTTCATACAGATCTGATGAAGATTGGGTAAGAGCCATGGAAACTGCCCTCTAATACTTAACTAGTACAGTCCTTGCCACAAGAGTAGGTGCTCAACAAATGGGTTTTGCCATTTGACTTGGAGGTACAGTTGACAAGGTGAGTTAGAGGGAATGATCAGTCAAAGGTGTTCTTTCCTGAAAAGAGTATCAATAATTTGGTTTGCCAGATTTAGCCTTTAAACTCTGGAGCAGCTTCCACCCCACCCACCCCAATCCCCACCACTGGCCAAGAAAGGACTACATGGTAGTGTTCATAGGATCTTCATTAGCATGGTCTCCTCTCTTTGCTTTATAGCTGAGTTTTTCATATTCATTTATTTTAACCAATGTGAAGGCAAATACTAGATTTGAAATATTCTTTGTGATCATCCCTGCCTTCTCCCATAGAACCTAACTGGTCTAGATCACAGTGAAACCTCTGTGAATGCCGTTGGCATCACATCCCTGGCTGTGGGCATCATTTGAAGCTAAAAACTCTGAACACTCTTTTTATCTCCTTAAGTGCTTCTTAATATATGACCTATATTTGCAAGGAAGAAAAGGGCATTTTCTCAGAGCCGTGGGTCAACACTTTGGGAACAATGCTATGGCATAATACTAGTTAAACTCAGTTAATGTCAGTTTCAAGTTCAAGAACAAACAAATGAGATGCCTGGTTCTTTGCTCCCCCACACCCATACTCTCCTCCTTACAAGCTATGCCAGGGAGAATTCCCATCCCCAGACTTTTCTCCTTATAAGGTGTGGTTTCTGCCATTAAGAAGTCTGCTTGGACATGGAAGACTTCAAGCACTAAATTATGTCTCCTGCTCCCTGCTCACTGGCAGCAACTGTGCCAAGGTCCAAAAGGGAACTGGGTAGGTATGTCCTAATAGGAGGCAGTGCTCCTCCTTTAATTGCTGTAAAAGCTTTTGAAGCCATTGTCTGGTGGATCTAAGGAAATTGATCCTGGAGGTGTGAGCTCAGACTGCAAGTCAGGAGCTCAGAGTTGTAATTCTTGGGTTGGCAATGACTCACTGTAGGGCCTATGGCAAACTCACTCATCTTCTTTATGCACCAATTTATTCATCTGCAAAACCTAGGGAAATTAACACACAATTTCCTGATGGGATATTGTATGGTTTAGGCATTAATAATCATGGCAAATAAGTTTGACGGCAAGCACTCGCAGAGGTTTTACCTGCTAGAAGCCTCTATGAATTTTTAGTAGGCTTTATTGGTTTTGATTCCAAGTCTGGACTTCCCTCTTTGGAGGTCTTTAAATCTACAGTGAGGAAACCCAAGTTCCCTTGAAGTTTTGTTCTAATCCTGGTAAGCACAGATGATTTCCTTTAGGATCATGTCACATGGTAGTTTGCAAAAGAGGTCTTCTCACCTACCACAAAGACCCCCCACTGCTACCCCTCAGGACCAGATGCCATGCAGGATGGGAACCAACTTCTGTGGTGGGACCATGTTGTTTCAGAGACCATCTGTATGAAAGCCTTCTCATGGTCTTGGCAGGGCTATTGCGTCAACCAAGAAGCATCCTCAAGACGTCCTCCTTTGTTGATAGTCTTCTTCCCTGTCTGATGAAACAGCCCTTTTGGGGATTAAAAAACTCAAAATGAAAAACAATGTGTCAATAAATGGAAATTAAATGAATGTGTTAGCATTAATTTGTTACATTCTACATGTGCTCCTCTGAAGAAGTGGTGTTTATATTCAGGGCCAGATGCAGTCTTCCAGTACGGTAAAGTAAGAAAGGACCCAAGAGAAACGGATCCAGCAGCCCTCACACGGCATCCATCTCAGCCGGATCCTCCTGTACTTCGCTTACTTACTTCTCTCCTTGGAAAGGAGTGCAATTCCTAAGTGTTCCAGCCTCTGGATGGACTGGCCTCTGGTCTTTGTCTTCCATATTTCAGGTCTCTTGGGTCCTGAAGCATGTTTCTGTCTCATCTACTTAACTCTGCTGTTAAATCTCTGCCACCATGCCTGTCTCTTCAGCTCACCAGATTTCACACTCATTTGCCAGTGGTTGTGAAAGAAAATGACAGCAGAATTTCTCACGGACTTGGCTCCCACCCAGCATGGAAAACTTATTGAGTTGATGTCTCCCAGAGCCTGTCTTTAACTCAGGTGTCCCTGTTTCATTGGGCTCAGCAGATTTCCTACATCTGTGGTGTATGACATTGTAAAGAGTTCAATCTGGACTCTTTCTCCCCTTACGTGTCCCCATTCCATGTTTAAGCCAAGGAGCCTCCCCATAGGTTTGAGACTGAAAAAGTGCAGATTGTATCAGTCCTGCTTTTAGCAGTGCCCGGTGGAATGAGACACCTCCTGCTCAATGTTCGCTCTACTACTTTTAAGATGTGAACAGACGAGCAGGATCCATGAGCTGACAACCATGCTATGCTGTGTGAGCACTAGAGTTGTTGAGCAGAGCTCTGGGCTTAGGGCCCAGGAAGAAAACAATAGAATGCAGGCATTTCGTGCTCATTCATTCATTGACTCATTCTTTCATTTGCCCAGCGAATAGTTACTGAGCTCTCCTGTGCTGTGCACCAGGTTGGTCATAGAGATATGATAGCTAACACCTACTGAATGACTACTATAGAGCAGGCCCTGTGCTAAGTGTGAGTCTTCCATAATGCTGAAGGACAGTGCTGTGGTTGGTTATCTCCCCTTTAAGGGGAGGCAATTGGCACTCAGAAGTGTTAAGTAATGACACACAGCCAGCAAGTGATGGAGTCAGCATTTGGATGCAGATAGTCTCACTCAAAGTCCTGAGTTCTTAACAGTTACACTACACTGCTTGAATGCAGGACTCTTTACTACACATTGTGGGGGATACCAGGACAAAGAGGACATAATTCCTGTTCTCTGGGAGTTTGTGGTAATAGAGGGAACAGATATTCATTGTGCTGCCACTTACACAGTTTGATCTCGGACACATTACTTCATCGTGCCTCAGTTTTCTCATCCTTCAGTGGGATAATGTTTCCTATTTCTTATAGTTATTTTGAGGATTAAATGTGTTAAGATATGTATAACACTTAAGGTAATGCTTTGGTCACCCAAGAATTATTGATTATTTATCATTGTTTTTATTATTAACTATTGGTAATCACCAGAATAAATAACAGTATTCAATGTGCAACTACTGTATATCAGACACTATGTTAATAACTTAGTGATTGATCTGTGGTGAGTAGGTTATATTGTCAATGTCCCCTTCTATTCTCTCATCGAAGTGAAGGTAGCCTAAAGAATAATTCTAACAGCAAGGAAATGAGAGAGCCTGGTAAGACAACAGTCTTTCCTCCTTAAGACAAAGAACACGATGTTGAGATAAACCCCAACTCCACTCTGAGTCCCCCAAGAACAAAGAATATCTCAGATACTGGCTTAAGGAGAAGGGGGTTAGAGAAAATGCTATGGTTGATATAGGGGAAGTTGTTTGAGAGCATCCGGGGCAGGGAAGGGAAACAGAGATGAGCAGTAGGCAGCTTGTGTGCTCTGCAGGCCACTGCATCTCCCCATTTCTCTAGTGGGCCACTCCAAAGATGTCCTGAAAGCTCACTGATAGGTTTTCCTGTCCTATGCGGTTGGGAATAAGGACAGGGTAGAAGTTACTGGGGCTCTCAGGGAAGGGCAGCTCAGCCCTTCCATTTTGCATTGTGTATCAACTCAATTGACTAAAGGGCAGACCTCAATTTTCGCTGGCTTTTCAACACAGAGAGTATGTGTATGAACAGGGGGGAAACAATAGGACCTGTTTAGGAGGAAATGAGGATCTTCACATTTATTTGCTGTGTCCTAGGAACGTCCAGGGATATAAGTGCAAGAAGAAACAGTTTCTGTTCTCAGGGAATTTTTTTTTTTTTTTAAGATTTTATTTATTTATTTGACAGAGAGAGACACAGCGAGAGGGAACACAAGCAGGGGGAGTGGGAGAGGGAGAAGCAGGCTTCCCGCCGAGCAGGGAGCCCGATGTGGGACTCGATCCCAGGACCCTGGGATCATGACCTGAGCCGAAGGCAGACGCTTAACGACTGAGCCACCCAGGCGCCCCTGTTCTCAGGGAATTTGAATCCTTTCCTTCCCTACCATGTTCAGCCTAGAGATGCACTTATTCAACTTGTTGGCCTTCCAGATAATGTTGCCATGACATTATCTAGTTTCTGTCCCCCGCCCCCCCATTCAATTACCTGAAAACCGAGAGTTATGTAACTGCTTTGATTGAGAAAGAAGTGTTTTTGAGCAGGAGATGGGAGTGGGATTTGAAAATGCCTTTGAAGATCTTGTAACTGATTTTCCTGTTTTGCTGGTGGTGAGAAACCTGGAGTGTGACTGAGTTGCCCAGAAATGATGAGATGACCACGTATTCTTACTGTATCTCCACAGTGACATGTCCCTTTGGTTTCTGCAAAGAGCAACTGAAGATCCAGGGCCACCAGTGGCTGAGGCAACGCTACCATCCCAGGCATGTTCTGCCTCTTTCTCCTCACTTCCTATTCACCCTGGAAATGGGCTTCCTTTTAATATTGCAAAATAATAAGGTATACCCCCCTTTCCCATGCAAGAGCACCATTTCCACTTCCCACAGCTTTCTTTGTTTCAAATTGTTCATTCTTGGCAGTGATATTCTTAAACCAAGGAAGAATGAGGAAATTTCACTGTCTTGGTGAAATTACCTCATTTAGGAATAATTGGTATTCACAGAAGAGATGCACATTTTCATCCACCTAGTAATGAACAAATTAACAAGACACCTACTGAGTTGTGTTAACAAAATTACCAAATGTAAAAGGAACTAATTACTATCCACTTCATCCACACAAACTCAAAACTGCATTCATAATGGGCTTTGTGGCTGACTTGATGTAGACTGTGGAGAAAGGAAATGAACAGGTGCCTGGTGATCAAAGACTCTGTGCTTGGTGATTGTTTTGGAAGTGGTCCCTGCTTCTCAAGGAGGCAGAGATTACTTCTAGAGGCCTTTCTTCATTGCTGGTGAAGATATGTACAACATGCACACTTTCTTTTCAGAGATAACTGATTGTTATCCGTAAAAGAGCAACCCAAACCTACAGAGATAAATTTTTAGAAATAGTAATCTTTTATGAAGAGATGTAGCCAGCAAACTATGTGTTTATGGGGTCAACTAGTCAAATTCACAAGGAACACCTGGCCTGGTGCCTGAAAGAATTTAGGATTGGGGAAGATTTCTGATAAAAAAGAAAGTAGGACTCTCATATGTATATTGATATTTTGGTATTTACTCACATTGAATACTTCCTTTTTTAATTAATTTTATTTTGTTATGTTATGTTAGTAACCATACATTACATCATTAGTTTTTGATGTAGTGTTCCATGATTCATTGTTTGCGTATAACACCCAGTGCTCCACGCAGTACGTGCCCTCCTTAATACTCATCCCCGGGCTAACCCATTCCCTCACCCCCTCCCCTCTAAAACCCTCAGTTTGTTTCTCAGAGTCCATAGTCTCTCATGGTTCGTCACCCCCTCCGGCTGCCCCCCTTCATTTTTCCCTTCCTACTATCTTCTTCTTCTTCTTCTTTTTTTTTTAAATATAATGTATACTTCCTTTTTTGAGGTGTTTGAAATAAGCTGGTGGCAGTTTTACAGATTAGACAATTCAATTAATTAATGAATTAGGCTTAATTGCATATGTTAAGTATACATATATTTAGAATTTATAATTAGCTCCAGAGGAATTTGAAGTAACTTTTGGACTATTTAGTTTCAACTAAATATCTCAGCAATTGAAATAGGAAGTAAAAGAAAAATATAGGTTATTAGAGATGTTAAGATGAGGTAGAGGAATAAAAGAGGGCTTTAGTTTCTTCATGCATTCATTCATCCATTCATCCATTCAATAAATATTATTGATTGACTACTATGTGCTAGTAAAGTTCTAAATGCTGGGGATAAAACAAGAAATAAGACAAGTGAAATCTCTACACTAAAACAATATAAACTCTGGAGAATGAGAGATAAAAAAGAAACAAAGAAAAAGAAAGATGACTTCGGAGGAGAAATAGTACAAAGTAAACAGATAATGTGATAAGAGTAATAGGGTGGGGGATGGGACAACAACATGAGGTAGAGTGGTCAGGGAAGAATTGGAGATGGGTTCTTCTAGTCAATCTAGTGTTTGCTAGTGTAGATTTCAAATGGGAACCAGTTTGAAGAGCCAATTAACTGAAGTCCTTACCAAGCATAGATTTTTTTATTAGATTTCCTGCACTCTATCATATTTTCATGGCTTGGTTACATGTATGCAGGCACCGATTGCACTTACTTCTGCGCTCTGTACCAGATTTCTCCCCCGCTCCCCTATGAGGGGAGGGCAGGGCACTCTGCATTTGCCTCTGGGAAACCAATGAGGTAACTTTACAGAGGGCTTCCCTGTTTGGCTAAATGACAACATATTGAGTGGATCTCAGCACTAAGACAAGCATACTTGAGCAGTTAGCTCAGAGTAACTGTAGAAACAGGATCTGGAGTTCTAGGAAGAAATCTCTCAATTGGAGTTCCCACCACATAAACACACACACTCAGGGAAGGGACAGGGTGGAGCCGCAGGCTGGGATCAAGCCCTCTGCACTGAGAGTTAGGGCTCAGTGAATTTTGGTTGGATGCATTAGTAAGTGAAGGAATGATTGAGTAAATGGGATAAATCTATAGCTCTTGGAAATGATCTCAGACATGGGTATGTGGAGTCAAAATATGCCAATGGAAAAGCCACCACCACACACGTACACACATGTGCACACACATCTTATACTGATAAGTTCCCCAAAGCAAAGCTGTGAAGAGACACAGGGGGCCTTCTCTGGCTTGGTCTGTCATAGAAGGTTTTATATTAACATTTTTCTTCAGAAGAAGATGCATTTGAGACTTATGTTGAAGAATTTAACATCCTACTTCTGAAAATATGTAAAATGTCTTGTCTTTTATAGCTGGGGCCATCTCAAAGTAGGGCAAGTATGGGAACATTAGATTTTCTTTTTTGATAAAGCATAGAGATGAAAACAGGAGAAGGGCGGTATCATCAAAAACAGAGAACCAGTTAGCAATTTGGTGACCATTTTGAGGCAATGGGAAGAATAACAGACCAGGATCAAAAGAGCTGGCTGGTGGCTTTGGATGAGTTATTTAACCTCCCTGAACTGCAGTTTTTAAAATATAGGTAGTGTGTCATATCAATTTTCAAAGTATGGTCTGTTGAGAGTGGAATTCTACTATATCTTCATACTTCTCTTGCAAACATTCATGATGACATTGGCATTTAATGAGTCTGAAAGTCTTAGACTTTCAGAGACATCTGCTTCACTTTGTTTAAAAGAACATGTTCAAACCTTTTTCCTTTTGATCACTGTTGACATATTATGGAACTGTTTTTCCAATAAATATAATCTTAGGATGCTGCTCAAGACCCTCTGATATCTGCACACACACAAACGTACACACACACTACGTACATGCTGCATATCCACATCTCCCTTCCAAGCAGAATAGGTCAATTTCTTCCCCATTCCTCCTACTTTACTGAACCATCATGATTGAAGCTCACTCTAAGGTCAATTCATCTCTTTTTTAAAGCTCTTGTAAGAGAAATTTACCCCCATTAAATCTCTTGGCAAGAGTCACAGCTTCCTAAATGTTCTAAAGAGCAGTTGTTTCCAAACACAAAATCAGGTTTTTAGGTAAAAGCCCCTGCATAGAGGCTCTTATTGCCCATAGGTCTTTTTGCTTCTTTTTCTGAAATGGAGTTACCTTATCTTGGATTATTCTTTTTATGCATAGAGGGATGTAAGTCTAAGGGATGTGTGTAAATAGGTGCCATCTACTAATTGCAGAACGCAGCTGAGGGTGGCACAGCTTTTTGAGGCTCTCCCTGAGTTTTGTTGGCTTTATGATCTCTAAAGGAATGGAATCACTTTCACCTTCTTCCTCCACCTTTTCTGACTTGGTCACCACTGAATTTTCAGTTCTAAACACAGTTTCTGGCATAGAATTGATAGGTGTTCAATAAAACAACTGTGGAATAAATGATTGAGGCTGGGGGGGAGGAAAGGAAGAAAGGAAGGAAGGAAGAGAGGAAGGAAGGGGGAAGGGGGGAAGGAAAGAAGGAAGGAAGGAAAGGAGGAAAAAAGAAAGGCATGGTCTTTTGTATCCCCTACTATTATAATCTGAGTGGTTCATGCCTGTTTTCCCCATTTTATATTGTGTTATGCTATACCCTGGGAGATTTCTAACATCACCCTAGTGAATGCTTGTTTTACTTCCAATTATCCTGTAGCATCTGCTTTTTAAGCTGATGGTGGCCACTTGTTACCAGAGACACTTTGGAAGTAGCTGCAGGCCAATCAATAACATGTTGATACTTGTGGAGAAATTCTGCTCCAAAAACATAATTGTTGGAAATTTTATTCTATCATTTGGCTTGAAGCACAGCATGTAGTTGTCACAAGGGGACATTTGCTCTGGGGGTGAGTATGACATTGATAGGATCTAATTTCACACCCAATACAGCAGGTTGAAGAGCATCACTACTACTTTGCAAAGCTTGAGTTTTTCTGCTGCTTGGTGCCTTTTTGTTGCCAGACTCTATTTCCTAGTTTGCTCTGCCCAAACTGGCAAGCTAGCAGCTTTTCAAAAAAATTAGGCAGAAGATAGAATTTTCTGTAGCATATGATGAAAGATGGGGGAAAAAATAAAAGTACTGAAATGTCTTTATACAAATGCAAGGACTATAGGAGGTTGGCAAGAAGATAACTGTGCATCTGAGTGAAGGAGGCTATGACTACATTTAGATAAACAGAATCTGCTGAGATCATGTTCATTGCTCAGATGCCATCCTTAAAAGATAAATACCTAGAGGGATTGGATAAAGAAAAAAATAAAGTTGAAGAGGTGCCATCTACATCAAAGTGCTTTTACAAATATTAATGGGGCTCATACTTGGTGCTTAGCATTGAGGGATTCACTAAATTGAATTGTGGCTTATGAGGCAATAGTATATAAAAGCCTTACAATACAATTGTCTGTTTCCAAGATCCGTCCAGTTTTGTGGTAGATGCCACCTTCTTCAAAGAGTACCTAACACCAGGCTTTATTTATTGTATTTAAAATTATTTGAATGCATTTACATATCAAACATATCAATTGAGGATCCAAAAATGCAAAGAATAGGTGTAGTTTCAATTGTAAGGGATTTTGTAAACTATTGGAAGATTCATAGACAACCCTCACGCAAGGCAGAAAGTACTACTTACCAAAAGAATTGTACCAACAAACTTACTAGGAGTTCAGTGGAGGGAAGTATCACTTCTTCTTCATACAATCAAGGGAAGTCCTTTTGTAGAAGGTGGCATTTGAACTGGGCCTGGGACACTTGGCAGGATTTCAGGAAGAGGAGATATATCTGGAGAATTAATGGCAAAAGGAAGTGAATGAGCAAAAGTGAGAGGACAGAAAAGAATATCTTCTCTGCAAGTTTGCTTCTTTGTTCCTTTCTCTGTCTCAGCTGTTGGCGTCCTTATCCCTACCTGGACACCAAGCTGGGGATCTGTGAGTCATTGATGATTTCTAATTTTCTTTCACATTCTAAATTTAAAGAGTCTAGAGTCCTGCTGATTTCACTCCTTCTACTGGCAAAAACTTGACCCTCTTCCTCCATTATCACTGAATTGGGCTTAGAGAGATGGCTATCACCATCTTGTTACTTAGATTGGTGTAGATGCCTTTCTCTATTCTTTTTGTTTTCAGATTGTACCAACCCTTTATAGGGCTTCCTACCAGAGAGATGGCACTATAACTCTAATCCCATGATGTTACTCCTGCTTAAAATCTTTCAATGATCCTCCATTACCGATAGGATGAAGTCTAAACTCCTTAGCATGGCAAGTGTGTCCTCCTTGAATTGGTTCCTGACTACCTCTTCAGCTTCATCTGCCACCTTTCCCTTCACAATGGTCTTTTCTTAGTAGGTACTGGGAGATTATCATCATTCTTTTTAGAGGGAAATAACAAAATAAAAAAGAAAGATTAAGTTAGTTAATCTTTGAAGGAAAGACTAAAGAGTGTAATGATTATATACCTCATGTGAAGTCAATAGACCTGGATTTGGATTCTAGATTTGCCAACTAATAGTTGTGTGACTCTGGGTAATGTACATAACTGCTGTAAATCTTACACATTCCAACTTAGGATTTAAATCAATGATGCAGGCAAGTACTTAACAAAATTGCTGGGACATTGTACACTTATTCATGTCTAATAAGTGGTGGTTTGTTATCTTAATCTCTACTTTTCTCATTTCCCTCCTTCCTGTCCTAGCTTCCTCTCTTCCCTCCCTCTTCTCTTCCTTTCTTCTCACCCTTTTCCTACTTTCTATCCCTCCTTCCTTTCTTTCTTCCCATCCCCTACCTTTCTTTCTTTCTCTTTCTTACTTTTTTCCCTTTTCTTGGAGTTGGAGACTCTGCTTAGAGGAAATAAGAGCCAGAATCAATGTGTGAAAATGGCTTTTTGAAAGAGATTTCAGATCCATGTCTGAGTGAAAGGTATTACAGAACCTCAAGACATCATGGAAAAACAAAATCAAAAGTAAAACTGCATGAATGAAACACAACACGGATGCTAAAAGAATGGAAATATCTTTATGCCAGATATTTGTATATTATCACTCTAATGTATGATTAAATATAACTCTTCACTATGAGTGTTGAAAGTTGTTTCTGTTAAAATTAGCACACCAACAGGACATTTATTAGGATTCTAATATTTCCAACACAGAGTTCATGGGCGATCATGTTTATTGGACACAATATGTATAAGGCCTAGGGCCCATGCACTTTCCAAGTACTTGAAAAAAAGGAGTTTATAATCTCAGAAATTAATACATCCACACAAGAAATAATTAAACTTCTAGTAAAACCTAATGCATGGAAAGTTAACATAACTGAAGCTCGGGGGAGAACTGATACAAGAATTATGAAATTGTGGTGTTTTAGATATTTTCAACAGTGCCTAGACAGAGTGTAAGAATCCAAAGAAATAAGGTCAAGATATAGGTAATGATTGAATGGTTGACTATTCAGGCAGAATTGGTTTGGGGACTATGTATAGACCTAGACTTTTAAAAGGAGAGAGAGAGAGCAAGACGGTATAAATTCATTCTTATAACAGCTCTGCGTGGCATATACCATTGTGCTTGTCCTAGTTTGTAGAGATCATTGTTTTGTCATTCTCTTTTATTTATATGCCTTTTAAAAACTTTTCTTGAAATATATGTTCATTATAGTTTATTGCAACAGGTATGCATTACTTTTTAAGTTTTAGAATGGAAATTTTATTTTTTTAAAGATTTTATTTATTTATTTGACAGAGAGAGAGTGAGAGCACAAGGCAGGAGACAGAGGGAGAGGGAGAAGCAGTCTCCCTGCTGAGCAGGGAGCCTGGGGCTCTGTCCCAGGACCCTGGAATCATGACCTGAGCTGAAGGCAGCTGCTTAACTGACTGAGCTACTCAGGTGTCCCTAGAATGGAAATTTTAGATTAAAAAAATCTGAGCCATGCAAAAAGTGGAAAAACTTAATCTAAGTATTAGGAGATAGCTACTTTGGTTAAATAAAATAGTTGTAATTTCTCTAGAAATGAATGAAGGAAAATGTAAGATGTCTTGGATGAAGAATTGTTTAAAATTATCTTTAGCTAAAAAAATTATCTGAATAGGATAAAAGGTGCATATTTAAAGTAAATGGGGAAAAGATGCAAGGACTGAATGAGTGAATTTTAGTAAAATTAGGTTAACTGTTATTAAGGAGGAAGAAATTCTCTAAGAAAATATATTCTTAAAGTCAAAGAAGAAAGGCCATGGCAATATGATGAATATAAAATGGTAAAATTCCTGAACATTTATATTTCTAATCTTATTTAAACAAGAAAAGTGCAGATAAGAAAGTCTTTTCAGAAAAGGAAAAAGTAATTGGCAGAAATTCTCAGCCAAGCCTTGAAATATGGAGAGTTAAGAAACTACATGAATCTAAGGGTGAAAGGGAATTGGTATCACTTACAAAGCTACTTATAATTACTTGTGAAACATGCCAGAGGACCAGAAGCTTTCTAAGATGAGTGGGTAATGCAAAAGTAGCTCTATTAATATTGGTCTTTCCCAGTAGGTGTGACATCAGTGCTTAGCAAAATGGAGAGATGGTCACATTTTCAAATAGGTGCAAATCCTTTAGGAGTCAGCATGATGGAAACCATCCTTTGGAAGTAAATAAGGCATTTGTTGAAGAGGACTGTACTGATTAGCTTTTGTAAGTCTTTAGAGTCTTATGGTAAATAATAATCAAAATAATAATGAGAGCCAACATTTATTGACTGTGTACTGTGTGCCAGGTACTGTCTTCTAAACACAACTCATTTACACATTTATTTAATTTTCAGATAGTCCTATGAGGCATAATAAGTGTCACTAAATGAGGCAAAAGAGTTCATTTACTCATTCGGCAACTGTTTAGCTCCCACCTTGTTTGTGTTTGGCACCACGTTCAGTAATGGACATATCCTGGTATTGATGAAAGAAGACAAAACTTCTGCTCTTTTGAGACTGGAATGTGCTTCCAAATATTAGGGCTACTGCTGTTAGAGCCTAATGTAATGGCCAGCTGCACATTGCTTAGAATGTACCCCTGACATGCCACAGACATCTGTCAGGCATCTGTTTAGGTCATTAAGTCTTATTATCTGATGGGAGGCCATTGCTGGTCTCCGAGTTTAAACATTCTCCAATGAGTTTAAGAAGCTTAAAGCCAGAAAATTAAGATGAAATCCAAGATGTGGATGTAACTATCTTCTTTCCTTATGGATCTTGGAGGACACACTAAGAAGAGCCCTTCAGGGGTATAATATACCGAAACGGCCAATTTTGGAGTCAGACTGTTTAGGTTTGAATCCCAGCTCTGCCAGTTACTATCTAGGTGACTTTGAACAAGTTACTTAATCTCTCTGTAAGTGAGGGAAAATAATAAGCACCATTGTAGAGAGTTGTGATAAAAATTACATGAGATGTTGCAGGTGCAGAGTAAGTGTGGCATGAGTGTTAGTGTTGACATAATGATGTCATTAATGGTGATGATAATGATGGTGACAATGATAGAAAACAAGGAATATAGAATGGAGAAGTTTGTCTGTTGTTAGCCCACTCATTCTCTCTCTTCTTCCTTCCCTAAAGCCAACTGCTTGATATTTGTTGTCTTTATACTACACAATTTTCCTATCATCTTTAAGCAGAGGTAGTAACATGTTAAAAAGCAGTAAGAATCACTACTATCCATTGAGTCCATTATGGTCCAGCCACCGCCCTCAGTCCAAGTCATTCGTTAAATGTGTTTAATCCTCTCAACAACCCTACCAAAGAACCAAGATTCAGACAATTTAAGAAGCATCTAGAAACAGATGAGAGCAAGAATTTGAAATCTTGTCTGACTCAACTCCATGCGTTTTCACTTTACTCTGCAGTAGAATGCTGAAAAGATGTAACTACGTAATAATTTATTAAGTGCACAGTGGGTACTAGAGGTGATAAATCAGAATTTTATAGTCCCTCTCTTCAGGAACAGAGTGACAGAAGATACGAATGCACCAATGAGTAAAAATGTAAAATTTCTATACATGCAAAATAATCTTTTCCCTTTTTCTTTTGAGATGTTACTCATTTTTTAAAAAATGAAACTGAATTTAAAGGTCTGGTACACTGCTTCTTAATTATTAATCCTTAAAGTGCCTAGATTTCCACTTTTTATTAATTTATATATTCCCTATCCCCGCCATGGGAAAATTTCTATGTGAAATATCTTATCCTTGAATTGGTAGAATCTGTTGAGTATCTTATTCCCAAGGTAGTGGAATCTAGAGAACCATAAAGAAAGATAGGAAAGATCAAGATGCTTCCTTGGATGTTTCCACATTAAATGTGGATTACAACTACATGTTCAGCTTGAGAGAACATCTGTAAGAATTCTCAAGTATCATCCCTATTTTTCACCATAGCCAGGGGAAGAGAACTATAAATAAAACCCTGAAAAAATGATCTGAAATAAGAAAATAAACAATTTATTTTGAATAATTTCAAATTTATATCTTGTTGTGGTTTTGATTTGCATTTTCTTGATGACTAGTGATGTTGAGCATCTTTTTATGTGTCTGTCGGCCATTTGTATGTCTTCTTTGGAAAAATGTCTATTCAGGTCCTCTGCCCATTTTTTAATTAGAGTGTTTTTTTTTTTTTTTTTTTTTGGTGTTGAGTTGTATAGTTCTTTACATATTTTGGATAATAACCCTTTATCAGGTAATCATTTGCAAATATTGTCTCCCACTCAGTAGTTTGCCTTTTTGTTTTGTTGATGGTTTCCTTTTCTGTGCAAAAGATTTTTGTTTAGGTGTAGTCTCAATAGTTCAATTTTTCTTTTGTTTCCCTTGCCTGTGGAGACATACCTAGAAAAATGTTTCTACAGCTGATCTCAAAGAAATTATGCCTATGTTTTCTTCTAGGAGTTTTATGGTTTCAAGTATCATATTTAGGTCTTTAAATCATTTTGAGTTTATTTTTATGTATGGTGTAAGAAAGTAGTTCAGTTTTACTTCACACCTGTCACAATGGTTAAAATAAAAAAACACAAGAAATAACAAGTGTTGGCGAGGATGTGGAGAAAAAGGAAACCTCATGCACTGTTAGTGGGAATGCACACTGGTGCACCTACTGTGGAAAACAGTATGGAGTTTTCTCAAAAAATTAAAAATAGAATTATCATATGATCCAGCAATTCCACTACTGGATATTTATCCAAAGAAAATGAAAACACTCAATCAAAAAGGTATATGCACCCCTATGTTTATTGCAGCATTACTTAACAATAGCCAAGATGTGGAAGCAATCTGTGTCCATCCATGGATAAATGGATAAAGAAGATGTGATATATATATATATATATATATATATATATATATATATATATATCACAAGGATATATATCATTATATATATCATTATATATATAGTGATATATATATATACACATCACAATGATATGTATATATATACACAATAGAATTGTACTCAGCCGTAAAAAAGAATTAAGTCTTGCCATTTGCAACAACATGGATGGACCTAGAGGGTAGAATGCTAAGTGAAAAAGTCAGTCAGAGAAAGAAAAATACCATATGATTTCACCCATATGTGGAACTTAAGAAACAAAACAAATGAACAAACAAAAAAAGAGACAGACCAAAAAACCACAGACTCTTAAATACAGAGAACAAACAGAGGGTTACCAGAGGGGAGGTGGATGGGATGATGGGTGAAATAGATGATGAGGATTCAGAATATACTTACCCTGATGAGGACTAAGTAATGTATAGAATTTCTGAATCATATTATATACCCCAAACTAATATAACACTATGTTAATTATACTTCAATAATAAAAGAAATAATAATTTCAAATTTATAGAAGCATTAAGAGAAAATTACAAAGATCTCCATATTCCCTTTACCCAGATTCCCCAACTGTTATTTAAGCATTTGCTCCATCATCTTTCTCTCTGTCTCTGTCACTGTCACTCTCTTCCCCAGGGACAATCACACATGCACATGGAGTATATATACCCATTAACATTGGTATTCTAAATCATCTGAGAGCATATTGAAAACACAAAGCCCTAATAATTCTAAAAACTCTGGTGCGTATTTCCCAAAGTCAAGGATGCCCTGCTACATAAGCATCATACAAACCTCCAAATCAGGAAATCAACTGATATGACACTACCATCCAATCAACAGATTCAGTCAAATTTGGCAATTGTCGCATAAAGTTCTGCCTTTCTGGTCCAGGATCCCATCTAGGAACACTCACTGCATTGAGTTGTCATATCTCTTTGTTCTCCTCCAAACTGGAAAAGTTCTATGGTCTTTCCCTCTTTTATATCCTTGATCAATTCTTCAAGAGTACAATTCTTAACATTCTTAAGTTGTTTCCTCATGACCAGACTCAGGCCACACTCTCTTAGCAAAAACACTACAGGAAAGATGCTGTGTTCTTTGCAGTACATCATATCAGGGGCACATAATACCGATCCATCACATCTCTGGTGATGTTAAACTTGAGCATCTGGCCATAGCACTATCTGGCAGATTTCCCCATTGTAATGTCAACATCCTCCTTTGTAATTGACTAGCATTTTTCAGGAAAATATTCTGAGTACACACTAGTCTGGCCTCAACAATCCTCCACCCCTGCCTGAATAAATGCCATTGTGAGAGTTATCTAATGGCAAATTTCTATCTCCATCATCTCTTCTACATTTATTAGTTGGTGTTTTATTTTAAGAAACAACTTTTGCCTTTCTTGCACTTACTTATATTAGTATGGACTCATAGATTCCAACTTAATTTAATTGGTTGTATTTCATTATTATCATTATTTATTTTGATGCTCAACCCCTTCCTCATATGGCCAGTGGCAGTCCCTTTTTGTGTCTTTTTGACCTCTTTCCATCATTTTTTGAGCATTTCTTCACTTTTTGAACACTGAGTGTTTCAGGTTCATTTTGTCCTTTCCCTGACTTATCTCTGAACTCATTCATTTCCCAAAGAACCCAGGTTCCTTTTTGTGGAGAGGAATATTTAGAAACTAAGAAGTGGGTATTTAGTGTGATCAGTGTTACCAGAGTGTTGTTAATTCCTGGCTCTCTCAGTGGATAGGGCTAGAAATAATTTTTTTTTATATGTACACAGAAATATACACCCATATAAGTCACATGCATACTTAAGCCTGTAAATGTTTATATATATATATATATGGAGATATATGTACATGTGTATTAGAGAATGGGGAAGCAAAGAAAGGCAAAGAGAAGAAAGGGAAAGGAAAAAAATGTTAAACAGGATTTTAAAATATAAACAATAACCAATTTATATATTTTTGTGACATGTGAAATTTGAATTGCACAGAGGAAAAAACATGCAGAAAGTAATAGGGACAAAAAAAACCCCATGATTTTTAGTGTCAGGGCTGTCATGGCAATAAAATACCAGGAAGAAGACCTGCTATAGAGAAAAAAGTCCTTTTGGATAAAACCTAAGACCGAATATACACTTTAGACCAAATTCTTTAAAGAGATGAGAATTTTGTCTGTTGATTTGGAATTTCCAAATCTTGAAAGTAGTCATGTGCCCAGTTTGAGTAACCTCTTAGAAAGAATTCACAGTTTTTTAATTGGATACAATTGATGGGTACATTTTCTGGGAGAGATATATAAAATCTTCATGAAATATGGTAGCAGTGTTAATCCGCAGCAGAAATCAGTGCTTTCTAGGGTCCTTATCTAGGTGACACAGGTCTAGCAAGTTAGAAAGGGCTACAAGATGAATTCTTAGGGTATAAAGGTAAAGCCATGCAGAGGAAGCCATATGGACTGCCAGGAAAAGGCCCCATAACAAAAATATTAATAATAACACAACAACAACTGTTTTGTGTATGCATGTGTTTTAGAAAGATGTATGCAAATGTAAACAAAACACATTAATTTATTTTCTCTAAAGCATAAACAAACATTGCCTTGTTTGGCAGAATCTGCAAAATGCATATTGCTCCCTTTGGCTTTTTTCTTTGCTACAATAGAAGTGTGTTTTGCATTAAATCCATTGTTACTAGGAAATTAATCCCAAAATATGCCAGTGTGGCTTTCCATAGTATTGAGAATCCCTATTTCTTATGAAAAAATGCAGCCTCAGCTAAACACAGCAGCCCCAGAAATTTAAAAAAAAAAAAAAAGGTAAAGTTTTCCCTTAAAGTTGAATGCAATGGACGTGTAAGAAGATGCTGGAGGGGGAGAGTTCTTTGAGCATCATAGCCTTCTAGGGAGCTATTGGTTAACGAGGGTATCAAGCCACATGTGTATCTAGGAGACATACAATGAGGCATCACAAGAAGGATAGTTTACCTTCAAAGTTGTAGGAAGAAGAAATGTGGGGATGCTGAGGTTATCTACTAAAGTCTCTAAAAATACATCCTCCTAGACACACCTTTTTTTCCCCTTTTATTAAAAAGAGTAAATGAATCAGTAGATAAAGGCAGTGTGGATGACATAATCAATCTTGACTTTAGCCGGAGAGTTGATGAAGTGTTTACAAGAACTAGAGTAGTCATTAAGTCTGAATGTGCCAAGGTTGTCACCTGCTGAATGGCCTTGGGGGCAGAGTTATGAAGACACAGTGAAGAAACACAGGCTCTGAGGGAGGGTCTTCAAGTGCCTGGGCCATGACATGCTTTCCGTTAACTTCATATCCAAGTGCTGTAAGAGCTTCTATCTTTGTCCTTGGGCAGAGTTTCATCAGAGATGTTTTTGGATGCTTCTCTATTAGAACAGTGAGGCTGCGATGAAAGTCAAGGAGAATTACAGCTATTGTCTGGAGAACAAAGGCTGAAACACCCAGACTTTTATTATTGAGACGGTGCAGTGCATTTGGCCTAAATTGTTTGAAACCGGCCAGTTGTGCTTATGGCGTTCTGAGGACACTTCTCATCCTTTCCCCATGCAAGACTGTAATTTGCACAAGGGCAGGGGCTTTGTTTATTTTTCTTGCTGAAGTACCCTCGTTTTGAGAAAGGGACATAGTAGGGGCTCAACGAGACTTGTTGACTGACTGGCTCAATCATCACAAACATCAGTTGAATGCTGATTATTTATTTGGTACCAACCCATGTTCCACTTTCCTTTTCTGTATGACAAGGGCAGAGGTAAAAAGCATCATGAAAACTCAACTCATTGTGGTGGTTCCTTCTTGGGCAAGCACATACAATTTTTGTCTGTTCTCCATAGTGAGCAGTGGGTAGGACAAAAACCCTTCTGCTCTCATACTTTCCACTCATGTGGGGCCAAAGCTCCTAGCATGGTAAGGCCTGACACTAGCCTTAGCATATTTAACTTGGTGGAATTATTGATGGTTGCAGCCTTAGCCTGTACATTACCCCTCATGCTATGCATACTCCTAGAATCCTGTAATGGGAAGTAGGAGCTTCAGTGAGTCAGGACCAGAAATTGATGGAACTTACAAATAATGCTGGGCTGCATAACACAGAGCCAAAATGATTGGAAATCATGCAACAAGTCGTGCAATCGTCCAAATGGAACTGAAGGCTCACAAGAAGGATTTCAGAGGTTATGGCTGCAGACATCTTCCAAATGAATGAAAAGAGAAACTCATCTCTCATCGATGATGTGGAAAATAGGAAGAACAGTCAAAACTGAAAATGAGCTAGTGTCCCTGTGAGAGCAAAGCAGGAAGATAGATTTTTCTTTTTTTAACCTACCAGACTGCTGTGAGATTCTTGGGTTGTTTGTTTGCCTTTGAACAAAAACATTCCCTCAAATGAGAAAAGCTATAAAGAAAATGCTATAGTCCTGGAGTACTGTGTTAATTATGCCCTAATAGGAATATAATACCAACAGCAAGCCAGAAAGAAACCAGATCACAAACATCAGAATTCCATTGTCCAAGTATTTCCAGACAGTATCTTGGCATTAACCAAATTCTGAATTTTGGTTAGAATTAAGGGAAAAAATTAATAGAAGGAGGTCTCCCTTTGGAGGCCCCTTTGTTAAGATACCTGATTTGATTCTTCTTTGGCACCTTTTATGTGAACATCTTGAAGGATTTTGCAAATGCTGCTTAACTAATTCTTCACCATAGTCCTGTGAGTTAGTAATATGGCCTTCAAAATCTCAGATTGAATGAGCTGAGGAATCAAGTAGAGATGCATCTTATTACCTGAGAGTGAACCTTTTGTGTTACCAATTCCCTAAGAAAGTATTTGAAAACAAAAACAAAAACAAAAACAAAAACGATGAGGAAATCCCGAATATTTTGTCGTCAGATTGGAAGAAAAAGTTGATATCATTGTTGTCATTGTGTTTAAACCTGTAGGAGAATAAGCTTGGGACACAATTTTTACAAACATTAGAACTTTCTTTCTGTTCTTGATAAACTCATCTGTGAATCTCTTTTTTATATTGGCTTTGCTTCTCCTGATCATTTATTTACATGTCTTTGACCAAAAAGAAAAAAAAAAGTCTGGTAATTTAATATATTCTGTTGTGTGGCTACATCTGATGCCACAGGGTTAAAATCTGGACTTAACTTCTTTAAGAAGGAAAAGTTGTATTCACTGGGCTGGGCTCCAATCAGGACTTTTTTTTTTTTTTCTTTCTGTGGCCATGTGTGCTTTGTCCATCTACAGGATTTTAGACCCAAGTAAGTAAACATGGTTTGGAATAATTTATGTGGAGCATGTTCGGTAAATGACTGAAATTCACTCCAGATTGGAGAGATTTCTTAGGAAGACAACAGCCACTCCGTGCCTGCAGTCACTGCAGTGAGTCCTGCATACGGTAAAACCCTTTTGCCATCACACATTCCACTGATCTGGGGCCAGAGTCCCCGGTGTGGTGGTGGGGGCTGGGTTCAATAAGGCTGCTGAAGCTTGCTAAGGGACCAGGGTATGGATTTTTTCTTACAATCCTCAGGCCCTTACTCTGTGGGCATGTGCAAGTTCTTGAATACACAGGGTTCATTGATTGGCCTATGCTTGACACCTGTCCCATGAAGTGGTAGTTTTGAAGATGTAGTCAATTGCTCTCACTAAGTCTGAGAAATAATGGTCGTCGTGTAGTCCTCAACACTAGCTCCCAAGAGGAATTTTCTTGGGGAAAAATGATATTTAAATGGTATTTCTGCTGTGTTCTCTGTCTCCTCTCTCCTTCCTTCTGTCTCTGTGTCTCTGCCTCACACACACATACACACACGTGTACATATGCACACACATACACATTCTCATTTAGGCACCAGCCTTGAGAGGCTGCAAGATCCCATCAGAATGAATCCCTTTCGTGAAGATGGAAACCAAGCAGACTTGCCTTAGAAACCAGCCTTTGGTTTTGGTTGCCTCCTTCCAATCTTAGCGATTCTTTGAAAGCCTACAGCTCTGCCTCTCCATCTCAAACCCTACCTTCATTGGGATCTCCAGGAAATCAGGCAGAAGCCCGGAGGACTTTCATAGAATTTGAAAGCCTTGATTATAGAACAAACTGTGAGGACTTTCATGACCCAAATTTTATAATTATCTACATATTTGTGCTTTTGTTAAAATCCTCGAAGGCTACCTTTGTACTTATACGGAGAGTTCAGATTTTTCTGCCAGTGCTTAAATATTTCAGCCCTACCTGGGAAAGATTAAAGAGTTAAATATATGATCACACTACAGATATTTTAATTCAAACTCACTAATGTGAGTGGGATAAGCTCTTTATATTTAGAAGAATTTCTGTCAAAGTTTCTGGTTCTCTGGGTAGCATGCTAGAATTTATCCACCAAAGCCTTGTTATATCAGTTTTAACCCTTGTACTTTGGCAATTATTGTAAGAGAATATGAGGAGGAAAACTCACAGTCGTCTTAGTTAAATTCATTTGCATTTTATTTATTCTATTTTGTTTGTTCTTTCATATGAACTGTTTTATTTTCACTCTGATGTGTACAATTAATTCCATTGTCCAAATTTCTTTGAGCAAGACCAGCCAAATTGCATTATTATTATGCTATACAAAAGCATTTGTCACTGGCCCCAAAATATCTTGTTTTACTCCGAGACAATATAGATAGCAAAAATGTCTTTCCCTCAGTCACTGGTAATGCTTTAAAATGCCCAAGCTGAGGCTGCCTGTGGGTCTGACATGTTTTTGAAGGTGTAGAAGCCAGCTCTGCTAAAACTGGTAAAACAAAAAAATATCCCCAAAGACCCAATCAGCTCAGTTCTTCTCTTCTAACTCCAAAGGGTGAAACCGAACACATTCTGAAACCAGGGACGCAAGAATACACTTCTTCCATGACTCCCCCAGCAGGGAGCACGTGCATTCTGTCATCAAAATCCACAAAGGGAAGGCACAGATCAGAGACTAGAATACATTTCTACTTTCATTGGACTTGTGTGTGGGAAATAAAGGACCCCAGCCCTTCCACAGTAAGAAGAACTGCAGTGTCAAGCATCCAGACTTGGAAAGAAAAATTACTTGGTTCAAATTGTAGTCCTGGCACTTCTTATCTTGTATCATGAATGAGTTATTTAATCCCTCTGTCTCTCAGTTTCCCTATTAATAAAGTGAGGCTAATTATAGGACATCCTCCACACCGTGGTTCTGAGGATCAAATGAGTTAAGTGGGTACAGAACATAGAATGGGGCCTAGCATTCACTTTTTTTTTTTAAAAAAATATAAAGTGATACAGACATATGAGTATTCACTAGCATCTTTCCAGATAGCTTGAGAATTTTGTCCAAGGTTTGATTTTGATAAAAATTCAGATTGTGTGATGCTTAATAGGTCTGTTAATTCTCATGTCACTCAGTTTGTCTTACAGTCCTTACAGTATCTTCTAGCAGTATTTTTTACCTGCCTCACTTGTAATTCAGCTAAAATTTAACAGAAACACATACTAATAGAAGAGTCTCATATTATAGAGTATTAGAGATTGCTAGAACATTTTCAGATTTGCTCCCTTTGAAGTCTGATAAAAGATTTTATTGTAGTCACTGACTATAAATATACCATATTTTGCATTCTGCGGGGTCAATGCATAAAGCACAAACATTGATACTAACAATAAAGGAGAATGTTCCTATTTCCTTTTATGTTAAAAAAAATTCCTCAATACCCTTCCCAAGTTACCTTGACAACTGTTACATATTATTATTTAAAATGCTTGGTTCTGAATCTCTCAATTATGCAATTCACCATGAAGCTTCAAACACATACTAAAACAAAATGAAGGGAAAACACAGGTTCCCCTGATACTGTCTGAATACAAGAATAGTTTCTGATTGCTTTCCTTTTACAGTTGGATTTTATTTTAGTAACCAACTGGAAATATATCATGCTTTGCATTAATTTTTAGGGTCAACATAAACACAAAAGATATCAGAAATGTTCCCTAAAAACTTTATTTCCTCACAACCAAGTCTGAATTTTAGCACAGCATCTTCAGTAATTAGGAGCCAAAGTAGTGACAGTCACTTAAATTCTAAATTTGAATTTGGCCACAGTTGAGAGGGCAGTAATAACAGTGGGCACTGGATGTTGAGAAAGGTTATAACCATTATTCATAATCAAACTGTTTCTGAAAAAAAAGAAAGAAAATTCATTGGAACATAAATATAAGTTTTGCTCTAGAAATGACATTTGTTACTTTATCAATATGACAAAACAAAACAAAACAAATTTCCCTTATGTCTTATGCCTTTTCCTAATTGAAAAGATCATAGGCTAGAATCCCCACCCCTAACACACACATACACTTAAATAAAAGACAAAAATCCTGGTGATTTACTGATCCTATTCTAAATGAATATCCTATTTAGATATTTAGAATAAGATCAGTAAATGCATATCATTTAGAATAGGATCAGTAAAATGCTGAACCCGTTTCATACCTTGAGAGCCCATGTTTTTGAGGGGGTGAATTCTTTCTTACCAAATTTTAAATTAATTGCTTTTTCCCCCTATTTTTCTATGGAAAGAAGAAAACTGGTTCAATTATTAAATTATGATGATAACAATAGCATAATAATAATAGCACCAGCTACTACTGAGTGCTTATTTTATATTAAACATGATGGTAAGCTGTTTATTCATCAACAAATTTGATTCTCAGATTAATCCTATAATGAAGTACTATTATTCCAGTTTTACAGAAGTGAAACTGAGACTTGGGGTTTAGTGACTTAAAGCTTAGAGGGTTAGACATCTGACAATGCTAGAATCCAGATTTGGCTCCAGAGACTCTTCATCTTAAATTCTCTCTCTCTCTCCACACACATGCTTAGGAGATATTAAACTATCATGTATATATGAATGCTTAAGAAGCATTAAACTCACATTTTTTTCTTTAATAAAATTTAATTATACTCAGACCACATTTTATCCATACTTACATTTCATAAGATATACCTTGAGAAAGAGCAAAAAGTGGATTCTGGATGCAAAAAGTGCATTCATCCATTATGGTTTATTCTCCAAGTGGAGTTTAAAATGCCCATACAACTGGCCAGATTTAACATGTGTTGGAACTTGAAACTAATCGCTAAACATACCTCTATCTCCTCCAGATGTTGAACCAGCTGATAAATATACATGGAATTTGATAGGGATCAACATATTAGCATTATTTCAGATAGCTTAGAACCAAGGCCAAATCCTGGTTTCTGACTCTCCTTGAGTGGAACTTACTCATCTGGTCACAGAGCAGCAGGGCAGTGACAATCCTGCCAGGCAGAGGCCAAGCACACTGGGTAAGGGATCATATAGAGGAGGTAGGGCTGCGTTATCAACAGCCCAGTCTACACCGCAATTCCTCAACCTCACCAACCCAATGAATCTTCCTTCCTTCCTCACAAAGGAAGGGAGAGGTGAAAGCCTGAGCTGCAGTTTTTTCAAACCTCAAAGAGCTCAGAGAAAGCCCCTGCAAGGGATAAGCAGTATCCTTGGGGGAGTGAAAACATCTTCCCTAATAGAAAACAGATTAAAAAGTTGTAATCTTACTAGATTCAGAGGTTTGCAATTGTTTGTTTCACTAGGAAATAGTTTGCATTACAATTCATTGTAAAATTTCTGCAGTCAGAGGTTAAATGCTGTCTCTTCTATTTCCTAGTTCAGGCAAATAAATACCACAAAGTCTCAGTTTCTTCATTGCTACCCTTCAGAATTGCTGTGGATCTGATGATTAATGAGCACATTTGTGCAATACAGTATTTTTTATATTGATGCACAGTCAATACATATGTGCTATTATTATTATTTTTTAAAGATTTTATTTATTTATTTGAGAGAGAGAGACTGAGAGACAGAGAGCATGAGGGGGGGAGGGTCGGGAGGGTCAGAGGGAGAAGCAGGCTCCTCGCTGAGCAGGGAGCCCGATGCAGGACTCGATCCCGGGACTCCAGGATCATGACCTGAGCTGAAGGCAGTCGCTTAACCAACTGAGCCACCCAGGCGCCCCCATATGTGCTATTATTATTAATAAATAAAAGATTATTTTGGGAACATGAGTCATGCCGAATCAAATTCAACTTCTAACTTATTTTGAATTCCTACTTTATAAAAGTCTTAATATTATTTTATGTAATCTTTCTGAAACCCTGAGCACCATGTTTTGTTATTTCTAATCTCAGTACGTGAATTGGAAGTTCAAAGAAACTAAATACCTCATTTATGTTCACCTGGCTAATAAGCAGAGCTGGGATTTAAACTCATTTCTTCTAACACCATCTAGTTGCACTATCCAATCCCATCCAACTGAGATCATGTTTCAGCTTCTCAGTCCTTGAGTCAATTTTATAAAAGAAATAAGACATACGGTAAGTGCTTATAAAAATCCTTGTTACTTAGGAACATATTTCTAAATAAGAAGCACAAATTCAAAGTATTTTGTTCTACTCAGGATACATCTATGATCCTGTATCAACAACTTTATTGCTTCCAGGGGACAGAGATAACTAAGATAGTCTTTATCCCTGATGACCTTTAAGTTTAGTAGATTTAATGGGCAATAATAAATATTCTACACCTGCCACAAAACCCATCATAAATGCCACTCTTTCTCCAAGATTTTCCTAATTCTGCAAAATGGGTATTTTCAAGGGAAACCTTAAATCTCCTAAGATTTTACTTATATACAAATACATGAGTCTTTCTCTCCAGATTTGAAATCTATAGGGTCAAGGGATTGGTGCTATTATCTCTAGCTTTGTTATAACACTATCTCATAGAGTGGTTTCACTCTGTCTCTCTAATGAAACCCTCTAAAATACTTGTTGAATTGAATTCAGTATAAGAGACTTCATTCATAACATAATTTTAGAACCAAGAAAACAACTATAAAAAGATAAAACAGTAATTCAACACAAATTTGGGTTAACACAGTCTAAATTAACTTATCAAACTAGGGAGGAAGTGACTACAACAAATAAAATGTTTCATTTGAGATAAAATATTCAACAAATGAAAATTATTACAGTTTGGGGAATTAACTATGACTTTCTTTTCTTCTAAGGTCTTAGTCTGAAGCCATCTCAATTTTGTATCTGGTGCAGGGAGTGCATTTATCATGAAACTGTTGATAGGTTTAGCTATGGGGAATGGGGTGGTGATCTCAGTCACTCCCATTGGGAATGAGATTGCTTCATGAAAGCTAAAGTGAAAATGGGATGATGCTGGATTGTGAGGGAGAGCAGCCAATAGGGAAAGTCAAGAGTATTGCTCCCCAGGTTCCATGAGGTCCAGCTGCTTTGATAACACCAGAGCAAAGCTGTAACCCTCAGACTTGATGGGGAATTCAGGTGGAAGCAGCAACTCCTGGGATCATGAATAAGTTTTTGAAATGGGAAGATTTATTTATGCTCTAATGATTCATGCTTTCTGAGCGGTGAAAATATATGTTGTAGCATTCATTTTCATTGTGGCTATCACAAGGATGCTCACATATGGAGTTGTTATGTAGATCATCATGTGTACCTCTTACTGCAAGAGAATCATAAGGCACATCCCAAGTACTCATTTTAAAATGATAGATGGGATTATCCTTTAATTGGGTGAGTGATTACCTCTCAAGTATCTTTGTAGCCATGGTGACTAGTCCCTGTACATGAGTATTACGTAAATGTTTCTTCATTATATTTATATTAATTGATTTGTTCATTTCTTCATATATTTGCACAATCACTGTAATACCAGCCTGAATTTATTTTTTTTTTTAGTTTTTTATTTGAGTTGACACACAATGTTACATTAGTTTCAGGTGTAGGACATAGTGATTCGATACCTCTATAATGTTATGTTAGCTACCATCTGTCACCATACAACACTATTGCAATATCATTGACTATATTCTCTATGATGTACCTTTTGTTCTCATGACTTATTTATTCCATAACTGGAAGCCTATATCTCCCATTCCCCCTCATTCATTTTACCCATCCCTTCACCCTTCTTCCTTCTGGCAATCCTCAGTTTGTTCTCTGTATTTATAGATCTGATTTTGCTTTTTGTTTGCTTATGCATTTGTTTTGTTTTTTTAAATTCCACATATGAGTGAAATCATATGGTATTTGTCTTTTTCAATCTGACTTATTTCACTTAGCATAATACCCCATAGGCCTGTCCATGTTGTCACAAATGGCAAGATCTCATCCTCTTCGATAGCTGTGTAATATTCCATTGTGTATGTACATACCACATCTTTATCCATTCATCTATCAGTAATACTTACGTTGCTTCCAAATCTTGGCTATTGTAAATAATGCTACAATAAACATAGGGGTACATTTACCTTTTCAAATTAGTATTCAGTTTCTTTGGGTAAATGCCCAGTAATAGAATTATTGGATCCTATGGTACTTCTTTTTTTAATTTTTTGAGAAACTGCTGTTCTGTTTTCCGCAGTGACTGCACCAATTTGCATTCCCACCAACAGTGCACAAGTGTTCCTTTTTCTCTACAGTCTTGTCAACACTTGCTGTTTCTTATTTTTTTGACTTTAGCCATTCTGACAAGTGTGAGGTGATATCTCATTATAGTTTTGATTTTGTATTTCCCTGATGATAAGTGATGTTGAGCATCTTTTCATGCATCTGTTGGTTGTCTGTCTTCTTTGGAAAAAGGTCTATTTATGTCTTCTGCCCATTTTTTAAAGTGTAATATTTCTTGGGGGGTATTGAATTTTATAAGCTCCTTATAGATTTTGGATACTAACACTTTATCAGATATGTCATTTGCAAATATCTTCTCTCATTCTGTAGGTTGCCTTTTAGTTTTGTTGATTGTTTCCTTCATGTGCAGGAGCTTTTTATTCTGATGCAGTCCCAATAGTTACTTTTGCTTTTGTTTCCCTTGCCTCAGGAGACATATCTACAAAAATGTTGCTGTGGTTGGTGTCAGAGAAATTACTGCCTGGGTTCTCTTCTAGGATATTTATGGCTTCAGTTCTCACATTTAGATCTTTAATTCATTTTGATTTTATGTTTGTGTATGTTAGAAAGTGGTGCAGTTTCATTCTTTTGCATGTTGCTGTCCAGTTTTCCTGACACAATTTATTAAAGATACTGTCTTCCCCATTGTATATAGAATATATATATGTATATGTATATGTGGGTGTGTGTGTATACATTCTAGCTTCCAGTTAGATACAACATATTGTATATCTACACTAGGGAGCAGACAATGGGATGGGATGCAACATAATTCTCTGTTTCTCAATGGGCCTAGTTCAAATGGATTAATCAATTACATTTTCTAATCCATTCCATCGACCATGTAATCCATGATAATTTGTCCAAGAAGTTATGGCAACAGATTTGCTGACAGTCTTAGTTTTAAGTGTTTTTTTTTCTCTCTTTATGTTTTGCCTTTTTTTGAATTATAACAATTATATTATTGAGAAATCTGGAGATATTTCAATGGAATGCTAGTAGATGGCATTTTAAAATCAGAAATATCTTGTGAGATTTCAAAAAATAACTGGGGTCTCCCTTCCCCAACAAGTTCAAAGCAAATAACCCAGTCCCATGCATGTATGTACATTTCATTTTTAAATATATATTATAACATAATAATAATATAATATACTTTTGTGACTCTTCCTGCAAATTTAGAATCCCACTTGACTTAAAATGTATAGTACCAGGGCAGTTTTTAAATGTTTGTCATGTCCTTTTAAAATGTTTTAAAATTTATATGCTGATACCAGTTAAGATGACTCTTTAAAGTCTTTCTACTAACAATCTGTAGCAGATTTTCTAAAGATAATTGAATGAAAATATATACTGCTCTTTTTCTTCTATTCCTCTAAAAGAACATTGGTTACATGATTGGACTATAACCAAGGAAACCAGCAGTCATAAAGCAGTCACAAATTGTAACAGTAGACTTAATATCTAGGAGGAAATAAATGTACAAAGTGAAAGTGTACAAAGAGAAAATATGTGCCAAAAGAGGACATAAATGTACACACAGAGTATCTAGAAGGAAAAGAAAGAAATTGACAGGGTGCAAGGAGCTCTAGCTTTGGAGTCTGAAGACCTGAACTCTTACATTTGTGTCTCTTTGTAATTAGGTACACTGAATGAGCCATTTAATCTCTCTGACCCTCACTTTCTCAATCCTTGAAATGAGTTCATTACAATATTTATCCCTACCAGTTATCACAATGAAAATATATCATAAAATGACTTATAATTAAATGTTATAAAAATAATGTCAAAATGAAATATAATACAATAATATGGATGAATCTTGAAATTGGAATAAGCTAGACACAGAAGGACAAATGTATGATTCAATTTTTTTTAAGTTTTTATTTAAATTCCAGTTAGTTAACATACAGTATAATACTAGTTTCAGGTGTACAATATAGTGATTCAGTAATTTCATACATCACCCATTGCTCATCACAAGTGCACTCCTTAAACTGCATCATCTATTTCACCCCTCCCCCTCCCCACCTCCCCTCTGGTATCCATCAGTTGGTTCTCTATAGTTAAGAGTCCATTTCTTGGTTTGCCTCTCTCCCTTTCTCTTTTTCCCTTATGCTCATTTGTTTTGTTTCTTAAATTCCACATAGGAGTGAAATCATATGGTATTTGTCTTTCTCTGACTGACTTATTTTGCTTAGCATAATACTCTCTAGATCCATCCATGGTTGCAAATGGCAAGATTTCATTTTTTTATGGCTGAGTAATATTTCATCGTATGTATATATACCACAATTTTTTTATCCATTCATCAGTCAGTGGATACGTGGGTACATTTCCATAATTTGGCTATTGTAGATAATGCTACTATAAATATTGCGGTGCATGTATCTCTTTGAATTAGTATTTTCGTATTCTTTGGGTAAATATCTAGTAGTGCAATTACTGGATCATAGGGTAATTCTATTGTTAGCTTTTGAGGAACCTCCATTGGCTGCACCAGTTTGCCTTCCCACCAACAGTGCAAGAGGGTTCCCCTTTCTCCACATCCTCTCCAGCACCTATTATTTCTTGTGTTGTAGATTTTAGCCATTATGACATGTGTGAGGTGATATCTCGTTGTAGTTTTGATTTGCATTTCCCTGATGATAAGCCATGTTGAGCATCTTTTCACAGGTCTGTTGGCCATCTGTATGTCTTCTTTGGAAAAATGTCTATTCATGTCCTCTGCCTTTTTTTTTCTTTTTAGATTTATTTATTTGTTTGTGAGAGAAAGAGAGAGCATGAATGGGAGGGGTGGAGGGGGAGGGAGAGAGAATCTGAAGCAGACTCTGTGCTGAGCAGTGTGGGGCTCAATCTCACAACCCTGGGATTATGACCTGAGCCAAAACCAAGGGTCAGGTGCTTAGCCAACTGCACTACCCAGGCACCCTGCCCATTTTGTAATTGTAATATTTCTTGGGGGGTGTTGAGTTTTATAAGTTCTTTACAGATTTTGGATACTAATCCTTTATCAGATATGTCATTTGCAAATATATTCTCCTATTCTGTAGGTTGCCTTTTAGTTTTGTTGCTTATTTCCTTCACTCTGCAGAAGCTTTTTATTTTGATGTAGTCCTAATAGTTTATTTTTACTTTTGTCTCCCTCACCTCTGGAGACATATCTAGAAAGAAGTTGCTATGGCTAATGTCAGAGAAATTACTGCCTGTGTTTTCTTTTAGGATTTTGATGGTTTCCTTTCTCATATTTAGGTCTTTCATCCATTTTGAATTTATTTTTATGTATGGTGTTAGAAGGTGGTGCAGTTTCATTCTTTTGCATATTGCTGTCCAGTTTTCCCAACACCATTTGTTGAAGACATTCTTTTTCCCATAGGGTATTCTTTCCTGCTTTGTTGAGGATGAACTGACCATATAATTGTGGATTCATTTTTGGGTTTTCTATTCCATTCTGTTGACCTACATGTCTATATTTGTGGTAGTACCATACTGTTTTGATTACTCCAGCTTTGTAATATAACTTAAGGTCTGGAATTGTGATGTCTGCAGTTTTGTTTTTCTTTTTGAATGTTGCTTTGGCTATTTGGGGTCTTCTGTGGTTCCATTTTAGGATTTGTTTGTTCTAGCTCTGTGAAAAATGCCATTGGTATTTTGATAGAGATTGTATTAAATGTGTAGATTGCTTTGGATGATATAGACATTTTAACTGTTTGTTCTTCCAATCCATGAGTATGAAATGTCTTTCCATTTATTTGTGTCACCTTCAATTTATTTCATCACTGTTTTATAGTTTTCAGAGTACAGGGCTTTCATGTCTTTGGTTAGGTTTATTCCTAAGTATCTTACTGTTTTTGGTGCAATTGTAAATGGGATTGTTTTCTTAATTTCATTATTAGTGCATAGAAATGCAACGTATTTCTGCACATTGATTTTGGTATCCTGAAACTTTACTGAATTCGTTTATCTTTCTAGCAGTTTTTTGGTGGAGTCTTTCAGGCTTTCTCTATATAGTATCCTGTCATCTACAAATAGTGAAAGTTTTACTTCTTCCTCACCAATTTGGATACCTTTTATTTCTTTTTGTTGTCTGATTGCTGTGGTTAAGACTTTCAGTACTATATTGAATAAAAGTGGTGAGAGTGGACAACCCTGTCTTATTCCTGATTATAGAGGATAAGCTCTGTTTTTCCCCATTTAGGATGATATTAACTGTAGGTTTTTCATATATGGCCTTTAATATGTTGAGGTATGTTCTCTCTAAACCTGCTTTGTTGAGGGTTTTTAATCATGAATGGTTGCTGTACTTTGTCAAATGCTTTTTTTGCATCTATTGGAATGATCATATTGTTCTTATCCTTTCTTTTATTAATGTGGTGTATCATGTTGATTGATTTATGAAAACTGAACCACATTGCAACCCCAGAATAAATCCCACTTGATCATGGTGAATGATTTTTTTAATGTATTGTTGGATTTGGTTTGTTAGTATTTTATTGAGAATTTTTGTATCAGGGATATTGGCCTGTGGTTCTCTTTTTTAGTGGTGTCTTTATCTGGTTTTGGTATCAGGGTAATGCTGGCCTCATAGAATGAATTTGGAAGTTTTCCTTCTTTTTCTATTTTTTGTAATAGTTTGAGAAGAATAGGTATTAACTCTTCCTTAAATGTTTGGTAGAATTCACCCGTGAAGCCATCTGGTGCTGGACTTCTGGGACCTCTTGGGAGTTTTTTGATTATTGATTCAGTTTACTTGCTGGTTATTGGTCTGTTCAAGTTTTATCTTTCTTCCTGTTTCAGTTTTGTTAATTTATATGTTTCTAGGAATTTATCCATTTCATCTAATTTGTCGAATTTGTTGGCATACAGCTTTTTATAATGTTCTCTTATAATTATTTGTATTTCTGTGGTGTTGGTTGTTATTTCTCCTCTCTCATTTGTGATTTTATTTATTTGGGTCCTTTCTATTTTCTTTTTTTTTTTTAAAGATTTTTATTTATTTATTTGACAGAGAGAGAGATAGCGAGAGCAGGAACACAAGCAGGGGGAGTGGGAGAGGGAGAAGCAGGCTTCCCGCCGAGCAAGGAGCCCGATGTGGGACTCGATCCCAGGACCCTGGGATCATGACCTGAGCCGAAGGCAGACGCTTAACAACTGAGCCACCCAGGCGCCCTCTATTTTCTTTTGATAAGTCTATCAAATTTGTTAAGTTTATCAATTTTATTAATTAAAAAAAAACCAACCAGCTCCTGGTTTCATTGATCTGTCTATTGGTTTTTTTGTTTGTTTGTTTCTATAAGTATGATTCCACTTGTTTGAAATATCTAGAATAGGCAAAGTGATAGGGACAGAAAGTAGATTAGGGTTTACTAGGTCTTGGGGGAGAAGGAAATGGAGAGCAATAGCTTAATGTTTATAAAGCCTCTGGTGTGATTGAAAAAAAATGGAAATAGAAACTAGTGATGGTTACACAACACTGAATGTAGTTAATGTCATTCAATGTTATACTTAAAAATAGTTAAAATGGAAATGTTTATGTTACATCTATTTTAACATAATTTTAACTGTTAGGTTTAATTTTGTTATTTTATGTGTACTCTTTAAACCAACTGTGATACAACCTTGTTTGAAAACTAATTGTTAGGGGTGGCTGGGTTGCTCAGTTGGTTAAGTGTCTGCCTTTGGCTCAGGTCATAATTTCAGGGTCCTGGGATCAAGCCCCGCATCGGGCTCTCTGCTCTGTGGGGAGTCTGCTTCTCCCTCTCTCTTTGCCCTCCCCCCGCCACCAGCTCATGTTCTCTTTCTCTCTCTCAAATAAATAAATAAAACATTTTTAAAAAACCCTAATTGTTAAATTTAGACTGGCATTACAGAGATTGTGTGACTTGTTCCACTAAGCATAATGCCTCCTAAATTAGTACCTCCATTTCTACATCTAATTGGTGATTTTAACTCCTTAAAAAAGGTATAAACTGAATGTGCATCTGCTGGGTGGGGCTCTTGGGGCAAGTGTTGCTGGTGATGACTAATTGCATCATGAAATTCAAGGAAAAAGAAGAGGCAGGAAAAGCAATGGGAACACTAATCTGTGATTCTAGCTTTCATATATTCCATCTGTTCAGAGAGTTAAAGAGGCTGTGAAGGCTCTAAGCTTCTCTAGATCAAGCCTGCTAGGTACCAACAATTACACGTACTACCTCCTAATAGAATTTAAGAAAGCAGGATCTCTCTATGAAAAACACAGATAAATATATATGTATATGTATATGTGTATATATATATATATATACACACACACACACACACATATATAACAACAGATGGTAATGAAGATATGATAAGCCACAAAGGAAAGGGATGTAGCAATATAAGGAAGTTTATCAAGAACACTTAAAATGTGGTAACAATATTTACATCCTAATAGATGCAGTAAAGAGCAGAATTGACATTGTGGAAAATGAATCAGTGATGCAGAGAACAAACTTGAGCATTTCGCCCAAAGAGCAGAAGAGATAATAAAGTGATAAGAATGCTGAGTTAGGAAAAAAAAATGGTGAGTTAAAACAGTATAGATTGGCAGACAAAAGGTAGACTCAATCTAAAGATTTAGTTTCCCTAAGGAAGATAGTAGAACAATTGTAATGGTAAAAATAAGAAATATTATAACCAAATAATATTTCTAGGAACTGAAATAATTCCTAATTATGGAGTTCAACAAATCTCATTTTATTTTGGATGAAATAAAAGAAAAGAAAGCACATCAAGATACATCCAGATAAAAATTTTTTGAAATATCTTGATAAGGGAAATTTGCTGTAATAATATAAATAGAAGGGAAGAAATTCAGGCTGATTTTGAACATTTCCTCCATAACACTAAGTCCTAAGACACAAAGCAAAGATTATATAAATTTAAGGAAAAATAGTGTGCTTTAAAATTGAAAACACAAAATGAGATAATTTATTTGTAGTGTAAATAGAAGGACTTTTTCAATTGCGTGAGGCTGAGAGTTTAGATATTACTTAGGCACTCTGATTTAAAACGTTATTTGATATTGTAGTTCAGATGACTGAGAAAGAACCAAAACAAAAACCCAATAAAAAGGAAGTCAGGGTATAAAGGAATTAAGGAACATTAAATTAGTTAAAATACAGATTTCTGGGTATTTTTTATACACTTAACTTGTACATGAATAAAAACAATTATTATCAAAAGAGAAACTTTATAATGTAAGTATTAAATATTAAAAGTTGAAGTCTAAAATCTTAGGTTATATTTAAAAAGTTGAGAGACAGGGTAGTTAGTGTATAAGGTGGGCAGTAAAAGATGTGTAGGGAAGAATTACTCAGGACTCTGCATCTGATTTTGCTCATTCAGGAAATACATGTTGAAGAATGTTTTCAGAAAATTCAAAAAGAATTATTAGTAAAACCAAAAAAGAAATAATTATGTTCCAACACACCGGAAAATATTAGAAAAAACGCAAGATGATCGCACTTTGTACTAAGAAATGAGTTCACAAGGAGAAAGAAAGATATCAAATATTAAGAGCAGTTGTCTCTGTGAGCCTCTTATCTTTACTTTCCTTTTCTTTAAACTTTTCATATTTTCTATATTTTATTCAAGAGCATTTATTACATTTGTAATTAGAAAAGTCAATAAACAATATTTGAAATGTTTTTAAAAGGCAGCCAAAGAGAAAGGAAGAACTTTCTAAGCAGAGGGCATGAGTCAAGAAGAGCTTGGTCTATTCAAGAATCTGCACAAAAGCTGGTGTGTTCCAGAAGAAAGCTGGAGAGAATGTCCCCAAAAGAGGCCATGGGGCCACAACCAGATCACATAAGACCTCGAAGGCCACACTGAAGATTTTGCTTTTGGTGTTAAAAAAAAAAAAAGCCATTGAAAATGCACAATGAGATTTGTGTTTTAAAAAGATCATTATTCCATTGTTTGCCCTTGGTTCAGAAATACCAGGTTTGTGTCAATTAGGGTGCTGATTATTTCTTTCTTGACCATGTAGATCCATCTTTAAAAAGCAGCCAAAGGAGTACTATGGTGACTCTGATCCCCAGAAAATAAAGGACTTAGTAATACGTGTGTGTGTGTGTGCGTGCACATGTGTGGTGAAGCATGTGGGAGGGGAGGTAGTACTGAATGTTTAAAAGACAAGACTTGAAACGAATTTGTAAAATATTCGATAGCAAACATTTTTTCTACAGAATGTTCATATTCCCTAACTGTAAATTCCAAAGACATTATTTCACCTCCCTACTCCTATCGTTTTTTGGTTTTTTTTTAAATGACTATTTGCATCAGAGTTATGTAGATTACAATCCTATGGCCTGATCATTTGGAGTAGTTTATTTATTTCTGTAATGACAACCTTTTTGTGGGCTCTTCATCTTCAGAGCCACAAATAGTGGGATGACTTGGATGAGCATACTGAAATGGAACAGAGAAAGCAACAGAAAAGCACAGCTCTTACATGTCTTCTGGGCACCTTGTTTTCACTCTGGTATGTTTGGGGTTCTGGGGTGTTATCCTCAGAGGTGAATAATTTATAAGATCAAATGGATTACTTTCTATGTCTTACTCTCTTTGGTTTCATTTTCTCTTGTATTCCAAAAATAGTTTGTAGGTAAATCATCATTTCCATGGCTAAACTATAGCAAATTGCCACCAAGGCCCATTCCTACCACTGGCAGCATAGCCCCAGGGTTTCACAACTCAATCAGCTATCTCTAAATCAACAGAACTCAGTTCCAGAGGAGAGTGATCTGGGAAGCTTTTCTTTTCAATTCTTTCATATGTTTTGTTTTAGCTTAATGTGTTTGTCTGGATACTTAGACACCATGGTGATAGGCGTCATAGAAATAAATAGAAATAGACAGAAAAGAGCTAAAAAATAAAATGAAAACTTGGGAAGACTAGAAATGACATTTGTATCTGAGCACTCTTTTTTTTTTTTTTTTTTTTTTTTTTTCAGAACTCAGTGAGGGGGAAATTAAAAAGGGACTTTGTGTCAGACGAGTTAGTGAATAATTTTTCTAACAGTGTTATTTTGCTGACACTAGACTAAGGGAGCTCATTAGCATGCTGAGACTATTTAACTCTAAAAAATAGTCCTTTAGCTTTTGCTTTGCTGGATATTCCTTCTATCTCAGCTCAGCTCAGCATTAAAATAGTGGTAAGCCAGTAAAAATTGGGCAGTGTGATATGGTGGAAACAGAAGAGTCTTTGGAGTTAGAAAGAGAGTAATGTTTGGATTTTGGCACCAACCTTTATTACCTAGGTTATTAATCTTCCATTAGGCTTAACCTTCTTATCTCTAAAATGTTCATATTAATTCCTAACTCAAACATTTGTGGCAGGTCAAAACAACCGAATTAAAGCTTGTATCGTAGTGCCGGGTACATAAAAGTTGCTTAGTAAGTGTCCATTGTGTTTCCCATTGTCTACATTCTTATAAGTTGTTTGGTTTTGTTTAGTAAAATGAGTGTCCAGGAAGAAGGAATAAGACACCCTACCTACTTTGTGTCTGCTGAATGATGGTTGCCTTACAAATGTAAGAATTACTTTTGTTTGTTACCCTGTCCACCGACTCTCAAAGGCCAAAACCAAGGACAGGCCAGTTTCCACGCTAAGAGGCCGAAGTGAGAATCTTTCCATCTGATTTTCACAGATGCAGCCTGGCATGTCTGTATGAAATACATAATTAGAACTGAGGCATTGGATCAGTTAGCTTGGGGAAAAGCAGCATTCAAGAGCTCAGAAATAAAAGAGCCACACTATGCACTCCAGTAAAACAAAAATAATAGATATGCCTGGAGAAGATCCAGTTGAAGGTTTAGACCTGACATTTGAGGCAGGGGGTGGCTATGTGTTTCCCCTTCATGTTTAACATGAGTCCAGAACTGTATGGCATTGCCTGATTTTGTGGTTGTAGAGATAACCAATAAAATATTAAACTGTTTTCATTATTCTAGTTCTAAGTGACACTGAATCCCTGCAGAATGGCAAGTAATAAACTTATTTCTTCTTTCTTATTAGTCTACGAGTGCTCTCACTGGCCATGGTGGGAGAGTTTCTAAGGAAGGTTCAGAAAGCCCACAGCAATATAGCTCTGTCTCTCTCCCTAGCCAGTACACTAGAAAGAGTCTTTCATTTTGTGTCAGTGTCTTCTGACTGCTGTGATTTACTCAAAAAAATATGGAAGAGGGTTTTTTTTTCCTGACATTATTACAAATGATTTAAATTGATAAAACTCTAGATTTCTTGGGGGCAATATGACAAATGGAGCTTGAACCTCCTTGTAGATGCTAAGCTTATTCCCAAGAAGTTAGAATCAATTCAGAATCCCGCATGGTACAGAAGTAGTTTTCATTGCTTTTTTTTTCTTTATACTTCTTACATCTCTTGAGCATCCTGTATCACTGCATTTCCTAATATTTTTGTTGAGAAAGCAAACAAATTTAGATGTCCTATTTTAGCTTTGTACATAAACTTAAATCTAAATCCTCAAATATCATGTCTTCTTATTCCTAATCAAAATAAAGCTCTGGGAGTAATTGGTGGGAACAACATGCAAGCAAATGGAATGTCAGAAAAGTCTTTTCTGTAAGCTTGGGCTGATGCCGTTAGCCCCAGGGAAGAAGTAGCCTATTCCAGAATGAGAAGGCATGCGGCCATACAGATTCCTGGTACTGATGTCCAAAACCAAACTGAATGCATAATGACAACAGTTTGCATCTTTGGATGAGCTAAGGCTGCTTTCTAAACATTAGGCAAATTCTCTTGGTTGAAAAGGAAGAATCCAACTTGGGAGAACTCCATCAGTCAACTTACATGTACCGACTGCCTACAATGCAATTTTTTGTGCTGTTCTCAGAATGTGGAGGTTGTCAAAGGAAAATAGCATGGTTTTGCCCAAAGCAACTTACACTAGTTAGGAAAACAGAACAAATATCCATGAAAAATTAGAGAATAATCACATGCTAATGTATGTGCTGCTGACTTTAAGTGTAATAGGAATTCTTAGAAGGGGAGGATCAATGTGTGCAGAAAGAATTGGAAAAATTTTCTTGGAAAAGATTGGAGCTGAGATTTTAAGAAGGGGTATGGAAGAGGAAACACATCACAGACCTAGGAAACAGTATGTACTCCCGTTGGGCTATAATGCATGTGGCAGAGAGGGGCCAGTGAAATGTATGGCAGGAAGGAGTTGAAATAAAGATGAAAATGTAAGGTGGGATCAGACTATTTGGATTTGATGTGGCAAGAGAAAGAAAGCTACTAAATGGTTTTGAGCTGAGGAGTGACCTGATGAAAATTGTACTCTTTTGAAAATATTTTCTAGTAACTGAGTCTAGAATGAAGTTAAGTTGACATTGATCTCTAAGAGACTTTTAATAAAGATGAAACTAGTCCTCTAAAAGTAAGCAAACTGGGGTGCCTCGGTGGCTCAGTCAGTTAAGCATCTGCCTTCAGCTCAGGTCATGATCCCAGGGTCCTGGGATTGAGCCCCACATCGGGCTCCCTGCTCAGTGGGGAGTCTGCTTCTCCCTCTTCCTCTGCCTCATCCCTGGCTTGAGCATTCTCATTCATTCTCTCTCTCTCTCAAATAAATAAATAAAATCTTAAAAAAAAAAAAGTGAACTGGTGGGAAGGGGTAAAGATTCATATATTTGAACTTGATTATCAAAGCCGTGGTTCCTCTGGGGTCAGAAAAACATCATAGTGGTTAGTATCAGAAGCTCTGAATAGTTTAGGCTTAGTTTTGATCCCTGGCTCCGTACTTCATATATGTTTGGCCTTGTCTGAGTAACATAACTTCTCTAACCAGGTTCCTTACTACTTGTGGTAGGTAGAATTAGAAGATGATCCTCAATGACCCTTACCCTTCTATAGTTTTTTCCTGTTGAGTGTAGACAGAACCTGTGAATAGAATGAGGAATCATTCCCTTGATTATGTTACATTGCATGGCAAAGGAAATTTTACAGATGTAATTAAGGTTATTGATCAGTTGACCTTGAGTTAATCAAAAGTGAAATTATGCAGATGGACTAGACCTAATCATCTTAACTCTTTAAGTATGGAGTTAGAGGTCAGAGACAGAGAAATCAGAGAGATTGAAATTGCCAGAGGGTTTCTCTTGCTGGCCTCCATGAGTTCTACAGTTTCAAGGACATGAGCTTGGAAGAGGACCTTGAGCCTTAGATGAGACCACAGTTCATGCTGATAACTTGACTGCAGCCTTAGGAGACATTGAGAACAGAATTCAGCCACACTCTGCCCAGAATTCTGACTTACTTAGTAGGTGTTGTTTTAAGCCACTGAGTTTGTGGCAATTTGTTATACAGCAATAGAACATCAATGCACTGGTGAACACGGATAATGAGAATACTCAGTCATGTTGAGAGAATTCAATGAAATAATAGTGATACTGAATGTAAAATGTTTAGTGCTGTGCCTGGCATGTAGTAGGTGTACATTAAATATTAGTTATTATTATTAATCTTATTTTTATCATTAATTTATGAGTGTCAATGGGATTAGCAGAAATGAGTTCTAAAATTAATAGTTATCTTAAAGGAATGAGTGACAGTCAGTATGTAGATAGTAATGATAGTGTTTCTGAGCTCCTTGAGTGCATCTGCTGGTGAGATTGATTAACCAGTTCTCTTCCTCATGCTAACAACATGTTAATTATTCCACTTGGTAAACTCTAGCTGATTGTTATAGTTGAAATAATAGAGCATAATCCTGACTGCATTAAAATCACACATCCATAGGCCTAATGTATTTGGCATCATCAAGAATCAATCACTGGAACTAGCTATTAATACAAGTTGTTAATACATGGCATTAGCAATCCTGCATGTCAAACAACATGTACAGGGGTACTATCCATGTACTAAGGAGTGTTACTCAAAATATTTAGCAACTGGTATAACACAGGCATTGTGGACAACCAGCATGGCTACACTGTAAAACTAAATATCAACTCTGAATACACCATAAAATCATAATTTGTTGCATTCAGCATTCAGTGACAATGGGTCTCCCTTCTGGATCAGCCACCATGCTGGATGATGGGTGCTCAAGATGGACTCCCATTATTAAGGAGTTTACAGTCTATTAGAAGAAGAAGAAAGGAAAAAAAGTCATTGATGACAATACAGTGATAAGTCATACAGTACAAGCACACACTGGAAGTTCCAGGCTCAGACAGCAAAGGTCCAGAAAAGAAGCCCCTTAGCTCAGCCTTAGCTGGAGACATAAAACGAAGTGCTGCTTGGAACTTGAATTCAGTCTTGCATCTAGAGGAGTGAGAATTACTCAGACTTTGTTGGAGGGAAGGGTATTCCATACAGAGGGGACAGCCTGAGTTATTTGGCATGAGTGAGAATGGTATACTTGGAAAACTTTTGTAGAGGATGGCTGGAGTGAAAATCATAGAGGCCACATTAAGGAGTATGTTTTTATCTGATGATGTGGGGAATATTTTAAATATGGTTTAGACAAGTGAAGATTTTTATTTTCCAAAACAAAGGTAGCAGTAATGTGAATAGTAGTTTAGAGACAGGCAAAATCGAAAGCAGAAATGCCAGTTAGGGTGACACTGTGGTGACACACAGGGGAGCAATGATGGCTTGAATCAAGAAAATCCTCATGGGAATGTAAAAAAAAAAATAGAGGATAGTTCAAAGAATTACTTGGAAATAGAACCACATGGAGTTAGTGATTTCTTAGATGTAGAGGTAGAAGGCATACAGAAATTAGGATGACTTTCATTTTTGGGTGTTGGTTATTTGTGTGGACAGTTGTACTATTTACCAAGAGAGACAGTTCAGGAAAAAGGAGAGACTGAGGAGGGGCATACCAAATTTCAGGTGCCAATGGTCAGCCAGGTGGAGATGTCCATGGAGTAACTGTAAGTATTGGCCTGGAATGCAAGTATAGTCAAGGGTATAGATTCAGGAGTGCAAAACACATTTGATAATTGCCTACCTAGCATTAATTGCCCCTTCCTCCCTTTGTAGCAATACTCAAGCTTTATTTCAGGTGGCCACCCCTTCCTCACTCAGTCCATGTTTTTGGAGGAAGTTGACACTACTTCATTCTCTAGGAGTGGGACCTGATTAATCTAAACCAATCTGGCACATTCTATGAAGACTATTCTATTGCTGTCTTTCCCTTCCTCCCTCCTTCCGTCTCTCCTTTCCTTCCTTCCTTCTTTCCTCTCTCCTTCTCCTTCTCAAGTCTTTTGTTCTTTCATCCCTTCTTTCTTTTCTTTCTTCTCACAATCCTTGATATTCTAACTGGTACAAAGAGTTGTTAAGAATTGTGAAGGGTCTGATATTTTATTCTACTTTCAAATTAACCAGTTAGCTTGCCACAGTTTCATGGATCATGGATGATGATAAGAAGATATGAAACTCTTGGATCCAAATGAAGGACAGTTCATTACTCACAGCAGTAGCAGTAGCCAGAGAATCATCATGGTATGTACTGCTTCCCATAGTTCCGATTTCCACAGGGTGATTTGAAGATGTCACCTATTTCTCCATGGGTTGCATTATAGGAGTGGAAATCTGAGCTTAGGAAGCCCCAACCTTTCATAACAAGCAATAAGCATGGCTGCCTTTTTTCAGGAGACACTATGTGTATGTTTCAAGGCTGTTCTCGATTAAGATGATAGTTTCAGACAAAGGATAGTCAATGCCTTACTTCACAGGACATTAAAAAATGAGAGACCCATGGAGAATGTTCTTTCAATAGGAATCATCAGCATTGAGATGATATAACAGGTTGTGTATAGAGTATATACATGGTCTAGGAAATGAAACCCAAGAGCCAGTAGCATTTTAGGAGTAGATAGATAAAGAGGTGCCTATTAGGAAAACTGAGAAGGGGCAGCCAGAGAGGAAGGAGGAAAGCCAGAAACCAGTGGAGAAACCAGTGGTTTCATGAGGCAGGAATGGGTGTCAGTGCCAAATGTTACAGAGAGGCCAAGTAAGATGTACCAGTTGGTTTTGGCAGTTAGAAAAATGACTTCAGCAAGTGGGGGTAGAGTTCAGATTGCAAGGAGTTGAGAAATGAGGAGGTGGAGGCAGTGAGAAGAGAAGCTACTTTCAGTAAGTTTGGCTTATTGAGAGGCTGACACTCTGCCAGGCACATTAAAGGAAAGATGGCAACATAGGGGTTAGTTTTCTTCCCAAGGTTTTCCCTTTATGAGAGAAAACACATCATGACTCTGTACACATGGCTGTAAGTGTCATCTATATGGATGCATAACACAACACTCCATCAAGGCAAACATATGTTTCGCACTCCTCGGCATTCAGGTACAGAATGACAATACGAGGCAGAACACAGAAATTATTTCCTATCATTTGGATACAGTCTCGGTTGTGGAAAGTGTGTGGGGCTGTGGGGTCTAACTGACTTACGTTCAGATATAGATTCCATACATTATTAGCTGTGGGATTGTTAGCCTGGACCTAAATTTCTTCATCGCTAAAACAGAGCTAGTAATAAATAAATGTGGGGTTGTTAAGATCATGTAAAGCACTGAGCACTGGGCCTGCCACATTCGTAGTAATTATTTTTAAAAAGTGGAACCCCTTAAACTACTTTGAGGACAAGGACTAACAATGCAGTAGAATTAGTTAGAGTAGCTGTTGTAGAGGCACTAGTGAGAGTTTGGGACTTGAGATTTAACTCTCGTGCTGCCATTTTCCCCCAGGCAGAACGTAAGGGAGGGAAAAACAAATCTCCTTCCCACTGGTTTCTCTATATCATTACCACCCTCAGGCCAGCTTGTGAACCAGTCCTGCCAAGGCTTGGTTATCAGTTATTTAAGCTTTAGCTTTCACAATAAAATTATTTCATGTTTTATTTATTTATTTAAGATTTTATTTATTTATTTGACAGATAGAGACATAGCGAGAGAGGGAATACAAGCAGGGGGAGTGGGAGAGGGAGAAGCAGGCTTCCCGCTGAGCAGGGAGCCCGATGCGGGGCTCGATCCCAGGACCCTGGGACCATGACCTGAGCTGAAGGCGGACTCTTAACGACTGAGCCACCCAGGCGCCCCACATTATTTCATCTTTTAAATTCATTAGACAAACTCTAGTCTTTTTTTTTTTTTTCACCTTGGATAAATCATCATTCAGAGAAAACATTTGTAGCTCTATTACTGGAAGTATAATAGTTATGCTTGCTCTGCTAGTTTTATATTCCTGCAATGTATTTTTTCTTTTTTTTTCCCCTCAGTGCGAGGATGGGAGCCAAATTGACAATTTAGAGGCCTTCTGTAGGCACTGGATTCGTTTTTTACTATTTAACATATAAAAGTGATTTTATTAAATTGACATTAAACGTATTGTTATGGGGTATTTATGACATCTCATTTAAAGAATTGCTGTGGATCCTTTAGAGGGTGCTGATTTGCAACCGGCAGTCTGTGTCATGAATGTGACCTCCAGTCTGGTACTGAGCAACTAATTAAACTACAAAGACAAATACGAGGCTTTTACATTTTTAATTTAAAAGCTTCTAAATATAATTGTTGCTGCACTGCTATCAAAGTGTGGTACAACAGTCTGCATCTTAAACCTCTAAATCTCATTGTCATAATTAATTTTGTAAATAAAAAGGTCTGTGCTGGGGGTAGGATATACATTATTTGTTTTTTAACACAAGAATGGTACTGGTGGGCACCTGGGTGGCTCAGTTGGTTAAGCGACTGCCTTCGGCTCAGGTCATGATCCTGGAGTCCCGGGATCGAGTCCCGCATCGGGCTCCCTGCTCGGCGGGGAGTCTGCTTCTCCCTCTGACCCTCCCCCCCTCATGTGCTCTCTCTCTCTCATTCTCTCTCTCAAATAAATAAATAAAATATTAAAAAAAAAAAAAAGAATGGTACTGGTTGTCTCTGCAATTCAGTAATGTTTTAGTGTGATTTTTCAGATGAATTATTAATTTACTTATGTCAGTAATTTTGTCCAAATATGATTTAGACTTTAAAAAGTTTAATTTGGAGTACTTTGCCAGCTATAATTTAACATCCCTTTTTATTTCTGCCTTATAATCTTTAAAGATGATAAAATTAGAATTTGTGCAGGCTTGAGTCTTACTGAGTTATTTGTGGATGCTCTGTTATTCATCAATCTGAATGCATCATTTCTTTCAGGCCACTATTTCATTCGAGAGGAATCATGAGTGAGGTATTAGCAATCATGTCTTCAAAGCCTGGCAGCTTCCTCAGTTTGTATATGCTCTTGCTAGTCCCTTAGACTCTGAGCTATGAAAAGGGGGCTATGGTTCCATCTCTACCTACTAGAAGTGCTATAGTTAGTATCAGAACCAAGGCCTGCCGTAACAGAGAGGAAGGAGGGTGAACACCTAATCCAATGGCTTAGTATATCTTACAGATTGGTAAACTGGCGTCCAGAAGCAATGAATCACCCATGCCCTCCCTTAGGGCAGAAAAAGATTTGCTAATGTATTTGGACTCCAAGTTCAGTACAAATGCTCTTATACTAAAGATATCTGTGCAATATCTGAGGGTATATTGAAATCACAGCACAGTATGTCTTTGAAAAACAACGGGGGAGTAATTAAATCATCTAGAATTTTTGTCATCTTCTTTGCTCTAACATTGGGTATTTAGAAACACTGAGTTTTTAATTTATTCTTCATTTGGATGTTTGCTGTCACTTAAAATCAGTGTATGGTATATAAAGGGACAAATAATAAAGTGTTTAATAAACTAATAACCAGAGCAAGTAAATCAGGATGACGTCTTTATTGGGTTTTAAAAATCCCATTAACATGATCGAAGTTTTAAATAACCCTCTTAAAACTTAGTTCATTTCTTAACACTAAGGCTGTTTTTGAAGAAAAGAAATTCCCTCAAGTTCTCCACAACATATACCGCAAAGATCTTTTAAGACTGATCAAGAGTTGATGAAGTAACATGTCCCAGATTCCAAGCCTTCCAATGATTGAGGTTCACATACTTTTCCTGAGAAAGCCCAATGTCAACATGACTGCATTTACAGACCCCATGATGTGTATACTATTTAGGAATTACTTATTTTAACACAGTGAATGGGCAACAGCAAGTTAAATATTAAACAATATTTAAATTAGAACATAAATATAACATGCATTATTCAGCACTAAGATAAGCTGATATTCAGATCAGACAGAAGGTCACTGCCCCTTGATGATCGTCCTCTCAAATTCAGGCAGTACAGTTCTTTATAATGAAGTCAACTCTTTGCAGAAGCAATTTGCATCCGGATAGGGAAAAGGGACACATCATCTGTTTTCAGCACAAGCACTTTGGCTGGTTTGATCCCTTTCAATGTGCAAGGTGATGATTAACCATGCTGCCTCTACATATGCATATTCAGAGTCGGGTTTTTTTCTGGGAATTTCCCTCACCAAGGGGACCACAGAGGCATCTCCCACTTGGCTCCCAAATCACGACCCCTCCACAGTGCCAGGGCAAATAGATCAGGAATTTGCTTCCTCTTATCTGACCTCTCATACTCTGCTTTGCCCCTGCTTGACTGGGAGTCAGAGCCCTAATCAAAATTAACAGCCTGTCCTGAAGTTGGGCATGTTGACACTGTTCAGCAGAGGTGGGAGCCCGGGAGGTACAATCTTCATGGCTTGCTGCTCACACGGTTTTCAATCAGTTTCTAAACATACCCCAGGTGCACAGTAGTTCCCCTCAGCTCTGATTGATTGCCATGCGTTTGTTTGCAGCTCTCAGTGCCCTACTTTGTAACAATACTAGCTGGAATGATTAAGGTGATTATTGCCAGTCTTTGTGACTTTAGTAGTTAGATTAACTTTAAGACATGGAATTAAGTTATTTTTCCTCAAGGGTGCTTAGGTAGATGGGTTTAAAAAAAATAAATTATAGGCTACAGAACTTTTGCTCTATAGCATGATATACTCAGTGAATTTGAATATTAGAGCCCAGGAGTGCCACCCCTAAAAATTGCAATACTTGCAGGAATCCCCAAAAGAAGGTGATATCGTACGGCCAGTCTCATGTCTTTGGAATTGTTTTTTCTCTCTCTTTCCTCCTACAGGAGCAATTATGTGAATTGCTTGTCCCCCAGGGCTAATATGAGAGGTGAATCACTTCTCGCTCTCCTTCTTCCCCACAGAGATGATGAAGCATTTGCCAACAGCCAGCTCTATTAAGCCCAGAAACTTTGGGGAACTTGCCAGTCTGACAGTATCTGCACTACCACTTCCTCTTAATTTGAATATTGATTGAAAAGATAAAGGCCAATAGATCACGAAGAGCTTACATTTATAAAGCATTTCTTTTCCAGTTTACAAAAGACTTTCATTTTGGTACTTTTTTTTTTTTTTTTTTTTGGTCAACTCACAATATCCCTATGGAATGGTTTGTTTATTTATTTATCAACAAATATTTACTTATTGAACTACTGAGCAGGAAGTTCAATATGCTCTGACTCAATATACCTAGCGGTATAGTCAATACCCTTATAGCATTTCAGTCTGGTAGGGAATAATGGTATTAATCAAAGAATTACACTTAAATAATGTGAACCGACTGTGAAGGGAACAGTCAGAAAATTGCACATCAAATGGTAAGGGGGGGATCACAGATAACCTGGAGGGAGCATGTCAAGGAAGAGAGAGAATACCAGATCCAAAGAGATTAAATATTGGGTGGAACATCACCATGGACTCCCTTCATTGATTCATAACCAGACTTCCCACACATGAAAAGCAAATAGAGAATATGACATGGTGATGGAGTTTCTTTCTTTTATGGTAATATATATTTTTTAAGATTTTATTTATTTATTTGAGATAGAGAATGAGACAGAGAGAGAGAGCATGAGAGGGGGGAGGATCAGAGGGAGAAGCAGACTCCCTGCTGAGCACGGAGCCCGATGTGGGACTCGATCCCAGGACTTCAGGATCATGACCTGAGCCGAAGGCGGTCGCTTAACCAACTGAGCCACCCAGGCACCCTATGGTAATATTTTTAATTGGTACAAATTGCTGAAGAAAAAAAGCATACCAATTCACAAAATAATCTGTAACGATGAATTTGTTGTAATGAGATTGCACCTTCAAGTTTTCCTTAGAAACTCAGAATGATGATTCAGAGAGGTAGTTTCATTTGGGTTGTGATTTAAGTGGAATTTTTTAAAGTATAGTGAAGTATCTTGAGTTATAGTGATATAATATGCAATTACATTTAGTGATAATGCTATTGTAGAAAATTTTCTCATAGTACTTTCTGTGTGTTTAGACTAATTCCAAAATCCACGCTGCAAATTACTGTGTACACAACCATTTCATAGTGAACTCATGAGGAAAATTTGAGAATTTAAAATTGTCTCAAGTGGAGGACCCAGAGCCCACACAGTTCCTTGATTTGTTCCCCTGATGTTTGCAGCCAACGTGTGTGTTTGTGTGTTGAAGTCTTTTCTGTCTGAAGCAGGAAGAAAGAGTCTAATGAACAAGAGTATAGGAACCTGACCGAGTGTATCTAAATCCTAGTCTCAGAGCTCTGGCTTTGTGAATCTGGACAAGTTTATTTATCTCTTTGATTCTGCATCTGTAAAAGTGTTAATCATTGGTTATTACAGTGATTAAGTAAACTTAGTTTATCCTACGTCTCAATGATTTAAAGATCAAAAGAGAAGGCATTTCCCCATACCATATCAGTTTTATAGTAACCCATTATGAATTTAGCATTCATTAATTTATCTAAACTATTTTTCATCAAGTCATTGGCTGAAATACCCTGGGACTAATGAGTCGTATAAAATCACCACTAGATGTGGCTTTTTTTCTGCCAGGCAACATTTTAAGAATAAAATTGTGTGCAAAGATAGATGAGGAGACAGTTGAGGGGTTAGATTGAGGAAGATGTAAGATGTAAGTAAGGCCCTTGGTCAGGGTCTTTCCTCCACCCTTGGAAGTCCTCAGGGCAGTTGTGATGGATCCTCTCCTTTGTCTCTCTCAGTAAGAGACAATAGGAATCTATGGAAAGAAGATGAGAGACTTTGAATGGTATTCTTATGAAAGACTAAGTCATAAGTGTCATACCTGATTTCATCCTATTTTCTCCCACCAGACCTTTTTCTGTTCACCTAAAGTGAGCCCTATCTCCATTATTTGCTCTGTCTCACACTGTATAAGTTAACTGATTATACCTTGCTTCGAAACCAAAGAACTCACATGTCCAAGGAATGGGATCCTGAGGCCATTCTCATCTTGAATTCCAATCTGTTAGAATTATAATGTCCCCTGATTTTCCTTTATTGCTGATGTTTAGCATCTTGGCTTTTTTAGCCCGAGTTGAAACGGTATAATGCAAGGGGCATTGGGTTTAGACCCAGAAGACAGTTTTGCTGGAATTACACTATGGGAAAATTATTTTACTTCTCTGTGTCCAGCTTTATTTCTTCTCAGTTTTAATGTCTTTTTTTTTTTTAAGTAAGCCCTATGACATCATAGGGGCTTGAACTCATGACCTTGGGATCAAAAGTTTCATGCTGTCCTGACTGAGCCAGCCAGGCACCCCCTTCTTTTCAGCTTTAATATGGAGATAATATTACGTCTCCTAAGACTGTCTTGAGGATTAAATGAGTGAGAGCTGTGCATGTGGAGGAAAACAGTAGACACTCCTGAGCATTTAACTGAATTTGAATTTTAAGTGACCTCCCAATAAACAGTCAGACTTTCCCAGGCTGACTACTCTGTATTCTCTCCTCTTACGAAATTTTGTGTTATTTCCCCTTAAAATCATCTTCTTAACCCTTATTAAATAATATTTTAAGATAACCTAAGTAAAAATGTTTTTAAAAGTCAGTCCAGAGGTGATTTTACTGAAATTCTGCCTCATCTCCTCATAATTCTAATTATTTTTTCCCCAAACATCTTTTTTTTTTAATAGCAGATTTTCAAGGCCATAAGTTTTCCATACAGAAACTAACCAATTATTTTTTTAACATAACCTTTCATAATAAACAAGGAGCTGGTAGAATTTCCCTTGGTTTGTAATGGGAAACTGCGAGCTGTCAAGATTTATAGTGGTAGATTGTTCCTATATGAGAGATGCTTATTTAAAAGTGGGATAATTCAGCAAGAATTTATACATCCACAAAAAGGTTGTCATATTTAAAATATCTGCTTTATAAAATCCTAACCTTATTCCAAACTGTATTGCTTTTAGATCTCTTCTGGATTTTTTTTTTCTTTTCAAAAAGAAAAGTTTTTAACCTGCACAAAAAAAAAAAAAATTATAATGCTTTATGGTCGCATGCCAGGTTTATTAAAACAAATAAGTGAGCAGTGTTACTCTGACAAACCATTTACTACCATTGACAGCCCTTGTTATGATTTTGACTATTCTAAAAGATCAAATTCAATTTCAAAAGACAATGGTTTGCCAATATTGACAGAATCCAAAAGGACGCGTAAGGGACAATACTAAAATGAACATTCCAAAACTATTTTGAGCAACGCCATCATTTGTGGAGTAAGTGCCTGGTTTCCAAATCAGACTACCCTGAAGTGGACAGCCCTCATGGGATTATATGAATCATGATGTTCTTGTTGTTTTATAAAAATTAATTGCTTCAAAGTCACAGCTCACATAATAGTTGATTTCTGATTTCATGAAAAAATTCAATCAGTCATGTAGTTGATCATTTTGGAGAACTGAGTTCCAAGGAGTCCTGAAGAATCCATCAAGCCTTATTCTCCAGAGTAGTTGGAGGTAGTGATGGGGAACTGGTATTGGGGAGGGCCTGTGGCATCTTCCCAATCAGATTTCACCAAAGCAGTTCCACTTTTACTTACTACTTAGTTTGACTTTTTGGGCCTCAGTAAGAAAATTTTCTGTTAATATAAAGTTTCATGCTGTAAAATTTGAAAAATGAACGAGTTTTATCATGACCCTATTTAAACAGTTCCTAAAGTCATTGAATGCCCAAATGAGAATCTTTACAGAAATCACTTTAAATCAGTTGTTTCTCCTTCACCTGGAAGAAAAATGAGAATTATTTCATATCCCCAAATAAATACAATGTAATAATAACACAGATGAATGTCTTTACTTATTTACTAGCATCTCAATGGATTAGAATAAGATAGTCAACTCTGTGATTTTCAGTTTGACTACCAAGAACTGTTGACAGATTGGCAACCAAGTGGCAAATGACAACTAACTAAATACAAATAGTAATAATGGCTTTATATTGGACCTATAATAGGATATCTTTTAGATGAGATTTCCCCATTGCAGATATTGGCGTTCTCTCTCAGCTTTTCATACGGCGTTTTGTTGTTTTGTTTGTTTCTGGTTTTGGTCATCTTTGTCAGAAAATGGAGAAACATCATCTTACAGCCATTGCTTACCGACCGTAAGAGCCGCCATTTCTGGGGCTACCATGTGTGAAATGCTGGCTCCATCTGACCTTGGTCTTTGATCTATATGTTTAGAAGAAAACCCACCATATCAGGCATAATGGCAGCAATGCTGGGCATAGTGGCAGAAGTATATTTGATGTTTACAGCAAAGAGAAAGTCAGGGTTTGTTCAGCGTTCACTTCATTGCCCCAGAAATTGAAATACTTGGTTATCATCAGAATCCATCTTACACAAGTAGCCATAGTTCAGTCTCCTCCTACCTTTTCCTTTCTGGGTGAGTGAGTCTTAACTCTAACATGAAAGGCATGAGGACGATAAGCCATATGTATTCCTATCCAGCTATCAGTGGCTTAGACATCATTGCACTTAGTGAAAAGAACGAAAGATTTGGGGAGAGAAAGATCTGGGTTCAAGTCTCGACCATCTATCTTGTAGAGTTAGTGTGAGGATTAAATACCATTAAGGACAGACTAAAACAAATGGCTGCTGACATTATTATTTTGTTAGTAAAAAATCCTCTCAAACACTCGGGAGGATGACATAATATGTGTGAAATCTAAGTAAATGTAGCCCTATTTGTAGCTTTTAAATAAGCTCTTTTAATGTCATGCTGACAAAACCTATGATTCCTAGGAGTTGTTTTAGTTACTAGACTATTTTGCTGCTGTGACTTGAACAGAAAGTCCTTGGAGGAGGAGGGTGAATGGACGTTATGAAGGGCCAACGCCGGAATAACTTCTCACTGTCTCACAACATTTTGTAGTTCCCTTTTTGCCTAAAACAACAGATTACTTAACAAAGTCATTTATGAAAACTCAGTTGATAGCTGCCCTCTCCCTAATTTGACAGTTTTAAACATAGTATTGTTCTAACTTTACCAACTGTTACGTTCATCAACAAAAGCAAACAGGCCTGAATGCACGATGTCATCCTGCTGGGTTTATTTAACGCAAGTATAGATCCATTTGTAAGTAAATTTTATCTAAACCTGTGCCTAGTATCAATCTGGTCTTATAAAAGATCAACAATATGAGACATATTTCTAATATCTTGTGTTTATCTGATGTTCTGAAGATATACCCCAGTGCTGAGATAGAAAAACATTTCATCACCTTTAGTTGGTGGTTTCTTTTCCCTACTCTGTGATGCTTCAATTTTAAGGCTTATTTTATAAGTTCTGTTTGGACACTACGTTAACCCTCAGGCCACAGAGTATTGGCAAACGGTTGATTTCGTTTTTCCCATTGGCATAGCTGCCGTTCACAGCAGCTCTCCCTCCCTTTCTTTTGTTTAAATTGGCTGCAGTGTTTCTTGCTTAAGGGATTTACCAGAATGTGGCCATACCTGGGACTGAGCTAAACTCAGGATAAAGAACTGGAATGGGAAGGCTATAAACTGACCACTGGATGGGTAACATCATTCTTTCAACTATTCAGAAAAACACATGCACACCACGAGCCCTGACTTTCAGAGATGGAAAATGAACTGAACATATGGTAAAGTTAAAAATTAATATTAATAAATGGAAAAGCGATTTCCCCAACAGACATTTCATTTTAAGATTGTCCTCTACTGGAATGATTTATTTGACTCTCTAATCTACTTGGAATGGGCAACAGGCAGAAAATGGTAAAGAACACTCAAAGGAGAAGCAAGAAAGCAATGACTATTGTAGCTTAGAAGTATATAGATTCAGATTCTTCTTTGAAGGGTATTTACACAGTTTGCTAAACAAAACAAAATAAAACAAAAAAACTTGATTTCTCCCTCTTCTGAGTTTCAGATTAAATAACGTAAGAAAAATGCTTAGCAATTCAAGGCTTTATTATAGTTTATTTATGGCTTTATTAGCATATTTATTAGTCAAAACGAACTTGAGATGGAAAAGGAAACAGACCTGGCTTGTGGAAAAACTAGGTAAACCAAGACAATTCTGCAAGTATCTGAAAGAGTTTTATGGACTGTGTCAAATGCAGCACTTGTAAACTTAACAATAAATACTATACCTAGACCAATGTAGACTCTTTTCTATATCTGGATGACATCTCATAATAGTGTAAATCTGAAAACAGTAATGGAATTGTTAATTCAGTGGTTGTTAAATTGTATAATTTCAGCCTTTATCAAACCCACCAAAAGTGCCCCTATTTCCCCTGCTTTCCATCTGTCTCCTTTACATCATTATAAACAAAGATTTCAAACAAGGCTGATAATTGTCCTTCAGTAACGTATTAATTTTTTGTCCTAGGGTTTCCGATTTGATAGTCTATTGGCTGGTAACCAAAACTGATTGATTGATATGGCGATAAAACTGCAAAAGCAAGCAGACTCTGATCACAAGTCAGTAAAGATAGTTGTGTAAATGTAACATTGGCAGTAAATATTGGCTATAAACTGACGCTATCACTAGTTAATTTAAATAACAAACTTGTTTATTTGAACCTTATTAGCTATGTCAGGAGTACACAAAGGATGGTCCTGGGGACCCTAGAAGTCCCCAAGATCCTTTTAGGGGATCTGCTATTTCCAAATAATACTAAAAGTGATGTTCATTTTTTGCTCTCCCACAAGTGTACAGTGGAGTTTTTCCAGAGACTGCCCAAAATTTGATGGCATCATCTTTCTGATGGCTAATAACAATATGTGTGCTTGTGGATTCTTGTGTTTAAAATTCTGTTTTGGGGTGCCTGGGTGTTTTCTGTTTTGGGGTGCCACGGTTAAGCATCTGCCTTTGGCTCAGGTCATGATCCCAGGGTTCTGGGATCGAGCCCCGTTTCAGGCTCGCTGTTCACTGGGGAGTCTGCTTCTCCCTCTGCCTCTCCCCCCACTCGTGCTTGCCCTCTCTCTCTTTCTCTCTCCCAAATAAATAAATAAAATCTTAAAAAAATTTTGCTGTTTTAATTTTGGGTACAGTAAATAGTTACGGATAACTGTAATCCACATAAACAAAATCCCTTCGGAGTTCCTCAATAATTTAAAACATGTACTGGGGTTCTGAAATCAAATACTTTGAGAATTTGTGTTAAGCAACATAATAGTAAAAAATGGGTAAGATGTAGATGTTACCTAGGCTTTGTCTTAGTGTTTTCCTAGATAGTACCTGAGACAGGAAGAAATTCTTTTTTTTTTTTTTTTTAAGATTTTATTTATTTATTTGAGATGGAGAGCATGAGAGGGAAGAGGGTCAGAGGGAGAAGCAGACTCCCTGCCGAGCAGGGAGCCCGATGCGGGACTCGATCCCGGGACTCCAGGATCATGACCTGAGCCGAAGGCAGTCGCTTAACCAACTGAGCCACCCAGGCGCCCAGGAAGAAATTCTTTTTTTTTTTTTTTTTTTAATATTTTATTTATTTGACAGAGAGAGACACAGCGAGAGAGGGAACACAAGCAGGGGGAGTGGGAGAGGGAGAAGCAGGCTTCCCGCCAAGCGGGGAGCCCAATGTGGGGCTCAATCCCAGGACCCCGGGATCATGACCTGAGCCGAAGACAGATGCTTAACGACTGAGCCACCCAGGCACCCCAGGAAGAAATTCTTAAGTCTATTATTTCTAGTGATCGATTCAGTCCATTCTTCATCATTTGGGTTTGATGGCTGTGTTTTTAGAGCTAAGTTCTCTCTGTGCTCAGTGCTTTAGAACCAACAGTTCTGTGTAAATGAAAGTGCTGGCCCTGGGATGCATTATGCCAAATTTGTATCTCTCAAGAGTTGTGTGAAGAGGAAGTGTCCACATTTGCATTTATGAGAATATGCTACTTGATAGTGTTAATAATTGGCCTGTTGGAGGTGGTGAGGTAACATTCTTACTCCTGTGGCATGTACTCTGATAGAAAACTAGCAGAGGGGGGCGCCTGGGTGGCTCAGTTGTTAAGCATCTGCCTTCGGCTCAGCTCATGATCCCAGGGTCCTGGGATCGAGCCCCGCGTCGGGTTCACTGCTCCGCAGGAAGCCTGCTTTTCCCTCTCCCTCTCCCCCTGCTTATGTTCCCTTTCTGGCTGTCTCTCTCTCTCTGTCAAAAAAAAAAAAAAAAAAAAAAAAATCAAAAAAAAAAAAAAGAAAGAAAACTAGCAGAGGAATCAAGGAAATATAGAGATTACCACTTCATAATACATATAATACTTGGTTATGGAATTTAAAAACTGTCGATCTCAGAAGAAAGGACATAAAAATATAGTCCTAATGATGGAGTTTGTTTGTTTTTTTTTTTAATTGATAAGCATTGGTGTTTTAAAATACATTTCATAAATGGAACTTAAATCTTTCACTTAAGGCCTCAGTTATATCTTGCTTTCAACAAACATTTATCGACATCTACTGTATATGCTCGACATTGCGAATGCATAGATAAATACTATATGGGCTGTCAGAGAGCACATAATTTACAACCCCAGATGCAAAGTGACATAGAAGCAGAGATGAGAGTCTTTTATTCTGCCCAGCATTACTAAAGAAGATGTCACAGAGAATGTATAGGTGTGGAAGATGAGAACTCTGTTTCAAGTGAGGGAACATCATCCATGAAGACATAGATGTATTAGAATTCTTGGTATATACAGGGACCAACAGCCAATTTAAGTAGGTTATATGGGTAGTGGAAAGAAATGGGTTGGAAATTTAGGTTGGGATCAGATTGTGAAGAGATTTGTAGGCTATTTTAAGTGGTTTGAATTTTATTTGATCATCCATAAGAATTGTACACCCAAAGGTCTTGCAAGTGACCTATCACACCCAAGTGATAGTAGGGTAGGATATTATCCCTGTCCTTCTGGAGTTCTGTCTTCTAATTTTGAAGCATGTTGTTTTCTTGTCTTTATTACAGTGATGTGCTGGAGCAGGTATGAAATGTAATTATTGATTCTCAACCTCGAGTTCAGTGATTTTGTATTGGTATCTTCAAATCTAGCACAGTGGAAGTATTTATACCATGGAAATTGGCAAATGTGACAAATCAGAGTATTTTCTGTTCTCTCTCTCTCTTTTTGTTTTTTGCTGTCTACCAGCACACCACTGTTTTCCATTTGATGAATGTGGAAAGGATTACTTACTTTTCTACCTTTCTAAAATTGAGTAAGTAGCCCAGTAATGTTAACTGATAAGTGCAAATTTGAGAAGACCATGTGGACTGTGGTGAACAGCAGTGTGAATATCCTACCTTAAATAGAATAGCAACCTCTCTGCCCCAGTCTAGATACAGAAAACGGCCCAGTATTTTCAGACATCTCAATTTAACAGGTAAAGACGGAAATCTACATATATTGAAATAAACACTCTCGATTTTTCAATATTAGAAACTAATTCAATAACAGTAGTAATAATTACCAATAAGCTAAATTTCAATCTGCCTTTGCTGGAGGTAATGAGACGTCATTAAAGGTTTTTAAGTGGCATGACAACACGATGGGTTTTCATTTCAGAAAAGCAAGTCTGGAGGATATGTGGAGGACAGATTGAAAAGAATAGAGGCTAACAACAGGAACTCCAGTCATGGGGATGGTGAAGACGGATTCTGTAGCATCAGGGAGAACCATCTTGAGGGCAAAGTCAAGGGTTCCATCCCTCCATAAACCAGTTACATTGCTGTTTTCCAGCAGTGGTCTATACATTTCATCCCGACAAGCTTTTACCACAGGCACACTGAGATTTAGTCAACAGAGTGATTGAGGACCAGTTTTCTGCAGGGAAACTCTCAAAGCAGACACCCAAATGATGGTGGGTCAGTAGATTTATCTTCATAAAGAACAGCATTAATATTGATTCCATTGCTTGGGTACCTTTGGAAACAGCAGAGCAGATGCTAATGTGAAAGCTGTTACCTAGATCAAGTTCACTGACATATTTGCTTTTCAGATTTAAGCCCGGATATTGGCAGATGAGTTTATCTGTGCTGCATACCTGATTACTGTATTTCAACAGGATGAAAGATTTAAAACAAAACAAAAGTGCTTTTGAGTGCTCTGCAAAGTCAGTGAAAATGGGGCCTTGGCAAGAATTTCCTCCAAAAGATGCCCAAATTCCCCCTCATTTCTACTTTCCTTACTGGTTTGGGTAAATAAAATATTTATGATTTTGTAATAAACCTCCTGAATACTAAGCTCTTTCATACGTCCACAAGGTGTGGGAATCTTCAGAAGGACTGAAAATACCAAGACTTAACCAAGGCCCTTAAATGGGATTCTGCTACTCTTGGGTTCCCTCCTGATGTTCTCAGTTTCCAAGAAGCCTAAATTACTACCTGATTGGAACAGCTCAGCCAAGGACATACACAGTCTTTTGTTGAGTTTTTTCCTTTGGGAAAATACCTAGACCGTGTCCTTGCAAAGAAAATCTCCATATTAAAAATTATCTCATGTTTTGTTTCCAAATTTATAATGACTGGATTCTGTTGACTACATGGTCAATTTAATTAGCTATATTGGGTCTTTTAAATTATACATATATATGGCAACTGCGTTTGCCACTACTAACATTCTTTGTCATTACTGTTAATTCTGGTCCCAACTCTTTCTCAACTGAACACAAGGAGCATCATACCAACTGCAGGGCACCTCGTGCTTCTCTGGACTCCAGCTGCCCCCAGGCTTTCAGGCTCTCAAGCGCTTATTTCCATGCCTTCGTTTTTTGCTATGTAAATTGGGGCAACATAGTAGATGCCTAATGCTTCTGTTGCGAAAATTAGTTGAGAAAATGCACATAAAAAGGTTGGCAGAGTGTCTGGCACACAGAAGATATTCTAAAATGTTGACTATGTCAGTATTCCCTGGGAGCATCATACTCAAGATTGCACTTTTGTTATAGGGGATACCCATAGGACAACGTCTGCAAGGGTCCTGGCCACAAAGCTTCCATGCCTCCTCCATACCCTCTCCCTGTGCAGTCAGAACAAGTCACCGTCTTAGAACATTAGTTTGTTCATCAACCAGGAAGCCCTTCCAAGCCTTAATGTTGAGAGTTTTTATTACGTATGCAAGATTGATTAAATCATTGGCCATGTGAGTGAATTCAGTCTCCAGCCCATCACCTCCTTGGAGATCAGAGATTGGTGAGGCCCAGAGTTCCAACCGTCTAATTACATGGTTGGTCTTTCTGGTGACCAGTCTCCATTTTGAGGCTATTTAGGGGCCCACCATGTGTCACCTCATTAATATAACAAAGATACTCCTATCACTCTGGAAATTCCAAGGGTTTTTGAAACTCTGTGCCAGGAACCAGGGATAAAGACCAGATATATTCTTTATTATATACAGAGAACATTTAAATTGTGTTATTCGATTGTACTTTCAGCTTAAATAAACATACTGAACCAGTTTCCCACTTTGGAGGCCAAGCAATACTTTGCTTCTCTTCTAACTTTAGGTGAGTTCCCAGCCCCAAAATGTGTATCCTGATCTGCCTCCTCTACTTAAGATTGTTAAGCTCAGTTTTCCAGGATACTAACCATCAGTCCCCAAATTCTTGTTCACTGATTCTTCTGTGAGGACTGTTGGATTCTCTTGGGAATAGGACATATGGTGGACTGTTTAGATAGCTCATGGTTCTTCAAACACAGGTAGATTAGGATCCTTTTAGGGAGCCTTGCTACACAGGCAGGACATCTCTTTGGAGCAGACCAGTTCAATTCTCCTATGCCAAGCCATCTTACAGAGCTTCTAGATAAGACACTGTTGTTGTTTAGAGGAGCAACTAGGCCACTAGGTACATATCAAGATGCCTGCCAGGGAAAACTGACTCAAATCTTATGGGCTTAGGTGGACTGCTATATACCCATGTGTTCATCCAGTTATACTATTATAGGATAACAAACATTCCTTGATCACTTTTTAAAATGTCTTTTGTCTTATTTCTCCCATGGAGCTAGAAAAAAATCCATTTGCAATTTTTAATATCATGTGCTAATTTCACTAATCCTGGAAAAACTGGCCACATTTTTAGAAAATTAGCATCCCAAAGAAATGTTGATTTCTTTGGAATTTGGGATGTAGCTGCAAGTTCTTTTATTCATTTGCACCAATTCATATCTAGTGACATGTGTGAATTTTCCAAGTACATCAGATGCCATTTGCTCAATAAACGGTATTCTCTGACTCCAGAAAAATCAATAGTCTCATCTGTTTGAGTACTTGACTTCAGAAACCCTTTGTTTACTCTGACCTTCCATAGGATCAGGTTGACACATGGATGCTTAATCAAGTACTTAAAACAAGCATAAATAACAGAGACTTCACATGTCTAATATTCATAAACTTCCAGATTTGTTTTTCAAGTTTTTTTACACTAGAACATCTAACAAAGGTCATTTAGGACATACTTTAAATTTTAACACTTTAGCTTTAGTTCTTGAAATGGTTTTGGGAAATCATACACAGGGCATTATGTAACTCTGGGGTGATGTAAGCAGATGTTTTATATATTTGCATAATTCTATCATATATTTGTATAACTCTAGAGTTAAGTAGAATTACCCTGTTAAATTTCAGAAACATTTGTGCAATTCTTTTCTTTCTTCCTGTTTTTTCTTCTTGCTTCTTAAAAGTCAAGAAATTTTAGTGCTTAAAAAAACTGGATTTTCAACACTGAGATCATAGTTGTATAACACCAAACACAAATGGAGACATAAAATATATTAGGAATGAACACTTAAAAAATTTCCTGGAGTGGCTAAATCACAGAACTATAAAATTTCTGTATTGGAATAATCTCCTGAGCCTTTCACTAAAATACAGAAACTTCTTCTATAGCAAGATCAAACCAAGCTCAAACTTCAAATTTGCCTCTGATAAGAAGGATGGCAACTGAACACATTGGAATATATTTTAAAATCTCATTTAGGGTAGAAGTGTATTATTGATTCTAGTTTTGCATAGTTGATCAGCCCTTTATTCATAGACTAGAAAATTTTTATTAATATATGTTTTTAAATAACAATTTTTGTTTGAAGAAAGGGTGCTTATCCTATTTGTTTCTGTTTTTATTTTGTTTTTGTATGTAAAGTGGTTGCCTTTATCCAATATGGCTCTGGTGAGTTTTGAAACTAAAGTTTTAAAGAAAAATGATACCTGTAATCACTCACTATTTATTCCTATATAGAAAGAATCAAGTTTGCACAAAATTTTGAAATCTGACATTTTTAGGACATAACATGAATTCAAAATAAAGGCAATAGATGAATTGCATGCTAAGAATAAAATAGTACTTTTATCCAGACTGCTATTTATATATACTTTTTAAGAAACACTATAAAAATGTCATAAATGTAGGGCAAATTTATCTAATAATAAAACATGAACATAGAGATTTGGAAGCCTTTGTGCAATGATCACAGTGATGTGTCTATAGAGAAAAAAAAGTGACCCCCATCAGTGTAATTTCACCCCATTTCATTTAATATATGATTATTTTATTTTATTATGTGCTTAGAATGTTGTTGGGTGCTGTGGAAATGAAAATATAACTCCAATGATAGGCACCAGCAGCTATTTGCCATCTACTGTGAACCAATAAACTGCTAGGTGCATCACATAAATACCTTATTTTTCCTACTTTAGGCAATTGAGAACCCGTGAGATTAAACCACATGACTGGGGCACACAGTTGTGACACATCATGTTTTTAGCCCAGGTCTGTCAGCTTGTGAAGCACTCTTTGCATATTGTTGTATAAGGCACTGTCCCTGTTCAAAAGGGGCTCATAGTCCTATTGGTGACATTGCAATCACACATGAAGCCATCAGAATTGCATTCAGATCAGGTACCAGTTTAAATGGTATTGATGAGCATACTAATTCACTGAAGAGTCCTCTCTTCAATGATTTCTTATGTTTAATTTCCATTTATGTCTCAAATTTTCCTTTTAAAATCATATGCTCTTCATAACATTTTCAATTAAAACTCTCAGTGTAGAATATTTGACATTACAGAATGGCACACGTGTTTTGTGGTTATTTTATAATCTTCTGATTTTACTTCCCTCCCAGTATGTTTATGGAACAACATGGAGCAGTTTATCTACCAGAAGTTTTGCAGGAGAAAAGTAGTCAAAGCAACAGAATAATTGTATTTATCAAGGCAACAAAGAGTCCTGGGGTGACAGGTTCTTCTTAGGGTGACATGGATAGCTTGGAGGTTGAGAGAGGAAAGTCTAGAAGTTAGTTCTGGCTAGGAAGTTGAGTGGCAGGGTGATGGTGAGGTGAAGAAAGTGAACAGGGAAGGAAGATGAGACAGCTTGGGGATATGGAGAAACAAGAGTTTGCCTTAGCTCCTACCCTGCCTGGGAGCTGTGGGCAAAAGGGTAAGTGTCTGAAGAGGAATGTTAGTTAACTCTGCTGCACCACAAGTGAGCAACACATCTGTATTAGTCAGCATTCTCCAGAAAAACAGGACCAATAAGATGTGCGTGTGTGTGTGTGTAAGAGAGATTTGATTTAAGGAATTGGCTCACACCATTGTGGGGGCTGGCAGTCTGAAGGGCAGGCTAGCGGATGGAGACTCAGGTAAGAGTGGATGTTGTGGTCCTGAGTCCAAAGGCAGTCTGGAGGCAGAATTCCCTCTTCTTTGGGGGACCTTAGTCTTTTTCTCCTAAGGCCTTCAACAGATTGGATGAGGCTAACCCATATTATGGAGAGTAGTCAGCTTTACTCAGAGTCTACTGATGTAAATGTTAATCTCATTTAAAAAGATACCTTCACAGCCACACCTGGACTGGCAATTTCATCAAGTATCTTGCAACTGTGGCCGAGTCAGGTGGACACATAAAATTAACCATGACATCGTCTTCCAGATATTCTCTGAGTGAAAGTTCCTTTAGAATTCAATTTATGTTAGGCACCATTCTTTTTTTTTTTTTTTTTTAATTTGAGGGAGAGAGAGAGAACATGAGCAGGGGAAGGGGCAGAGGGAAAGGGAGAAGGAGGCTCCCCGCTGAGCAGGGAGCCCGATACAGGGCTCGATTCCAGGGTCCTGGGACCATGACCTGAGCCGAAGGCAGATGCTTAACCGACTGAGCCACCCAGCCACCCCTTTTAGGCACAGTTCTAGGTGCTGGGGATAAGCAAATGTATAAAAGAGATGAGACCTGCTTTTAAGGTGCTTACATTCTCAAAAAACAAGTTGACGTAAATAAGCCAGATTTCAGGTTGTGAGAAGGGCAATGAAGGAAAGAGCCAAGGCGACATGATGGAATTTATGGACATGCTATAAGGGGCTGAAACCTTAGTCACTTATCTGATTGTGACTCAGAAGACATGCATTTTATATTCCAATTCAGTAGGACACTGGTAACTCACTGAAGCAAAAGTGTCATTAAACTATTTTTTTCTTCGTGTGTGTGTGTGTGTGTGTGTGTAATGCACTCCAGTTGTGATGTTAATTTATTTCCCCCTGCATGGGTCAGCATACTCAATGCTTTATTTGGAGTCGTGAGACGTCTCTCTGAGGAGGTGACATTTGAGGTGAGATTTAAGCCTAAGGATACAATGTGAACAGGACCGTCTGGGTGGCTGGAGCATATTGACAGGGAGAGAAGCCAGTGAAGTAAGGTTGGAGGCTGGGCTGGCGCTGGATTGCAAAGATTCACTTTTATTCTAAGTACAACGAGAAGCAATAATATGCTATTGAAAGGTTTTATATGGGTAAGTGACATCATTTAATTTATTTTTTAAAAATGATTGTTCTGGCTGCTATTTGGAGAAGGGCTTGTAGCAGGACAAGAATGGAAGCTGAGAGGCAGAGTCCAAGTGAGAAGATGATGTTAGGGGTGATCATGAGAAATGAACAAATGCAAACACTGTAGTAAATTAAATGGTTTTAAGGGAGAGTCTTTGGGAAGGGGAAGAAAAGGAGGTTTTTAAGATATTGGATTATTATCTCTTAATTCAATTATGTCTTTTGTCACAAGTGCCAATTGAGGTTAAAACACAAATGAGCTACTACTCTTCAAAGACTCTTTTTCCCTTAAACCCCAAGTCCTAAATCATAAAAGAAAAGACCTTAATACATTTTTAGAAATAAAGTAAATTAAAGCTTTTTAGGATAATTCAAATTAGCAAGTGAAGGGAGATGTTTGGATGGGCAGAAATTTCGAGACTTCTTAATTGTCAAATCTATGACCATGTAGTCAATATATATGTATATATATATATATATATATACACAATATATATATACATAATGCTGGCATTGCTGATGATGTTTCATTGAGGAAATGGGGAAAAGTAACTTTCCTTTATATAAATATTTTTGACTATTTTATATTTGGGAGATCTTGATTTTCTCCTTTTCTCTTAAAAAGTCATTACACTACATTGCATTACTGATCAGTTTCTCAGTATCAATGGAGAAAAACAAAAACCCAGTGTAAAATCATTCTTGTGTTGAAATGGTTATCCAGAAAGAAGCATTTCTGCTTACATGATCATTAAGCTAGTGTTTAGTATATATGACTGGATGTGTATGTCTGTGAGTTCACGGACATTACATTGGGAAATCAGAGAGAAATTCGAGTTTTCAGCAAATACTGCAAAATGAGCTTTTCTTATTGTTTAAAAGGTCAAGTGTTGTAAAATGATTTGGAAAATGTGAAATGTAAGGATCACTATAATTATTCTCCCCAGCCCACTGCCTTCCATCCTTCACTAGATCATTGAAACAGCTTCCTAGCTGACTTCTCCACCATAAGTGTCTCTAAATCCATTCTTTGCACTACTATCAAAGTTCTCTTCCAAGGAAACAAAACACCTGGTCCTTGCCTTCAGGATAAATTCCAAACATCTTAGGAGAAGAGAACCAACATTTATCAAACACTGAGTGGGGGACAGGCTTAGGCCTAAATGGTTTATATATATATATATTATTGGCCTTTTAGAATGAACCCTGAACCCTATCTCCCAAGACTTCCATACACCTTTACCTCTGGTCTCTAATTACAAGACAGATTCACACTGCATTGACAATTACGTCTTTCCAGACCTCCAGACTCAGAGCTCTTTGAGTAAAAGGATGATGCTTACTTGTTTTTGTTTTCCACTGTGATTAGCAGAGTAGCTGGGAGATAGTAGGAACTCAATAAATGAAAGAAGTTTACACTATGTTTTATAGACTCCACCTTATGTCTAAGAGTGGCCCTTCTGGAAACTTCAGAAATAATAGTTGCTAACTGCTTGTTCTCTGCTCAGCTTTCTAAATGTTTTTCTTCAGCTTACTAGCTGTGTGGATATGAACAAGTGTCCTTAAATCAAATAACGTGCCCAAATTTTGTCTAGTTTCTGTGTCCATGAAATGGGTAACAATCAAGGTAAACTTGCAGAGATCTTGCAAATATTGAATTAGGTAGTGTATATAAAGCATCCAGTACTGTGTGTCACCAATATCAATGTGCCTAATACTTGGTAGATAATATTGTGATTGTTACTTTTTAAAGGATAAATCAATATTTTAATGCTTCATAAATTTATTAAATACTTAGGTGATTCTGGCACAGACATTCAAAACTGTCTTTTTTTTTTTTTTTAAGATTTTATTTATTTATTTGAGAGAGAGAATGAGAGAGAGCACATGAGAGGGGGGAGGGTCAGAGGGAGAAGCAGACTCCCCGCCGAGTAGGGAGCCCGATGCGGGACTCGATCCCGGGACTCCAGGATCATGACCTGAGCTGAAGGCAGTCGCCTAACCAACTGAGCCACCCAGGCGCCCTCAAAACTGTCTTTAAAGAAATTAGAATATAGCTACAATTAGTATCCCTGAATGTATTCCAAGTCTGAAAGAAATTAGGTTGGACTTAGAAAAATCAGGTGGTTAAGAAAAGAAAATAATATTTTAAACTTAATTTGCAAACAGGGCAGAATCCAACCATTACTATTCATGACTGTTGCGTTGGAAAATCTGGAACTTCTTTTTTTCAACTGATAGATTTTTCTAAATTTATATGTTAAGGTTGCCTCTGAGATCACATTATTTTAATGATTGTCATTATTATTATCCATTTAAATACAGTGGAATTTAGTTTGAAGAGAAGCTATAACCTTTCTTTATTTTAATTCACATTCTGTACAGGAAAACCATGACTTGCAGGTTCAAAGGAGAGAGCCTTGAAAAGGGCTTGTAAAAGGCCTCAGAGTCTTCTTGGACATCAAATAGCTCAGCAAAACAGCATTATGATGATTTAAATGTAAATGAATTAGAAACATATGGATCACATTCTCTTGGAAATACACATGGGTTTGGAAATTAAGGGGGAACTGCCTGACAAAATGCACTACACTTCACTTACCACAAAATGTTTGAATAATGGGTTGCATTTTTTGCCAAATCCTGAGGCCATGGGTTCGTCCTATGGATATTTTCACAAACCCTGTGGATCTTGAGGTTCCTTGCCTTTGAGAATTTTGTGCCCCATCAAGATCAACTCCTGTCACTATTGCTTCTGTCCCCTATTTCTCACCATGCACAGGAGTGTGCAGTTATGAAAGAGAGATCAGTTTCGAGAGCATGGAAGGAATGGGGTGTAGGGGGAGGATGTAGTTGGAGTTTCTCGCTTCCCTTTCTTCTTCTCTGTTTCCTCTTTTTTCTCCAGCATTTTTCCTTCACTCTTTCCATCCTTCATTTCTTCCTTATTTTGTTATCTCTTTCCCCCCACCCCACTTTTTCTTCTTTCTCTCTTACGCAGAAGAATGGATAAAAACAGGATGCTTCTAAGGAAAAGCTTGCAGTAGCATGGAGGGATGAATTATCCATTGTCTTGTCATTTCTTTTCTTCAGGATTACTCCCCGTAAGTTCCATCAGAGAACAGAAAAGTCTGAAAGTCTTCCTCAGTGGATCACTTAGCTTTGGCATAAGCAGAAATGTTTGGACTTACTATGTTGTGTTTTAAACATTTTAGCATCTCATGAAAGCGTCGCCCTGATTTAGCTTATTTTAGAAAGCAATTTATCATTATTAATATAGATTCCAGGGATAATTAATTAATTTCTATAAAATGAGTTGACACATGAAATATCAGAGACCTAAGGCTAATGCGTTGCTGCCCAGCCTGGGTGAAAGCAGGTGTCACAGTAACAGGAGCCGGCTTTTGTGTGTGTGTTACAAAATATACTGCCTCTTGATAAGCAGCTACAGAATTGATAGTTAAATCTATCCGCATGGATTTGCTTCCCATATGGAACTAATTGCCTCTGGAATAGCTAAAGCCAAAAGATCTCTACGATTTCAAAAGCTTCTCTTATCTTCCCTCTCGTATGGCTGTTGACAGGAGCAAAACACATCTATCCTCATTTATTATATTGGTCTCATCAAGTGAGGACGTGTTGATGGGGGACGTTGCAGAACCAGATGGTCCAAGTTGGTCTTTTATGTTTCAAGCATTTCCCCTCCTCAGTTTTAAAAGTCCAAACAAAGGCCGTCCTGCACTTGGGCTGATCCCCTAGAATCTCTCTTCTTAAGGGACCCAGTCCAGTCCCCCTCTTGCTGGTGCTGAACAGGCCCGCCTGAAGACCGGAGCACTGGGTTTCTGTGTCTTTTAATCCTGTCACATAAGGCCTACAGTCACTTCATCTCCTTCAGTGTGATTGGACACTAACTGAAGGATAATGAGCTTTTCTGATTGTCTGGACCCTGACAAAATGACCTTGCCTCTCGCTTCTCAAGTGGCCACCATAGTACTACGTCCCCCTTTCTCCCCAAATGCATAGGTCAGAGACCTCTACATTGGAAATCCTGGCAACTAGCGGTACGTTACTCTCTCTCTCTTTGATTGTGCTAAGAAGGGCAGGGCTTGACCTGGCGTTTCTTCTCAAAACCACTGGGGAAAGTTGTGTAAAGATAAATAGGTAAGCCATCGTCACCGTCTTGTCATCTTAGTTCACATTTCTAGACCTCATACCTGTGCCAGGAATAAGTACTTTAGATGTATGAACCCATTTAATCCTCTCAGTCATCTTAGGAAACAAGGGCTGTTATCATCCCCTACTATAGAGAAGGAAAACAAAGCACAGGGAGATTAACTATCCCACAGAATCTTCAAGTCAAGAACAAGTGTACCAAATTTTATAAAGGCCAAAGGGGCAGGAAATACATAATGCAGCATGCCCTCACCTACACCTGAATCTTCAACCCTTTTTTCCCTTTTCCCAGAACAGGTGGAAAAACTTTCAGAAATGGAATGACAGCCATAAAAGCCCCACATCACGGACATGGGAAATGCTGCCTGAGGAGGGGAGGGGAGAGTTTGTCTCTGGTGCTCCTCTGACTGGGCTGCGCTGGGAAAGTGACTTACACTCTCTAAGCTGCAGTGTTCTCATCTGTGAAATGGAAATAATAGGGTACCTCCATCTAGGGTTGTTGTAAAGATTAATACATGATCATTAGAAGTATCTGTCACCAAATCATCCCTATAAAAATATGCCCATTATGATATTATTATTCCACCAAGGAATGTCCTCAAATGTCCCCCCGATGCACTGTTCACATGTAAGAAAGAAATGGGCTAAAGATGTCCATCGACAGATGAATGGATAAAGAAGATGTGGTATATATATACAATGGAATATTATGCAGCCATCAAAAGGAATGAGATCTTGCCATTTGCAACGACGTGGATGGAACTGGAGGGTATTATGTTGAGTGAAATAAGTCAAACAGAGAAAGACATGTATCATATGATCTCACTGATATGAGGAATTCTTAATCACAGGAAACAAACTGAGAGTTGTTGGAGTGGGGGGTGGGGTGGGAGGGATGAGGTGACTGGGTGATAGACACTGGGGAGGGTATGTGCTCTGGTAAGCGCTGTGAATTGTGCAAGACTGTTGAATCTCAGATCTGTACCTCTGAAACAAATAATGCAATATATGTTAAGAAAAAAAAAAGAAGAAGAAGAAGGTAGTGGGAGGGGAAGAATGAAGCGGGGGAAATCGGAGGGGTGGACGAACCATGAGAGACGATGGACTCTGAAAAACAAACTGAGGGTTCTAGAGGGGAGGGGGGTGGGAGGATGGGTTAGCCTGGTGATGGGTATTGAGGAGGGCACATTCTGCATGGAGCACTGGGTGTTATGCACAAACAATGAATCATGGAACACTTCATCTAGAACTAATGATGTAATGTATGGGGATTAACATAAGAATAAATAAATAAATAAATAAATAAATAAATAAATAAATAGAAAGAAAGAAATGGGCTAGTGGATTACTCTAGAACTGTGTATTACATTGTCTAATGGGTTCTTCCCCCTTAGTAGCCCACCTTATACTCAATGCATTCAAACCAATTATTTTTTCATCACATCTACCAATTCTTCTGCTTTTCCTGTTTTGGTTGGTAGCACCAGCATATTCCAGTATAGTGGTCAAAGTGAGAAACCTTGGAGTAGGCTTTTATTCTCCTACAAGACCATATTTTTCTCACCAGACCAGTCATTAAATCCTCTTGATTCTACTTTCAGAATGTCTTTCAAATCCATCCCCGTTTGTCAATAGCCACCACCCAGATTGAGATAATTTCAATAGCCATCAAGCAGTCTTTCCTATTACCCTTCTCCCCTCCATTCCATTAAGAGTACCACCAGAACATTTAAATATATATATAAAACTCCAATGATGTTATTCTCATGAATGGCTCCCCATTTCTAGAGAATGACTCTCAAGCCCGTGGTGTGTACACTATTTTTATTTGCCTCAAATATGCCATGCATGTATTTCCATACCACTGGGTCAACAGTCATACTTTGCCTTCTATTTGAAAGATCTTTCTGAGAGGACACTAAATCTCTCTAAGCTTTAGGTCCTTAACCTTCTCAGCCCCCCACCCTGAAATACATAGTCGATCAGAAAAATGTTGGGAGAATAAAGTGAGGAACACTTAGTGTAGTGTTTGACCTTGCAATGTGACCTTGGGCAATTTATTTAACTTCTCTGTGCCTTATTTCCACTTTCATAAAGTAAAGAGAGTACCTACAGCGCAGAAATATGAGAATTGAATTAGCCAGTATGTGTAAAATGCTTAGGGCAGTGTCTATTATTCCTGTCTTATTTTTCTTATTATTCTTTTAACTCAGTTATAAAATGCCATTGATGCTAATTTGTGTTACAGACTGAGAAGGGTTTTGGGGGGATTTATTATAGTTTATAATGTACATTTTATACATTCCAAGAATACTACTGCATTAAAATAGCATATGTTAAGGCAGAGCCCAAAGCAGAGTCATTGCTTCATGAAGACATTCCCCATGTTCTCTGTCTTCGAGTACACTGACCTATTCTTATCTCCTGCTTCCTTAGCAGTTTGCTCATATTTCTATCATAGCACTTTGCTGGATGATACAGGAATCATCTGAATATGTGTTTGCATCTTCCACTAGAATGTGAGACAGGAGTTGGTGCCTTGTTCACTTTTTATTTCTCCTCAACCCCTATTATCCTCCCTGCCACCCTGAGATGCCACCTCTGTGCCTAGCAACCAGTAGGCATTCAATAAATGTTGACTGAATGCATTCTGAACTGGGTAATGAGCCATTGTCCCACCTTTGTGGCTGCCTTCATAAATACCTAGGGTTTAATTTGGGTCTGCAGCCATGTTGGATGAGCTTCAGAGACCAGAGTGTTGTCACAGTAGCGGGGACTCCACACATTTGGCTCCTAGAACATTTTGACAAGAAAAACGTCTGCATTTCAAGATACCTGAGGGCTTATTCCTGTTTTTCTCAAACACAGCCAGGCTTTCATGTGGTCTTACACTTGCTTATTGATACCCAGTATTTTTCTTATTGGGCCAAATGTGGCAACACGTTGTTTATTTGACACTGTGGTAATCCATTCAATTGGATGGAAAAGAACATATTAGTCAAATGAAACTGATGTCTGGTAGCCATGCACACTCACCCAAATAATCTGCCCCTGGACCCGGTTCTCCAGCTGCTTGATGCCAAGCCATATTCTCGCTCAGGGATTTATTTTCCCTGGCCCTGCTGGGATACTAAAACCAACTTTCCGATTCAGCTTCAGCCTCAGCCTCCAGCCCCTGGACAATAGCAATACTGTGTGATGGCTCCCGAGGACAGACTAAGAGGGATGACTGTTTTAACAGCACTTTATGACTCCTCAAGCTGGACTGGAAACATCACCACAAGGAGAAAAAGGTATTCGCCAAGGAGAGGGGATGTCTCTGTAGTCAGAATCTGAGCTGGAATCAAAACCACAGACAGAAATAGGGCTGAGGTCCTACAGCGTCAATTCCAGGAACTGGGAAGGAAGCTTGAGGACATGGCCATCGGGCTTTCAGAAATGTGCTAATTGCGCAATATTCACAACGAACCAGAGAGAATGATAAAATAACAATGAAGAGGAGTGACTAAATCTGTGAGCTAATGATTTGGGGAACAATCCTCAAAAACTGTGGTAAGAAAGGGGAAAAAAAAAGCATTCAGCAGCATCATGATGTCTCACTAGCTTTCTGTTTTTCTATGTTCTCCCTTCTCAGTCCCTCTGTCTCTCCCTCCTGTTTAGAGTAGCGAAGCACAGTTAAGTCTGCAGAGTATTTATGGGAGCCATGTGTGCTTTGTTATATCCTTATCCCTGACTGAAATACAAAAGATTGGCCTATATACCTAGAAATTCATTGATCTAATTTAGCTTTCAAATTGAGTGTCCAAAAAGGTCAACTCCACTTTTGAGTCTTGCTTCTGAACTACAAGTAGCATCTGAAATTCATTTCTAAAATGGCCAGTGAAAGGAACAGGATCTTGGTAGAAAAATTCTCACTTCTTATGAGCCAACAAGAAATATCTACTCATTAGCTAAGGGTCAGCAAGTGGCTTTTTCAACCTGTGTTTGGCAGGAATGTTAATATTTAGGATTTCTTGCTTAGTCAGGTCAAGTGCAAGAGGATATCCTAACGAATATGTGTGGGGAGTTCTGCCATGCCAGAGCAGGATGCCGAAAGTTTTGTATTCATGCAAACCCAAAGGACCTCCTGGAAGAAGCACGGTCAGACTTACCATTATTTCCCAGAACCAAGACTCCTGAACAATGAGAACAAAGGGTGTCTTAATCCTTGGAGCTTTTAACCTTATATGGCAAGGAACTCATTGGAGGGGAGAGGAGGAGGGCCGATATACCATATATATTTTATGCCACATATCAAAGACAATAAATTGGCTGTTACTTTTTAGAGTTGTGTTAAGGAGGATTCAGAGGCTCTATGAAGACCCAGTGAGAAATAGTGCCATAGTCAATAAGCAACATCTGTCACTTCTGGTGTGGGTGCTTGGGTTTCATATTGCTCCAGTGGGGGAAAGAAAAGGACTTTGGGATGTGATGCTATGTGGTGCCACTTCATTAGGATCTGCTCAGTCTGAGAAACTCCAACTTTTGTAGGAGAGTAGTCTATAAAAAACAGCAAATTTCATCTCGTTTATACTAATAGTAGTACAGTAGTGTAGTAATACATAGCATAGTATGTACTAGTATATATATGTATATTATAGTAATGTGTTAGTATGTATATAAACAGTGCATATATAATATATAATGTACAATCTATTATTTATATGATAGTAATGTAGAAAAATCAAAAGAAGAATACCTTTTTGGGAGCCTGCTCAGAAAGTATAAAAGCAGTGGGGAGAGAACTCTGCCCATTTTTGTAGGGACACTGTCCTAAGAAACCTAAGCAGGTCCATTCTTGGCTTAAATAAGAGGGAACTGAGCTACAATTTAGAATCAGACATAACAGCAGAGGTAGAAATAAGTCACCCAAAGGATGCAGCAGAGGCCACCACTGAAAACTTCAAGTTAAAATGATAAAGTCAACTCAGGAGATTGTTTGAACTACCTGAGTTTGGATCACTCTAGTATTTATCCCCTGTCTAACATATTTCTGTTTGTTCCTGACATTTAGACATGCACTGTCTAAATGCAATGGACTTTAGCTATATGCAGCTTTTTAAATTTAAACTTTTTAAAGTTAAATAAAATTAGAACTTCAGTTCCTCAGTCATACTACCCACACTGCAAGGGTTTAATAGACCCATGTGGCTGATGGCTTCCATATTGAACAGCACAGATATAGAAAGTTTCCATCCTCTGGACAATTCTATTGGACAGTGCTAATCTCGACCATCAGAAAGAAAGGGAGTTCTGGCTTATGGAACTACCTTCATAGGACTAAGAAGAGAATAGTTTGCCCTACTTATTCAGAATCATTCTTCCTTTCTGCTATTGCTTTGTTGGCCATTTCTTGCCTAGTCTCAATGCTGGAAACATGTAATTAATACTGAGTTGATGTGGACCTGTTGCTGTTATGTTAGGTGTTTGAGGAGGAGGTTAAGATACCATCAGAAAGGTGATTTGGGGGATTGTCTACGGTTTTCTTAGATGTCAGTAGCATTAAATCTGCAGGAATTTGTGATCGGATATGATTCTAGGTGTTGATCTTCCTTAGCTCTAGTCTTTATAAGAACCCTTCAAGGTGGGCAATTTGATTCATTTTTAACAAATGGGCATGTTAAAATGTTAGGAAACTTAACAAAGACACACAACTAGGAAGTGATGTGAACACAAATCTGTCTGACTAATTATGGATACTTTCTGTTATAGCACATGGCTTACTAGGGAGATAAAACGTATGTACAGAGATCATTATAATAAAATGTAGAAATGCTAAGTGTCACAAGGACAGATTCCTTGATGAGGGTTCCAATTTTTTTCCTACTGACACACCTGACTTTATAGATGGGACATATGTTCTGTTACTTGTTTAAAATATGCCATTTTGCCACCCAATTATTTGGTAGGTAAATAATCTTCCAAAGTGTTCTATTTATACTCAGGAGCCCCTCATCCTACACTAACAGTGATATTGATGGTAAGGAATCTTCTGAATAGGTGGGCTTTGAATTGCATGAAAACTGTTCCTGATAATTGTCATGATATTTGCAGATTTTAAAATCTGCCATGATCCAGCTTCGACACCAGGATGTTGAAAAACCAGTGAACCTATCCAGTGTTGTTAGAGGGGAAGCACTGTTCCAAAGAGAGCAGTGGATTTCCTATGCTTAGGGATTTTCTAGTCTTCTTTATTTCTTGCTTTGCCCAGCAAAACCTTCTCATTTTCCTGTGGCAGTACCCCAAGCTATTCTGACAGCAAAGCTGTTTGCTGATCAAAGAATAGGTTCATTGCCTTGAGAAACTCCTTTTTTCATCTCACCTTCCATGTTGCTTTCCAGGTGTGTGAGAGCTTATATATGTGAACATTGAGAGTCTTGCAGAGAAGTCCCTCATATCCCTCATAAAATCCTAAACAAACTCTGCTTCTCTGTGATTTTTTTTCTTTTTGAGAGAGAGAGAGAATGTGTGCGCATGGGCAGGGGGTAGTGAGGGGCGCAGAGGGAGAGGGAGAGAAAAAATCTTGAGCAGGCTCCACACCCAGCACAGAGCCAGACCTGAGGCTCATTCTCACCGCCCTGAGATCATGACCTAAGAGGAAATCACGAGTTGGGTGCTTAACTGACTGAGCCACCCAGGTGGCCCTATTTCTCTATGATTTGTAATGTCACCTAGAGTTAGCTGGGATAAGGGGTGTAGAGAAGAGGAGAAAATTCTTGAGTTTACACTGAGACTTGAATTTACTCTTGAATTTACACTGACACCAAGAATTTCAAAATTGATTCACAGGATTTGAGCCACTCACCTAAGCCACAGTGGCTTCAGACTTTCTGTCTTGAAAGCGGCTGAAGTCACGTTGTGCTGTATCCCTTTGAAAACATGAATGACCCAATGTCATTGTTTTGTGAGATTACAGGCTCTTAACTTCGAATTTAATTTATTTGTTTACTTTGCCTTTAATCTAAAAACATTCTTCCCATTTGTATTGCCATGCTGGAAAATGTGCTTGAAAAGTTCTTTTCTAAAAATTACACAAGCAAAGAAGGGATTATTTCATTTCAAAAAACAGATTTGCCTTATTTTGGTTATGGTTCCCCCTTTTATTTTCTACCATATTTGAAAACCTGATCAAGCATCGAGGTGGTATTAGCTTTCCTAAATGGTGTCACTGGAACTTTGCATTTATAGTAGTATTGTCCAAGAAGCAAGAACAGGAGAAAAAAGAATGAATGAGATTGTCTATGCCAGGCTAACTGAAATCCAGTAGTGTTTTACCGTTCAGGTAATAGGAATTCTTGCCTATCCAGTACTTTTACTATGAATGCATTCATCATTTCCCATTTGCCGACAAAGACCAAATATCAAGTATTAAAGAATAATAGTTGTTGAAATAGTAGTAGCATTTCCATTTTGCCTATATAGGTAATAACGTTTCCTATATTTTAATACATAACTAATGAAATCTTTAAACAAAGTTTCACAGTTCATCTGTTTGTTTAAGGACAGGCTGGGAAGCAGTCTTTAAAAACATCTTTCTTTTTGCAGCTCCTTCATATGTTATCAATCAAATCAAGCATAAAATCTAAAAATATTAGGATATAATCTCTCCCATATAGCGTATTTTCAGGGAGAGTCTTATTTTTTTTCTTGACTTATAGATGTGAAACTTTGATCCATCAGAGAAAGACTATATCTCTCTTAACTTCAATGATACATGTGCAATAATAACCATAAACACTTTGAATTCAATTTCTTATTTTGTGTTGTAAGTAAATTCTCAAAGTAATTATTTGAACGAAATAACTTGTTCTTAGGTATCAATGTCCCTGTTAAATTATTTTCTATTTTTAAAAAATTCCACATTTACCATGTACTTACTATATACATCCTCAGGATTTGGGGCATTTTCAAAAACCTCTGTTTTTATTTATAAAACATTTGTTCATAATATTGTAATTAGAAGCATACACACTGGAGCCTTTCTTTTAAAACCCTTTCCTTTTTTTTTTTTTTTTTTAATTCTTTCAGCACAGAGAAAACTTTCCATCACCTCTTTTTCTTTAAACTGGACAATTTAAAGGACTGCCTTTTCCAGGTGATCCGCATTGCTTATCCCAGAGAAATGTTTGTGTTTCTTTTATTTACCAACTACACAGAGTTGGCTTTTCCGTGTGATATTTTGCATCTCGCAGTGAGTGTTCGTGCAGAGAAGTACACATGACTATGCAGCTGTCACTGAAGTAGTTTCATTTTTAATCTCTAGCACATCTCTTCCCCAGTGTGTCCCACTGTTTCCATTTAGATCAAAACAAAAAAAGCATGTTATTGTACAAAGGAGGGAGGGCCTCAGTGTGTTCAACTGGTTCTCCACTGTCACTCAATTTGAAGACAAGTCTATGTTAAAAAAAAAATCTATGGGTTTCTAAAGGTCATTTCTACGTGTGCATTTTGATGTCATTGCTAGCAGTATATAGCCATAAAAACTGAAACCTCCATTTTCCTTCTCAATCTTTCTCTCATCCTAACTTCACAGTTTCTATTACTACTGCCAACATTCTCGTTTTCCAAGCTATAAACTAAATAGTCAACTTTGATTTACAAGTCTGATTCTTCCCATGTCTAGATAGTCTTTATTTTTACCTTTTGATTGTCTTCTTGCTTTGATTTCTAACTCCACACACCCCTGCTATCCAGATACTTACAGTATCAAGCAAGTACCTTCCTATCGACTTGCTCTGCCTTTAATTCACTTTTCACCCCACCCCAGTCCATTCCACCAATCATTTGCATGCAAAGCTATCTGATGTATCTTTCTAAAATATCACTGTCCTGTTTCTCCTCTCTTGTTCAGAGCACTTTGGTAATAATTTCAAGGCCCCATCTCTTAATATCACCTTGGGGGGGGGCGGTTAGGATTTCAACGTATGAATTTAGGGGTGAGGCACACAAACATTCAGACAATAGCACTATTACTTATAAAAGACTTCTGAATCTTTACAGTCTGCCAGGTACTGAGTTACATGCTTTAGCAACATAATCTAATTTAATCCTTTCCACAACTAAGTGGGTACTATGTCCATTTTTCACACAAGGAAATAGAAACTCAGGTAGATTTGAATAGCTCCCACAAGGTTACATGCTGATAGAGATAGGGCTTAACCAAAGCTATATTTGTAACCAACATTCATAATGCCTCCCACAAATCTTTGCCATGAAGCGAATTATTGCACTATATTTTTTTAACTGTGTCTTGAAGGCTTTTTTTACCATTGTCCTTTTTTTTTTTTTTTACACCATTGTACCTAGAATGCCCTTCCTCTGTCCAATGAAATGTCATGTATTTTTCAAAGCTTATCACAAACCTCACTTCCTTTTGATTTTTTTGGTATTTTTTAATTTAATTTTTAATATTATTTTATTTAATTTTTTACAGTGTTATGTTTCAGATGTACAATATAGTGATTCAAAATTCCATACAACACCCAGTGCTCACCACAAGTGTACTCCTTAATCCCCATCACCTATTTCACCCATCCCCCCACCCCTCTCCCCTCTGGTAACCATCAGTTTGTTCTCTGTAATTAAGAGTCTGCTTTAGGGTTTTTTTCTTCTCTCTCTCTCCCTTTTCTCTCTTCCCTTTGTTCATTTGTTTTGTGTCTTAAATTCCACATGTGAATGAAATGATATGGTATTTGTCTTTCTCTGACTAACTTATTTCACTTAGCATTATACTCTCAAGCTCAATCCATGTTGTTGCAAATGGCAAGATCTTTTTCTTTTTTATGGCTGAATAATAATCTGTGATATATCTATATATATAGATATATATACATCTTCTTTATCCATTCATCCATCGATGGACACTTGGGCTGCTTCCATAATTTGGCTATTGTAGATAATGCTGCTATAAACATCAGGGTGCATGTATCCCTTTCCATTTCCTTTTTAAAGTCTAACCTAACTACCCTATTCTAAAGGTAGATGTGAAATTCCTGAACACATGATTCAATTTGCTGATTAATTTTCAACTTCCCCATAGCAGATTTATTGTTGTCTTGTGCTTCTATTGATACTTTTTTGTTTGAATTTTTTGCATGCTCTTATGTTGTGGTGTTTATCCAGGCATATCATCAGTGGCTTGGCCTCCCTATAGTTTCTTAAGCATAGTAAGTGATAAATAAATACTTGATGATTTGATTGTTTAAGAAATTCAGTCAGATTGGGTGCCCAAACTGGTTGATCTGACTATATTGATTAATTCAGTCATGGTGATTAAGTCAGTTGTTTATATAAAAAACACCATGGCCTTGACATACTGTGACTTCAGATGCAATTTAGACATTCATCCAACAGAAAAATTATATTGGGTAATAAAATTTGGAGCATAAAAGTAAATTCTAAAATTCATAGTTTTATAGTAATATTAGGTTTGTTGTAAGTCAATGAGAATAAAATTATATATAGAAAAAAGTTTTAAAAAAAATCTTTTGTGAAGAGGAAGTTAACAAATATTAAACAATACTTGGTAGGTCAAAGAGTAATTTTCTGTATATTGCTCATAGTCTGTGTTTAATATGTAATGCACAGTAAATCAAAATTGTAAGAAGAAAGCTGATACCTCCTCCCACTTACCCCCCAACATATTCAGCTATCAAATCTCTATACTACTCTCAGATTCCTTAAAGATTCTGAGTCCAACCCATCACCCAATGGAGAAAACTGGGAAACATCCTTGCCATGTTGTGATCCTTTCATACTATCATTCAGTTTTTGTTTGAACACCTCCAGTAACAGGAAACTCAATACTTTTGAGTAAGTCCAGCCCTGTGTTAGGCATTTATAATTGCTAAACAGTTTCTGATCATAAGCTTCAATCTTCCTCTCTATAACATTGCCCCAATCTCCCTTATTCTGAACAATAATGTTTTATATTAGATTAGATAAAATAAAACATACTTTCTGGATTTTTCCCAATGCAACTCCTTTATTTGACGAGACCTATTCTGTCTCTTCCTAATTGCCCCCTCTTTTCTCCCCTCCCCTCAAGGCAAAAATCTCTAGTTCATTCAACTAGTAGTCATTTGACTTAGTTTCCAGATGTCTCCCCACCCTGGACTTTCTCCTCTGGATATTCTCCTCCATCGCAAGAATACAATAAGCCAGATGTGGCCTGAGGAGGGCAGAAAACCCAGAAACTATAACTTTTCATGCTTTAGAAATGGTATTTCTGTCATTGCAGCCTAAGTTTGCATTAGCTTTTAAAACAGTAGCGTTATACTCATGGCTTTTATTGAACTTGTGGTCTAAAGCCTCAGGCCTTTTATTTTTCCTTAGGAAGTGTAGTAAAGCCATGCATTTCTCATCCTGTCCTTATGTAATTGATTTTTTTTAAAACTGTGTGTAAGGATTTTCCTTTATGCTTTTTTGACTTTTATCATGTTGGTCCCCCAGAAGTGCATGATGGGACAACAGAGAAAACCACAAGATTCTTGGCTGCTCTAGATGCTGAGAATCTGGAAAGGCTCTAGTGAATTACAATAGGAGTTCCACTCAATAAACCCCAAGCCCTATGGATATTAAAAACATAAAAACAAGCAAACCCAAAAGAAAGCCCCAAAAACCGCTTGCTGCTGGGAGCTGCATTTTACCTTCAGTAATACCAAAATGAGAAGTGAGGGGGGGAAGATACCTAAATCCTCAGTAATTGAGACCTCCTACTAGGACATTGCTTTTTAGTCCCAGAAACTTCCTGCCTTCATGCACTTCGTAAGAGACCTAGTAGATGGTGACGTATTTAAAATATGATGTTTCCGTGTTTTCTCTTCTTGGGGCCAGTTAGTACATATTCAACAGTTTCCCCTTTCCTCCATTAGCACATAAATTACCTTTTGCCCCCAAGCTCTCTGGAACTTCAACAAGTTCCACTACTTGTACTATCAAAGCTCTTGTCTCCTAGAAGCAATGCTCTCTCCTTGGAGGAAGGGGAAAAAAAAAAAAAATCTCTCTCTTCCAAATGTCCAGATCATTGATAAAAGTAGCCTTTCCCCCAGCAATTATGTGAGTTTCCATATCCACAGCCCCTTATTCCTTCCCTACATTTCCCTCTCTTCTATTCATGATTTTATGGCTTGCTTCACTCATTCAAGATTTAATAGGAACGCTGAATGCTACTAAGCGTTGACTTAGGTGATGAGGCCTGTCTAGCATGGAGATGCCAGGAAGGTTGAGAAGCTCTCCTTCTAACTCTGATGATCAATTTTATCAGATGATAGGGGGCTGGAGGGAGTACAATATCTAAGTTCCCTTGCCTCTGGGCAAGATAACCTTTATGGTACATTTCTTGCTCCCGAGTTCCCCATGGGATCACGCTGAGGCTAAAAGTCTGTAAACATCTCTGTCTAGCTTCATCCCCTGCCTATCTAGCTTTTCTCCGAGAGTACTCCCACTTTAAATCATTTGCACACAATTTCCATCTCAGGCTGTGCTTCTTGGTAGAACAGAGGCTTTGGAATCATAGCACTTCTTTAAAAATTAAACACTGGAAGAGCAAATTCAATTTAATTCAACAAACATTTGCAGAGGATGTTCTAAAAGGCTGAATTTCTTCATTAGACTAGAAGCTTTCTGAGGCCAGGGCTGAGGTCTAATTGCCTTTTCTCCCCAGCAGCTAGCCTTGTGCCACACTCAACATATTATAACAGAATATATATATTCTCTTATGGAGGCACTATGATGAGCAAGATGTGGCCCCAACAAAAATTAAGTTTACAATTTTAGTGGGAAACAAATATGCCCCAACTCATTATAAAACAGGTTTGAATGTAGAAAGCACATAAAACCCAAATGCAAAGTCTTATGGGGCATGGAGGAGCAAAAGAAAAATTTCAATAGAAAGTAAGGTACAGATTGGGGAATGAAGCTGAATGAAAGATGCAAATGATTTTAATAGAAGAGAAAATAATTATTGCTAGCAACTATCAAGAAGTACCACCTAGGGGCTACACCTTGTGCTAGTTCTTTACATGTATTATTTTATTTTATGTTTACAGAGTATCTATGGTGTAGAAATTATTTTTAGCTGTGTTTTACCAAGGAGGTTTTGAGACATGAAGTAATGTCTAAGCCCACCCAGCTAAGAAGTAATGGAGCCTAGATTTAAGCCCCTTCCCTTAGGGAAAGATATTGCAAGAAGAGGGAATATGAAATATAGATAAACAATCAGAAAAGCTTTCTTCCAAAATGGGCTTAAGTAGATACAATAGAAAAAAAAACCTAGAAATTGGGATAAGATTATAGGAGACTTGGAATACTATGGCTAAGAAATTAGACTTTATTCTACAAACCATGGGAGAGCATCGGAAGGAGATTTAATAGGAACGCTGAATGATAATACTTAAGAAAATGAGTTCAGAAGGAGGAGAAAAGTTGAACAAGTGCCTTAGGTTCTTCAAAGGAATGTGGCTACATCAACAAATTTAATTGTATGCATATTCTTTTCTGGTCCCTTTCTGCCTGGTTTTTACTGGATCTGGTCAAGTGGTTCCTAAATTTATAAATAATTTTGTTAGGAGCCTTGATTTCCCACAATTTTGATATTATGATACTCTCTATTTTCTGTGCTACTTTGTCTTCACCTTCTTCTAAAAATCCATATGGCATCTATTCATTTATTTTGGTAACAGTATGAAGCTCTCTTGAAAAATGGCAAGTCAGTAATGTAGTGCACCACACTAAGCAAAACATTTTACTGAGTATCTTCCCCTGATCTCCCTGGAAAGATCATTCGAAATAACCTAGCAGTTGTACCTTGTTTCTGATCTGACCTTTGCTAAAGTCTTCCAAATAGCTCTATAACTCTGGTTTTCTTTCCTCTTCCTTCTCCTTCCAGTCTTTTCATTCTAGTGTTTTCTGGCTCTTTCTGTTTTCTTCTTCATTCATTATCTAGAATCTTGGAGAAAAATACTGAAGCAGGAAGGTGAAGAAGTCTCAAAAAGTCATGAGCTTCCTCTCTATTTCTGCCTCTCTCCATTTTCCTTGCTCTTACTTATTTTGCAATAAGTACTGCAGTATTTATAACCCACCTCTTCTTTCAATTGGAGAGATTGGCATTTGGAGAGATTTGCCTTTGCGGGAGGTACAGTTTCTATTGAGCTCCATGTGACAGGGTCAAAAGCTGAAGGACACCGTGATTTTTTTTTTTTTTTTTTTTTGCTCCTTATTGAGGCTTCACCATAGATACAGTCATTTAGAACCACTATATTCTTAAATTTCTTATTTTAGAAATTAAATATTGTTAATTTAAAAGGAACTAAAAACGTCCCAAGACTTGCTTCCTGCCATAAATACCTCCAAAGGGGGCGCCTGGGTGGCTCAGTCGTTAAGCGTCTGCCTTCGGCTCAGGTCATGATGCCAGGGTCCTGGGATCGAGTCCCGCATCGGGCTCCCTGCTCCGTGGGAAGCCTGCTTCTCCCTCTCCCACTCCCCCTGCTTGTTCCTGCTCTCACTATGTCTCTCTCTGTCAAATAAATAAATAAAATCTTAAAAAAAAAAAAAAATTAAAAAAAAAAAATACCTCCAAAGGAAGTACCTGCTTCTGATTTCCATGTATGGGAAGGACTCACACTGCATCTCAGATGGTTGGAAGAGTGTCAATGACTGTGATAAGCCTTTCTGTTCTGCCAGCTGAGAAGACTTAAATTGTAATGGGGCAGCCTATTTCTGCGATGAGGAGGCCTACGGGGACATTTTTATTCATTTTCTGTGTCTTGCATTCTTTAGCCAGCCACCTGATGTTCCTGTCATGTAGTAAATCCAGAAAATTACTGTTTGCTGAAATTTCCATTTCTTCAATTTATGTAGAGGCATAAGACAGTTGTTTCCTGAGTCTGGAGTATTTCTGATTACAAGAGACAGAGTCTGCCTATGTTTGATTTCAAGTCCATCTGGTGACAATTCTAACCTACCTTTTTTTTTTTTTTTCTTCGATTTTGTCACTTAATGTATTGACCCAAATTTATGAGTCAGGACAATAAATAAAGCCACAGTTAGAGAAATGGAGTCTGATGATCCAAATGGTGTGTGTGAGGCTAGAGAAGAAAGTAGAGCCAGATCTTGGAAGAAAATGCAAATAATCTTCTTGCCTGGTACTGAATTTGCTCTTATTTATTGCCTCATGACCTTAGATCTTATTATTAATTTTGCCTTATGGATTAGAAAGAATTGTACAGACTAATTTTCTGTAAGTTTTTTGCTTTATAGCTAGTCAGCCTTAAACATGATTTTGTTTATTCAGACAATTGTCCCTTGATTGAGTTAATCTAACTCTAAGCCACATGTAGCTAGTGTTATAGCAAACCAAAATGAGCAAAACTCTCTAACTCTGGTATTTTTTTAAATTTGTAATTCCCAGAGTACATTGTTAGTGTTTTCATTTTATTATTATTAGTTTGATTTTGTTAATATTTTTGTGGCCACACACACACAATATAGGACACCCAGTTGAATTTAAATTTCAAATAAGCCATGAATAAATTTGTAAGTATGTCCCCAAAATTGCAAAGGAGATACTAATACTGGAAAATTGTTCATGTTTTACCCAAAATTCTAATTTTAGTGTTCTGTATCTTTATTTGCTAAATATAACAAGCTTATTTACTGGAAGAATTATAATTTCATGTAATTTTGTTCTTTTCAATAGGGTCATTTTAATAAATATGTACATTTAGCTCTTTTGTAAGTTTTTATACAAATAAATTAACAAGTTAGGGGAAAGTCATATTTTAAGCTGCATATTCTAGTTTGTGATTCTGATAATATAGTCAGTATGGTTAAAGGTCCTTTAGAAACATACTGCAGTTATCTACTTACCTGTCTGTGACCTCCATTAATCTGTGACATCAAAAAGAGAGGGACCATACTTCATTGTTTTGTATTATATAATGTTGGCAAATATAAGGACCTCAATGAATATTTCTCTAATAGACTGCATGATTACAAAATAGTAGGCTGGCCTCGTGGGAAGCTTACCTGGCAAGTCTGAGGAGCTCCAACCCCAGCTGGGCTAGCTCAGGTCTCCTTGAGCACCTGCTGCCAGGCTGCCACAGACACGCAGAGACCCTGCCTTCATGTGTATCACTTCATTTGTTCCAATCTCTCCAATGCCCCATGTTTTGCCTTTTTCTCCCATTTAGACCACAACAATTTTTTTAAGACAGTGTACCCAGCCAAACTGTCTAGGTTAGTTACTACTAAGAGTGGAAACATTTTAAATTGTAATTTTTTAAAAAGTGGTCATTGCTAAAAAAAAAAGAAAAAAAAGAAAAAAGTGGTCATTGCTGATATATATGAACGCCATACATTTTAATAAGTTTATTGTAATCATTGCATTTAAAAATTCTCATAATTTTTCAATTGATTCTTTTGCCACTTTTAGGCTTAGAATTATGCCATTTACAAGGTGTAATAATTTCATCTTTTTCTTTTCATCTTTTTCTTATACCTAGGCATCTAATTTTTGTTTTATGCTCTCTTGTAATTGTCAAAAACTACCTATTAAATAATAATCATAAAAAAAAATAGTAGGCTGGCACACACAAAAGTGTGTGTGTGTGTGTGTGTGTGCGCGCACATGCATGTGTGTGAGATTCAAGAGTGCCTAACGTGTAATGGATACTGACTTTGTACTAGCACTCTACTGAGAGCTCAGTGCCAAAATTTAGTTGCTGTCTTCTTTTTATAGAGAAGCCTTTCACTGGAGTGTGGTTCAAAACCAATCAAAGTCTATCTGTAAGAGTACATCAATCAGTTTATGTGTTGGCTAGATACTGCATCCTCCCTTTAGAGACTCCAGAAAGGATGAGTTAGTAGAAATTCTTCATAGAGTCCATGTTGGTTTTCTCAAACTTCTGTTACCATATCTTCATTTCTGAAAGTCAATCTGTAATATTTGGAGCCATATAGCTACAACAGTAGCTCCTGTCCTATACTCTTTTAGAATTCTTCACTCCCCCATTGAGTGTCCCCTCTCCTCGAACCTATGTAGGCCTCCACCAATAGCATCTGACTTAAGTGACAATTTGTGATTTTCTATGCAAATGCCATAAATTTCTACCTTACTCTCTTGGGACCCTTGCTCTTACAACCCTGACCCCATGCTGTTCTTAAGCCTAATCAGCCTGTGGAGAGGCCCATATGGAGATGAACTGAGGTCCCGGCACACTGCCCTGTCTGAATTCTCAGCTGACAGCCAGTTTTAACTTACCAGTCGTGTGAAGGAGTCATCATGAAACTGCATCCTCTGGCCTCCGGTTGAGCCTCCTCAGCTGATACGATGTGACAGAGAAATGGGCCCTATCCAAATTGCAGATTCATGAGCAAAACAGGTAATTGTTGATGTTTTAAGCCAATAAATTCTGCAGTAGTTTGTTATGTAGCAATAGATGACAAATAAAGATTTTGGCACCTAGAAGTAGGATGTTTGCTATAACAAAAACCTAAAACATTTGGCTTTGGCTTCAAGACCAGATAGCAGGCAGAAGCTTCAAGGGCCTTCAGCAGGTTCTTAGTGAAGCCTAAGGGCCTTGAGGAGAGAGTAAACAGAGGCATAAGTGGCCTAAAGGAGACTGATAGTGAGGGCTTTTAAGAAACTAAGGAGAATGGGGCGCCTGGGTGGCTCAGTTGGTTGGACGACTGCCTTCGGCTCAGGTCATGATCCTGGAGTCCCGGGATCGAGTCCCGCATCGGGCGCCCTGCTCGGCAAGGGGTCTGCTTCTCCCTCTGACCCTCTTCCCTCTCGTGCTCTCTGTCTCTCATTCTCTCTCTCTCAAATAAATAAATAAAATCTTAAAAAAAAAAAAAGAAACTAAGGAGAATGTTATTGGAAGTTTGACAAAAGGAAACCTGTGGTATGTAGTGGCACAAACTTTGGCAACTTGATGGCCTGTGGTGACTTAGAAAATAGGAAAGAAACTCAGTGATATACTTGAAGATTTCCAAGAAGAATACAGAAAGTAGCACCTTGGCTTCATCACACTGCCGTGATAAAATGTAAGGAAAGAGAAATTAGCTAAAGAATGAACTGTTGAATATAAACTCAAGACTTGGGGTATTTGAAGAAAAAACTCTTCCTCACCTGACCTCCCTAGTCAATAAGTTCTAAATTAAGGAGGCCTTCAGGCCCAAGATTAAATCAAGGATGGGACTATTAAATCCTTTGTTAAGACCTCAGAAATATTTTTTTTTATTATGTTATGTTAATCACCATACATCATTAGTTTTTGATGTAGCATTCCATGATTCATTGTTTGCAATATAACACCCAGTGCTCCATGCAGTACGTGCCCTCTTTAATACCCATCACCAGGCTAACCCGTCCCTCCACCCCTCTCCCCTCTAGAACCCTCAGTTTTTTTCTCAGAGTCTGTAGTCTCTCATGGTTTGTCTCCCCCTCCAATTTCGACCTCAGAGATATTTAAATATTGATAGAAATTTTCAGATAGAAAACAGGCTCCTTAAGGACCTTTCAAATAGAAAATAGGCTCCTTAAGGACCTCAGTGTATAATTTACAAATTCTCTTCTTTAACTAAGAAGGCTTCTAAGAATCTCAAAGATCTTGTTCCATAAGAGTCCCTCAGAGAACACTAGGTACAGAAGAAATTAACTCAAAAAGATTTACAGATTTATAGGTAGGACCTTACTCATATGGGTTTTATGAATTGATACATAGGAAACCTACAATATTTTTTAAAGAATTTTATCTGCTTGGTCTGAAATGAGCAGAGACAGTATGAAATGAAGAGAAGCCTTTGTCTCTGAAATTTCTATGTGTAGGAAATAGGCAAACTGCTAACACAAGCTAGTTTTTGTAGAAAAGAAAATATGACTCATAAGGCAGAACCAAGAACCCAGAAGGTGTAGCCAGAAGGTATGAAGAATAACTACCAAAGAGCTGGACTGAGTTCCAGTCAAGGAACTGGCAACATGTACTTGGATGGACGTCCGAATTGCAAAACACCCATATCTGCAGTATGCAGATCCTATGCTGATCCTACCATTGTGTGTTGGGTATGGAAAGGGCAGATAAACTCTCTTTGATTTTCAGGTTTGGGGTTGAGAATAATAGTACTTAAAAAGCTATGCCTGAGGATGTTGGGCCTGAGGAGCTTATCCACACCTGGATCTGATTTGTTTTAGCTCATGAGATTTTGGACCTCTAGCTTAAGCCTAATGCCCTTAGATGAGACTGGGGGATTCTTTAGGGAAGACAGGTGAGTGTGGGAAAACTATAAATTGTGGCCAAATGGGAGACTGTGTCATATTGCATTTTCCAGAAATAGATACACATCTCTTGTATTATGTGTTGTTTTAGAACCTTAGCACTCCATCATTAAAAGTGGATCCTGTGGCCCCTCCCCTTGAACTGAGGCTTTTGCAATTGACTTGACCAATGAAGTACAAAGAAATTGCAACATCCAAGGATGTGTCATATAGATACCATATTTTTGTGGGATGCTTATTCATGGACATAACCACAATGCTGTGCAGGGGTCCATGGAGTCCATAGATGAAAGTAGGTTCTCTGGTGCTGACTCATGTCTTCCCAGCTGATGCTGTTTGGAGGAAAAACAAGTTTATTTCACTGAAGCCTGCTCAAATTGCAGATTCATAAGCAAAATTAAATATATATTTTATTTTTTGTTTCGTTTTAAGTCACTAAATTTGGGGTTAGTTTGTTATGCAGCAATAGAAAAATAATACACCAGATTACCATTTTGATAAAGTCTGAGTGTTTCCAAGGTCTCCATAGCGACATATTTATCAAACATCTCTTAGAAGGAGGTCTGTTTGCATTTGCAAAAATGTTATATATTCATGATTTAAATTCTTTTAATTTTTTGTATCACATGCACAATTTTTAAAAAGTCATGTAGTGCCACAAGGCTTTTAGAACAAACTAACATTTACTGCCTCTGACCCTCTCATCTCATTTATCTTCTCAATTCAATGTCTTTCATTGCTGAAATAGGGCACTTAAAAACTAATTGGTTAGCACTGTGGGCTTACAGGGCAATCAGGTAGCCCACAACCCTTTGTTTATTTTTCTCTGGGCTAGTTGGTTTAGTCAGTAGGGGAGCCTACAGTTTTGAGTCTGAAGGGCATATGTGACTGGTGTTCTCTTGGAGATGGAATCTTTTAGTAAGTACTTTCACTTTATTCTTTTGTTTTCAGTATTGAATTTAAATGGTAACCTTGTGTCTGGGCTCTTGAAACCAGAGCTTCTCTTGTTCAATAACCCTTGAGCAGTGGTTTTCAAACATCATCATATATCAAAATCACCTGGAAGGCTAGCTAAGCCACAGATAACTGAACCTCACCTCCATAGCTTCTGATTCAGTAGGTCTGGAGTGAGGCTGGAGAATATGCACTCCTCATAGGTTCCCAGATCTGAGGCCTGGAGACCACAGTTTGAGAAACATTGCCCTAGAGCATAATCCTTTGGTTGCATGGAGGTAAGTGAGACGTCTCTAACTACACAGCATGGTGGGTCTAACCTATAATGCTTTTAGATAATCCTTCTGTTTCACCATCTCAAACTTGACTCCTGATCTCAGTAATACATGTGGCCTCTAATTCCTGAGAATTTCTGGGATTCTTTAGGGGAAATAAGCAAAGTTCTACTTTGGCTTAGCCTCCTCTCCCTCTTTCTAGCCTCCTGTAGGATTATTGGCATGATTGGCTTTTTCTCCATTAGATAATTTGTCATTTCTCCTCTCTCCCATCTACACTTTCCATCTTTAAATTCTTAGGATAGGATTACTAATGACCTTATTTTCAGGGATGGCAAAGTCTGAGTGTCTTTTCTTTCTCTTCTTGCTATTTTGGTGTGTTATTTTGAAGGGAATAAGCAAAAGAAACTTTTTACATTATTTTGGTGGAGTGTTATTTTGAGTACAATATTGAGAAGAAGCATTCTTGTCATCATTTTGAAACAGATGAGTACATCCATGATATTTTGACTCTTGCTAGTTTTAGTTTTAGAGGGCATTTTTGTAAGAACTAGATATTGTTGGGGGTAACATCATTTGCGAATGGGAAATCCATGGTATATAGTAACTTTTGGTTAATCAAAATAGCCAATTGACTTGAACAAAATAATTACAGTTGCCTGAGAACTAGTTTGTATTTAAGATGCACTTAGACTTTGCACTGAAAATTATAGCTAAAATGTGATTTTTTTTTTTTTTTTTTTTTTTGCCCTTCTGTTTTCTCACATCAATTTTTATCTTCTATTTCCAGAATGTTTATTTGGTTAGTTCCCATTAATTCCAAATTTCAAAATGTGAAGTGCAATCTTAAATATCTAGAGCTGTGCTATCTAATGTAGTTGCCACTAACAATATGACTATGTAATTTTAAATTGATTAAAATTAAAATTTAGTTCTTCAGTCATATTAGCTTCAGTTTTGTTTGTGACATGGCTGGTGGCTACTGTAATAAACAGCTCAGATATGGAGCATTTCCATCATCACAGAAAGTTCTTTTGGATGGCACAAATTAAAGCCTCCTTTATTTACAGAAGGTGGGGGAGAAAGGAAAAGAAAGAATGACTTTGATTTTGAATGAAAACACTCTTCTGTCTGTCTTACACATTTTACTCAGGAACTTTTGTTTGAAAATATCAGTGTCTTCAGTATCTGTCCAAACAGTCAAATACCACATTTTTGGCTTGATAGTGGTAATGTGGAAGATGGAAATGATTTACTCCAAAGTGCTGGGTGGGTTTGTGTTAAATCATTCACATGTTGTTAAGGTGGAGATACACTCCTGGGACTGGAGGCTCACCTCCCACCCCAGCCCACCCCACCCATTTCCCTACCTGGTTAGTGTCAGGAGGAGATGTGTTGAAAGGCTGAGCCTCTGTAGGTGTGCCTTGTCAACTGGGACTCCAGCTCCGTTTCTCAGATCAGCACAGTGTGTGGCTTATGTACAAAGTGCCTGCTTTCAGTTGGGAAGTGTGTACATCAAGGCTAAATGGCTGGTTCCAAGGCAGAGCAACACATTCATGGATCCTTGCTATATGTTTGTTGACCTTTGGATCCCAATTTAATTGTTTATTGATCAAATAAACATTAGAGGCTATTTATTGGGTCCCAATGGGGAGCTGTTATCCCAGACAAAGAATGATAAATATGTTTGTATTTCTGTGACTAATTTTTTTTTTTTAAAGATTTTATTTATTTATTTGAGAGAGAATGAGATAGAGAGAGAGAGCATGAGAGGCGCCCCTCTGTGACTAATTTTTAAAATGTTTTTTAAAAAGTATACTTAATGGGTGCCTGGGTGGCTCAGTTGGTTAAGCGACTGCCTTCGGCTCAGTCATGATCCTGGAGTCCCGGGATCGAGTCCCGCATCGGGCTCCCTGCTCAGTGAGGAGCCTGCTTCTCCCTCTGACCCTCCCCCCTCTCATGCTCTCTCTCTCTATCTCATTCTCTCTCAAATAAATAAATAAAATCTTTAAAAAAAAAGTATACTTAATCCTGCCAATGCAGTTGAAACATTTCTAATAATTATTTGCTCAATAAAAAAATATGTACATAAAACCAAAATTGCCTTATTGAAATATCACACAAAAAAAATTCTTTGGAAATCACTAGGGGGAAACCAGAAAAGAGAGAGAGATAATAGAAATGTTGATTTAGGTGTCAGATATGTAATCAACTATATTAATTATTTTATAAATTATATTAATGACATTTCGTTGTCAGATATTTAAATTTTTTCTTTCCAGTTGCTTAGAAAAATGATCTTAGAACATGTTTTTAAAATAACTGTAGCTTTTTTTTTTAACCATAGAAAACAGCCTGAATGCCCAAATTGTATTCCTTACTAATGAGTTTGTTGGAAAACTGTTGATATTTACCTGGACTTGTGAATGCCTGCTCTTAACCTAAGGCAAGGTTAGGTGTTAACCATGATGGGTCATTGTTTGAACCGGTAGAAAGGCTTTCCTAATGGATATCTCTAAGAAGGTATATCTTTTTCCTTCCCTCCCCCTACCCCCATTTGCTTGTAGACACTATTTTCGGTGAGTGAGACGATCAGACTGCTTAGATTTAGGGTAAAAACAAACAAGCTAGTAAGACCCATTCAAAATCAATTTGGAATGTTACAATTATAGACGCAGGTAAGCTACAAATCAGCAAGCTAAGTATCACGGCAGAATTACCTCTATATCTCAGTGAGGATGTATTCTGTCTTCTGTTTATAGAGCCCTATAGTAATAGACAAATAACAACAAAAAAGTATAATGGTAATGATCATTATTGAATACTTGATTGATATGTACTAGACACAGTGTCAGATATTATATATAATGTATTGTCCTTACAACTGTCAGTAATTCTGGAGAACAAAAATTGTTATTCCTATTTTACAGGAAAGAAAATTGAAATTTATTTTTAGCACCTTGCCCAATGTCTCAGCTAGAAAGTAATGATGTCCAGGACTCAAACTTGTCTGATTCTATAACCCACTTTCTTAATCATTGTGCCAGGCATTCAATACAACTAGTGGAATAGAATTTAGGGGTGTTAGGATTATGGTTCCTGAAATACTGTGTGGGTTAGAAGTTAAATGGGTTTTAACAATATTATTTTTAAGTTTCCAAGAAAAACAAATTTTCTAGGAAATACAGTATATCTCTGATGTAGTCCAAGCACCTATTGTGAATGTTCAATGAGTACTTATTAAATTAATTAAATGTTTAGGGTCATTGTATAACTGTTATAACTTGGGGTATCCTGGGAGGTCTTTAGGCTGATGTATGAATATTTTCACTTGCATGAGACACATAGCCTGGTGAATGTAATTACTGTATAACTCAGAATTTCTCTGTGATATATATATATATATATATATATATATATATATATATATAATCTTCACTCATTGTATTAGCTATAAATTGGTGATTTTAGAAGTTTTCTGGAAGGCAGTGTGTATTGCATTAGAAGACCATTCTATCTCGGGCGCCTGGGTGGCTCAGTTGGTTAAATGACTGCCTTCGGCTCAGGTCATGATCCTGGAGTCCCTGGATCGAGTCCCGCATCGGGCTCCCTGCTCGGCAGGGAGTCTGCTTCTCCCTCTGACCCTCCCCCCTCTCATGTACTCGCTCTCTCTCATTCTCTCTCTCTCAAATAAATAAATAAAATCTTAAAAAAAAAAAAAAGACGACCATTCTATCTCTAATTAGTAGAGACTACTAAATCTAGGGATTGATATCGTTGAATAAAAGCAAATCCATTGGTATGAGTCTATAGTAGCTATTTCCAATATCCTTATTGCCTCAGGATGGCCCTCAGTTAAACTGTACATATTAGAATCTTTTGAATCAAGATCATGTGTCTCTATGATTAGTTAAAAACTCTTAAACCACTGAAATATTTTAACTGTTATTTTGGATAGTACCTTTCCTTTTGCTGCTTTAACCATTTACCATCATCTTAGTGGCTTAAAAGAACATAAATTTATTATTTCAAGTTCTGGAGATCAGAAGTCCAAAAATGGATCTCACTGGGTTAAATCAAGGTGTGGCAAGGCTGTGTTGATTTCTGGGGGCTCTTGGGAAAATCCATTTTCTTTTTCCAGTTTCTGGAGGTGCCCACATTCCTTGCCTCATAACCCCTTTCTATCTCCAAAGCTAATAATGACCAGTGGAGACTTTCTCAGATTGTATCACCTTGACACTGACTCTTCTGTCTCCCTCTTCTACCTTTAAGGACCCTAGATTGGGCCAATCTAGATAATCCAGGATAATCTCTCTAGTTTCAGGTTAGCTGATTAGTGAACTTAATATCATCTTCTATTTAATTTCCCTTTACCATGTAACATACCATATTCACATATTCTAGGAATTGGGCATGAGCATCTATGGAGGTCTAGTATTCTGCCTACTACAGGTAGAAGCAAGAATATGGAGGTATTAAGTAACAGACTTGAATGTAATCCTCAACTCTGTATTAGCTATTTGATCTTGGGCAAATTACTTAACTTCCTTGAATTGCCTGGATGACAAAATTGAGTTAATAACCACTACTACCCAGGGTTGTAATGAAGATGCTATAATTGTCAGAATTCAGGAGTCTTTAACCTGTGAAAGAGAATTCTCTTGTTTTTCATCCTATTAAATATGAAAAAAACTTCTTAAGGCATATGGTAGGTTATAGCATTTTTAGATATCCTTTATTCTTTTCAAGTGAAAAGGGTAACATTCATCCATTTAATACCTTCTTTATAGCTCATTACCCAGTCCTGTCTAAAAAAATGATCATTGTTTAAGGCTTTTTATCTGTCTTTTTGTTCATCAGTTCACCATAAAGGTACCACGTTATGGCACAGTTCTTAAAGAAACAAGATTAATGAACTTGTAACAATTAGAGAAAAATTGATGGATAAATTGTGCTGACCAGGAATACAATTAAAGTTCAAGAAAGAGATAGATCTGTAAAGAGTGATCTAGTGGCTGGAAACCTTAATGCAACTGAGAGAGTATTGGAATAGATTTTCAAATAAAAGGAACAGAATTAGCAAAAATAAATAATGATAAGAGGTATGTGGAGGAAAGGAAGAGAGCTATCTAACAGAATAGAGGCCATGTCTGTTAAAGTCGGAATACTGTTCAACTTGGAATATGTAAATGTGTCATATGGGGACTTGAAAGCCAGACAAGAAAGGTTAGAAGAAAAAGGGAGACATGAAGGTTCTTGATTAGGAACTGATGGACATGAGCTTATAGAAACCAAGATAGGCATGGAGTTGAGTAATAATCTCCCCTCCCTACCCAAATATAAATAAGAATTGATATTGACCAATGCATGAATCGTCATAACTAAATCAATCTCTTTCTCTTTCTCCTTTTCTTTCTCTTTCTCTCGCTTTCTCGTGCAAACATTTTTGCTTATAACAGAAACTTTTAGGGAAAGAAAATATGACCCATTGACAGACTAAGAGGTGTTCTTAGAGATAGTAACTTTTATTAAAGTCATTATGAAGAGTGTAGGGAGGAGAAAAGGGAGATGTTTATTAAACAAAACAAAGCAAAATTCTGCATTTGAGATAAATTTGTTCTTTGTAATCTGATGTGGTCTATATTTGAGAGTTTTAATTTAATGATCATTTCTGAAAAGAGTATGTGTTTTTAGAATTCTGGTGACCTTTATAAAAATAATAAACTTCAAAGAACCCCAAACTTCTTCATCTTCAATATTGGACTCCTATTCCTTACCTGTAGTAGCTATTTCCAATATCCTTATTGTGAGGATTAATGTAGATAACCCACCTTCATCAGTGAGTAGTTTCTTTTTTTTTAAGTTTAATTTTTTTTTTTAATGTTTTTTAGTGAGTAGCTTCTAAACAAATCTGGGCAGCAAAAGAGAACTCACTGGCAGGATATGGGGCAGGAGAGTGAATGAGGGCAAGTCCTGATATCTAGGGAGAAAGAACCAAAGGGTCATATATTCAAATTGCTACCATTGGGATATCTCATTTCTACATGATTTGTGTCCTTGCATTATTTTGTTCAGGATCTAAGTTCCCAGAGGAAACAAAGGGTCTGATGAGCTCAATGTCACAGTAAAAATTCCACTGGACAAAATTAAACAGGCAAGGAAGACTTTATTCAAGGCTATTGCAGTAGGGGAGAGAGGCCAGAATTTAGTCTGAACTTAACTCTGCTGAAACAAAGGGCAGTAAGGTTTTTAAGAGGTGGGGTGAGGAGTAGATTGCAGGCTGTTTGTATTTACTAATTGGCTTTACCCAAAAGAAAACTTTCTTGTATCTTCATGACAGGAGGTAATTTACAACTTGGAACATGGGCTCCCACCAAAATTAATCTCCCACCCTACCACAGAGACTGGGACATGGGGGTGCTCTCTTCCTTGATGATTACCCTTCAAACCAATGGCTCCCAGAACCTTGAGAAAGAGTCTCGGGTTGTAAACTGGCAAGAAGCTTGAAAATTGATTTCCATCTCATAGGATTAGAGAAAGAATATACAATTACAAGCTTAATAAGGAAAATGCTCTAAGAGGGAAACATTAATGCCATCTTGGTCACCAGTAGAGGCCATGAACCTACCTTGGTCATAGTGGTGAGAAGAACCGTGTGGCGAGGCATCTTGATTTATATTCCAATCAAGACCACATGGAATGCGGAAAAGACATTTTTCACAGCATTGTATTCAGAGGAAGTAAAATCCTACCATTGCAGTCAATTTAAATCTTTAATGTGGCCCTTTAAACTTGCCAGACGGAACATTATATTGTATGATGCACAGCAACAGATCCTCAAAAGCCTTTTTAGTCATCAGTCTCCCTCAGGGTGATACATTGTCTATCCCCAAAGTTTCCCTGAACTGCTCTCATTAATCTCTCCCCTTACCCTACTCTCCCCCTTATTTCCAGATCTATCTCTCTTTAGAGGACCCCTTTGCTTCTCCTCGTGCAGATATTTCAGGTCTTCCTGCCTTCTCCAATTCTGTTTTCCCATCATTTATTCTAATGAACAAACAACGCTGCTGCTTCCTTAGAAGTCAGAGCGGGCACATTAGGCTGTGGGTACTTGTCCTTTTATGCTTCTGTCTCACAAATCTGAGAGACCACCCTACAGATGGTATATATGTTTGTCGAAGAAAGTCAAGATGAGGAGTTATATCTTGTTCATTATATCTCCTCAGCACCTACTTAACACAGGATCTGGCTCAGAGTTAATATCCATTAGTTTTACTTTTTTTTAAATTGGGCTCTTGAGAAACAGAATTTTGAGGTTTTAAGGAATCCGTGATTCTTTAGCAGGAACAATAGGGAGGTATCCTATGAATGTGTTTGGCAGCTGTCAAGCAGAGCTCGGGTGTCCCTGAAAGCTTTCCAAAATAGTGATGGAGAATGAAAGCAATTACTTGAGTACCTTCCGTAGTACCTTACTATCTAGTTTCCCAGCTGGGATGGAATAGTCAAGGATCTGGCAAGAGAAGAGAAGAGAGAGGAACGGAAGTGAAAGAAAGGGGGTTTGAACATGGCTGCCACTGCCACCGTCACCATTCCCAGACTTGCCTCACGTCTCAGGCACCAGAGCAGGTCACGGGATCCCAGACTGTCTGGGTAAATACCAGATGTGTGGTAGCATGGGCTACTGTAGCCATAAAAACTGTTATGATAACAATACCATCTTGTTTCAAAAGAGTATTGCAGGGTTTAGCTAACTAAGTTTATGTGGCAATTTAATTATGGTGTTTCTTTTCAGTAAAACTCGAGTAACATATTTTTCAAGAGAGCAGATACTAAAATCCTTTGCACACGTTCAAAGAAAATCCCTATATTGGGGAAATGGAGAAACACATAGAGTGAATATAATATGGAAAAGATTTACAGAGAGATTTCTGAGCAACTCCTTAAGATATTTGTGTGCTACATAAATAGAAAATTGTGCTCTGAGTACATGTATATAATGTAAAACTCTGATAACTAAGAGCTGAGGAGCAAGATGCTCTTCTTTCTGGAGCACTACAAATACCCCTCAGAGTATAAGAACTGCAAGATCAATGGGGAACACATTACCACGGCAGAAATGCAAAAGAACCATGGCTGGGAGCCACTGTTTCACTTTTCCAGTAGTTGTTAGAAGCTTTTGTGTGTTCCCGTCCCTGCATCAAAAGCCTGAAATCTATGAGCTCTAATGATAGATTTACACTGGGATTCAAAGGACAGCCAAAATGCAACAGTGTTCTCAGGTTGCTAATCACAGACGCTAATTTAATACAATAAGAGCCAAGATCAAGATTTTAAATGTTTAAGGCTTCTAGCTAGAGCCCGTAGGACTAGTTAACACAGTTCCAATTTTGTTCAAATTCAGGCTCAGGAAACCGTGTCTCATCCATTTGGAAACATCACCTTGGAAACATTAAATAAAGGGCAGGAAACCATATACCAGCTGGAGGAAAAAAACCAGTTTCTAGACAAGGTCCATGTAAAGGTGACATCTGACTTAGTGATGTTCACAAACTCCCTCACCAGAGGAGGGGGTCGGATAATCTGCAGACTGATGTTAAGTTGAGAGACCGAGGGACTCCATTTCCAGCCCATGCTCTGAGTCGGTATGATTCCACTTTTGCATAAATTAATCACAGAAGTATAATATAATTTCCTGCTAGGGTTCCAAATTTAGAACCCGATTCAGCCTTCTAGTCTGTACTACAGATCTTTCTAATGCAAGTCAAGTATTTAAAGGAGCTGACAGCACTAACCTCAACCCAAAATGTTTGATCTGCTTTTTGTCTCTCATCTTAAAAGCATTGCTCTCCGATTTTCTTTCTTGCCTGCTTAGTGGTAGATCGTCCAAAAGATGGATAGTTTGGGTGGCATTGGCAAAATGCTTTTATGCTTTCCCTCTTACATGATAGCCTGAAATTGTTAGATCTGGATTCAGTTTAAAGGGCACAATTTACCAAAAAAAAAAAAAAAAAAAAGCCAGAAGGAATTATTTTGATTCTCTCAGAATTCATCATATATGTCAATAGACATTTAAGGAAGAAGGCCACTCTCTTGATCATTTTTCTAAATAAATGCTTTTAAATGCAAAAATCTGTCTTATAAAAGGAACTCATAAATTGGTAGCTGTGTCTGAAGGGGCTGAGTCTAAATCTTAATTTTTTTTATAATACTTTATTATTTCTTTATTACAGAATCAGGGCCCATCATGGTCTCAAATACCCCTCAAGATATTCTCCACATCCCCACTATTGCAGTTCTAATTTAGGGTTTTATTATTTCTTCCTGGGGCTTTGGCAGTAGTTTTCTTACGAATACTCTAGATTTTGATCCTGCATCTTCCATGTTACCTATAGAGTGAAATTTTTTTTTTTTTTAAATGCAAGAATCTAATCGTGTCCTGTCCTGCTGCAAACCTTCCGGTAAATTCCCATCCTTCCCGGGATGCATTCCAAATACTTGGTGTGGCACACAACATTTTTGGGTGCTTTCCTTGCCCATTTTCTCATCTCCACCACTGCCTACAAATATGGCTACTGTCATCGGTTCTGCCACCATCCTGTGGCCTCTCATGTTGGAAACAACCTCCGATAGAATGCCATTTTGCCAGATCTCTGCTAACTTGCAGACCCCTCAGGGTCTACCTCAGTAAATCACCTGTTCAAATTCAGTGGAAAAAAAAATGGTTAAGGTTAGTGGATGAATATTTAGGTCAGTGATAATTGCTATTAGCCTATTTCATATATTGAGTTATACTTTAATTCTCCTTTTATACTAAGCTTCCTGTGAAACCTTAATTTTTGTGTCATTTTGGACCGATAAATGGGGTGAAATGGCACAGAGCTATGACAGAAATTGCAGGCACAGAGATAAAGGCCAAAATGATAATAATGAAAAAAGTAGGTGAGAAGGAGAACTATAATCCCTTAAGAGTCCTCAGGGAAATGGGGGTAACCTTGGGATTTTTTTTTTTATACTACATGGGATGGAAATACAAACCTTGCTATCTTAAGAGTAAAGAGTGCCCCCTAAACATGGTGGACTTGGGGACACATAACGGCAGACACTTGGCTTACATGCCAATCTGTTTATCAACTAATCAGCCACTTCTCATTTAGCTAACATTATCTTTATTTGACATTTGCAGGGAGGGGGTTTGTGGAAAAATCTAACTTTTCTCCAGCTAGTTAGTAGTAGTTGTTGAAAAGAGCAATTCTCAGTGCTAAGGTCATTGCCCTTGGTGATGTCAAAACTTTGACTCCATGAAGTCTTCCTATTTAAACCCAGAGACCATGTTTTCTCTCCCTGTCCTAGATTTGACCCCCCATGTTCCCAATTCCCAGATTATGGGAACATCTGATTCTGAAATTTTCTTCTTAGCTAAAGCCAAACCAACCTAAAAAATTTCTTACATGATTTTCTTCTGAGTGAAAGAAATGGCTTAAGATAATGTTTATTTTTGTGTTTTTTGTTTGATTTTTTTAATACTATTAACCAGCATTGTCAAGGGGACAGGCAAATACACTCCTAGATACCACTGTTAGGGTAAATTGGTTTAAGCTTTTTGGAAGAAAATTACAATATGCTAAAGCACTTCCATTCTGTTGAATTTATCTTAATTAGAAATTAAGAATGTCCACAACAGTTATCTCATAAATTTATTCTTTCCTTTTTTTTTTAAGGTTTTATTTATTTATTTGACAGGAAGAGACATAGCGAGAGAGGGAACACAAGCAGGGGGAGTTGGAAAGGGAGAAGCAGACTTCCCGCTGAGCAGGGAGCCCAATGTGGGGCTTGATCCCAGGATGCTGGGATCATGACGTGAGCCTAAAGCAGACACTTAATAACTGAGCCACCCAGGCGCCCCAGATTTATTCTTTGCATGTTGATTTTTAATAGTAAAAACTGCAAATAATCTAAATGTTAAAATAGGGGATTAGTGCAATCAGTTTTGATACATCTATACAATGGGAAAATTTGCAACTATTTTTAAATGTTAGATGACAGAAAAATTCTGAAATGATATATGCCAATAAAGAATATGAAATTCTTTATTGCTTGTTGATGAAGTTCATGTCCTATTTATCTACTTATGTGGATGTGTGTTTTTTAATTTTTCCAAAATGAGCCTATGTTAATTATCTAAAAATATCTAAAATTTGCCTGAGCCATCTAGAGGAAGTAGGATTCTCAGTGGGGCTGGGTTGTATAAGCCACAGCCAGTTAAAGGCAAACCTTGGAATGGGAAGAAGGGCTGATTTTTGTTTCCCTGTTAACTTTTTCATCTACATTCATATTCACAAGACATGACACCATTAGGCCAGATTTATACATCACAACATGAAGTGGAAAGTAAGCAAGTAACTAATCTGTTTTATAAAGACAGGGAAGAGAGGAAGCAGTTTACCCAAAGCCCCTTCAGTGCTGAGAACAGTCTTCATGAGTAGAGTGCTAATCTAAAATTCAGTCTTTGCTCAGTTTTGTTCTTTATATAACAAGAGTTTATTATTTTTTTACAGTCACCAAATTGAAGATTTGCAATCTTCTGCCTGTACATGGCTTATGGAAATTTTGCTCTGTCACAGTTTATTAAAAACATATACCAAATATCTTGCCCAAATGTTGTATCAGTATAAGCAGACTAATAGTAATACTTAAGATTTAGGAATTTTATGAAGTTTGGAGAATTAAGGTTGAGTTTAAATCCTATCTAAGCATTGCACTATATGAACATGGTATTTTGCAAACTAAACATTTCACCATCATATGCAAAGTTACTATCTACTCTCACATAAAATGCCTATGAGACTAAAAAAAAAAATATTCCACTAAAAAAATAGACTACACACGTCCCATTGGAAGAACCTGAGTGATAATATGGAATAATTTTTAGTGGTAAAGACTATGAAGGATGCATGGCTGAAGCTACTATTGGAATGTTTTTAGCAATGGTTGGAAACTTTAGTGCATGAGAAGTCACTCCATTTAAAAATCTTGAAGTTTGAATCTTAATGATAGCTTTTGTCAAAGAGATTTAAAATTGGAACATTCTTCTAAAGTGGCTGATCATTGACAGTTTGGATTATCAGTGCTTATGAGTGAATCTTGGTTGTGAAATTTAGTCTATCAGATGAAATTCACTGGATAATGGCAAGTACTCCGTTCTACCTCAAGTTGAATAAGCTTGATCTCAGAAAACTAACAAATGAACTTATATATAGAAAACACACAGAGCTCAGCTCCACATGTGACATTTTGACAGAACACAATAGCATGTATCAGTGTCAAGCGTGCACTTAACCTCAGTTTATTAACTTAAGCAAATTTGTGAAGGATCCAAGCAGATAATGTCTTGGCAAAACTTAGAATGGAATATCTGGGTCAAAAACCTCATAAACCTATTTCATCTGATTTCACACATGAAACTTTGATCCAGAAAACACACACGACCACCAGAGATCAGCTGTGCCTTCAAGATACGTTTTCAGCAGTCGCCAATAAATGTGTGATGACCCTGGCTTCCAGCACGCCTGCTGGAAAAAAACTGAGTACAAAGAGAAAGGGGAGGAATATTTTGTGTATTGTCTGCTTCCGTTTCTTTAGAATTCTGGGAACATTTCAGGGTCTTTTTGTTGTTGTTGTTGTTGTTGTTTTTGGTCTGTCATTCTTGGAGATTTACAAAAAGTATTCTTGCTGCTGGAGCCTTGTGTTTATTACCTTGGCTGATGGCAAAGGGAGGGGATGAAAGATAGGAAGGCTCATTTTTAAAAAATAACTCATCTTTTGGGAGTGACTTATTATTTGGAACTTTTAAGATCAACTTGTGATAAGTGATAAGGTGGTCAAATAAATAATACATAGTCAGGGACACCTTGCTAGTCAAGAAGGCTTGTTTTTTTTGTTTCACTATTTAATCTTGATATAAGCACAGTGAAGTGCAGAAGATAAAATAATGGTTGTAATATCACACTTGGATAAGCATTCATGAGAACTAAGGTCTCTGTTGTAAATAATCACCCCCAAATATCCTACTATAGAGAAGACAAGGCCCATGTGAATAGTGCCATCTTAAAACCTGCAGAAAGGGAGTCAAATGTTCATTTGATATAAAATGTTCGTATTTTTCTCAACATCCTAATGACTGGCAGAATTTTTTTTCCTCAGCTTTACAAAATAATAGAAATGGATATATGCAAAACCCATCCGAATTTTACTTATGTCTTTGTCTTTCTGCACTCTTTTAGCATTCTGACTTCCTCCTTGCTCCACCACAAATCAATGCAAGCAAACTTACATTTAGACCAGAGAAGGGAATATTTCTGTTCCCACACTCGGAAAAGGGAAGCATTTGTTGTTTCTACCCACTCCCTCCTCTTCGAATTTGTTATATAGTTTTTGTTTTGTTTTGTTTTTTAAGATTGGGTGAGGGTATGTGTGTGTCAAGTCAGAGGAATCTTAAAAGTGAGGCATCTGGTTACTCTAAGATCAAAACCAAATCTTCCTTTGGTCTCACGTGAAGAACTGTGCAGTTTGGGATTCACTGTTCTTAATTCAATTACGGTCCCCTTTTATTTATTTATTTTTTCTTAAATCGAAGGCAGAATACAACACAAGACAGGGGAAAAAAATAACAAAGGGAAGATCATACTCTGTAGGCTCTCAAGACGTTTCCCTAGGCTTCAAATCAAGTTCTACTCTAGCTACATGCCAACAGCTGAAGTCAATTTCACCCAGTCACTGGGAATGGGATTCTTTGTTACCAGGGACTTTATCCTAAACTGCTAAATCTGATGCTGGAAGACTTGCTCCACCTACTTTAAGTTGTCAAATGCCCCTGCAACAACCCAAACTAATTGTTCCTAGACACTAGGCAGAACCTAAACCCTTGTTTACTTCCTCATTTGTTTGTTTCCCCAGAGTGCCTAAGTCTCTATTTGCTCTAAAACCACCAGACCTCATTTAGGTTGATAATAGGTATTTCCTTAGCTGCATGCCTTTTAAAGCCTTTCTGACACCTACCCCAGAAGAATGTGCTTAAGGTCTACTCCTTGAATAGTTTTCATTTTAAAGACAAAGCTACAAAATCCTAATCATCCCTGCTAAACTCTTGCTACTTTCTTGTATTTTTTTTTCTTCTCCCTCCTCTTCCTTCTTTTTGTCTGGGAATAGAGCCCACTTACAAATATGTATGCAGATATATTATAATATATATAATATAACAAATTCTAGTCTTTGTTGGTCTCTCAAGTAATGACACACCACTGACACACAACTTTGGTGACCAGTACTTTAGTAGTTTTTATTTTATTTATTTATTTATTTATTTATTTTATAGACTTCATTTATTTATTTGACAGAGAGAGAGATAGCGAGAGCAGGAACACAAGCAGAGGGAGTGGGAGAGGGAGAAGCAGGCTTCCCGTTGAGTGGGGAGCCAGATGCGGGGCTCAATCCCAGGACCCCGGGATCATGACCTGAGCTGAAGGCAGAAGCTTAACAACTGAGCCACCCAGGTGCCCCAGTCTAGCAGTTTTTAAACTCTAGCACTTAGAAGACTTGTTCAAAACCAGATTCCTAAGCCTATCACAGAGCTTCTGAATGTGGAGATCTGGGACAGCACCCATAAATTTCTATAAAGCTTCCAGATGATGGGCCACACTTAGAATAATATACCTCTGATCTATATAGAACAATTTCTTGATTAGTTCATTCCAAGTCTAGGTTCATTTTTAATGTAGTCTTTTTTTTTTTTAAGATGTTTACTATTTATTTATTTTTTTTTAAAGATTTTTTTATTTATTCATTCCAGACACAGAGATACAGAGAGAGAGAGCGAGAACATGAGTAGGGGGAGAAGCAGAGGGAGGGGGAGAAGCAGGCCCCCCGCCGAGCAGGGAGCCTGATGCAGGGCTCAATCCCAGGACCCTGGGATCATGACCTGAGCTGAAGGCAGACGCTTAACCATCTGAGCCACCCAGGTGCCCCTTTACTGTAGTCTTTTATAGAGACCCAAAATGTAGGACTGGGATCCATTTGGCCCAGATTGTATATATCAACCACCAGGATTGTTTGTTCTTTTCACTCTTCCTTTTGAGAGTTATTTTCACATATCTAAATAAATAACATATTAAAACTTTCTCCAGACCAACTGAAGAAAAGGCCATCTGGATTCAGTGAAAGGTGGTTCTTGAAATGCAACTTGGCGGCTCTTTACCCTGAAAAAAACTAGAGGCAAATACTATGGAAGGGTTATCTGGAAATAACCTACAGATTTATGAATTAGATTAAAGTGTAATGAATAGTATAACATTTAAATTCAATTTGTTGCCTTCCAAGTAATTTGAAAAGATTTTGACCTTAATAAGTTGAACATTCTGTGAAATACTGTTTACATTTCCTGGAAACTTGCTCATATAATCAATTTGCTTAGCAAACATTTAGGTCAAGGACACTGCAAAGAAAAATGAAAGCCTGAGGTGTGCAGGGATTCCCAATATGTCCTAGGCTAGTGAAATTTTATATTTTTTGATGAAGTGAACATATCCAAATTTTATAAGCCTTAAGATCTAGTAGAAGAGCATTCTGCACTAAAAATAATCTACTTGATTATCCATTTGTTCATTTATTCAACACTTTATTGTGTGCCCATAATAAATCAGATACTATGCTATGCAATTGTGATATAGCCATTACTTAGTAAAGAATGATACAAATACATGTAAAATTATAACTATTAAATGCGCTGCAAGGAAAGGTAAATGATGCTATGAAAATGCCTAGGGGGAATGACTTAATTTCATTCTTTCTAACCTAGTGGCTTGCTCTTACTTATTTGCTTTATGAATATATGAAAGGTTATCAGTATATGATCAAAGGACAAACCATCAGATTCAACAGACACACAGTGGTTATTCAAGACCACTGCATATTTTAGTTCCTAACTGGTTTCAGAAGGCCAGCAGGAATAAATAATATGGCAATAGGAGAGGCTGAGAGAATGGCTGGAAACTTTGGTCAGTGGTTGTATTTAGTTTAATTATTAAATAAAGTAGTTTGAGAATGGTGTTGAGTAACTTCCTCACCAGGCAGATCCTGAGTCTTATGGCTGTTATTGCCAGATCTGCCAATTTTTTTTCTGCATGACTATGCCCTGCCAGTTTCCCAAGTAAGCAAACTGTCCTTGCCATTTTGAAAGGTCCACTGTTCTTAGCATCCTTTTCCTTATCCTCCTACTGATGAAGTCCTTACCCTACATGCAAACAACCTCTTGAGGATCCTTCAGGTTTTAGCCTGCTATGTGCACAGAAGACATTATTACTCTTAATTTAATAACAGAGTAACATTTTCATACTAATCAGAGACTTGCTGGCTTTAATTACTATGTATTATTCCATGGGAAGGAAAAAAAAAAACCACTCAAACAAATTTTAAAATAATATGTTAGCAGGAGTGTGATAAGTGTTTCTTTCTTAGCTTCTGGTCTGCTAATAAAATAGGTTTGTTATGGATATCCTCACAATATTTTCATTTATATTTTAAACCAGACCTCAGTACAGGACTTTTTCTGTTGAAATAGATATTCACTGAAATTGAATCTCTTTTCCCATCTTCTTGCAAAAAGAAAAATAGATTAACACTGCTTTTCTTAAGAAAACCACCTTTAAAAAAAGTTATTTGCAGAATGTGGTTTATCCTTTAAACTGTGTCTTTGATTCCTAAGCCTACCTCACTTTGTTATGATGACTCACCAGGTTTGGTAACATCCATCATAATAGAGATTAGCAAATTTATGCAAATATATATATATATATATATATAAAGCCTGATTAATAAACAAGCAGACTTTGGTTTCCCCTGATATTTCTCCTTTCTTCCAGTGTATTTTGGGAAAGTTAAGTGACATTTTCTTTGCAGAAAAGCTACTAGGAAAAAAAATGTACAAACTTTGAGGTGTGTGTTTCTGCTGAATTGTTTTTCACATAACTACTATTCTGATATCACATCATTTAGCTAATTTTTCTGATTTAGCTCTAAAAAGAATAAAATTTTTTTTTTTTAAGATTTTATTTATTTATTTGAGAGAGAGAGAGAGCACATGAGAAGGGGGAGGGTCAGAGGGAGAGGCAGACTCCTTGCTGAGCAGGGAGCCCGATGCGGGACTCGATCCTGGGACTCCAGGATGGTGACCTGAGCCGAAGGCAGTCGCTTAACCAACTGAGCCACCCAGGCGCCCAAGAATAAAATTTTCTGACTAGTGGTTTTCCCCTGATAGGTTTTTAATACAATCTATAAGAATTTTTGGTAGAAATCTAAGCTTTTACAGATTTTAGTCAGTGGAGCCATTCTTTAGTCTCCAAACCACATGGCAATTAATATTGTGGCTCAGGATTCCAAAACTGTTAATCTGGGTGATGCTATCCTATAGTACTTAAAAATGAACCATGAATGCTAATTATTAGAGCAAGGTGGTAAAGAAGAAAAAAATGGCAATGCTTTATATTTGTTGATCTCCTATCTTTGGACAATTGCTATACCATAACTGATGACTGAACTATTGAAATATTTTAACTTGAAACCTCACTATGTACTATATTCCATTTCAAACGTAGAAATTCCATTTCAAAACCAACATGGATCTACTATTTTCTTAGAACTCTGCTGAAGTATAGAAAGGGGAAGAAAATATCATTGATGCAACAATCTATAAACCCACACAGAAAAACCGTTAAAAACCTCCAGTAATTTGAGGAGCAAATATGAAGTTATACAAAGATATGAATAATAACCATGATTAAAATTCACCTAATGCTTGAGGTACTCCTAAATATGGGTCATTAGCCTGGTGTTGCTGGTGTGCAGAGTATATGTTAGATTGCATGTTTCATTAAGATGTGAGGGTGTTCTTGAGAGGACATCCATCAACCCTTTGATCGCCAGGATCAATTCTGCTGACCTAAATGACCAGGAAGATGCTTACTTCTTCCTTTTCTAGTTCCAGCCTTTTTTTCTCCTGAGAATGGTTATTTCACAGCCTTATCTGATAAAAGGAAATAATTTTTCAAAGGAAGCAAGTAAGTGTACTCTCCTAATAGGGCATAAAATTCTAAAATTTTTATTGAGGCACCCTCTTGGAAAAGTTTGGATTTGGAATTAAAAGGGGCCCCTTTCTTTTTTATTCTGAGTGTTTATACAGAAAGTGAGACCAAGTAAAAAACAGTGATTTCAGGTAGATTACCCCTCCTGATAAGGAATCCTTTCTTGTCCTTGTTATGGTTTCAAAACGTATAGTTGGACCAAACCCAGTTGTCCCATTAGCTCAAGGTACAGTGATGCATGCCTTTCCTCCCATGTGTTAAGTAGAAGGCTCAAGACTGCAGTTATGGGATGGACTGTGGCATGAAAACTCCTAATGTACTGTAACAGACAGGAAAGGGAGTGGGGAGACAGACAAATAATATAGGAAATGCATGAGGGGGGCCATTTTTAATCTATGTATATGAAAATGTACATTCTTCAAAAATAATAATTACATAGTTGCTTACTCTAGAGCCAGATTGGACTTTGTTCTCTCACCAAAGTAGACCTCAGTTTATGTCCTCATGACACTAACATGATCCAGATGACTGACTTGATTTTTTTTTTTTAAGTTTTCGTCCAATTTTGGCTTCCCCCTAGATATCAATTATGTTTTGTTTTGTTTTGTTTTAATTTTATTTATTTATTTGAGATAGAGAATGAGAGAGAGCACATGAGAGGGGAGAGGGTCAGAGGGAGAAGCAGACTCCCTGCCAAGCAGGGAGCCTGATGCGGGACTCGATCCAGGGACTCCAGGATCATGACCTGAACCGCAGGCAGTTACTTAACCAACTGAGCCACGCAGGCGCCCTAGATATCAATTATGTTAACACATGCTACAGAAGAGCAATTATAGCACCATTTAGAAGAGGTAATTTCTGGTCAGAGCTTCTCCACAAATACTGATGAGAGTCCTGAGAAGAAGGTCCATTTAAGTCTGTCCATTAAAGAAACAAACTTTTGGAGGTAGGCTCACCAGGAAGATTTAATTAATATAATTTCATAAGCGCATTTTGTTAGTCATACAGAAACAGACACAATCTAGGTCTCCTGATTTTATCCATGTATATAAAACATAGGCTCATCTGCTCATTTGCAGCTGTTGATCATTTCATGCTTGACAATGAACCTGGAAAAATCAACTTTTTATTCTCAATTGAAAAATTCACTTATCTCCCCCCAATGAATAGCTTACTTTTTAAAGTGTCCATAACACTTACAGTTTGGGAAGCTTTTTAAACTTTAGATTTAATTGTAAAATTCATCATACAATAGATAAAATATTGAAGTTTTCCCTTTTTGAGTATGATTTTAGTTCTCTATACGCAAGACATTTATATATGGAAATGTAAAGTACATTTCAACTCTTCAAAAACTGTAGTAGGATTGCTAGTTAGGTTTGTGGCCTTAAAAATCAATCTCAATATATATGATGAGTTTGATTGATTTTTAGTTTAAATAAAAGACTCCATTTGAAAATGATCAAAAAAGCCAACCTTCATGGAACTAAATTATTCCTTATGGCGAACTCAAATATAATTATTGAGAATGAATATCTTTTTTTTTTTAAGATTTGAATATCTTTTTAAAGTTACTTTCATAGAGTTTTACAGAGATATACACATGAGTAGAGGCCGCCATCTCTAAATTTTTCACCTAACTCCTAGAATCTACCATGTCAAAATGTCTCTCCAGAAAAATAATTACTTGTATTACTCACATTGATGGCACAATGATGGTTTGAGGAAACCCCCATTTAATATATAAGAATGTCAGCCTATAGCTCTAACCCCTAATTCAAATAACATCAGGGGGCATCTGGGTGATGCAGTCAGTTAAGTCTCTGACTCTCGGTTTCAGCTCAAGTCATGATCTCAGGGTCATGAGGTCTAGTCCTGCATTGGGTTCTGTGCTCAGCATGGGGTCTACTTAAGACTTTCTCTCCCTCTTCCTCTACCATACCTACACCGCATGCTTATGCACATGACTGCAGTCTCTCTTGAATAAATATATAAATCTTTTTTTAAAAAAAGATTTTATTATCTATTTGAGAGAGAGAAAGAGAGTATACACAAGTAGTGGGGAGGGGCAGAGGGAGAGGGAAAAGCAGAGTCCCTGCTGAGCAGGGAGCCCAATGCGGGGCTCAATCCCAGGACCCTGGGATCATGACCTAAGCTGAAGGCAGATGCTTAACCATCTGAGCCACCCAGGTGCCCCTTAATATATAAATCTTTTAAAAAATAATATGAAATTTAGTTTACTGCAGTGTGACTTTAGATCATATGTATTTTACCATGAAATGACAATGAAATGTATAACAGGTTTATTAAAGAATCCACTCATTGGGGTGTAAATATGAAATGGTTTACATTTTCTCCTGTATCTGTCTGCATACTGGACACAAAAGCTTGGCTCCATTTAAATTTTTCTCAGTAATTTTGGTTACAAAACAACCTCATACAGTAATTAATACTCAGTTCTCTTTATTTTGAAATATTTCATTAAAAAAATATCTCAAGCTTAATTTAATGCTTCTCTCCTCCCATAGTGTTGCTACTTAGAGAAAAGGAGGGAATGTGGTCTTACACCTCATCCTTCTTTCCCTTAGGAGAGACTTTAACAAGTGTCTTTTCAAGGAGTTCCATTGAAATCAATGTGGTACTTTCTTGTTCCCTCTGAGGGCCACAAAGTGCTGAAATGGTATGCAATTTGCTCTATTTTTATTTTTATAGGCTACACTATAGTCCTTTCAAACTTAGTTGGAAATGGCTAGCCAATAGACCCAGGCAAGAAATAGGTAAGAATTTTTACATTCAGTTCATCTCCCAACTTCTAGGGACATATGTAAAGTATCCCCCTATTTTCCATTGTGGGGTTGGAGGATCTGAGAAGAATGATGTCCTATCCTCCTAATTTCTCAGATTACTCTTTTAAGAACTGCCTGTCAGTGTTCCACTCTGGGGTTCCACAGAATGAAACCCACTGTTCAGCCAGGGACTAACATGCTGGTGCCCTTTGTTCCAGGAGTTTGTGTTCTTTATGAGTGACTCTTAGAGTCTTGCTCATTTGGCCTTCATATAGCTCACTCCTTTTTCAGTTTTCCCACTGTTCCTGGGATATTGACTTGGGCAGAAGAAGAGTATGTCCTCCAAAGGAATGGCCCTCCCTAACTCACTGACCTTAGAATTGGGTACTTAAAGACTTTTTTCTTAGCTTTGGTATTTAACTATAATTCCTAGACAATACAGAAAGTCCCAGTCAGCATTTGATTCTACAAGTTTCTATAAATCAAACATAAAAGAAATTCCAGGAATTTCTGGAAATTCCATTTCCAGAGAATAACAGAAACTTAGGTGTATGCAGACATAAATCAAATCAATCAACTGAAAAAATGTTAGAGTTAATTGTTTTTGTGAAATTCTTTTTGCTCGTCGTCGTCATCATCGTCATTTTCTGAAAGGAATTTTTGCCTGCTTCCACTATTAGAAAGATTTTTTTTTAAATGTATTTTAGCTTTCATATTTAGTCCTCTCAGTCCTCTTAAATTAGAAAGGAGTTGTTTGTTTGTTTTGTACATATACAATGGTTTCAATGCCATTTATTGCAAACATTGTTCTTTCTCCATTGAATTACTTTGGTGCCTTTGTCAAATATCAACTGATCGTATAAGGATGGGTCTGTTTCCAAACTTTCCTATTTCATTAATGTATTTGTCTCTCCTCATGTCACTCTCCTGATTACTGTAGTTTTATAGTAACTTAAAATCAGATCTTCTATCTGAGAACTTGTCAAATTTATTATTCTGCTGATTCCTTAGGATTTTACACATAAACAACTATGTTTTCTGCAAATTAAAGAAATACTTACCTCTTTAAATTGTATTTTTTTTGCCCTATTGCACTGATTAGGTCCTAAAAATGTTGAATATAAGTGAAGAGAGCAGATATCATCTTTAATATTTTAACATTAATATAATGTTAACTGTAGGTTTTTTTAAAATGCTTTTTATCAAATTGAGGATGTTCACTTCTATTCTTAATTGCAAAAGGTTTTTATCATGAAAGCCTGGTGAATTTTGCCCTAAGAATTGCTTAGCTTAATTCCACAAATTTGGATTGTTTTTATTATTCAGTTAAGGTTTTTAAATTTTCCTTGTGATTTCTTCTTTGAGCTATGGGCCATTTTAGTTGTATATTGCTTATTATAAATACTTGGGGGTTTTCTTGATATATTATTACTGAGTTTTAATTTTATTCTGTTTTGGTCAAAGAATATATTCTATAAGGTTCTAATCCTTTAAAATTTATTAAGACATGTTTCATGATCCAGGATATATTTTCTATTGATGATTAATACATGTATACATGTATTTTCTGCTAGTTATTGCTAGGTCAAATTGGTTGATAATGTTCAAATCTTCTATATCTTTTTTTGTTTGTTTTTGTCTACTTTTTTTATCATTTATTAACAAAGGAGTATTAAAGTCTTCAACTATGATCATGGATTTGTATAGTTTTCCCTTGTGTTATGTCAGTTTGTGCTTCGTGTAATTTAATGCCTTGCTATCAGATGTATACACATTTAGGATTGTATTATCTTCTTGATAAATTTATCCTTTATTATGAAAATATCTTATCTCTGGTAATTTTGTTTTGAATTTTTTTTTTTTTTAAGATATTAATAGAGCTTGGGCGCCTGGGTGGCTCAGTTGGTTAAGCGACTGCCTTCGGCTCAGGTCATGATCCTGGAGTCCCAGGATCGAGTCCCGCATTGGGCTCCCTGCTCAGCAGGGAGTCTGCTTCTCCCTCTGACCCTCCCCCCTCTCATGCTCTCTCTCTCTATCTCATTCTCTCTCTCAAGTAAATAAATTTAAAAAATCTTTAAAAAAAAAAAAAAGATATTAATAGAGCCACACAAGCTTTTCATTCTTACCATTTGCATAGTATACCATTTTCTACCTCTACTTCCAACCTGGTTGTGTCTCTCTATTTAAAATGTAACTTTTATAAATATCATATAGTTTGTTTTGGTGTTTTTGAGCCGATGTGACAATATCCGCCTTTTAAGTGGAATCTTTAGCCCATTTACATTTATTGTGGACATTGATATTGCTTTTGTCTATCATTTTAAATTTTGTTTGTAACACAAATTATTATTTTTTTCTGTTCCTTATTTCCTTCTTATTTGGGATTAACCAAGGATGTATTTCTATCTTTTTTATTGGATTTTACCTAGATTTATTTGTATTGCAGGGGTGAAAAGGGGGGGAGAGAAAGAGGGAGGGGAAATAGGGAGAAATTTTCTTTAACAGTTTAAGATGTGTTTGAAGATATATATTAGAGAAGTCCTAAAAGAAGGGGGAAATCTTCTTATTTCACAAAATTATAAAGCATCCTGGAAGGAGTTTGGAAGATATGAGAAGGAAAGGAGCTAGAGGAAGTTGGCTGGAGTGGAAAGAGGAAGAAGCTTGGTTAGAAGAGACTGAGAGCAGAAAGGAAAAGAGGAAAGAGAATGAGAGGGAGCTGTCATCCCTGGAAAATGAATCAGCTGGCTATTTTTCTTTCTTATTTGTCTATGAAGTATAACATAGCCATTAAGAGACGGTCTCTACTTATAGATTGTCTAGATTGGAAATTTGGGTTTTACATAACCTCTCTAAGGCTTAATTTTCACATCAATAAAGTGCTGTTTATTGTACCTAACTCATGGTAATTTAGAAGATTAAATGAGTTAATAAATATAGAGGACTTGAACAATGCCTGCCATACGGAGAACACTGCATAAGCTTTAAATTTAATTATTATTTTTATTTTATAATTGTTCTTGCTGCCAAAGCAAGTGAGAGAGAGAGAGAGGGAAGTCATGAGATTGGGTGCATACGTTGTGGAAAATTTCAGTAATCCCCTTGTTTCCTCTGTATTTTTAAATCTGTTTGTTATTTGCACTCAGTAAACAACAAGAATAAACCACTTTGTTGAAGTTCCACATTGTCTTAAGCCAGCAGAATTCTGAGAGCACAGCTTCTCACATTCTACATTGACAAAACATACTAGGTCAATTCTGGAAGAGATTAGAAATACACATTTAAGGTAATCTCTCAAGGATAAGAAGTTATGGAAAAACTGCATGCACTAAATAATTTATGATGGGTGGGGAATTTTGACAATAGGGTACTTCTGTGATGATGATAATTTTTATGGCATGGTTTACTGAGAAACAAGGATAAGCATCGAGTATTTTATCCAATTTTTAACTTGTAGAACTAATCTACATGAAATAAAATGGATAATATTTCAAACTGGTCACTATAAAATATGCTACTAACTAAAAATTGAGAAATGAACTCTTATTGACAAAATGTAGTTTTGTAAAATTTGGCCTGGAAAATAATTGACTTTATAAAAATAATCACCACAAAATAAATTTCAGTCTAGCTAAATCTATGACCATAAAAGTTCGATTTAGACAAAATGAAAGTTTTTATTGACCAATGAAAACTTTCTTTATAAAGTAATAGTGCATTGTATTATTCCCAGTGATATTAATTAATTTAAGTGAGTAGTAAAAGACTTAAGTGTAATGTATAAAAAAATCATCAAGAAATTAAATTGATGTAATATAGCTTGCTGTAGGAAATATTTTCTTGATTAAAAATTCATCCATGGGGCGCCTGGGTGGCTCAGTTGGTTAGGCGACTGCCTTCGGCTCAGGTCATGATCCTGGAGTTCCAGGATCGAGTCCCGCATTGGGCTACCTGCTCAGCAGGGAGTCTGCTTCTCCCTCTCCCGCTCCCCCCTCTTGTGCTCTTTCTCTCTCTCTCTCTCTCAAATAAATAAATAAAATCTTTAAAAAAAAAATTCATCCATGTTATAATTTTGATTTAAAGTTTATATTCACAAATGTGGAGTCACACTATTGTGGTGTTAAAATAATGGGGTCAAAATCTCCTGGACTCTCCTTATCTATAAAAAAAGGATAATGTAGTTATGCTTTCATCACAAAGATTTTATGAAGTGGTCTTCAAACCATAATGTACATTAGAGTCACCTGGAGGGCTTGTAATTTGGAGAAGTAGGGTATTTCTATTTCCAACAAATTCCCAGGCAATTCTGATACTTATGCCATTTTTGTGAACACTGGCTTTTGTACTCTCTTCTAACAGCCAACACCTACGTCTTTTGTAAAAGGACTGGCCTCTAGTTTCAGCAACCTGCTTTGCCTCTCACAAAGAGAGCCAGGAATGCTCAGGAATTTATTATCTCCCCACCCTTCCTAGATGGCCCTTAACCACTGCTGCAGGTGCCAGAGTATAAATACTACGCATCTCTGAGCAAGACTGCACTGAATTGTGCCTACGCTGTCTTTAGGTGTGCCCTGTGCGATAGAGTCAAAGTTATTTTTACTGGACACTTGGCAAGAGAAGTTTGAATAGTGTTGGGGACAAAAGCTTGTGTGGAGTGAGTTCAAGAGAGATTGGCGGGTGACAAAATGCGAAACAGTTATGAACAACTCACACAAGACATTCGGCTACAAAAGGGAGCAGAGAAATCAAGCAGTGCTTGGGGGGAAAAGAGGTGTAGAAAGGTTTTTGTTTTGTTTTGTTTTGTTTTAAGAGCTATTGTAGCATGTTTGTGTGCTGATAGGAATGATTCAGTAAAGGGAGATAAAATAAGGATAGAGAGGTTGTATACTCAGAGAAGCAAAGTCCTTGAGTACCTGAGAGGGAAATGGATTTGATATACAGGCAGATGGCCAGCTTTATATCGGAGGGTCAACGTAGTCTCCATTAATTATGAAAGCCTCTTCTGTCATGGCTCACATTTTATTAGTCCTGAAGCTCTGCCAATTCTCTCTTCCTAACATTTTCCCAAAATGTCTGCCCTTTCTCTGCATTCCCACTGTCACATTCTTAGTTGAGACCCTCCATAATTTGTCACCTCGACTTCTGCATGTGCTCTTGCTTCCAGCCTTGCCCCTTTCCAGTCCATTCTCCTACACCACCCCCAGCCATTTTTGTAAGGTACAAATCAGGGCATCTCCCACTCCAGTTCAAATTTCTTCATCCACTCTCCTACTGGATGAAATGTTGCATTCGTTGGCTCAATACACAAAGCCTTTGATGATCTGTCCCCTGCCTCTGTATCCATTTTCATCCTTGACACTCATCTTGCGGCCCTTTGCAATCATGTAATACTGAGCTTCGTGTAGTGTCTATAAATGTGCCACACACCCCTCCATCTCTGTCTTCATATTTTTTGTTCCTTTTTTTCAAAATGGTCCTCTTCCACCTACCTGTCTGGCCAGTTCCTGTCTCCCCATTGTATTTCACTGCAAACATTACTCTTCCCATTAGTTAAATGAATACAATTATGATTGAATGCATCACTGGTATTAATTATGACACGTCGTCCAAAGGCTCAATTTCCTGTGGTGAAACCACATTTCCCAATTTGGGGATTGAAAAATTTGCCTCAGAGGTTGGTAGGTGACCATGTCATGCCAAGGTGTGCATCAGACTTCAGCTTACCAGTGATCAATTTACATTGAAAGGTAAACACAAAAGTATATGAAGGAAGCTCTCCCTCTTAACTTTCTGCCAGTGGGTAAAATCCATGGACTCAGCAATTCCTGGAAAGACTTCTCTTACCTTGGCAAGTCAGCCTGCCTATCCCCCCTCCCCCCCCCCCACCCAGTTGCTTAGGGGAAGAGAGAGTGATCACTAGAGAGAAGGGGCATGGCATAATGCCTGAAAACATTTGAAATTAAGATTGTAAGGGAAGGTGGAGATTTTGCTATAATTTCTACTAATGACTGACTTTGGTATGCATTAAACAGGGAAAGTTCTACCTGTTCATACCAGCATCCCCAGCAACAGTCTTCTGTGAGATCTGGAATAATAATTATCATTATCAAAAAGGAAGTGCTGGGTAGCTTAAAAGAGCACAGTCTGAACAGATCCCTTTGGTTCAAATGATGCACAGTTTCAGATTCTCTGAAGGATCTTGGGGTGGGGGGTGGGGACATCTGGGACTGTTGCCCTGCAGATGTGATGATGATGGAGCTATAGAAAGGGGTATAGCCCTGGAAGTAACTGGAGAATCAGAAGAGCACGCAAAGAGTTGAGAAAGCAAGACCAGAGAAGAGGCATGTCGGGGAAGCACCCAGACCACTGCAAAACTTGCCAACTGCCACCAAAAGTGACAGCTATAATATGTGAGCTTGTAAATGTTGTAGGGGGAACCAGTTAGGATTTATTTGAAAACCTTCGCAGGAGCGCCTTTTGCCAAATGGTAACGTTTTTATAAAAAGGTTATAAAGCCACCCTCTGTCATGATTGTACTTTCCTGGAAAAAAACCTTTTTTTTTTTTTTTTTTTTTTGGTTCATTTTTTTGAAGTTTTTAAGGTTTGGTGTTTCAGCTTCTTTGTCTTTAATGGTTAGCCGTGACTGCCACTTTAAGAAATGTTTTTGCTGTTACTGCTCCATTTTAATCTTTCACTTTGTATTAACAAAATCAAAACCAGCACAATTAGATACCTCCTGATTCTGATTTGTTTTAATACTAAGAGAATGTTTGAAATGGCACAAGCGGTGGGGGAAATACTTCAAGCCGTGGTGACTGCAACATTGGAGTTCTAGAGGCAAACATCAAAAGATAGCTTGAAAGACAGACCAAAAACATTTAAACCAATAATTCTTTACATTTGTGTTTTTATTTTATTGTAGTCTTCACAATGAAAGCAAGAGGATTGGGAAGAGAGAAAAAGATGCTTGTAAGCTCATTTTAGTTGTGCAATCTAAAATGAAATCAAAAGGACTTTCTCCTTTGCTTTCAAAATCAACAAGCAAGCCGTAGAGCTGTAATTCAAAAAAATTAGTGACTAGAATATACGTGCAACAGTCAGTGCCCAACTGTCTCGTGTGGTTGGAATTAATGAAAAAGAAAATGAGCAAGATTTAAGAAGCCGGATTATAATTAAGCTACATTGATCCAAACACCCACCCCTTCTGTTTGTATATTGGACATGATTGAAATGCGAGAAACAAAACTGAGGAGAGAGATCTGCAAGTGATAGTAATTTGGCCACAGAGGGAGATAAATGAATAAATGGGCCTTTGAAACATCAGAGCGGTCAGAATTAGCAAGAAATGGTTGCAGTTGTACACATGTGGATTGCAGTATCAGAGTTACGGAACATCTAATGACTTGATTACTCATTCCTTTTATTATTACTATTATTTTTTAAGTCTCCTAGCAATACCATTTCATAGCCTGGAAATGTTACCTTTGTTCTTATTTCATTTTGAATCTGGCAGTCAAATAGGGATTCTACTGTGTTACACAGCCCAGTGCCTTCAAGGAGGAATTTGTTTACGTGAAATTTGGGTGGCTACGGTATATTAGGTTTTTCTCTCACCATTCATTTAGGTAGATTTTCAGTTCATTGAAACACATAAGTGCTGGTTTCCTCTAAAAGCCTCTTAGATTCCTTTTATGGAAAAAAAAAAAAAGAGAATACTCTCTGGGCATGATGAGAAATCTTGGAATTCTGTTCTCTGGGTGATAAAATAGTGAATCGAATTGATGTATCAGACATCAGCTGCACCACCCTCCTTCTCTCCACCACATCTCCATCCATCAGTTCTATGTCCTCTGCTCCCCATCCTCATATATGGGGCCAGGGAGGAGGCAGAGAGAGAAATTAAAAGAACAAAGTCCAGTAAGGGACGTGTTGCTTTAGTCATTGAATTCACAGTGGCCCTGGAAATAGTGTTCTATATCCAAGGACATTTACCTTTATACTGTATATACTATAGAGAGATTCAAGAATTGCCCTGCCAAAGCTCCCTCATATTATTCTTCTGAGGTATTAGAGTCAAAGGAGGCACCTGCATTTTCAGAGATGTAACAGGACAAATCCCCATGCTCGCCCTACCCCTACCCCCAGCCCCTACCATCCAACCAATATATGAACAAAGTAGCTGGAAGTTTCTGGGGTAATAGAATAATTTTTCTGTTTCATATTATTAAATCCAGAACCTTTTCATTTTATTAAAAGACTGGAGTGAGCATTTCCTTTAAAAGATTCTAGAATGTTCTTTGGGTGTTGAGTTTGATAAGTTCTTTATAGATTTTGGATACTAGCCCTTTATCTGATATGTCATTTGCAAATATCTTCTCCCATTCTGTCGGTTGTCTTTTGGTTTTGTTGACTGTTTCCTTTGCTTTGCAAAAGCTTTTTATCTTGATGAAGTCCCAATAGTTCATTTTTGCCCTTGCTTCCCTTGCCTTTGGCAATGTTTCTGGGAAGAAGTTGGTGCGGCTGAGGTCGAAGAGGTTGCTGCCTGTGTTCTCCTTTAGGATTTTGATGGACTCCTGTCTCACATTGAGGTCTTTCAACTATTTGGAGTCTATTTTTGTGTGTGGTGTAAGGAAATGGTCCAGTTTCATTCTTCTGCATGTGGAGGGTTGCTGGAGTGGGGGGTGGGGTGGGAGGGATGGGGTGACTGGGTGATAGACACTGGGGAGGATATGTGCTCTGGTAAGCGCTGTGAATTGTGCAAGACTGTTGAATCTCAGATCTGTACCTCTGAAACAAATAATGCAATATATGTTAAGAAAAAAAAAAAAAAAGAAGATAGCAGGAGGGGAAGAATGAAGGGGGGGAAACCGGAGGGGTAGACGAACCATGAGAGACGAAGGACTCTGAAAAACAAACTGAGGGTTCTAGAGGGGAGGGGGGTAGGAGGATGGGTTAGCCTGGTGATGGGTATTGAGGAGGGCACGTTCTGCATGGAGCACTGGGTGTTATGCACAATGAATCATGGAACACTACATCTAAAACTAATGATGTAATGTATGGGGATTAACATAACAATGAAAGAAATAAAAAAAAGAAAATCCACATTAATAACTAATAAAATGATTACTACTATTTAAAAAAAAAGGTTCTAGAATGGGCCAGTTTGAATATCAAAACCTTTCTCTGCTTATCATGCATTTAACCGTGATAAAGAAAGGATTGGCTTTTAAGTCCCTGGGCCAGCATACTTCAGTGACACAGGAACTTCAAATAGCAGGAAAGTAATCTTCCAGTTCCACTGAGACAAAATTTCTGAGAGAGAGGATGGGATTTTAAGCTACTGATAGCAGCTCTGGGCTGGTTGGAGAGGAAGAGAATAATTATCAATAGAAGCATAGGACCACAAAGAAGCCTAGCTGCTTCTCCAGGAGGAAGGACTAGCCAGAAAGCATTTTCGCTCAAGATTTCCAAAGGTTAAATTACAATGTTGCCTTTTCTGTCCTGTAGCTTTGTGAATTTTGATACATTGCTCAAGAGACTTTCTATCCTTAATCCTAGCCTGACCATACAGTTTAGGGTGGAGTGGTGCCTACTTTGTAATCCTGGGGGAGTTAATCATGCTTTTAAAGTGATTTCCTGAACATTCACTCGGATCACCTTTCATCCAGTGTGTTTGTGAAAATGATTATTGTCAAGGAAAGCAGTTGATTTCTAACCAAGCAAAGCAAGATGTATAGAGGTTAGCAGCCACTAAAATTAGATAGTGCTGGAATTTCACAGGCTTCGAAATTTAAATACTTTTAAATATCCTACAGCTTTTCTCCTAAAATGTCATGTCTCCTGCACGATGGAGTGAAATATAGAGAAAGCCTCTAAACAGCCTTGGATTATCTTATATATTTTTGTTTAAATGTTGAATACTATCCTTTACAAGGTCGAGAATAACAAAAGTTGCAGTCACAGGGGCTCCCTGTATGCATGGCACTGTGCTTTGCACTTAAACAATTGCCTTAGGTAAATATTACTATACCCATTTTACAAATGAGCAACCGAGATTTGAAATGTTTGTCCAGCCTAAATGATTCCAAATCTACACTCTGATCTGTCTCTGCTATTCTGCCAGAGTTTCACTTATTTTATAGCTAAGAGATTCACCTTAATGGATCCTTGAGAAAACTTCATCTCCCCTAGCACCGCCCCCCCCCCCCCATTTGTCTTGATTTGCTTAGCCATGAAGAACTCAAACAGAAATGCCAAGAAAACAGTGTCTAGGTCATTTATTGGCAGCTATGGTTTTGGTTTACTGCTTCCTGCTACTCACCCTTCCGCTTCTCCAAAGACAGCCAGTGGGTTCTGGCACTTACTGTTCTTTCCTAGTTGCTCTGATGCTCTGTGATTGAAACTAGCAGCTCCATGGTGACCAGGAAAAACAAATGAGCCCCATAGCCCATACCAGACCTGGGAGCACTTACCGAACAGATTTTGAAAAGCAGTGAACTCAGTTTAGCTCCAGAGTTCCATCTGGAAATTGGCACTGATAGGAATATTAGCAGCATGTCCTGCCTGCCTTCCACCCAAGTATTCTGCAGCGCCAGGCAAATGTTCAATTGCTCTGGATGTCTCTCAGAAACATGGGAGCATTCTGATATTCTGATGCTTATTTTCCTGACGGGGACTCCCAGGCTCACAGGGAGAAGTTGCGATGCACACATGCCCATCTCAGGGTCAGTTGACGACAGAGCAGAATTGAAAGGGCATTCTTGCTTCAAAAATATACCCAGTTAAATAGGGTTTCAAGGATCTAGGTTTGGTTTTAAGAGCATTTTCAAGCCATGGCTGGGAGAAGAAGGAAATATGAAAGCCCGTCTAAAATATTGTATGAATTTGAGTCCTTACTCAACCAAGAGAAGTGATGCCTCAGAATAGAAATACCAGTGTATCTTATTTTTATTTAACAATATCCTTCCCATGAGCCTAGAAGCACATGGACACAAAACACAACTATGCAAAGCCTTCTGAGCTTTCTTAGAGAATGAATAAATTGCTCTGGAGGTAGATTTGAAAGGGAGTGAGCTAGGATCCCTCTAGCTGTATGCATAGATTGATCACCTCCTAGCCATGTAGGAGTTGTGGAATATTGAGGAACCCGTCAATGTATTGTCCTGGTACTATTTTAGGAAGGTAATCTTTATTTTCCCATGCTGTTCCTTGAATTTTCTAGAGATAAATTCGGGCTCTAAGATCAGGGTTTTTCCTGGGCTCTAGAAAGCTTCCCAGCAGCCTGGCATGAGGTGGGCAGAAAGATTAAATGATCTTGAGACACCTTTGGGAACTAGACCTAAAGGACTAAGTTCTAGAAGGTGGGGAAGTAAATAATAAACGTTATGCTTTTTGAGTGTTGACTGTGTTTAATAACTAATTGAATAAAATAAAATGAAATATTAATGATTTCTTTTACCTGGGAATAAATAGTCATATTTAATATCAAAGCAGAATCAAAATTTAAAATTTTCTCCAGGTTTAACTGAAATTGTTTTCTTCTTCCTGCCATTGAAGATCCCTGAAATGCAAGAAACTTATGCACTTAGTGAAATGGTTTCCAAACATTTTTAAGTGCTGCATCCTTAAAATTTTTTTTAAGACTATACCCCTAATGTTTGAATATTTCTAAAGTACATTCAGAACAATAGAAAAATTAAAGTAAGAGATGACAAACATTTTAAGATAAATTTTATTTTACTTTATAGTGGTGCATTGTTAATGAAAGTAGATGTCAGTGTCCGATAGACAATTTCTTTTGCTGATGCCCTCTTATCAGCCATTACTGTTTTAATGACTTAGGATGGCAGACAAGGAGTTCATCTAAAGAATAGGGGACATGCCAATGCTGGCATTTTCTTATTTTCTTAAATTTATGTGTCTTTAATACCACATTCATTTCATAGTTTCTTTGTAGGAATTCTTTCAAGGCACTTGTTTATTTTATGAGTTCTTTTTGAAAATGAAATTACATAGTTCATAGTCACTGTACACAGAGGGCAAACAAGGGAGACACCACATCAACCCTTCCACACTGTGGGCACCCCATTTTGTCTCAAGAGACACAGGGTGGTTTTTTTTCCTGTGAGGTGAATGAATAGCAATATAGAGATCAATTAAGAACATGAGTGTCAATCCATACTTCAAATATTAGTAAAGCTTAACTTTTTAAAAATTAGGTCTTTTTTTTAAAAGATTTTATTTATTCATTTGAGAGGCAGAGAGAGAGCGAGAAACAGCACAAGCAGGGGGAGAAGCAGAGGGAGAAGGGAGAAGAAGGCTCCCTGCTGAGCTGGGAGCCCAACATGGGGCTCTATCCCAAGACCTGGAGATCATGACCTGAGCCGAAGGCATAGACTTAACCATCTGAGCCACCAGGTGCCCCTAAATTAGGTTTTATGTGTACACCCACACCCACACACCCACCCACACACACACTGATATATAAGTATGTATGTTTTCATCCTACATCTCAATAGTTAATAACATTCATACCCATTCTGAGTTGCAACATCCCACTTTGGAGACCACTCACCAAATGGAAGGACAACAATGATATCAGTAATAGTATATATAAAACAAAAACTACTGTTTAATGAATACTTCCTAAATGCCAAGAAGTGAGCTACCCAATTATATAAATTTAAATCTTAGAATATCCCCAGGAAGTGGTTTTATTTCTGAGGCTTATTATTTATTTATTTTTAAAGATTTTATTTATTTATTTGACAGAGAGAGACACAGCAAGAGAGGGAATACAAGCAGTGGGAGTGGGAGAGGGAGAAGCAGGCTTCCTGCCGAGCAGGGAGCCCGATGCAGGGCTCGATCCCAGGACCTGGAATCATGGCCTGAGCCGAAGGCAGACGCTTAATGACTGAGCCACCCAGGCGCCCCTATTTCTGAGGCTTAGAAAGAGAATAATTAGGCCCAGAGTGGTTGAGTGACTTACCCAAGGTCATACAGTATTAAGTGTCTGAGTAGGACCAAAATATCTTGTAATCCATGAGACTATATTTGTTCTGAGAAATAGAATTTAGCTGAGAATATGCCTCTTCCCTACACAGAATTCTATTCAACAGAGGGTCATCTTTATGTGATATCTGAGTCAGGAATCCTGACACTTCTAAATCTACCCAATTCCCTGTTGCAGTTGGAATTCGCTTTTACTTTCACCATTAAAGAAATGGTAACATCCAGACAGACTCATTTACATTACCATGTGAACAAGAGATACCTGATCCCATCCCTCACTAAGAACAGAGGAAAATGCAAGACCAGAGGCTTTTGGGTACTGAAGGTTGGAGGAAGTGCCAGAGAGCCTAAAAGGAAGATTTGGATGCTTGAATGCAATCTATGCCTATTTCCCACTTTTTCTTCAAACCAGATCTACAAAGCAAATATATTGCAAATTCTATGTCCTTTGATATCCATTTTCTTGTCCTGTGTTATTTGTCTTTCTGTGTATAAACTTCTGGTCACCCTGGAATCTTGACTCTTCTGTTTCTTTTATCAAATGGCCATCAGCCTGCTAGCTTCTGTGGTTCTGTGGTTCCCCTACTGTTTTCATTAAATTCCTCTTGCCCTTTTTGTCCCCTTATCATCTGTCTATGGGAAGGGTTCTTCTAATTTTAGACCTAGATTAATTTATATTTCCCACAAGCCTGATATTTGTCTCACTTCTCTTATAAATTATTTACACTGGAAAGGTTGAATCATGAAACTGAAACTAAAAATGTTACTTTCATGTGTTGATTTTTAAATGGATGCATAGATTATATTTTATTCCCTACATACTTTTTTCCCCTCCATTTGCCTTTGTGGATGGGACTCTCTGGCCTTCAAATTATGATTTCCAAGTTATGGCATTCTTCACATTCATCTGCCAATCATAGTTACTTTTTTCATTCAACAACAAGTGTTCAAATGATCTACTGTGGGCCATTACCTGGTAGACTCAGCAGGGATGTGTAATAGAAAGGTAAAACTTGCTGCAGTCTAGAACATTTCTAGAGGCGATAGACAAGCCTATCACATGAAGCAAAGTTCACTGAGTGCCCTAGGAGGGGACAATCACATTTGATTGGGAAGATTGGATATGAAGGTAGGAGGGATACACTAGAGGTACCCCTTGTCATGGCTGCTTAGCTCCCCACAAATCCCCCAAAGAGCCACCATTTTCTACATACTAACCCCTGGCCCTTGTCTTAGAAAGTTGGTCCAAACAAAGGTGGATACTTGATCCAAGCTAGAGCTATAAGAATGTTTTTCCCCGGGCGCCTGGGTGGCTCAGTCGTTAAGCGTCTGCCTTCGGCTCAGGTCATGATCCCAGGGTCCTGGGATCGAGTCCCACATCGGGCTCTCTGCTCGGCAGGAAGCCTGCTTCTCCCTCTCCCACTCCCCCTGCTTGTGTTCCTGCTCTCGCTATCTCTCTTTCTGTCAAATAAATAAATAAAATCTTAAAAAAAACAAAAAAAGAATGTTTTTCCCCAAATTCTGTTATTTCAAACTGAGCAGCAGAAACTAGGAGTTGTTTGAAGGGGAACCATGCAATCCTGCGGTTAAGTACTCAGGCTTGTCATACCAGTTTGAGTTCAGTGCCTAGCTCTGCTACTGACTAGCACTGTAGTCTTGTGAAATTTATTTAACCTCTTTGTCTTTAGTTTTTTAATTTGGAAAACAGGAAAAATAATGTGAACTTTCTCAAACAGCTGGTATGAAATATAGATAAGGGAATTCATTTAAAGTGTGACATATTGTATATTCAATAGATGTTAGGTTTTAAGATTATTTTGACTGTCATTGTTATTATTAAAGAAATATCTCCTGAGCACCACAGCTAGGTCCCTGAAGCAACTTGGGGCCCCTGCTTCATCAGGGATTGGTCAGTCATCAACTCCTATTAAGGTCTCTCAGTATTCTTCCTCATGGGGGGAAAAAGTAACTTTTTCTGCTGAAGTTTTTCTGGATTTACTTTTTGTTGCTTGAAACTAAAAAAAAAAAAAAAAAAGATCAACTAAGGCAGTATTTTGAATTCTCCTTTTTTTAATTTTCTATCTGGCTATTGCTATTGTTCCTTGTCATTTTCAGGACATTAAAAAACTTTTTTTCAATTTTCTCCACATTTTGGGTGTATATCCACATGCATTAGCAAAATGTGTTAACTTATAAACTTTGTGACACAGATGGCAAAATAAAATAAAAAACAAAAAACAAACAGATGGCTGCAGATGACCTAAATCTACAATGGAAACTTATGCATGTGTTTGTATATGGTGACCACATTCTATATATCACTCAAAATTAGAGGTTTCCTTATGCTGCACTTCCATGGAAGCCATACATTATGCAGAAAGGAGAATACATATGATGTTCAGAGTGATCCACATACGACTGCCTTTGAAAAGTGGTAAGGAGATATGGCTGTAGGATGAAAAATAACAGATAAAAAATAGTTGATTTACATACACACACCTGCACACATGCACAAATCATCAAATTAAATCAACCTCATAGTTATTCTGTTGGAGTTATATTTAAATAAGTGATTATTGTGTTCAGGATTTTTATCCTAGAAAACACACCTTCAATAGTTAAATAGTTACACAAGATCCTATTAAGTAGAAACAGTACTCTGGTTGGGTATATATATGAAATAACTGGATCAACCACTTTTTATTTTAATTGGGTATTACTGTACCTTTCATAAAGGAATCATTCCTTCATAATTATGAAATTCCTTTATGAAGAAGTCCAGAACTGGCCTTATCATATTCTAGCCCACAGTTTCATTTTTTTCTTGTTCATTTATTTGTCTAGATCTGGCTTCAGGTTTTGTCAAACAGCAATGATAACAAAATAAATTAAAAGCATGGACTTAAAAAAAAAAGCACGGAGTTTACATTTATCAATAGATAATTCTTATTGGACAAATATTCCAGAAGAGAGATTGTATTTTACAAATCCTGGCTATTTAAAAAACAAACAATAAAAACAAAGCCAAGATCAGCCATTTTAGTATTAGGACTTTTTCTGTGGTGATGGGGAAAAAACCCAACTTAAGAGTCATTAAAATAAAAATGAGATTTATTGGTATTAGTGATTATAAAATGCATTAAGGTTGCCTTGCACTCCAACTGGATTGAGCCACCAAGGTCACCTCATACCTCAGCTTTGCTGTCTCACGTGCCAGAGTTACCCTGACTCCATGCAGTTATTCCAGCCCCCGAGGTTCCTGATGCATGGGCCACAGTGAGATGTTGTCTGGAAACGGGTTGAGCAGAGAGAGAAGCTAAGGGCTGAAATGCTGTGATAGAGACCAATGACTTAGACCTTGCGTTTCCTTTTTTCTATCCTTTTTTTTTTTTTTTTTTGGTTCCATATATGTGTGGAGACCATGGAGTAAAATAGCTGCCATTTGTCAAATGCTGAGCCCCCAGCATGATGCCAGATCTGTGGGGGCACATATGTGAGTTTGTGAAGATGAAAAGGTGATCTGTGCCATTAAAGAATTCAAGTGGAGAAGCCAGAAGGTCAACCCTTCCTCTGAACCTGGGAACCCAAGCCATATCCTTCTTAATGTAGCCACAAGTTTCCATAGAAATACCAGATAGAGAAACCATTAAGTATCTATTAAGCAAAATAATAATTAATGTTTTATTTATTTTTTAATAATTAACATTTTAAATTCCCATCTGAAAAAGGAAAGCTTATTGACAATAATTTATCTATATGATGTTAGAGTTCATTGGCTCGCAAAGGCTTTAATTACCCTACAGTTTTCAACATTTCATGTTTTGTTATTACCCAAGTGGGATATATTTTTAAAAACACAGATTTATTTCATACTGGCCAAGTGCTCAACTTACTGCGTTCAAAGTTCCACAAGTTATATATAACTAAAAGAAAATAATTCCTTCTATAATGCATTTTAAACAGAACAATTTCAACAAATATGAAGTAGCATGTTGCTGCTAAAAACTAAAAATATTTTTACTCTGTAAGGATGTGGTTACCCTGGAATACACAAAATCCTGTCTTAGACAATAACTTACACATAAAGAAAATTCAGAGATCTTTTAATCCATGGGGGAAAAAAAATACCCAGATTTAAATGACTTCAATCAAAGGAAGTTTCTTCAAGTTACCCAAACTCAAAGCATTCAGCTTACAAGATGGGTTCATTTTCTAAAGGAAACCACTTTTCTTTATATGGGATTCCTTTTGCATGCATATTCAGAGCTTCAAAGGAACAATTTCGACTATATGAACCCATCAGTAGCATTTTCTCCGTTTGAATATATCTTTATGCTAGAAAAAAACTTATTTCTCCCCCCCCCCCGACCTAAGGAATGTAGAACTACATTTAAAATTTAAAATTCTTGATTTAGGACTGTCAGCCTTCTTTTGATAAAACTGTCAAATATTTCTTACCTTAAAACAGCAAAGTGATATAGGAGAAAGATGAAAGCCAGACCAAGGGCAGCCTTGCTATGCAGAAATTTAAATATTCAGCTTGTATATTACAATTGTAGATTGTAATCTAAATCTAAACAATTGTAATCTGTCTAGCTGGTATACTGTCCTATACATTAGGGCCTCTTGTGTTGGGCTGCAGTTACATAGAGTAAAACTCTGGAAGGCTTTCCTGCAAGGGAGTGTTGACTCACTGAGGTACAGATGTATTGTATGGGCAGAGAGACTTTAGGATCCTGTCATATTTTAACCTGATAGGAATAAAAAAAAAATATATGCTATATTAGAAGATACACATATTTATGAATTTCCTAAATTTATTTCCTGGTTGCAAGTTTCAAGTGTTAGATTATCTGAATAGTTCAATTTATAAGTTATTCTGGATTTATTCTATATTCCTCCTCACCACCCCATGAAATCCCCATCACACCACCCCCAGCAGACCAACCACAGGAGAGGCTTGGATTTGCTATAAATGCAATGCTGATCATAGTTGAGTACCTGACGGGCTTGTTGGCTATCCTTTGTTTTCATGCTGGGTAATACTGAGGGTGTACTAACCATGTGTCCAATTAGCTTTGTTGTAGGTTATATTTGGGTATGAAATAAAAATTGTTCACATGTGCTCCGCCTTTGTTGTTCCTCTGAGTAGCTCTGTTAACGAGTGGCCACTTTAATAAATTAGAAGAGACTAATATAAGTATTAGTTGGCTCAATGTTCCTAAATTCATAAACATTAGAATGCAAGCTCTCACAGGGTAGGAATTTTTGCCTGCTTTGCTACTCCCACATCTTCTCCAAACTACCGTGCCTGGCACATAGTAGGTGCCCGATAGATGTAGGTTGAAGAAATGAGTAAGTGAACTACATATAAGAATTCTTTTGTTTTTTGTTTTTTTGTAAGATCCATATGGAAAAGAATTATGAGATGATGCTAACAAAGTGTCTTCCCTAAAGGACATTTACAAAATATGCTAAATTGAAGATAAAACACAGGTTTCATTTCATTTACCAAAACCAATTGATTAATAGTGACTTTCTTGGACACTATGTTGAGAAAAATTCCATGGCTCATCCAAACTCAGTGGGAAAGAGTGCCATAATCAGTTGATGGCATCCGCTGTGGGGGAAGCGTGGCCCACATGAAAAACATTTGCTGTTCCTAGGATACTTTCCCACCTTGCTGGGCCATTTTTAGGGTAGCTTCTCATCTGATAAAATGAATACCACTTATTATAGGTGTATGTTGATCCTAAAGGTTTAATAGGTATTCAATTTCCTTCTCCCTATAAGATTTTGTTATGTTTACATATTACCAGAAGAGAAATCTCTTTCTAAGAAACCCTAACTACTACAGAAACCTACTTTCTACTTGAGTGTGCAAGGGGCCATAAGATTCTGTTCTGTGCTACCAGTTCCAGGAGAATATTAATGTAACACTCGTTCACCTAGAACACAGTCCCAGGGCTCCAACCTCATTCAGCATAACTTCAAGTTTCCAGGGAGTTGTCCAAGTCCATTGAAACCCACTTTCTTACAATGCATTGCCTCTACTTTCTTTGTTTTTGCCAGAATGAACAAAACTGATTTTTGTCAGTTGTCACATGGAACAAGACAGTAGGGGGAAAAAAAAGGTTTTCCATACTTCCAAGTCTTACAACGAAAACAAGTGATCAGGCCATTGGTTGTGTGCTCGGGGAGAGTTTATGTTTCTAATATTGCATAGCACACTTATATCTGAGCCCGATTGGAAACAGTGCTAAGGTCAACAGGAAGGTTGGCAATTATGTTTACTTCAGATGGAGCCAATAAGCTATTGGTGCCTTGGGAACAGCAGTCTGAAAATCCTAAATCCTTTAGAAGTGTGGCCTCCCTTTTAGGTGGTATCGAGTGATTCTCACAGGCTTTCTTGGCATTTTTGGACATGTTGTGGGATGTGCTGTTAAATTCTGAGTGTGCAGCCCTGATAACGGCCCATGTATGCCACCGCAGAGCTAGTTCTGCCAACACATCTTAGCTTTGACCCGCTAAGTGATTCAGACTATTTATTCAGTCACAGGGTTGAGTCTCTAAGTTAGAAAACTACCACTTAGGGAAAATATGGCAGATCACAGAGTGGTTTATAACCATCTTAGCCTGTAAATTCAAACCAGTATTTTTTTTTTTTTTATCAGAATTAGATCAGTCCTGCCAGCTCAATTTTCCTTTAGCAAATGTTATTTCTATGACACTCTAGTGTTTTTATTTCCGCTGACATTGACTCAGACTACATAAAGCTATAGTACATCTGCACACTTTTGATATGAAGAGTATTTTTCCTTTCTTTTCTAGGACTTAAACTTAATTTGTGTTTTAATTATACCACGTATAAATGTGGCTTCGGGTCTCCAGAATGGCCTCCTTCCCTTTACCACCCACAAGAACAAAAACGGTCTGTGGGAAATCTAATGGATGCAACTGGTGAAAAGATTAACCTGGAAACAAAGGCAGCCTGATCTACTGCTCTTTCCCTCGCTTGTATTTGCAACAGCTCATAATGTTTATCTCACAAAAATGGGCTCCCCAGATCCCACCATTCAGATATATTGACTGTGAAACTCAAGCCTCTTATGGTCCTAGTAAGGTCGCCCCAGACACTGGGGCTTGTGGTGTATAAGTAAGTACTCTTTGTGGATCAACCTGAATTCAGATGTTCTTTTACTGGCATTGGAAGGGTGAACCTCATTCTGCTCTGCTCCTACAGGTGAAAATAGCACCCAGCTAACTTTCCCAATTGTTGCTATTATGCTGCTGTATTTCAGAATCATCTGGGGTGCTTGTTGGAAATGCAAATTCTTGATCCTCCCTATACTCCAGTATTGCATTACAGGTACATAACTGCTGTCTTCAGCACAGCTGCATTGGCCCACAACTGTAGAAATCCCAAAGAGGAAGATGCCACTGCTCCTTTACCTGATATAAACCAATACTTGATCTTGTTTTATACTTGGGATTGACATCGAGCCTTCCTGTGCAGATATAGCTACACAAGCTATTAAGAAATATTTCCAATCAAGTTGCTAAATAGCCACGTCCTGGAGCCCTGTGAGCCCCCTGTTTCCACACCAGCCTCTCTCCTGGAATCTCTCAGGCCACTCTCCAACCCACGCTCCAGCAACTAAAGGATCAATGCCAGGCCTAACAGTGTCCTCTTCACTCACAGATTTTCTCACTGTGGGCCCTCGTGGGAGTCTTTATTCCCATGGTTGTAACAATAACACCTTTGGTGGCTAATCATCAATTCTCATCTTCTGGTCATGCCTTATTCTGAGCTTAGAGCTCAGCTCCAAATATCTAACTGTCTGCCTGGTGGGTGTTTCATTGGCAGGTCCATAGCCAACAAAACCACAACTGTGTCAAAAAACAAATTCATCATCTTTCCGTCTAAATTCAGCTCCTCCTCCCAACTTCTGTCCTGATCCCTGATTCTTATTCACTCTGCCACCCTTTGCCCAGTCAACTAAGCGTACAGCTGAGTCATCCCTGAGCCCTTGCTCTCTCCATTCAATTAGTCATCCAATTCGTTGAATTTTACTCTAAAATTTATGTTGCATCCATCATTTCTTTTCCATTCCCACTGCCACCACTTTACTGCAAACTCATTGCCTCACTTTTAGATCAACAATAATTTCCTTACCCCAGTCTTTCCCTTCATGCCACCTCCAGATGAATCCTCTTAAAACATCATTTTGATCATGTCAGGTTTCTATTCAAATGCCCTCAATTGGTCACCTCCCTCAAAGAAAAAAATCAGTGGTCTTAGATTGGCACATAAAACTCGCATAATTGCCCCCCAAATGTTTTACCCCTCTCCAGCCCAGCCTTTGGTGGCAGACGTTTTATTAGATACTATAAAATTTAACTACAATCCTTACTGTACATATAATAAATTGAACTCCAGTAGGGAAGTGCTCAAGTGATGAAACCAGGATAATAACCCAGTTTCGGTGACTCCTTCCACTACAACACATTCTTGCTAAGCCTTCCATAGAAACTCCAGATATCTTTGCCAAATATCCCCTTTGTTTTCTACTCCTTACTGTGTTTCTGTTATAGATGCTGCATTGACGTTTCTCTTCCCTTCCCCTTATTGTTTTTCTGGAGACTTATTCAATTCTGCCCTAATCTTTCTTTCTCTCATTACATCAAGGATGTCATATCACTCTTAGTTGCCCAGTTGAAATTAGATTTGTGTCTTTTGTATATCATCCGCAGCTACAATACTTCCTCTTAGCTGAAGAGTTTGCTTCCTATTTTACTGAAAAGCACTGGAGCAGTCATAAAAGGAATTCTATGTTACAGTGGTTCTCAATCTGGAATGCACCTAGAATCTGCTGCATACGAAAAGAACAAGAAGGGTGCCTGGGTGGCTCAGTTGGTTAAGCGACTGCCTTCAGCTCAGGTCATGATCCTGGAGTCCCGGGATCGAGTCCCGCATCAGGCTCCCTGCTCAGCAAGGAGTCTGCTTCTCCCTCTAACCCTCCCCCCTCTCATGTGCTCTTTCGCTCTCTCATTCAGTCTCTCAAATAAATAAATAAAATCTTTAAAAAAGAAAAGAAAAGAAAAGAACAAGAACAAAAAGGAGCAATAGCTAGTTTGGAACCCAGACCAATTAAATAATAAACTCAGGGTGTTGAGTAGAGGAGAAACTAGGCATTCATATTTTAGAATATTATACAGGGGAGAATCACTGTTCTACAAATGCCCATCACCATATTTATCTGCCTGCATCTATTCTCATATGCTCTGCTTCTCTTTGGATGTACTCTGTGCTCATAGTTGAGGTCAGCCCTTCCACTTGTACACAAGATCCATCCTCTCTCACCTACTCATGGGTATCACCTCAGTATCTATTCACACTCCCTCATTCTTATTAACATGCAAACATGCTATGTTTTCTACTATTTGGAAAAATAATAAATGAACTAACTAAAACTCTCCAGACTCTCACATCCCTCAGCTATCATCCTATTGCTCTGCTCTCCTTTGCCACAAAGCTCCTTCACACCCCTACATGAAAATTATTCTTTTCATTGTCTGCAGTGATTTTCATGTTGTTAATTCCTATGATAATTTTCAGTCCTTACTTGACTTAACATCAATCTTTCATTCAGTTGATCATGCTTCTTGCCTTGATAGACGTGGTATCCTTGGATTATGAACCCCTCATTCATTGCTAGGTTTCCTCTTACCTTATTGGTTGTTCCTTTTCAGTCCCCTTTGGTCCTTGCTCCTCATCTCCCCCTCTCTAAATATTGGAGTACCCTGGGGACCAGTCTTGGACTTTTGCTCTTCTTTATTCCCTTGGTGGTCTCATCCATTTCTTTTTAAAACTCTTTTGGAGTTCAATTGAAATAAAATAAACTGCATATATTCAAAATGTATAATTTTGATCAGTTTTGACATATGTATACACTGTAAAATGATCATCACAATCTAGATTACAAACATTTCCATCTCCCCTCAAAAATTTCCACATTTCCCTTTGTAATCTTTGCTCTATTTCACGGTAATCCACAGGTAACCATTCATTTGATTTCTGTCACTAGAATCATACGATATGCACTTCTTCTTTTTCTTCTTTTTTTTTTTTTTAAAGCCTGGCTTCTTTCATTCAGCATAATGATTTTGGGATTCACCAATGTTGTTGTATATATCAATAGTTAGTTGCCATTTACTGCCAACTGATATTCTATTATATGGATATGCCATAATTTATCCATTTAACCTTTGTTAAATCTTTGGGTTGTTTCTGGCTTGGGGCTATTACAAATAAAGCTACTATGAACATTTTGTGTACAAGTCTTTGTCTGAACCTGTGCTTTCATTTCTCTCAGCTGAATTCCTAGAAGTGGAATGATTGGGTTTTATGTTAGGTGTATGCTTAAATTCTTAAGAAACTGCCCAACTGTTTTCAAAATGAGAGTACCATTTTATATTCCCATTAGCAGTGTATAAGAATTCCCGTTACTTATGTCCATGCCAAGACTTTATATTAAGGCAACCTATGCCCTGAGATCTAAATCTGGCTTGCCACTTGTTTTTTTAAATAATAAAGCTATGCCTATTTATTTAGTTATCATCTATGGTTGCTTTCATACTATGACTGTAGAGTTGAACAGTTTTGACAAAGAGCATATGTCCAGTGAAGCCTAAAATATCTGGGATCTTTATACAAAAAAAGTTTACTGACCCCTGCTTTATATGGTCTCTCTCTTTTTTTTTAACTATTCTAATGGGTTATAGTGATTTCCAATTGTGGTTTTAATTTGTATTTTCCCGATGAATAATGAGATTGAACATCTTTCCATGTGCTTATTTGCCATTCACTTATTTCCTTTTGTGAATCTCTTTCAATCTTTTTCCATTTGCATTTTCTCACTTTGTTTTGTTGTGCTTATTTCTTATTGAAATATAAGAGTTTCCTGTGTGGTTGTGAAACAAGTCCTTTGTCTGATATATTTAATGTAAAATTTTTCCCCATTTGGTGGCTTGCGTTTTAATTTTCTTGATGACATTTTTCATAGGATAGAGCTTTTAATTTTAAGGAAGTCCAAGTTATTTTCTTTTTTTTTTCTTTTTTTTCTTTCTATCTAAAAAATCTTTGACCATGCTAAGGTTACAAAGATTATATCCTATGTTTTCATCTATTTGTTTTATCTGTTTGGGCTCTACTTTAGGCCTAATGTCCATTTAGAGTACAATTTTGCCTATGATGTGAGGTAAGGGTCAATATTTACTTTTTTCCATATGGATATCCAGTTGATCCAGCACGATTTGTTGAAAAATCTTTCCTTTCCCGATTGAATTGACTTAGCAACCCTGTCAAAATGTAATAGACGTAAGTGTGTTTTCTGACCTCTGTCCATTCCATTGGTATATATGTCAATCTCTTGATCATTACCAAACTGTCCTGACTATGGTAGTTTCATAATAACCCTTGAAATCAAGTGGTGGTGTTGTTTTGTTTTGTTTTCCTCTCAAATTGCTTTACTATTCTATATCCTTTGGATTTCCATATGTATTTTGGAATATTTTGTAATTTTTTTTAAAGATTTTTTTTATTATTTATTTATTTGACATAGAGAGAGACAGTGAGAGAGGGAACACAAGCAAGGGGAGTGGGAGAGGGAAAAGCAGGCTTCCCAGGACCCTGGGATCATGACCTGAGCCGAAGGCAGACGCTTAACGACTGAGCCACCCAGGCGCCCCTATTTTGTAAATTATTATTATTATTTTTTTAAGATTTTATTTATTTATTTGAGAGAGAGAGCACATGAGAGGGAGGGGGGAGGGTCAGAGGGAGAAGCAGACTCCCCGCCGAGCAGGGAGCCTGATGCGGGACTCGATCCCGGGACTCCAGGATCATGACCTGAGCCGAAGGCAGTCGCTTAACCAACTGAGCCACCCAGGCGCCCTTGTAAATTATTTTAAATAAAATATCATGCTGGGTTTCTGACTGGTATTGTGTTGACTCCACATGCAAAGTTTGGAAGAACTGCCATCTTAATTTTGAATCTTCTAGTTCATACACATGGTATATATTTTCATTTATTTAGGCCATCTTTAATTTCTCCCAGCACCATTTTTTGTTTGTTTGTTTAGTGTAAAGATCATGGATGTTTCTATTAGCCTAATGCTAAGTAGACAGCATAAGAGTAATTTTTGTCATTGCTATAAATTGTATTTTTGAAATTTCATTTTTCAGTTTTTTATTGCTAATATATAAGAATGTAATTTATTTTTGCATATTAACCTTGTGTTTTGTGAACTTTGTTCACTTATTCTAGTTTTGGTTTTATTTTTATTTTTTTCAAATTTTTATTTAAATTCTAATTAGTTTAAATATACAGTGCAATATTAGTTTTGGGCGACTAGTTCTAGTTTTGGTTTTAAAGATTCCTTGAGATTTTCTATTTAAAAAGCATATCTACAGATAAAGTTTTACTTCTTAATTTCTGATCTTTATCATTTGAATTTTCTTTTCTTATTTTTTTGAACTGGTTAGGGCTGTCAGTACAGTTTTGGATAGAAGTGATAAAGTTACATCTGTGGTTTGTTCTTGATATCAGGGAGGAAAATATTCAATTTTTTAACATTAGCTATGACATTACTATATGTTTTTTGTAGTTTCTCTTTAATTAGAGAATTTTCCCTGGTATTCCTAGTTTGCTTAGAGTTTGTTCATGAATGAATGTTGAATTTTGTCAACTGCTTTTTCCTACATCTATTGAAGAGATTTTATTTGCCCTTTATTTTCTCGATGCAGTGAATTACATCAGTTGATTCTCAAATATGAAACAATCTTGCATTCCTGGAATAGATTCTACTTGATTACAGTCATTTCAGTTTTTGTACTTGTATGTAATGTGGTATTTTTCCTTAGCTACTTTCAACATTTATTTCTTCATCTTTGATTTTCAGCAGTTTGATTATGAGTATCCAGGCATAGATTTCTTTGAGTTTATACTGTTTGAGATTTGCTACAGGTTTTTGAATCTATAAATGTATGTGTTTTACTAAACTTGGGGAGTTTTCAGCGATTATTTCTTCAAATAATTTTTTCCTCCATCTCTTTCTCCTTTCTTTATGGGACGACATCACTCCTGTTAGATCAGTAAATATTGTCACATAGATCCCGTAGGTTCTGTTTATTTTTGTTTACCTCCATATATTTTGCTTCTCCAACTTTTGAGTCCTTTCCATCTGCTGCCTGCTTTTGTGTACATTTTATTGTCCTCGAGTGGGTATTTGTGGCATTTTCTCTAGAGTTTTTAGTTGTAATCAGAAGAAAGGTTGAGTTGTGGTAGATTTTTGCTGTCATAGCAGAATTAGATCTTCATTATCCAGTTCTATGGCTTTAAATACCACCCTGTATCTGATGACTTGCAAATGAGTGTATCTAATCCAGACCTCTCTCCTTCACTACAGATATTTGTATCCAACTGTTTGCCTGACATCTCTAACTTTAATGTCTAATAAACATTTTAATATAAATTTGTCTAAGACTGAGCCCCTAAGCCACTTGGATTCCTAAAACCTGCTCTTTTATCTTTTCAATTTCTTTGGAGTCATCCTCAACATTTTTTCTTACATGCCACATCTGAACCATCAGCAAATCCTGTTGTCTCTGTTTTCAAAATACTTAAGTATTTCCACCATCTTCCCCTCACTAACCAGCTTTGCCCATGCCTTTACCACATCTTGCCTGCATTATCGCAGTTGTAGTCAGACTGATCTCCTGCTCATAAATGTTGAATTAATGGTCCACCAGCCCTAGATGCCTGAGACATTTGCACAGTATTTAATTACTAGGACTTGCCTTGCAATGTTGACAAGTAAATGACTGAAAAGGTGAACATCACTTTTAGCTAATTGGATCTGTGGTTATAAATCAGGAAGCTAAAAATCCGCAAATCTTACTAAAATGGGTGGGACTCTCTCCTAGGGCTCAGCCTAAGTGATTGCTGAATTAAAAAATTCTTTAGCACAGATGTATTCATATAAATCATGCATTGTATTTGCTTTACTTACAACTGGACCACACCCATAAACTGGGAGTGTGTACTATTCCTAAGTGGTAAGATTATATAATCAGAGTCTCATTATCAAATCTTTCAGCTTTGTATAGTGTTTGAGAGGCTTTGGGTTGTTTGATTGATTTGTAGATTTATTAGAGACTCTTCATAAAAGTATCTACCAGAATTATCGATCAGAAGTTATAAGAATCACTTACGGAATTTTCTGAACTCACAAATGCCCCTTTTCCTACTTTTTCCCTCTCCCCCCTCACCAGCATTCTGGTATGTTCCCCAGATGGTATGTCCTAATCTCTGAGAGATAGAAACATTTGGAAAACTCCCCCAAATAATTTTTATAACTGTAAAACCCTTCGTCCCTTACCCTAAATTGAGTGCCATTGGTGATAATGCTGATTTTTAATGGCTCTTAAGCTTCACACACACACATATACATGCACATATATTGTCACAAGACCTCTTCTAGAGTAACTCTTTCTCTCCAATTCCTCTTCCTATTCTCTGTCCTGCTATCATTTCCCACCAGTTTTCTAAACTAACTTATTCTGTCAGAACAAACTCAGTCCAAGTCTTTAGGCTGCCCATCCATGTTTCAGTCAGCAACTTTTAGGATCCAAATTAGGTGTAATTTTGTCTCCTCTAGAAGTTTAAACACTCCAGTGACTCAGTTAGTTTAAGGCTTTTGTTGTACTAGATTATCCCACATAAAGACTGTATTGTTACTAAATCAACAAAGACTTCTTTGAAGTTTTTTGTGGGAGAATTTGATGGGAAACCATAACTCTTCCATTACTAGAAAGAGCTCTATATAATAAAGCTTCTTCCAAAATCTATTATAATATCACTTTGTTCCAGTTACAGAACTTTTCTCATTTCTTTACCACTTAGCTATTCTAGGCTTATAACTTCCAGAAAGACCAATGTCACAAGTTCCAAAGTGCTGTTTTTATAAGATCTGTGTTCACACAAGTTCCATATGGTTGTTTCAAAGTATTTGAAATCCATTTTTGTATCTAGAAATAAGCTCAAGATATGAGAGTACAGGAGCAAAGAAAAGCAGTAAAAACTATGGCTACCTTAGCTAATCCCTCCTTTTTATTGAAAATAAGAAAATTTTAGAACTGGGGATTGAGATCAAAGATGAATCATCATTTGGGGCTGGTTTCTTTAGATTGTACGATTGTGGATTCCTCCATTCTAAAACCTACAAATCATTTTGAGCCTTTACATACATATAGCCCATGTTATAGTAATTAAATGCATTTCTGATAGATCACTTAAAGACAAAAAAAGGCCTGGCTACTGAAAACAATTCAGTCTAATACTCTTGCTTTATTTAAGGTCAAGTACTTAAAAAAATAATATACTATATAGTTACATTTAAGTGAGATGAAATAAAGGGTATATTATAATTAAGATTTTATCTGTCTAATGTTTGATGTTTACGATATTTAATTCAGAGATTTAATTTTACATATATATGTATATATATATATATCTTTTGAAGTTTGCATTTTGAAATACTATCTTGGAACTCTAAGAGATTACCACGCAGACCTCTGAATATTTAGGAAAAAAATAGCATATATTAGGCACACTGTGTAATTATTATATTATAAACTTTGAATGTTTTATAAAAAAGTATTAGTGATGGTGATGGAGATGTGTGAATGGAATCAGTTACATTTTGGAGATAAATTATAAGATTTGCAATGGATTATATCTAGAAGGAGGTGATAGAGAGGGTTTATAAAGAATGGCTATTTAGGTTCTGGCTTAAACATTCTGGTGGATGGTGATATCCATTTAATTAAATGCAAAGAACAAGGAGGAACAGTTTAATACTAGGGAAGGTAGAGAATAACTTAATAAAGCTAAAGAAAGATCAAGAAATGAACTTACAATGATTTTATTTTTTTAACGGTTTTATTTATTTATAATAGAGAAAGAGCATGAGCGGGGGGAGGGGGAGAGAGAGAGGGAGAAGCAGACTCCCCACTGAGTAGGGAGCCCGATGCAGGGGCTTGATCCCAGGACCCTGGGATCTTGACCTGAGCCAAAGGCAGACAATTAACTGACTGAGCCACCCAGGCACGCCACATATAATGATTTTAGTGATTAGGCTATCTCTCACTCATCATGTACTATACTGAGCATTTTGCATCCATTATTTTTTTCAGTGATGTCAGTAATTCTATGAGCTTGATGGTGCTCATTTTAGGGACATATAAAATAACTTGCCTGAGCAGGATTCACATGCAAATTTGGTTAACACCAAAACCCATCCTCCTTTAATTAAGCTGTTACAGATACCGAACTATGAAAAAGGTAATGTGTTGCTCACCTATATTATTTTACTTTAGAGTTCATGAAGATAAACATAGTAACTAATTTATGGAAAAGTAAAGAAATTTATTTTGTAACACAGAAGGATTTTCATATTAATTCTGGGCAGGGAGTTACCACCAACAACTATTTCAATACATAAAGAAAACTTGATTGATGTCAGTTACAGATCCTATGTTGCAGCTACTAAAAAACAAAAAAAAACTAGAACATAAAGTCAAAGTATTATCTTGGCTAACCTTTGATTAGATCAACACTCATCATTATGCTTTATGATTATTCACCAACAATTAATTTTAACATGTCACTTAAAGTTCTAACTGAGTATTTTGAGTACAGTTCTGAAATATTCAGAAAGTAATTATTTCAAAATCCACTGGAATAGAGTCCTAAAGCCAGACTGACAGATCTCCAGCCAACAGATTTGACATTCTGTTCTTTGCTAAAACTAATAAACAAATTTGCAGAAACTAATAAAACAACGTGGAACATTGAGGAGCATCTTCACCTGATGAAATGATAGGCCTGAGTTTGCTCCTGAATCTATTGTGGGCTGTGAGACTTTGGACAATTAATTTAAACTCTTTGAACCTCTACTCAATAATAAAATAGGATGATAACTTTTGCAGGTACCTGTGAGGATTAAAGAGTATGTGTATAGGGAATGGCAATATAATTGTAATTAATTCTTATTTTTGTGACAATGATGATGATATGATGATGATGACAATGATGATAATAATGGCCATAATTATTTTATCTCAGTTGAAGTGTGGTTAGGAGCATGGACTCTAGTGGTAGAGTCTTTCATTCACAACTCATTTGGCCACTTACAGATCATCTATAAAATGCTAATAATAGCCCATACTTCATAGGATTATTGTAAAGATTATGTGGCTTAATTAATATATAGAAGTTAGCATTGCGCTTGGCATTTAGAAAGTGTTTAATAAATGTTGCTAATGGCATTTATTGTGATATCAGAGTAGGCATAATGTTAACAATAATAAATCTTAATTGAAAATAATAAATCCTATTTAAAAAACTCTATAAATGATAAATGATAAATTTCTTAAAGATCTTAGAATTACCTCTTAAACATACTTCATATTCCTTGGTGAATCTGCCTCAATTTCCATGACAGTAACTAATGATATTTTCATGTTTCTTAGATTCCAGATTTGTTTTTATTTATCTCAAAGAATTGAAGGAATACATGTGAAAGTGCTTTTAATGTCATAAAGGACAAATATAAAATATCATTCAAGCAATGTTAATAATTATGAAACATTCTAAAACCTATTACCTATCTATAATCTACTCACCTACTTACCAACCTGTTTATCTTTTTTCATCTTTAAAAGCATTTTCTTGTAGTGCATCATTTTGTACTTGAAATAATGCAATAATAGTGGAATAATGCAATAAAATTAGTACCCCATTTTGTAAATAAAAGTGGAACAATTTCTTCAATGACTCAAGAGATTAATTAAAATGCCCACATATAGGACATTTATTTCATGGCAGAATATTATCTGCAAATCTAGATCTCTCACTCACTTTTTATTAGCATGAACCTGTTTTAATCCATATTTTACATCTACTTTGAGCCTTCCACCATATTCTGTTCATTCACTCATCCATTTATTTAATTTCTCTGGTTTGTTATTCACTCTGTTCATTCAACAAATATGTGCTGAAGCCACTCAGTACACCCACACCATCACAGATACAGAAACACTTACGAAGAACAATGGAGTAGAAATCAGAAGACCTGGGTAAAATATCTGGCTCTACCATTAACTACCTGTCTGTTATGAGTCTTCTCCCTATGGATGGTCCACCAGCATTTTCTAGCTTAAAAGCACACTCTTCCTTTGTGAAACCTCCCAAGATCATCCTATACTGTAGAAGTAGTTTCTTTGTGCTTCCCTAGCATGTTGCTTCTATTGCTGACCTCATTTACCACCTATTTAATGCTGCCTTGTATAATAGTATTTGCCCTGAGTGAGATGGATTTTCACAATAGAGAATTAGAAGAGTGAGAGAGGAATAGGCAGGAGGGAGAAAAAGCAAACCAGGTAGTAGAATGACATGAATTATTATGTGGAGTTGAAATCCTTTAAGGCAAGACTTTTTTTAGTTGCAACAGAAGCCCTTCTCAAACTGGCAAAATATCATCCTGTGGTTGCAGAAAGCAGAGACTCACTCAAGTTGTCTCAAGTACTTAAATGATATCAAGATTATTCTAAGATAGGTAGTATGTAGGCACATTAATGGCCCCTCCTTAGATGTTCACATCCTAAACAGCAGAAATTTTGGACATGTGATATTGCATGGCAAATGGAAATTAAGGCTGCTACTTTAACTAGGGCAATTAAAGAATAGTTAACTGGAGTAAGTTTGCTAATTAGTTGACCTTGAGTTGCAGGGGTGGCTCTGAATTTTCTGCATGGGCTCAATGGACTCACAGTGTCCTTATAAGAAACCAGCAAGTCAGGAGAGTCAGTGTCAAAGTCAGAGAGAGACTTGAAGATGCTACACTCCTGGCTTTGAAGAAATAGGAAAGAGCCATAAGCCAAGGAATGGATGCTGTCTCTAGAAGCTCAAGATGTCAAAGAAACAAATTTTTCCCTAGAGCTTATGGAAGGAACACAGCTCTGCTGACACCTTGGTTTTACTCCACTGAGACTCATTTTGGACTTTTGACCTCCAGGACCGTAAGATAATAAATTTAGGTTGTGTTAAGCCACTAAGTTGGCAGTAATTTGTTACAGTAGCAATAGGAAATTAATGCAGGTAATAATAAGACTACAGGCATCTAAACCATATATCCAAGCATTCTAGAAACCCAAGAACAATGGTATGGTCCAGCCTCACAGGAAGACCAGTCTCCCTGGGGCTTGAACGTGGAACAATTTCTTCAATGACTAAAACATCCTTTGAGATCCAGCCTTCTAGGTTTTGGTTTATCTATAGCTTTTACTCTAAGAGGATTTTGTTGATACTTCCTCTTGCAGTTTTTCGATAATGTGAATCAGCCTTTCTGTGTTTCTGCTTTTCCCTCTGTGGCTTTCCAATTCTAATCCCAGTGCCAACCAGCTACCTCACACTTTCCCCTACTTACTCACTGATCTTATTGGCTACAGGCCTTTGCTGTCTGCTTTTATCGGTGTGTTCTCAGTTTTTACCCTTCCCTACCAGTAGTTCTATCTCTGTTCATATGTCTATCACCAAATGAGAGAATTTTATTGATTTAATTGGTCAATATTGGCCCTAGGGATCAGAGATCTGGTACCAGGCAATTTCAGTAGTTGCTGGCCAAACAATATTGGCTGCTCTTGGATCAGGCATGTACCGCTGGTGTAATAACCTTGGCAGATGGGGAAGTGCCATGAGTTACAAAACATGCCCACTGAGGGAGTTTATCCAGTAGGGACTTTGTGTGTGCATGTGTGTGTTTAACACTTAGAGCAAAATAGACCCTCTTTTTTTTTTTTTTTTTTAATTACAGAGGGTTAAAAGTATGGGTTCTGGAACAAAACACCCTGTATTCAAATCTTGGCACAGCTGTGACTTAGGACAAGTCGCTTAACTACTCTAGGTCCACATTTCTGCATTTATAGAATGGAGATGGTTTAATATCTACATCATAATTGTGAGGATTAAATGAAATAATCCAATTAATATTCTGGGCATATGATAAGCCCTCAATAAATGCCAGGTGCTATTATTGTTTTTATGGCATCATAGTTCTTACGAGGATTAAATGACAAGTTTATATTCTTTACTGCTACATGTGAAAAGGCCTTATCTCCTGAGGAGAGTAGATGATGGGTCCTTGGAGATGGAAGATAGTATCTTACATTGCTTTGGAATCACTCAAAGAAACCCATGCAATTTCTTTGTTATTAGATGTTACCCAGTTTCTTCCTTCATTCAGTCAGTTCTCATTGAGCATTTAGTATGTACCAGAATCTGTTATTAGACGCAGAGATACAAAGATTAATAGGATAACAGTATCTGGCCTGAAGGCATGCCTCAGTGTTCAGGATGATAGGAAGAAAAAGAAAAAGAACCATGGAGACATAAGGAAGTAGACTCAGTGAACCCTTGTTGACACTTGAACTTTTCAGGAGAAGAAAGGGAAGCAACGAAGACGTAGTGACCTCACAGATAATTAAATGCAACTCTCTCATTTTATGGATGATGAAACTAAGATTAGGTACACATGAGTCTTTCCTTCAATGAACCCTCTGGGCCACTTTCTCACTGTGAACCTAGCCGTGTGTGAGGGCCTTAGACTGGTTTAGAGGCAATCCCCTGAGTCTCCCCTGTGAGAATCTGTCAGAGCTCAATACAGGATACCTTACTAAATGTCTACTTGCCCAGGGTTTCTAGCATGGCTTATCCTGCCATTGGCTGAAATTGTGAACATCAGGCCAGCATCCAATGCTTTGAAAGCTCTGAAATCAAATTTGACACATCATTGTCTTTTCTGTGAGGACATGCTATAAATCATAAACATTTCCCAAGTCTAAGGAAATCTGTACATAACCATTGTTGGCTTTCCTCAGTTAAGCATTCTAGCGTAACCATTCTTTATTCTGTCTCCAAAGTGTCAACCTATCATGCTCCCAAAGAGTTCATAATAATCTAGTAGTTTTTTTGTTGGCCAATTGTGTAGTCAAAGGCTCCATTCATTCTTTTGAAAATGTATTTTCCAAAACCAAGGTGTTAATTCTTATGATTATATTTAAGAATATTTTATATTATCTGCTAATTAAAATTGTCTCAGTAATATAAAGTTTAGCAAAACCTTACCATACCTCCCATAACCTCACATAAGTGCTTTGTTCCTATACCACCCTGTGCATTCCTTTATCTTTGCATGGACAACATTTTAACAAAAGTATATCTTTGTTTCATCTGGGAGATTGTGTACCCTTTGACAGAAGAATCTCTTTCTTTCTTCCTATATTTTATACATATTCAGTAAATGAAATCTTTGTATCCCTAGTCCTTAGTGGGATCTAGCATCAAGTAGAGTTTCAACAAATGCTTGCTGAATTGAACAGAATAAATTAGTCTTATTCAGTCATTCATTCAACAAATATCTGTATGTACCTATTATGCCTGGTCCTAGTCTATGTAGGGAAGAAACATTGGTTGATAAGAAATACTTAATCACTGTCTCTATGAAACTTGGTCTAGCAACTTATTTTTAATAATGCCATTTTATAAACAAGTCTTACTCATATGATTTCCTTTCAGTGGTGAATAACCATGGATTCAGAAATTTTCTATTCATATAATGTTTCCAATCAAACCAAGCTAATAATAGTTATTTCAAAAGTGGCTTCCAATTCTTGCAAGGTTAGTTGTAGTCTTTGGAGCTTCATGTCTGCTATTTTTAATGGCTTTCTTCCCAAAGCAGCTTAGTCTAATTGGGAAGGGATGTGTTCTTTTTATGATAAGGGAATAACTCTCATGAATGATAATGGGAGTTATGTGTGAACATGAAGAAAAACTTGACTCTTAATACTGTAGATTGCATAACAGCTTTTCAGAGACTGCTTTTATGATTGATTGTCTCTCCCTAAATGGCTTCCATCTATCAATATGATTTGAGGAAAGGGTTGCTTTTTTATTCTGGATAAGTCTCTCAAAACAAAGACCAACTAATTATTTGAAAATTCCAAAACACACTTTAGGATAGTGTTATGGAGTGAAAACACTTCCATTTGGATATCCCATAGGAGCTGCCATTCATTAATGTTTAAAACAGATGCTTCAGTGAGCAACATATTTAATTAAATCCAAACCTGTTGTTATTATTCCAGAAAATATTATTAGCACAAGTTCCAAATGGAACTCACAGCAACTTCTGGTTGGAGTTTGGGAAAGATATTTTAATTTCTTAAAGAATTTACTTAAAGTAGAAATCACTGCAGTTATCCAGATAGTTTTTTTTTTTTTTTTCAAGTCAAGGCCGTGATAGTTGTGAGAGTTAGTTAATTACTTAGAATCATTGCTACTTTGATAGAGTGACTGAGTGGACCAGCTGGCTGGACAGGCCACATACATCATTATAAAATGCTGGAATGTGCACACGAGGTATCTGTCTGTGCTTCTAAAAAAGGACAAATAAAAAGAAAAAAAATGTCTTCAAATTTTATAACATGGACTTAAAAGATTGGCAGATGTGTCACTAATTATATAATTGCTGTCTTATGTGGTTCTAATAAAATTATTTGAAGCCCAAAAAATGTCTAGCAGTGAATTATTTAATTTAATACACAGTTATAACAAAAATAATTAGTATTTACTTTAAACCCTAAATTGTCAACAAAAAACCTCAAGTAATTATTTTCATAGTGCTGCATAATGAAATAAATGTGTAATTAGTGACAGATGGGACTTTTAAAATTTAAAACATAGAAAAAAATCATATCACCTGTTTTGATTACTATTTTTTTACATGAGTGAAGTTACAATTTGTGAAAATGAGGTACAAAGAGAATGAAAAGAATTAACTCTCTAAATTAATGCGATAGTCCTTGTTCATGTTTCCCAGGGTCCTGTGAATTTTCTTTAAAGTGTCTTTGGTTTTGAAGCCCAAAGATAGGTTTGAGCCATGTCATGTCCACTGTTTCACACTATTTTAAGTGAACAACATTAGGATCTCTTAGATCTTAGAAGCACCATTTTATTTGAGACCAAGTTTTAATAGCAGGATAAAATTTGAGGTGAAATTACCAGCACATACTTGTTTCATATGATAATTTTTCCAGTCTGTCCATATCTTTTTCTGTGCAAAATGAGGACACATATCTCTCTGTGGCCTATAAAATGTCCGGAGCAATGGCTAAAATAATCAAGATGGTCTCATCTTGTCAGTTTATAAGCTTGCTGTGATTCTGTTGATTATATTACGAGCCTGTACTGAAGATGAATGTTTATATGCTCCTCATCAGCACTCACTTGCAAGTGGCTATGCATTTTTATCATCTTATTTCTGGTGTTAACTAGATTATGATGTGCTCTACCAAAGAGATCTTATTCTCATTTTCTCTGCCTCCTTTATTCACCTCTTCCTGGCCCTATAACTTTGGAGTTTACCCCAGCCCTTGCTTATCAAGGATAAGGATAAGGATAACCCTCCTTATCAAGTTAGCACCATGGCAATGATCATAATAACATGAGTCATGCTTTTGATGGGTTTTCTTTTATAGCTTCAGTCTTCTTTTTAAAAAATGCATTATGGAACCATACCCCAAACATGTAGTTGGAAATACAAACTTATACTACAGAGCTAGGAACTTTTGGAAGGCATGGATCACCTCTCATTTATTTTCTGTCTCTAAAGCCAGGCATAGTGGTAAATTAGTAGGTGCCCAGCAAGTGTTTGTTGAATTATTTATTAGCCTATGTCATAGATCATGGAGGGAAGAGAAGATATCTCATACTTCATGTTAAGAAATGTAAATGTATGAGAAATTTCAGTTATTTGAAAGAATCCAATAAGTAACCTTCCTTTTCTGGCTGAATTTGGAACCAACTGAAAGACATATACAGGAATCAGATAGATACCAAAATATCAGTCTTCTTATTGAGAAACATTTTTTTTTTTTTAAAGTTACTTCTGTGGCTAAATGGATTTGCTAACACTCTACTGATGTAAACTTATGCCCCAAATTGCAGTCCATTTCCACAGGGAACAGCCTCTTTCTGCCTGGGAATTAGCAGGCCAGAGGTTCCTTTTCTGCAGGTGGGTGGAAACTAAAGTCCCAGAAGGGGCAATGCCATCTGTGTCCAGTCTCTCCTACCAAACTTACCTACTAAAAAAGTGAATCCATGTTCCTTCCCTGAAGAATAAGGATGTGGAGAAAGTCTGGAAACCCAAGGAATGGGAAATAAGAATTTCCCTAAATGTTCTCCCTTTGTTTTTGTTTCCTGTAGATAGAACTTTGACTTCCCTATCAAAGCAATCAACCTATTAAGAGGAGTCAGGAAAATGGCAATGAAATTGTTATCTTTGTTATTGACAAAAGCTAGTCTGCAAAACATAACTTCGATTTGTGTCTTAAACACTGTCCTACACCAAACTTCCTCCCAAACTGCCCTCTCCCACAGAGTCAGGCCTTCCTGCATGGCAGGGTAGCAGCTCAGAATGCATCCTCACCAAAGTCACGAGAGGATTCCAAAGGTGCTGACTCAAAGAAGCTGACCAGCTTCTTTGTCAAAATTCAGCAGAGAGATAAGTGAATCACCCTTCCTCTCTTGTAGTGAAAGAGGGGGCAGAGATTAGCCAGAAGTGTTACACTGGTTTCCATTCTGCCACAAGAAAATATGAGGAGGAGGATGTGTTTGCAGGAGGAGCCAAAGAAAAATTGTAGGCAAGATCACAACTGGTTTGCAGAAAGGTCACTGTGAAGAATGTATTCAGAACAGGCAATACTAAAGCCAGGGAGACAAGGTAACACATAGTGACTGAAATCTCAGGGTTAGATAAGATGACTCAGAAAGGAGTGAATAAAATAGAAAAGAGCAGAAGATGAATGCCCCAGAAATGCAAATATTTACCAGATAGCTAAACAAAGAGGAGCCCAATGAAGCTGAAGAAAAGCAGCCAAGAGAATTTGAAGAAAAAAACTAGAAGGGAGTTGCACAAAGGAAGCAGTGGCCAATAGTGTGAAACCTTCAATAGTCAAATGCGATAAGGACTGGCAGGTCTCCCTGGGGTTGAGCAATGGGGAGGGAATTGAGAACATCTGTAAGAAGACTGTTACCAGAATAAGTGGATCAGAAGCCACATTGCCTTGGATTGAGAATTGTATGGGTTGAGAAAGTGGAGATGGTTTTTAGAAACTTGACTACAAATGAAAAAGATAGTATGATAGTTAAATGGGCACTTCAAGCCCAGTTGGCCACAATCCTAAGCCATATTCCCTAACAGTGTAAGCACTAATTGAAATGATTTTTGTACTCTACCTGCCTTCTGTATGTATATTTCAATTAGCTCCAAACTGTGGTGGAGTCTGGGCAGTGGGAGAACAGTGGTGTTATTTATTAGGCATTTCCAAACTCCAATAAAGGAAGGATGAATATGGGTTGAAATAATTTGTGGAAGGGAAGATGTTGAGGAAGAGCAGGGTTCCAGCCTGAAGGTTTTTATCTTTTCTTCGAAGAGGGAGGCAGGGTCATGGAGTGATTGGGCAGGAGGGAAGCAGTAGGTGGGAGCCTAAAGGGACATGACAGGTTGAGAAGAGATTCTGTGTGAAACGGAAATGAGTGCTAACCAAGAGCAAATAAGGTTATTGTAAGAGCAAAATTAAAGTTATTTTTTAATAGTGAATTTTTAGTGGAACCTATGTACATACATTGGGAAATGACTCCAAATTCAGTCAGCTTCCCAAGAAGAAAATCATTTTGTAATTGAGACTCTTGGCTTCTGAGAACCTAGTTATTCTTGGTTCTTTTACCATTATGAACACTATTCTCAGTCCTCTTGTTCTCTAATTTTAATGTTGACATGCCCTAGGGACTCATCATTGACCTTTTTTTTTTTTTTTTTATATCTCTACACTCTTTCCTTATTAGGTTTCATTCGCTCCCCTTGGCCTCAACCTAAATGCAAACAGCTTCAAAACTTAAACTTAGCATTCTGACCACACTGGTCAGTTGTCACAAGGTACCTGAAACTTAGCAATTTAAATGACAAAACTTCCAGAAACCCTGCTCTTGCTCCCCATCTCAGTTACCCTGACCTTATATGTCTTCTTTATCTCTCATAGCTCAGAGTGCTAAGTAATTCATGTTAGATGGCTTTCTAAGCCAGGGCAAAACAATAATTAGCAAGGTCTGCTTGGCATTCTGAAGTCAAATACATATAATTCACAGTTACTCACTGGGCAGATGATCCATGTCACTGTTCCTCTCCTAATTGCTGTATTTATGTAGATATATGCTACCCAACATAATTGCAGCTAGCCACATGTAGCTACTGAGCACTTGAAATTGGTTAATAACCATTTTGGGATGTGCTGAAAGAGCAAAGTACACACCAAATTCCAAAGACTTAATACTGAAAAATAATGTAAGAATATCTCATTAATAACTTCATATTGATTGAATGTCAAAACAGTATTTTAATGTGTTAGGTTAAGTATGTTAAAATTAATTTTAACTATTTTTGTGTATTTTTTATGCAGCTTATTAGAAAATAGAAAATATTTCTCACTATTTCTCTGTACAGGCTTGGTTTGGCGGTAACTACTTATTCTGTATTTTGACTGAATTCATTTGTATAGCTACTATTGCATTTAGCACATTTTATTGAAATTATACTGGATGTGTATAATTATTTTTGGTAACCCATCATCTGAACCTTTTTCTTATAGGAGGTAAATTTTTTGATATGTAGTTTTAATTTGAGACCTCCCTCCAAAGCAAGTACAGTTACTAGAGACTTTCTTGGTTAGGGAATCAGCAGTTGACTTAGGCTCAGCCAATCAAATGCACCTTCCCTAGATTTGTACTGGAAGTTGGTGAGGCAAAGAAGCTTAGATCATGAAATCTTCATTCTGGTATTAGAAGGCAGCCACGGCAACACTGAGTTTTCCATTGTCTATAGCTGGCTGTTGAGTAAGCAGAGGTGCCCGTTCCTTAGAAAGTCTGCAGCAGGGCTTGCTGGACTCATTTTTCACCAGAGTTTTGTTCTGTCTCCAGCTGTTAGTTTCTCTTCTTCCTGCTTGTTTTCTAAGCTTAGTCTCACAGCTTTCTGTGAACGACCCAAAGTTGTTTCTGTCACTCTCCCTTGTTGAATAATCCTGAGTAGATTTTGGTACTCAATAACAAATACTGACCTATTTTGCTCACTGTATTCTTGGAAGATGAATAAAGTAGAGAAAGAAGGTAGGAAAGATGTTTCTGGAAGGAGACTCAACACAAACAAAGATACAGAGGCTAGAAATGCCACGCTGTGAGGAACCACAGGAGATTGGAATTAACAGTGTACCAGGTAAAGGGCAACATGCCAAGGTAGAGAAGCTGTCAAGGATAAAAGCCTGAGGATATTGCACACTATGCTGGGAGGTTATTCTGTGGATGATGATGACCACTAGAATATGTTAAGCAGGGAAATGGCAAGGTCATATTTGCAATAAAGATCGACTACCCCATCAGTTAGGAATGATTTGGTTGCACACAAAGAAAATCTGATTAATAAAAGTTTAAACCTTAAGGGCGCATACTGCATGCCTTACAAGAAATCTAAATGCAGTCAGTATAAGGCAGTACTGTCTTCAAAGCCTAAACTATTGATATCATTCTCCCCATTCACCTTCCTGTGTGTGCTGGCTTTTATCCTCAGGTTGATATTTCATGGTCACAGATTGGTCACTCCATATATCATGTACTTACCCCCAAACATCTAAATTAATAAGGGAGAGAAAGGGGTAAGCTGCTATTCCCAAGCTGCTATGTCTTTTGTCAGGGAGTAAAGCCATTCCCCAAATTCTTTATCTGATGTCCCCTTATATTTCATTGGAGAGAATCAGATCACCTAACCACTCCCAACTGGAAAGGAAGCTGAGAATATGAACATCTGGTAAGGAAAAAACAAACAGAAAAACCCCTATGTATCAGTCAGGAAAAAGCATACTCAAATTGGATAATTTAAAGAACTCTTTACAAAGTGATAATTGAAGAGATGAGAAACCACAGAGAGAGTGCTTCCACTGTTAAGTGTATGCTATTAAGAGGAGGGGGTTACATTCTCACCTTGCCCTAAAGTGACACATGGAGGAAGTGGCTACTGAAACTGGAGACAAAGAGAGTTGTGTGGAGAGAAACAACTGATTGGAGTTATAGTCTTTGGTCACATGATGTAGTTGGTGCACAGTGACTTCATGAGGAAGGAACTGGAAGAGGAAATACCCCAGCCTTACTCATTTCCCTTTGTCTGACCACAGCTAGCTCATTGGCTAAATCCAACTCAAAGCCAGATGACAAAGGAGTCCATCAATATTGTCCATAGAGATCAACCTTGTGGGGGGAGGGAACAGTGTGAGGAAGTAGGATTTGGATAGGTAGATGGAAACTTCAGCACAAGGTTGTCTTGCCTGGATTAATCTGGATATGGACATGAGCTGCCAGAACAGACTGAGGTATTGGTAAAAGGAGGAAGGGAAATGTTTGTGGTGTAAGCAGCCAATACAGTCTGCCATATTGATCCTTGTTACAGTTTAGAGATGGATTTAAGATGGGAAATTTATCACAACACTCCCTTGTAAGAGATCATGGGAGACAGTGATTGTTACTTGACATAATTATCTAAGGAGGATTTTTTTTTTTAAAAGATTTTATTTATTTATTTGAGAGAGAGAATGAGAGAGAGAGCACATGAGAGGAGGGAGGGTCAGAGGGAGAAGCAGACTCCCTGCTGAGCAGGGAGCCCGATGCGGGACTTGATCCTAGGACTCCAGAATCACGACCTGAGCCGAAGGCAGTCGCCCAACCAACTGAGCCACCCAGGCACCCTCTAAGGAGGATTTCATGTGGGATTATAAACCTAATTTTTTCTTGGTTAGGGTATGCCTTTTATAAATTTAAAATATTTGCTAGCCTTAGAGAGTTGATGTACATTTCAGATGAGTACATTTTCATCTGTCTTAAATTTTGTAAAATTTGAAATTTGAAAATGATTTGCATTGCAATAAATCATTGTATTAACTGGTAGAAAGGAAAGTGAATTAGAAATTAAGTTAACTGTATTACTCAGGGAGAATTCAGCTGTTTAACAGGGGCAAGAGTCTGAACTATACTTTTGTCATCTATAAGGCTGGGACATTATATTAGACTGATCTCCTTCTTCATCTGTATACGTTTAGCTCCTAATTCAAAACCTGCATATAATCACACCTACCTTCCTCCCATTCTCCCACCCTCATCCTTAATCTCTGAAAACCACTAATTTATACTCTAAAATTTTGTTATCAAAATTTTATATAAATGGAACCATAGTATGTAACATTTTAGGATTTTTTTTTTTTTCACTCAGTTTAAGTCCCAGAGATCCAGTCAACTTGTGTTAATCAATAGTTTACTCCTTTTTATTGCTGAGTTGTGTTAGGTACTTAAGTACCTTTTCATTCACATTATTCTTCAGTCAATTATACTTTTTAACTAATTAAGTGTATTGAGTATTTGTGAACCAGTTGCTTAGGTGAATTATCATATGCTCATCGAAATCCTTGTTATTCAAAGTATGGTGGGCAGATCAACAGCCTCAATATCATGTGGAACTGGTTAAAATGGGGGCTCTCAGGTCCCACTCCCAACCCCCAGAATTAGAATGTGCAGTTAAATAAGATCCTCAGGTGATTCGTATGAGCAATAACGTGAGAGAAGCACTGATCTATATCACCCTGAAGGCATTAAAAAAATGCAGAGCTTTCTTGAGGGTGGTTCCCCTGCAGATTATAAAGTTGGGTCTCTACTGTACCCCTTGGAAGTGATTTAATATATTTTCTCTGAACTTTCAGATCATCTTAAAAAAAAAAAAAAGGTTAACTGGATTAATTTTCCCTAAGCTTCATCAGACATATTACCAGTCTGTGTGAAAATATTCTCTCCCTTAGCCAATCTGGCAAATCCACTGGAGAAAACTGGGAACTGGCTCGTGGCCATTCTATGTGCAGAGCGCCACCATTTTCACTACAGAAAGCCCTATTGTCTAGAAATAATAGTGAGGTTTTGCCCACAGCAGAAATCTGCATTCAATCCTGCTGTCTCAGGAGTGGAATTTTGCTTGGAGCCAAATTCTCACGTCTTCTTAATTTTGGTGAAGATATGTGTTTTTGCAAGTGCAAATTCATGAAATTAAAGTTGGACTTTTCCTAGCTTTCCTCTATCCAGTGTTTTACGACAGGAAGGACCTTTGAGTATTTTCTCAAAATAGCAAGTGCCAGCAAAACTAAGCCAGGTTTGCTGTTAAGCTCACCACCCAAGTCTTTGTGAAAGGTTGGCCTGGAAACATAAGGATATCACTATGAATTTTGATAATCGTCCAGAGTGTTCCAGTCAGGTGTAGCCAGTGGACCAAAGGAACATCACACTCAAGAGACTTACTGCACCTGAATCCATGAGATCCCTTCACCTTCTGGTCTTCTTAGTAATACTCTCTTAGCTTCTGCTTTCTTGTGTCATTTATAGATACAGGATTCAAGATAAATAAAAGGGCCCAGGGAACTGTGAAGACTGCCAAGTAGTCTGATTAAAAAAAGAAAAAAAAATATTTCTATTAAAGATGTGTAAAGTGGCTTCAGTGAGAAAAATGCATGCTGAAATGATTGCAAATAAACCAAGGGGCATGTACTACAATTTCATTATTGCAAGAAACAATTCAATTGAAAAGGTTACTTTGACTATTGTTTTAGTTGGAACGATGTTTGTTTTCATATTCCCAGTTGCTAAATGCAGACAGAATTTCTAGCAATAGCCACAGTATGTAGCTGTAACAGCAGTGTTCTTGCCTGACTTAGGTAGCGTCAAAATAGTTGCAATCCCAAAGGTGATTATCCTCTTCCATTGCACTCACTGTGTATAATGCTCTGATGTATTCTGAGTCCAGATATACTGCATTTCAATAACTGTGCTATTTAAACTGGAAGTATGTTTTAAAACTATACAATGTTGGATGGGCAAGGACTTTTTAGTAAAGAAATGAGAAATAACTTTTGTTTTGAAAACCTTTAGGTTGTATACTGGTTTATGGCAAATTTCTTTTACATTAAACTTCATAGGTTTTTAAGTTAGAGCCAACTAAAGTGGAACAATCCATTTTTTTCATATAGTTATTAAGAAAATGCCCTTGTCTGGCTAAAGGGAAACAAATGAGTTACATGAATCAGATGAGTTAAGTAAGTATTTTAGGATTAAGAAGCCATCTCTGTCTAGTATCAATACGCAGATTTGTTTATATCTAAGATTCAATTCCATTACTATTCTTAATCACATCAAAAGAAATTTCTTTAAGCCACTGGTGTTAGTGAAGGAAACATCCTAATCCAGTTTTTGAGTGTTTTTTCCCCCGATACATTCTTGAATCTTCATATTGTAGAACTATTTGGAGAGGTTCTTGGCTTTCTCCTGAATCACAACTGGAGAGGTCACATGTTTCCTATGTGTATCCTCATACTGCTTGTAATTAAAAAAATAAAATAAAATAAAATTTTACCTTTTGTGTGGCTGGGTTTTGTATGTCTGTTTTTTAAACTATGACTTTAAGGGTGTTATTCTATTCACATAGGAGGAGGGAACTGACCAAGTTGCAACTGAGGATGGGTGCTGAGTAGCTGGTTAATGACATCCACATTTCTTAAATTCTTGCATGTTGTAGAGCTTCCAAAGTGCTCTTAAACAGTAATTAACATGAAAGTTAAGGCCACAGATCCCCAACAATTTACTGTGTTTTTTTTTTTTAAGGCTAAAAATGTTTAAGTTGAACTTTTATTTTATTTTTTATTGCTGGCTATTTTATCATTGTGACTTTCCTCTAAAAGAGGAGTGAGATACCTTAAGAGTACTTTTTGATGAATGTTTTCTTTATAAGACCAAAGTCATCAAGAGGAGTTCAACCTTACAGGCAATCCCTATAGCCATTTCCATAAAATTTGAAGATGAGTGTTCCATCAAGTTTTTAAAACTAACCCTCCTCTACTTTGCTTATTTGCATATTATTGGGCATCATTCTCAACTCAGATTATTCTACATTGCACATCTATTGAGGCAGGTGACTTCTCTCCCTGGTGGTCTCTGGAAGTGTTTAGGGAGGGCTTCAGCAACTGCAGCATCCTCTCTTGCTGCTTTGACACTCATTTTGAAGATTGCAGACTTGTGTGGGTCTTCAGCCTGAGGAATAGTGTAAGACTTCTGATGGTAGGTTGACCAAAAGGACTACTTCCTCTTTCAGGCTTTATATTCTCAAATTTCTATATGCTTCCTAAATTAATTGATATTGATCTTGAGCCAATCAAACAATTTTTTTCTGTTTTTTTCCTATTACTTTTTCTCAAGCTTATTATTGTCAGTTGCACAGGAACAGGATTTTCAAGGCTTAAGTGATTCATACTCTGTCATTTATAACTGTCCTTTTTTCTTACGTGAACTTTCAACACTTGTTATCCCATCATTGTTTAATTTTTTCTCTTTATTTCTTTTTTTAAAAATTTTTTTATTGTTATGTTAATCCCCATACATTACATCATTAGTTTTAGATGTAGTGTTCCATGACTCATTGTTTGTGCATAGGGCTCCATGCAGAACGTGCCCTCCTCAATACCCATCACCAGGCTAACCCATCCTCCCACCCCCCTCCCCTCTAGAACCCTCAGTTTGTTTTTCAGAGTCCATCATCTCTCATGGTTCGTCTACCCCTCTGATTTCCCCCCCTTCATTCTTCCCCTCCTGCTATCTTCTTCTTTTTTTTTTCTTAACATATATTGCATTATTTGTTTCAGAGGTACAGATCTGAGATTCAACAGTCTTGCACAATTCACAGCACTTACCAGAGCACATACCCTCTCCAGTGTCTATCACCCAGTCACCCCATCGCTCCCACCCTACCCCCCACTCCAGCAACCCTCAGTTTGTTTCCTGAGATTAAGAATTCCTCATATCAGTGAGGTCATATGATACATGTCTTTCTCTGTTTGACTTATTTCGCTCAGCATAATACCCGAGAAATATCAGTCAAAGACTACTCAGGAAAAAGAAGATCCATACCAAGTAGCTTAATTGAGAGTATATAATGTGGAGATTAGTTACAAAGATGATGGAGAATCAGTAGGGCAAATAGGGGACAATGAAGCAGCCCAGAGATCAACAACATCTGAAAACCATTAAAATTCCATGAGCTGGGCAAAAAAGGGAAGAGAGGTGTTATCAGAGTTTTAGTAGAGTCTGGGTTCACCAGATGCAAATCCAAGAGAGTCAGAAAAGAAATATCCTTCCTTCTTCCCTTTCCCTGCTTTCCGAATTCTTGTCAGTGTGTATCATCATCAGAACCTACAAGAAGCCACTGGGAAGGGGAAGCTGAGAAGTATAATTCATAAGGGGTCAGACACTTCTGGTACAGAAGAACAGTGGAAGAAGGAACAGGGAGGGACCTGAGATTTCATAGGCAGATGATCATGTTGGTTGTTGGCAGAGGTGATGTGCTTTTGCTCTGGAGTATAGTTTTGTTGACATTTATGCAAATGTGCATGTCTCAAGTTTATATGCACTTCAGTGCAATTATATGTAGGTGGATAAAAGTACATTTATTTTCTGGAACTTGAATCAATATGTAATGGAAAAGATTAGCCACATGTAAGTTACCTGCCCTATGATACGTTTTGTAAATGTGGGTCAGAGGAGAATTGGGAAACACCCAAGTTTAATTAAGGTGCCTGGGTTTTATCTTGTGACTGAAATGTGATGGGCTCTGAAACAGAAGATCCATCTAGTTAGTATTTATGTGTATATATAAAGATTTTGCTAGGAAGAAAGGGTATCTACACGATGTCCAGAAAAGAATTATTATAAGATTTTGTCACTGGACTTTCAACACTGGCTAGAGAAGAGGGCATGTTGACTGAGTATTTGATCTGCAATATTTGGCATTCAAAATTGTCAGTTTGTTTTATGTGTGTAGTATTGTGAGACAGTCCCCCGACTCTGGTCAATTCTGGATGGAATAACCAAGACCAAATACATCCTAAGACACATTTGATATACCATAAAAAGTAGATTTGTTACAATCAGACATACCTGGCTTGGCACCATTTTCTTCTATTTGTCAGTTGGGAATCTGGGCACAATTGCTTAATCTGACCAAATTTGGCATTTACCTCTGCAAAATAAGAAGAAGAATTTATTCCTTGCAAGAATATCTTGAACTACATGTGCACTAGATTGATATGAGTTCTTGCTGTTGCCTGTCTTGATTTTAATGGAGATAGATGTATAAGATTATCATAGCTTTTAGCCACGACTATGAAAATAATCTTGCCAATTCCTTGATGAGTATGCTCTGTCTCCATCTAGAAACCAAAGTATAGTTCCACTTTTATACTTTACTTACTATATTGACAATGGTCAATTCTGGAAGACATTCATCATTATTGATGGCTGTCCAGAATTCAACTTTCTTCTCCTGCTTAGAAAATACATACATATGGAGGGAAACAGAGCCTAATGTCTTATAGAAATTGAAAGTGCCGTGTTAGCTTACCCAGGCTCTCTTGGAGATAATGTGCAAGCATGTGACCTAGGTTCTACCAGTTAGTTGTCCCAACCCAATAGTTTCAGGGAGCATGAGGAAGTCTCTCGCATTGCTATTAGAAAGCAGCTCAGACTCCTGGGGGTCACACTGGCAGAGGAGTGGTGGTAGTGGGACAGTGGCAGTGTATATACTGTGCCAGTGAGTCTCAAGAGGGCAAGGTGTAATATTTTCTGGTTAGAGATGGTGACCATGTTGTCCTTATATACTGGTTTTCCTGTGTGATTTGGGGGCATTATTCCTTTGTATATGGCCCTAATATCACGTTCTAACAATTCCTTCTAGCAGCTTATTATTGTTTAAATTAACTATTCTGCATGAAAAAATTATAGGTGGTTTCCCACTAAGAACACTGGCTGATATAATGTTTATGTTTTGGTTCCCTGCCTCACTGAAATTCTGAGGGTAGACTCTTGTCTTATTCATCTTTGTATACCTAGTGCTCAGCAATATCTGGAAGATAGTAGGAGCCAGAATTGGGCTGAACTGAGCTTCACTTGTTCTTTCCCATGCTCACCAATTAGCTTTCTAGTATAATTTAACTTTTCTTACAGATTTGCTTCCAGAAGGGAGCAATATATTGAGAAACAGAAATAACTACTAAGCAGATCTGAATACTCATACTACTCTTTGTAAAGAATTCAGTGACATTCTGAATCACTCAGAATCTGATAGCTATGCTTAGCATGAATCAGTTCCCAGAAGTCTATTCCTTAGAGGGGCAATGACAAAATCACATTTCTGGGGCTGCAAAACTAAGGTCACCCTTAACCAAATGGAATGACCAGAGGCACCTGGGTGGCTCAGTTGGTTAAGCGTCTGACTTTGGCTCAGGTCATGATCCCCGGGTCCTAGGATTAGCCCTGCATCAGGTTCCCTGCTCAGCAGGGAGCCTGCTTCTCCCTCTCCCTCTGCCCCTCCCCCTTTTTTGTGCTTGCTCCCAGTGCTCTCTCTCTCTCTCTCTCTCTCAAATAAATAAATAAAATCTTGGAATTTTAAAATTTAAAAATTTAAAATAAAATTTAAAATAAATTAAAAAAATGGAATGATGATTTTGTAAGGTATCGCTTAAATGGCCAGCCAACCTGGCTTAATAAAATTTCCAAATTAGGACATCTCTAACTTAAGCAATACCCTCTGTATCTGCTACATTTCCCAGTATTTTTCACCCATATTTTCCTTTTCACTTTTACCACGCTTTGGCAGAAATAAACTGGATAGTTGGAAAGATAAAGACATATTTATCTTTCAATTGCATAACAAAATACCATGCTGTTGCAAACACCCGAACTGTCCCATTGCTTTGATTATAGCAGCAGCTGGCTGCCAGCAGAATTTTAAAGACAGGCGAGGAATAGGAAGGCAGTTATTGACTCCACTCCGAAGTACAGCATAAAAAGTAATAATGACTTTGTGTGCATATATGCATGTGAGTGTGTTAAGCACAGAGGAAAGAATAGATTATTGGAAATTACTATTTGGGACAGAAACAGATTTTACAATTCTGAATGAAACTTGAGACTTCGTTTAGGATCACTAGTCCAAGAGTTTTGTATGTTTACTCAAATTTATATAGATTTTTAAGGTCACCAAAATATTTTTATCCATGTTTCAACTTCCCATGTCCTATGAACAATTAATCATATGGAACACAGTTTGCAGAACTTTCACATGCATTGGCTAATGTGACTTTTGTATAATAACACTTTCCAACAGCCCCGCATAAGAGAGAAATTTGGGGGCAGGCCATACAAGGAGCTGAAATTTTATAACTTTTCTCCTACCCTTTATTCTCACGGTGACCCAGTGGTGGACATGAGACTCCTTATAACATCCATTCATAGCTTTATATTTTTCTTTCTTTTTTTTTTTTTTCATAGCTTTATATTTTTCTCTGTCCATTTGGAAGTATTCTCTAGGTTTCTGAGAAGAAATTGATTCTTTGGTTTTATGCATATCTACCCAGCACATTCAGGATAAGTCCCTCCATTTTGGAGGAAGATTATAATTATTTTCACTTCCACTAAAATGCGTGGCTACCGCTAAACTTCACTAGTCATGAGATATAGCTGCTAAGTTGTTTTCTCTTCAGAGTTTAGTTTTTAATATGTTCCAGAGCAGATACTAACTAACATGAGTGTTTAAAAATAGCCTGTATGTCAGGCTATTCTTAAACCACAAAGGAAAGTCTCCATAGGTTTAATACAAAGTGGAAGATTTCTCTATTCTGCTGTCAGATGAGGGACTGAGAAAGCAGTGAATTGCTGAGCAATAGTTAAATAAACTGGTGGAAAATGTGCTAAAAATCCTTAAATCCAACAGGTGCAGTTGCATAAATAATGTCTATTTTAATGGATCTGAACTTCAGTTATAAAATCTAGACACTTTAGTTATAAAATTGTGTAATTACTTTCTTAGAATGTGGAGAAAGGCGATAATAACTAATACTTATTGAGAATCTTATAATCTGACAGTGTGAGAGGTACCTCATAGCTTTTACTAAAATTAATCCTGACTCTAAGAATCATAGTAAATATGAGATGAGGAAACAAATATTTAGCTACACGCCAAATGCCACATATCAGTAAATGGCCACATTATAAGAAGAAGCTGACAATATTTAAAATGATACTTGGTGAAATGTTGTTTCTGGTCAGGGGAGACTCCTTCATTGAACCAATGTCTATTTCCTAATTGAATAAATGCAAATAATTGGGATATGTATGCCAACACCTGTGTAACAGCCTACTAAAATGGTGGGACAAATATCTAGTAACTAGAAGCCTAGAAATGAGCTTTTTCTTTCATGATCTTGGGCAAAAATGATGGTTTCTGTTTTGATCTTTTTTTAACCTAGTGAAACAGGAATCTTTTCCCTAAAAGAGGGATTATTTATGAAAGAATTATTAAATCTCTGGCAGGAATGTTAACTTAGAAAAGGGAGCCAACTTTACTATTATTTGACTTTGGAAGACCCTGGGACTTATAATGAGAAACCAACTAACCTAATTTTAAACTACATTTCAGTCATTGCAGCTTTGAATTTATCTCAAGGCTTATAAAGCTGATGAAAATGAGGATAAGTCTCATAGACATAGGAAACACTCCAAAGAAATTCAACATGGAATGAAATTCATTTGGACATAGAGCAAAGAAAAATTGAAGCTCTGGCATTAAAATATCAAATTATTAATATTTTAAAGATAACTTTAAATATATAGCCCACTTGAAGGTAATAAAAAGTAAGTGTAACCTTGTTATGACTGTCCCTAAGAGTGTATACATATGTTATATATGGGTTATGGCCAATAGAGAAATGCAAGAATTAGATTTGTGAACAGGATTCTATTCACATTTAATAGAGGAGCTATTATTTTATAAAATTAAACCCATATCTTATAGATATATAGCAGACATATTAAATAAACCAATATCTTTACTATAAAACATGTCTTATGCAATTTTGAAAAATTGTTTATGATATAAATAACTTGGAGACATAACAGTACTAAAATCACTAGCATTAACAAGATAAATTTATATTTAATTTATGTATTAACATTTGGTGTGTTCAATATGAAATAGTGTCTCTTCATCTCCTTCTGTAGTTAAAGTAGTCAGAAGTTTATTTGCATATGTGGTTTTGACAGTAGAAGCAAAGGATCTAGAAGGAGGGAGTTCATTTCCTGTAGAGAGGAAAATAGAGAGGACTATAGGGTATCTCTCAAATATTGATCTTTTGGCCAACCTTTAAGAGCCCTGGCCTTAACTTATGGAAAGAGAAAGAGCTGTTACAATGAAGTTCTCCATAATATACTACAGTGAAAAATAGTGCCACTGTGGTGCCCAAGAGGAGATTCTTCCTTCAACTGTTAAGTACCTTGGTAACTTGAGTTCTCAAGGAAATACAAAACACAACATGACAGACTCCCAGAAATTAATGGGTGAGATTTTGTGTGAAGGTAAAAGCTTCACATTAAAAGTGAGGAGAGGAGAAGGAAGGAGTAACACTACTCCTTTAGTTCCATAAACTTGGAAAGTCTGGGGAGACACAAATTATATTAGAAAGTTTAAGATAGAATCCTGTCTTTAAGGAGATTATCACTTACTAGAAGAAGACAAACATGTAAACATGAGAATAAGTTCAATCCATCTTTTAATTAATAAAATTATGTTTTGGATATTTGCGATTTGAAGGTATGTATAAGATGATTTGTCTTAAGATGGAAGTATCTGTGAAATTCACCTTTGGGAACCTTATGAGGGGTCCTTTGCTGAGGCAGGTGGTCACCCCCCATAGTTTTCCAAGTATTGTGGCACCTGGTGGCTCAGTTGGTTAAGTATCCAACTCTTGATTTCAGCTCAGGTCATGATCTCAGGGTCATGAGATAGATAGAACCCCACATCAGGATCAGCGCTGGGCATAGAGCCTGCTTAAGATTCTTTCTTTCCCTTTCCCTTTGCCCCCGCCCCCCAAGCAAGCTCTCTCTCTCTCTCAAAAAAAAAAGTTTTTGTAAGTATTGATTTGAGGTGAAGCTGCTTCACACATAGGCAACTCTTTGTACCTGTGCAAAAGGGTGAATAAGAGTAGAGATTTGTTCATTTAAAATCCTTGACTCGCCCGAACAAAGCTGAGAACAGAAACAATGAAATATGAAAACCATTAAATTTCTTATATGCCAGTAGTTCCCAAATCTGGGTGTATGTCCGCATGATATAGAGAGCTTTTAAAAGTGCATATGAAGTCTAGTGGGACATAAGGGTTTTTGTAATAATTCCCCAGGGTTAGTTCAATATCCTTCCAGGTTTGGGAACCATTAGTATACGGCATAGACAAGACACGGGAAATCAGGGAAAGGAAAAATCCGTAGAAGTTGGACTTGTCACATAATTCTCCTTTGAAGAACAGAGACCTGAATATAGTAGGAACAGAAAGGATGAGATCTGGGCCAGGGATGAAATCCTAAACCATATAGAAAGAAGGGTGCATTTTAGTACTAGCAGCTCTAAGAAGCCAACCCCAAATTACAATGGCTTAAAGCAGTAGAAGTGTGTTTTTCCTTCAGGTCATGTTCTCCTGAAGGTGTTTCTGGTTGGCTGGCAGTTCTTCACATGGTAGTTCAGGGGGTTCCAGAGCCATCCATTTTATAATCCCATCATCCCTGAGGACTTTATCATGTTTTATACGGGCATATCTTGAGGATATTGCAGGTTCAGTACTAGACCACCACAATAAAGCAAATATCATAATAAAGCAAGTCAAATGAATTTTTCAGTTTTCCAGTGTATATGAAAGTTGTGTTTATGCTATACTGCAGTCTATATCTTAATTAAAAATCTTAATTAAAAATACCTTATTGCTAAAAAATGCTAATCATCTTCTGAGCTTTCAGTGAGTCAAATCTTTTTGCTGGTGGAGGGTCTTGTCTTGATATAGACAGCTGCTGACTGATCAGGGTGGTGGTGGCTGAAGGTTGAGGTGACTGTGGCATTTTCTTACAATAAGACAACAATGAGGATTGCCATGTCCATTGACTCTTCCTGTCATGAATGATTTCTCTGTAGCATGTGATTTTGTTTAAAAGCATTATACCCACAGTAGAAGCTGTTTCAAAATTGGAGTCAGTCCTCTCAAACTCCGCTGCTGGTTTATCAACTATGTTTATGTAATACTCTAAATCCTTTGTTGTCATCTCTACAATCTTCACAGCATAGTCACCAGGAGTAGATTCCACCTCAAGAAACCACTTTCTTTGCTCATACTTAAAAAGCAACTCCTCACACATTGAGGTTTTATAACAAGATAGTGGCAATTTGATCTCATCTTCGGACTCCTCTTCCAGTTCTAGTTCTCTTGCTATTTCTACCACATCCCTAGTTACTTCTTCCACTGAAGTCTGGTCAGAGTCAAAATCATCCACGAGGTTTGGAATCAACTTCTTCCAAGTTCCTTTGAAATGGAGTTAATGTTGATATTTTGATTTCTTATGAATCGCAAATGTTTTTAATGTCATCTAGCATGATGAACATTTTCCAGAAGGTTTTCAATGTATTTTGCCCAGATTCATCAGAGGAATCACTATCTATGGCAGCTATAGCCTTATGAAATATGTTTTTTAAATCTTTTTTTTTTTTTTTAAGATTTTTTTATTTATTTGACAGAGAGACACAGCGAGAGAGGGAACACAAGCAGGGGGAGTGGGAGAGGGAGAAGCAGGCTTCCCGCCGAGCAGGGAGCCCGATGCGGGGCTCGATCCCAGGACCCTGGGATCATGACCTGAGCCGAAGGCAGACGCTTAACGACTGAGCCACCCAGGCGCCCCAAGGAGAGGGAGAAGCAGGCTTCCCGCTGAGCAAGGAGCCCGATGCGGGGCTCGATCCCAGGACCCTGGGATCATGACCTGAGCCGAAGGCAGACGCTTAACGACTGAGCCACCCAGGTGCCCCATGAAATATATTTTTTAAATAATAAGACTTGAAAATTGAAATTACTCCTTGATTTATGAGCTGTAGAAAGGTTTGTTATCTTAGCAGCAATGAAACCGACATTAATCTCATTGTACATCTCCATCAGAGCTCTTGGGTGACCAGGTGAATTGTCAACAAGTGGTAATATTTTGAAAGGAATCTTTTTCCTGAGCAGCAGGTCTCAACAATGGGCTTAAAATATTCAGTCAACCATGCTGTAAACAGATGTGCTGTCACACAGGTTTTGTTTTCCATTTATAGAGCACAGGAAGACTGATTTAGCATAATTCTTGAGATCCCTAGGACTTTTGGAATGGTAGGTAAATGAGCATTGGCTTCAAGTTCAAGTCATCAGGTGCATTAGCCCCTAACAAAACAGTCAGCCTGTCCTTTGAGGCTTTGAATCCAGGCATTAACTTCTCCTCCCTGGCTATGAAAGGCCCAAGTGGCATCTTCTTCTAACATAAGGGTGTTTTGTCTACATTGAAAATTATTGTTTATGTAGCCACCTTCATGAATGAGCTTAGCTAGATCTTCTGAATAACTTGCTGCAGCTTCTACATCAGCACTTGCAGCTTCACTTTGCACTTTTATGTTGCGGAGATGACTTCTTTCCTTAAGTCTCACGAGCCAGCCTTTACTAGCTTCCAACTTTTCTCCTGTAGCTTCCTCACCACTCTCAGCCTTCACTCAACTGAAGAGAGTTAGGGCCTTGTTCTAGATTAAGGTTAGGCTTCAGGGAATGTTGTAGCTCTTTTGATCTTCGATCTAGACCTCTAAAACTTTCTCCATATCAGCAATAAAGATGTTTCACTATCTTATCATTTGTATGTTTACTGGATTAGCACTTTTAATTTCCTTCAAGAACTTTCCTTTTGCATTCACAACTTGGCTGTTTGGTGTAAGAGGTCTAGCTTTCAGCCTATCTTGGTTTTTGATATGCCTTCTTCACTAAGTTTAATCATTTCTAGCTTTTGGTTTAAAATGAGAGATATGTAACTCTTCCTTTCACTTGAACACTTAAAGACTGTTATTGGGTTATTAATTGGACTAATTTCAATATTGTTACGTCTCACAGAATAGGGAGGCCTAAGGAGAGGGAGAGAGAGGGGGGAATGGTTGGCAAGTGGGGCCGTCAGAAGACATATAACATTTATCCGATTAGGTTTGCCGTCTTATAACGGAGGCAGTTCGGGGTACCTCAAAACAATTACAATGGTAACATCAAAGATCACCAATCATAGATCACTACAACTAATATAATAATGATGAAAAAGCTGGAAATGTAGCAAGAATTACCAAAATGTGACATAGAGACATGAGTAAATCTCGGTAGATAAATGGTTCCAACAGACTTGTTCAATGCAGGGTTGCCACAAACCTTCAATTTATTAAAACCAAAAAACAGCATCTACAAAGCACAATAAAATGAGGTGTATCTATATATACCAGTGAACAGAAGCTCCACCTGCTCCTTAAAACCTTCTTAGAAGATCTATATTATTTCTTTTTCCATTGTTGACCACCATATCTTTGGGAATATGGTACAAGGGGAGGGGCAGCCTACTAATAATGGTCCCTGTCTGGGCCACTGTCTCTCAATCAACATGGCAATGAAGCATAAATTTGTGTGGACAGTAAACTACTTCTGTGATAGTGGACAGCAAGTCCTAAATAAAAATTAATTTTCTTAGTGTAATTCTGCTTCAGATATTAACCCTAGTTATGTGCATTTCATATTTTTGTGCTAATGTGTATTTCTATATGACCACTTTACTTCATTTTCTACTCTCCTTACTGTGTGAGCTGGAATTTATACTGTTAGCATGCTTATAAACATTCTTTGAGTTCATGAGACCCCCATTCCAAATCTGACTATGTAAAGATGACCCCTATAAGTAATTAATCAATAGAAACACTGTCATCCTGGGTCACTTCGTCCCCATAGGAGAGACTGAGCAGCTGAAGTTAAAGAGGATGCTGCCTGGATACATTTTATTTTTTTATTGTCATTTTTCCATTATAAATAGAACGAGACAATTCAACCAACAGGAATTCAGCTAAGGAAATATTCACTGTTAATGTGACCCACTGTCATGAGAATGGCCAAATGGGGGCCCTTCCAAAAGGAAAGATGTGAGAAAAACCATCTTCAAACCTAGACAGGAAAGAAGAGAAGATAAAACTGGGAGTTCAAGCCCCCTGAAAATTTAAATTTTGTAAGATAAATAGGTGTGTGAAGAAGCTAAAAGTAATTTTATTTCTTTTGTTACACATTTGATTTGTGTTAAGAACAATTGGTACTCTCACATAACTAAAGCAGTTCTGACATTTTGGTGTGTTTCATTGTTGGGCTATGCACAGAATGTTCCTACTGTCTTTGTTAATGTATTTTGAATAAAGATGGGTTTTATATTCATTCTGACCTTGTGATACTACCTTGAGCTGCACAGCACTGTATAAAAAGATAAAGGAACTTCACAGTGATCAGTCTTGGCTATTAATGAAAAAATTGCTTATTGCCAAAGGGAAATGCATTTTGCACTACTCTAAATTGAATGACAGTTTAGCCTGTTAAAACTATTTTTGTAGGGGCAATGTGGCCTCGAGAAAAAAAATCTGTTATCTTGTGGTTTCTGTAGATAGCAGCATATTACTCATGATTTGAAAATGTTTGCAGGAAATAAAATTAGTGGCATTTGTCAATATTAATCTAATCCTCTCTTGGTTATGCTCTCTAAAGAGGAGAGGCATGGATGTGTGATTTTTTTTTTTTTTTTAAGTAATACTTAAAAATTTTAAATAGCATCTCTTTGGTTTGGGAATGTATTGCACTTTTTTTTCCCCCAAGAATACTTCCTGTACTACACAGGTTTTGTTCAGGATTAAATTAAAGTAACAGTTAACTATTGTATTCATAGCATAACAATGTGGCAGCTTTACATAAAATCTCCAGAATATGGCCAAGGGAACTTTAAGGCCTCTGAGTGGCCAACATTGATGTCATAAAGTCCTTGCACACAGTTCAGATACTTCCTCATCTGAGATCATTACAGACCCTCAGTCAGGGTTTATTATTTATTTATCAATGATTGTAACTACTGTGAGAGTAGAGGAAGTTGATTAGAAGAAGAGATTTCCAAAAATTTTTCAGAAACATACAGGAACACCCTGACCCTAGAAAGTTAAATCTTCATTTATTCAATCAATATTCACTGACGGGGCACTTCTGTTAGCATGGGGTTTAGAGCAAGGAACAGGAATGCAATGGTTTCTGCCTTCACTGAACTTCATTGAAATGGGGAAGACAGACAATAAGCAAGTAAACAAGTGAGTATGTGAATTCGGTGGCAATAAGTGCTTTAAAAAATAGATCAGGGAAAGGGGTTAGACAGTCAGTAGGTGATGTTATTTTATATAAAGTCATCAAGAAGTATTTGAGCAGGGACCATGCCATGTAGGTTATCTTAAATGAAATCTTCCCGGAAAGAAAAAAACAGCCAGTGCAGAGGTATAGATACTGCCCTTTCCAGGACAGGTGGGGGTCTGGAGTTACCAAGCCTTCCACTGGGGTATCCCAAGGGCCTGAGACTTTATGTCCCCTGCTGTGTTTGCAACACATAGAGGCGAGGAGCAGTTGTAAGACGCAGCATCATAGGAATTTTCAGGGAAGGCCAGGTAGTTACACACAGAGCCCAAGAGTGAGAAGGAATCATAATATGAAACCAAATAGAAGAGACTGTGGTAAGCTAACGACACATCAAATTCAGTGCTCACAGAAGAGAATAGTACCTTTGCTTAGGTGTAGTTTTCTTTTTTTAAGAGAAAGAGTGGGCGCGCAAATGGAGGGGGAGGGGCAGAGGGAAAGGGAAAGAGAGAATCTTAAGCAGGCTCTGTGCCCAGAACTGAGCCTGATGTGGGGCTCGATATTGTGACCCTGAGATCGTGACTTAAGCTGAGATCGAGAGTCAGACACTTCTCCGACTAAGCCACCCAGGCACACTGTTATGTATACGTGCTTTTTAAAAAGGGATGTTGCCTCTGTCTTAGAAGTATTTGGAGTTAGGATAATGGGCCCTAAAAGAGTTCTTGTAAGTCATTCAACAATTGTTATCCCTAAAGACTCTGAACCATCAAGAGAAGATTAAATCATGTTGAAAGGGTAGGGAATTTTTTTAGTATTATCATTAAGAACTCATCCTCTGAAGAATAATCAATTTCCTGAAAAATCTCAGTTCGCTGGGAGTTCTGGTATCTGTGATTATACAGCTATTTGTATTCTTGGGACGTAAGAGAGATGGGAGAAGGAAGGGTAGAGATGAATCCATTGAAAGTAAAGTGGAAAAAAATTTTTTTATTATTGTTAACTGAAGACCGTACTTTACTCTGATTTCCTTAGTTTTTACCTAACGTCCTTTTTCTGTTCCAGGAGCCTATCCAGAATATTACACCACATGTATCTGTCATATTATCCTTAGGGTCCTCTTGACTATGACAGTCATTCAGACTTTCTTTGTTTTTGATGACCTTGACAGTTTTGAGGAGTACTGATCAGGTATTTTGTAGTGTACCCCCTTTTGGAATTGGTCTAATGTTTTCCTTACAATTAGACTATAGTTAGGGGATTTGGGGAGGAAAACCACAGAGATAAGGTGCCATTCTCATCAGACCATATCAAAGGAACACACTATCAATCTAAAATCACTACTGTTCATCTTGATCACCTGGCTGGGATAGTATTTGTCAGATTTCTCCATTTTTAAATTTTTATTTCCTCCTTTCCATATTTTACTCTTTGGAAGGAAGTTACTATTTGTAGCCCACATATAAGGAGAGCCAAGTCATATTCTACTTCTTAAGGATGGGGTACCTACATAAATTATTTGGAATTATTCTATAAGGAATATTTGTCTATTCTCCCTTTTGTTTATTTATTCAGTGACATATCATCATGGACTCTTGGTTATTGTTTATTTATGTATTATGTATTATTTATTTATTTAATACTTCAATTTATAATCCAGTATTATTTTATTTATATTGTTGCTTAAATTTTTCCAGCTCTGGCCATTGAGAACTCTTTTACAAGGCTCTATCCCTTTGACATAGCTTTATTAATTAAGAGAAAAAAATTTTGAGTACTTCCTTAAGTTCTGGTCATACAAATACTTGAATACTTCCTATATCAGTCCTAGAAGCAGTTATTTCTCCAAGAATCCTTGGTTCCTTTTGTTTGAGAATGGTATTAGAAACTAAGATCTGAGCAATAGGTGTGCTCCTTACTATTGAGATATTCTTGGTACAAGGCCCTCTCAGTTGAAAGAGCAACATAATATATGGGAGCATTATAACCTGTGTATGTACACACATTTATAAATATTCCATATGTAGCCATCTGTATCTAAAGTTAAACATGTATTTCACACTGATGTCTCCAACTCTAATCCATCACCAAAGGGATCATTCCAGCCTTCTCCCCTCATATATCTGTAACTCCCTCCCCACTCACAACAGTGAAAAACCTGGCTCCCACTATCTGTCGTCCGTCTGCTTCATGGTTCAGTTCCAATATACATTTGTAGTGTTTTCAGAATTTTGAAACTCATACTCCACTGGGACACAGATTTAGCCACTTGAGTTTTATTCCACTCAGTTCTGAAGTTATTTAGGTCAGGACCTCTTTGTATCACACCCTTCAAAGAGATCTTTTCATTCATTTGTAATACAGTTGGTTTATCTTGCCACATTCTGCATTCTATTTTTGAATCCCCCAACCTCCTCAATTATATGTTTTTAATTTGCATACATTAAGGTTCACTCTTTGTGCTGTAAAGATCTCCAGATTTCGACAAATGGATACAGGATCATACAGAATGGTTTTATTGCCTTGACAAAAATCCCTTGTGCCTTACGTGGTCAAGTTTCTCTCCACTTACTGAATGCCTTGCAACCACTGATCTTTTTTTATCATATTTCTAATTTGGCCTTGCCAGAATATCATGTAGAATCATATGTAGCCTTCTCAGACTGGCTTCTTTCACTTAGCAATATACATTTAAGATTATCCGTATTTTTAAATGACTAGATGGGTCTTTCCTTATTTATCACAGAAAAATATTCCGTTGTCAGGATATACAAATTTGTTTATCCATTCACCTATTCAAGGACATCTCGATTGTCCAGTTTTTTTGTGGTTATGAATAAAACTGCTCTCAATATCCTCATGAAGGCTCTTATGTGGATAGAGGTTTTCAAATCACTTTGATAAATACCTAGTGTTGCAGTTTGCCAGATTGCACAGTAAGACTATGTTCAATGTGTAAAAAGCTGCCTGTCTTCCAAAGTGACTGTACCATTGTGCATTCACTCAGTGAGAGTTTCTGTTGCTCTACCTCCTCACCAGCAATTGGCATAGTCACTTTTTCTTAGATTTTAGTCATTCGGATAGGGGTGTACTTGTATCTTGTTGAAATTTTCATATCTACGGGCACCTGGGTGGCTCAGTCATTGAGCGTCTGCCTTCAGCTTAGGTCATGATCCTGGAGTCCCAGGATCGAGCCCCACATCGGGCTCCCTGCTCCGCGGGAAGCCTGCTTCTCCCTCTCCCACGCCCCCTGCTTGTGTTCCCTCTCTCTCTTTCTTTCTCTCTGTCAAATAAATAAAATATTTAAAAAGAAATAAAGTAAGTTTTCACTTATAATGACAAATAATATTGCAAATCTTTTCATATGCTTATTTGCCATTTATATATCTTCTTTTGATAAAATGTCAGTTCAGATATTTTGCCCATTTCCCCCTTCTGCGCTGCATGTTTACTTATTATTGAACTGTAGAGTTCTTTGTGCGTTTGTTTTAAAAATACTTTTACATAATATATTTAAAAAGGAAGCTTACTAAAAAGTAAAATGTACTGATCAAATCATTAGCTTTCTGTGTTAGTGTATACAAAAGGATGATTTGTGATTTTGTCAATTGTACCACTCAAACACTACCTTAGTGTTTTGGTTAATGCCCATTGCAATCATAAATACCTTTGATATTGAAACTTTGTGCTGTCTTCCTCCAGTCTCCTTTCATGTAAACTCCATGAAGCCAGACTTTATTTTGTTGCACTCTCTAGTTTTAGTCATGGAGAATGATAATCACTCAGTAAATGTTGTTTGAATGAATGAATGAATCTGAAAATGAAATAGTGATTGCATGAGTCGAGTGGAGAAATAGTTTGACATATTCACCAATTTTTTTTCACTTATATGCAGATGTTCTGACATCCTATAGAAACACCACCACCAGCAACTTATCCGATTATCTGTTTCCAAGTACACACATACTATTTAAGGGATTTAAAGGACAGTATTGGTTGTATTTATTTATTTATTTTTTATTATTAACATATAATGTATTATTTGTTTCAGGGGTACAGGTCTGTGATTCAACAGTCTTACACAATCCACAGCGCTCACCATAGCACATACCCTCCCCAGTGTCCATCACCCAGCCACCCCATCCCTCCCAACCCCCTCCACTCCAGCAACCCTCAGTTTGTTTCCTGAAATCAAGTCTCTTATAGTTTGTCTCCCTCTCTGGTTTCTTCTTGTTTCATTTTTTCCTCCCTTCCCCTATGATCCTCTGCCTTGTTTCTCAAATTCCATATATCAGTGAGATCATATGTTAATTGTCTTTCTCTGATTGACTTATTTCACTTAGCGTAACACCCTCTAGTTCCATCACATTGTTGCAAATGGTAAGATTTCATATAATGGAATATTATGCATCCATCAAAAAAATGAAATCTCAGACAGTATTGGTTTTAAATAGGCAGTGCCTTGGGGCTCCCGAGTGGCCCAGTTAGTAGAACATCAGACTCTGATTTCAGCTCAGGTCATGATCTTGGAATTGTGGGATTGAGCCCCGCATTGACCTCTGTGCTGGGCCTTGAGCCTGCTTGAGATTCTCCCTCTCCCTCTGCCTGCCCCCACTCATGCGCTGGTGTTCTCAAATAAATAAATAAATAGGCAATGCCCAATGAATCTAATTTAACTATGCAATTTAAGACTATGGGCTTAGGGGCCCTGGGTGACTCAGTTGCTTACGTATCTGCCTTCAGCTCAGGTCATGATCTCAGGGTCCTGGGATTGAGCCCCGCATAGGGCTCACTGCTCAGTGGGGAGTCTGCTTCTCCCTCTCCCTCTGACCCTGCCCCTTCATGCTTTCTCTCTCTCAAGTAAATAAATAAAATCTTAAAAAAAAAAAAAAGACTATAGGCTTAGACAGAACTTTCCTTTTTATATCTTTGTATGTGTGTTCATAAAGACACAACTTATTTAATATGGTATACAAAATATTTAAGTCATGTCTATTACATTCTTCAAACAAAGGAAATATTTGGAAACATGATCTGTTTAGCATGAAAGTTACTGAAAGAAATATTTACCTGAACCAGCTTTCTATCATCTTGCTGTTGTTATTATATTCAGATATACTTGCTATGTTTTAGGTGATGGCTGAAATTACCTACAACAAACCTTGAATCATCCTGTTTTAAAGTAATTTACAATACATGCTGCAATTTCTGAATCTGGAAAGAGAACATACTTTTGATAGAAAAGAACAAATACAAATATACTACAAATTCAAATAGCTGACTTATCATCATGGAAAAAATACACAGTGAGATCAGAAGACAAGATGGGCAGTCATCTGTGTTTTGTTTATCTGCTGGAATGCACATTGGGTGTTAAGCTTTGAAGTGCCTGAAAACTGTACCCAATACTTAGTAAAATGCCTTAGCAGATTACACTGTATGAATCTATATACTACTCTACCAATTGCAGGCATTTGGTCTACTTAGCTCCCTTCACACAACTCATTATAGCATTTAGCCTGAGCAGATTCAATTGGTATTATTTAGAAAAGGACCACAAATTGGGTTTGAAAGATTAGAAATTTCAACTTTACTGTGCTTCTGCACAGTACATTCATATGAAAAAATAGTGAGACTCAGTAAGATAGAAATATGTGACCTATTGACATAGCAAATATGCAACATGAATGGGTTTTCCTAGTAACTGCATATTGACAAGACACTCTTTGTATAATGAAAAGGATTTTACTTCTCTTCAGTATATTTGCTTGAGAATGGCATGTGATGTTGACATACCATATGACTCTGGGTTCCAATTTTTTTTTTTTCACTTAATGTGTTCATCCATGAAGTGAAAGCTACCATCTCACTCAAGCCCATTACACAAATTAGAAGCCTTTGTTCTTTTCATGTTTTGTTGGTAGACATTAACATGGACACTATGAACATATCGGAGCTGGAAGTAATGAAGTGAAATTGCTCACATCATTACTTTAAATTGAAATGCAGACAGTTCATCTGCATAGAAGTCATGAGACTCTCTTACCTGGAATATTAAAAACACTGAATATCAAAATTTCAAGAACTACAAAAACCCATTACATTTTAAAGCAGCAGTTTTTTTCCTCATACACTATACTTGTATGATAATTTTTGAAAATCCCTTGTATTTGTCTCTAGTTGCTTCAGTTCCTAATTGGAGCCTGTGTCTGGAACACCAGCATTTTGAAATGGAAAGCATATCCTCTTGGAATAGAGGTTGCATTCCTTTCTATTTTCTTGTGTTACTATAAATTAACTTTTTAGCTCATTATTAAAGGCAAAATAGGTATGCGTCATTAGCTAAGCACTAATGATCCTGCATTAGGGGAGAAAATTTGAACTAACCAGCTTTCTACAATCAAACTAATTTTGTTTAAAGAAAGCTTCTCATGATTCTACATAGGTGAATACTTCAAAAGATCATTTCTTAATACTACTAACTTTTAAAATCTGCTTCAGTGTAAGAGGATGTTCAGAGAAAATATGGCATTTTATATACAAGCTCTTTTAAAGCAGATGGGCTATGTCAGTCTCCAAGACAGTTTCTGCACTTGTTCCTCTAGAAATCATAAATGTGCCAGAAACTGTGGGGATATCATGCTAGCAAAATATAATAAAACATGGGACATTTTTCTTTTTCTCAGAATATAATAATAGTAATAACTGTGCTTTATAAGCTCATTCCTGCTAATCAAATACGCAGAGTTGATAGTGAGCTCTTGAATCTTTTTGAGTGTGTGCTTTTGAAATTATTACCCATTTACAGAATCACGGAAATATGCTGAAATCTAATATCTTAGTTTTATATAGTGTGAAACTGAGGCTCGGCTGATGACTAAAAACCTGAAAGAAAGAAGGAGGGGAAACTTCAGATTCCACCCCCCTGTGCTCCCTTCCCCCCCGCCGCCAACTTTTCCCACCTGCCAGCCTCATATCCCTGATTGGGCTTTCCTGTTTTATCACCAGAGGTGAACTTCCCATACTCCTGCCTAAATTCAGTCATGCCACTTATGTGTCAGAGTTTATCTTCTCTTGCCTACCCATGGAAAGCACTGCAACAACTCTCACCCTCTTTCTGACATCATCAATCCTTGCTCTTTATTGGGTCATCCCTGATTCTCCCATCTTAAAAAAAAAAAAAAGAAGAAGAAAGAAAGAAACAGGCTCTTCCTCAAAATTCTCTCTTTACTTGATTTTGAGACCACCATATGCTGTTTCCTCACCTTGCTTATTGCTCTATTACAGTCTAGATCATTCTCTGTCTCCCTGATCTCTTAAATGTCAGAGGTCTACAATGCTTGGGCTTTGGTCCTCTTGTGTCCTACACTCACTCATCTGATCTGAAAACTTTAAAGATCATCTATGTAGTGATAACTTCCCTCAAATTTACATCTCCCAGCTACTTCTCTATTGAAATCCATTCTCACATATCTAACTGACTACCCATCATCTCCAGCTAAATGTCTAATAAATGTCCCAGATACAACAGTCTATAACTAAGCTCTTATTTCTGTTTTTTTCTTTTTCCTAAAAGCTGTTCCACCATAGTCTTCCCTATATCAGTAGATGGCAACTCCATCCTTCCAGATGTCCAGGATAAAAACACGGAATTGCTTTTGACTCCTACTTATCTCACCTAGCACATCCAATCTATCAGAAAACTGTGGCTTCACTTTCAAAATATATCCAGAAGCCAACCATATATCACAATTACCACCACAGCTACCCCAGTCCACGTCTTCATCGTCTCTCACCTAGATCTCTGCAGCTGCTTCCTGACAGGTCATGCCAGCTCTAGGGACTTACTCCCAGGGAATCTACTCTCAGTATAGCAGCCAGACTGATTCCTTAGACACATGCATACCCTGTCATTCCTCTACTAAAAATTCTTCAGTAATGTCCCTTTTCTCAGAGTTCGTGTACAGATATACATAAGTAAAGATATGATTACATTATAGGACAGTCTGTTCAAAAGTCTAAGGTATTGTGGAAAGGCACAGGCAATCACCTAACTTAGTTTTGGAGGACCACTGTAACCTTCTGGGAAGAAAGTAACATCCACCCTATGAATCTGAAGGATGAATAGGCATTATCCCAGAGACTGGATGGTTGGGGGAGGGATCAACATAGAAAACACTCAACATTTTGAGATTGTACTATGTGGCAAGCACTTTTTAAAATACAAATAGTTTACATCGATTTGTTCATTTAATTTTCCTTACCAACTTTCCAAGTAAGTAGTAGTATTATCCTTATTTTGCAGATAATGACAGTGATGCACAGCCAGCTATTGGTAGAGTAAGTATTCAAATTCATTTAGTACATCTTTAAGGTTCAGGCACCAACTACTGTAATTGGAGAAGTTAGCAAGACCCAGATCCTAGAGAGCCTCAAGGTCCAAGTTAAAATTAGACTTTGTCCTAAGAGTCATAGGAGATATTTTCCCTACTTTGGACTGATCAGTAAATTAAGAAAATGAATTGGATAAGAAGAAATTGCACAGTACTACCTTCAGTTTAATAAACTGCTGAGGTTAAAATAAATCCAAACTCCTTTAGTGGACTTGTGAAGTCCCTTATAAATTTCAGCCTCCTGGCCTCATTTCAGCCATTTTTCTCTCTCCCCATCCACCCTCCCATTCCTTGCCTTTGGATTTCACCTAAACTGTGCTCTAAGCTCTGCTTACTTATTCCAGAAAAGTGTGCCTACACACAAAAACTGCATACATTTTCACAGTTTTGACAGATGGAAGTCTTCCAGCCTGGGTTAAGAGTTCAAACTCTTAAAAACTCATGGCAACTTGTTGCTTCCTGACCCACCAGTTCTGATTAGGTCTTCGGTCTATTTCCTCTTTCTAAAGGAAAAAAAAAAAAACAAAACTTTTCCTCACATAGAAACGAATTACCGAGTATTCAGTGCTCAGTTTAATTATCATAGATCTGGGAAATTTCCTCTAATTCTTATCTTCCTTGTCAAATGGGCACAGATAAACAGCCATGTGTTATTCGGAATGGGCTCGGTTATGCTACACTATCAAATTCGCTGAACCTGAGGCTTTACACATCAGAGAGTTTTCTGTTTTTCCTTCTACCAAAAGGCCACCGTGAGGCAGTGCTGGTGACTCCAATGATCAGGCTACTTCTATCTCATAATGCCAAAATCTCAATTTGGGCCTTCCAATTTGCCGTTACAGAGAAAGAGAGGTGGGAAATGAACCTCTACTTCAAAATTGCTTCTACCTAGACCTGGAACATGTCATTTCTGCTTTCATTTCATTAGCCAGAACTTGTACTATGGCTTTAACTGACACATCATATATGGGGCAGTCGATAGTGCTTCCATAGGTAATAATTAAAATGGGGTAGTGATTAGTTCATCTCTTTTCTAGCTCTTTCCTCATTATATGATAGCTATGTGTTTACATATCTGTTTCTTCATTAAAACTATGAGTTCCTGGAGGGCTTTTTTCTAACTCCAAGTTCAATTAAGGTTGATTCAATTCACTTCTGTGAATGTTGTTGAGTTGCATTTATTAGACACAGTTTGTGTTGTAGTCCAGGTTCCCAGGACAGAGACACTGAGAAGTTTATTAGGAAGTGTACTTGGGATCAGCAACTATGGGAGAGTGAAGATAGCACCACTAGGCAGAGGGAGAGGTTGAGCTCTGATACAATCTCAACGGAGATTTCCAACTGACTCCACTGGAACTCTAAACTTTAAAGATAGTCCTTCAGAGTTGTCCCAGTTTGAGGTTTTGGGGTCTAATTTTATATGCCAGCATCAGGCAGTCATTGGATGTAGGTTGCCACAGAGAAGGGGTATGTGATCTTGAATGAGGAGGTCCTCTTCAGCTAAGGGCAACTCCCAGACGAAAAGCCTACAGTTCTAAGGGGGACATCTTGGTATAGCACAGTGCCCATTACTATTTAACAAAAAGTAAGGGTGCCTCATTGGATGATGTATTGGAACTGTCCTATGTATATAAATATTATATTGTCTTACAATGCTAACAAACAGGAGTCCTATCTGATAGCCTAATGGAGTCATGTTTAAAACTAGAAATTATCATACTTGACAATTTGGGGCTTAAGAGTTTTGTGACTTTCAGTTTATTCACTTTGTTATAAATCAAATTCTATTATAATTTTTTAAACCATACGTTCAGAATTCAGTCTAAAATTGGGTTCCTAAATGATATAGACAAATTTCACATTTTCATCTAAACATGTATTTACATCCACAGCTACTCAGTTGTGTGGGTAATTTAAGCTTCTCAGTTGAGAACTGGTTTCATTGCTTTTTATCTATTCAAAAATAGCTCATATGAACTAATGTCTAAATAGAATTTATTCAGCAACATAAAAATATGTTATGCCAAAATAGAGCCGGAATAGAGTAATTGTTAGCTTTTTAATAGGTTCCAATAAATGAGAATGAGTTAGGATTGACTTAGCATTTAAACTGACAGTACTAATTTTATGAATGCCATGCAAATATTTTTTTTGCAATACCACATGATTTATTTAACTCTTCTCTGTGTTTTTTTTTTTTCTTTGAAATGGAGATTTTAAAAAGCTTGAAATAAAGTAATATGTGATAGATAAGATACGGATGCTTCAGAACATCTCAGACTGGATTTGTCTTACAAATATGTTTGCTGTTCTTTGAATATTCACAAGTAGAAATCAGCTCTATTGCAAACACACAGTTGTCTGCTTTGGCTAATTAGTTTGAGAGCAATGAAATAAAAACACCAAAAAGGTAGGTCCTTAGAGTAAGGTCGCTTACAGTGTTTTAGGAGACACAGATATTTGAACACAAGAGTTTATCACTGTGTGGTAGATACTGTAATGGATGTAGATTCAGAGTCCCGCAGGAACACATTACAGGGAATAAAAATTCTATATGTGAGAGTGTTGGAAAGATGAAGTAGTTAATTTTTCGACCTACTAAAAAATTTTAAAATTTTAGTGACTTACAGAAGCAAAGAGTAACTTTCCTGCTCATAGTTCTGCAAGTTCAGCTGATCTTGGCTTGCTATGTTTGGGCCAGGCTGGACTCCAGGCTTCCCATCAGGGTCATGTCTGCCCCATGTATCTTCATCTTAGACCTGGCTGAAGAGTGATGACTGAGGTGTGCTCTTTTCATGGCAAATCACACTCATGCAAGAGGCTAAGCCAAATCATAAAAGTATGTTTAAAGATGCTGCTCCCATCCCATTCCACTGGCCAAAGGAAATCCAATGGCCAAGCTCCACATTGATGGGGCAAGGAAATTACCCCACCCATGCCTGTGAGAAGTATTGCCAAGTCACATGAGCAATCCAGGGACGGAAATTCTATAATGGATGTATGATTAAAGATCTAGGAGCAACAGTCTAATCTATCACAAAAAGTTTCAAAGGAGATGATGTATCTGAGCTGGGTTTTGAAGGATGAGTAGGAGTTTACTAATACAAGTCTACACTGAATCCAAATCCAATATCCTGCTCTGCTATTCTTCCTACAACTTCAAGTTATTTAGTTTGGAAAATGTGTGATTGCTTTATGCTTTTCAAATAACCACATTCCACAACTATCTGAAACTTGTTCATCCTCAGTTTCATTGTCAAATTTACTTACCTAACCTCTGACATTGGTTAAGCTCTACATAAGCTTCCTTCCTGTTGTCCATAGGTTTTATTCACTGTCTGCAAGGACTACTGGTGCCTTTGAGACTGCTGTTTCTAATGCCTATATCTGTAGCTTTCCAACTTTCTCTCCCATTATTTTCAGATATTCAGAACAACTAGTGTCCCAGTATTTGTTGATTTTTTTCTTGGATGGCTGTGATGGGTTTTTTTATGATACTTCTGCCACTTTTTCATTATTAATCACCACTATAAATCTGTTCTCTTCTTGCTTTTTATATTATAAATATATTTATTTTATTTATGCATTACCCTAATCTCTCTCCACCCTTGAATATAAATCATCTTAAGTTGACTTTTCAAGAATCCTCTGAATTGATTTACAGATGAAACTTTTAATTCAGTGTAGTCAGCTTTTTTTAAAATACTGAACTGTAGATAATACTGAATCTGAGGGATAAGAATAATAAAATGAGATTGCTTCCCTTTCTTTGTATATTTCTTGGGTTTTCTACTATCATTTATAGTCATAGCTCAATCATTGGATTATTTGAAAAGAAATTAGCACTATTGCTCATTTCATATACAGTTCCTACTTTTCTCAGAGGAAAGTGATCTTTATTGGAAAAGAGCAGTTAGTTGAAAGCAACAACTCTCTTAGAAGTAAGGAGTTAATAGGAGTTGTAACAAAAAGCAGTGTTAAAAAGAGATGAGAGTCGGGGTGCCTGGGTGGCTCAGTCGTTAAGCGTCTGCCTTCGGCTCAGGTCATGATCCCCGGGTTCCTGGGATCGAGCCCCGCATCGGGCTCCCCGCTCCGCGGGGGGCCTGATTCTCCCTTTCCCATGCCCCTTGCTTGTGTTCCTGTTCTCACTGTCTCTGTCAAATAAATTAAAAAAAAAAAAAAAAGAGATGAAAGTCTGTGGACTTGAGATCAGCAACCAGAAAAGATCATTGAGATTTATGAATGTAAGAGAAACACTTGCATTGCCAAGGAAAAATTAAAAATTGTTGTTGAGTTCAGACAAACTATTAATGCATATGTAATGTGGAAGCACAGAACTCCTGGTAAGAACTAGCCTTAGGCAAGATTTCATTTTCAAACAGAGAATACTTTATATTATGATTCTACAAATGAATGTTGTCTAAATATTTTTGTTAATTGCAGAATATTTCACGATAATAAGGATCATCAAGTGTTGAAAATGTAGTGATTCATTTGACATTGAAAAAAAAAGTACATGTATTTTAAGCATAAAAATTAAGGCTGTTCTGGGCTTGAACTACATTCACACCTTGGAAATCAGCAGAAATCAAGGTCCTTCAACTTACAGAGGGTAGGCAAAGAATTTTCCTAAATATTTTGCAGCACAACTGGAAGGAAACAAGAATTCTAATTCTCTTTCTTCTTCACCACTATATACTCAGTGCCTTACACAAAGCT